>NC_137151.1:43730386-44472886 GCF_951394435.1 Stenella coeruleoalba
CCCACAAATAGGCTGTGAGAGCTGTTACTTCTATCACTAGATGGAAACATTAAGAAAATCTACACTGAAGGAAACCTTTTCAAGTTGAACTTCTGTCAAGCAATTGGAGGAGCATGTGGTTTTGTGGTAAGATTTGTCAGAGTGAGTTGTGGAAGTGGCTAAGTGTTGTGAGTGGTAAATGACTAGTTCTGTGCTCACAGGGCTGTGTGAAGGGTGCTCTGCTCAATACCCATCAGTTTCTGATCTCTTCCTAAGCTGAGAAAAGGTCCCTAAGTTTTTGACACAACAGTATCACAGGTTATTTTTTTAATAAAAATTATTTTTACATGTGGAATAAAAATTACCAATTGGTGCTATTAAAAGCTATAGGTTTCTGAGGGAAATTATTTGAAGAAAAAATCATTTGTTTGACTAGTGCAGGACTTTTTTAGTAGAGGATCTCTGTGCAATTATTCTTTCTCTTATAGGTTAATTCAATACATATGGACCAGGTTGTGTGCTAGGAGCTTAGGATACATGTGGGTTTATAGTTTAACTGGGGAAAAAAAATAAACACATATATGAGTTCTCAGATGACCAGGTTAAATCACACATGACAAGCAGGCAAAGGAACAATCCTGTGTGAGAGAGTCCAGCAAATTGGAACAACTAAAATAAATTCAGTATGGCTAGAGCAAGGTGGGAGAATGACAAGCTATGACATGATCTCAGAGGGGAGAGAGAGAGTGTGCAAGAGAGAGTGTGTGAGCATGTGCTGGGGATATTTTCCTGGTCAATGAGAAATTATTGTAAAATTTTAAGCAGTAACATGACATAATCAGAACTGTACTTGCCTTTAAAGGATTATGCTGGTTTCAATAAGGGGATAAATAGGAGTAACAAGGAGAAAGATGTAATGGCTTTGACTAGGCTGGTGACAGGGGACAGAGAGAACTGAATGGAAAGAATAGAAAAATTGGACAAAATTGACATTTTTCAGGAGATTGAATCTTTTAAATATAATAAATCCCCATTCGCATGATCTGAGCAAATGCACCTCACCCAGTTTCAGCTAAAACCAGTCCACCACCCCACCACCACCCATTATGTTCCAACCACAATGATCTTCTTTCAGTTCCTCAACCTCAAAAACTCTTTGCCACTCTTGGTCCTTTTCATATACATTCCCTCTCCCTGGAATGCTCTCTCTACACCTGTCCCTCTACAGTCTTTCCTCCAGGAAGCTTGTCCTGAGCCTCTGATCTAGATTACATATTCTCATTGCGCACTGATGTTTGTGCATGTCAGTTACACTTGGGTACTTTGGTATTGAGAGGGATAGTCTCTCCTCCATCACAGCAGGGACATTATCTACTTTTCTCTTTACCTTGTTTCCAGTGCCAGGACAGTGCCTACACAAAGCAGGCACTCAATATATGTTTGTTAGATAAACAAGCAGACTCAGATGGCGAATCTTTATTAAGTTTATCTTAATAAGTATGGCCACCATGGTAAAATCAGTGTGACCAAAAGATTTGGTCTACTTGGATTATTGCTGGAAATAGATGCTTGATGATGACTATCTCCTGTTTACAGGTGATAATCATGAGCTTTAAATTAGTAGCACAGACAACTTAGTCTAAACTCCAGTGGTTCTTAATCTTGGCTTCACAGTTGCATAACTTGGGGAGATTTTAAGAGTGCTAATGCCCAGGTCTCATCCCAGAACAACTGAATCAGAATGTCAGGGTAGTGGAGGTAACACTGGTATTTTTAGATGATCATGATGATTCAATATGTATGAGGGATTACTACTGTGTAATATTTACTCAGCTATATCTGACAAAATCACAAATGTACAGATCCAGTGACCGAATACATTTCTATAACCTACTAAACTCACAAAGCCAGCAACTGCGTCATTATATACTTTGCAATTCACTGTTCAAACTCTCTCAAACATGTACTGGGTACCTATTATGCACCATTACTACATTAGGTAAAAGAGATGCAGACATTTTCAGGACCAAGGTGCCTGGAAATACTATTTATTTCCTACCTAACAATACATAGTGGTTGCCAGGTCCATAAAATGTCTAACTTGCATAAGGGGAACCACTTCAGTTATCACTGTTTTCATTGACTTGAATTTGAAAGCCCTTGTTCTCATGTTTTGTCTTCTAATCCAGTTATACTCATTTTTTTTCTACTTACATATGCTTTTGCAGTATTTCTATGAGCTATACTTTTTAATGTTATACATTAGACATAGTCATAAAATAATGTCTACTAGGATTCATCAGTCTGCGCTATGACTTTTTCCCTTTTTCAAACTACAAAGGAGGTTACAAATGAATTACTGAGAACAGTCGTTATTTTGTAGGAGAAAGAGTATCTTAATTTCTGCTCAGAAATTGTGTTTACAGTCATACCTCAAAGATATTGCGGGTTCAATTTCAGACCACCACAATAAAGTGAATATTTCTGTAAAGTGAGTCACAGGAATTTTTGGTTTCCCAGTGCATATAAAAGTTATTTTTACACTATACTGTAGTCTGTTAAGTGTGCAAAAACATTATGTCTGAAAATATTATATACCTTATTAAAAAATACTTTGTTGCTAAAAATGCTAACTATCATCTGATCCTTCAGCAAGTCATAATCTTTTTTTGGTGGTGGAGGGTCTTGCCTCAATGTTGATGGCTGCTGACTGATCAGGGTAGTGGCTGTTGAAGGTTGGTGTGGAAATTTCTTTAAGAAAACAATGAAGTTTGTGGCATAGATTGACTTTTCCTTTTACAGATATTTTCTCTGTAGCATGCAATGCTGTTTGATAGCATTTTACCCACAGTAGAACTTATTTTAAAATTGGAGTTAATCCTCCCAAGTCCTGCCTCTGTTTCATCCACATGTTTATGTAATATTCTAAATTCCTTGTTGTAATTTCAACAATCTTCACAGCATCATCACCAGGAGTAGATTCCATTTCAAGAAACCACTTTTTCTTTCCTCATCCTTAAGAAGCAGCTCCTCATCCAATCAAGTTTATCATGAGATTACAACAATTCGGTCATATCATCAGGCTCCACTTCTAGTTCTCTTGCTATTTCCATCACATCTGCAGTTACTTTCTTCACTGAAATCTGGAACCCTTCAAAGTCACCCATGAGGGTTGTAATCAACTTCTTCCAAATTCTTATTAATGTTGATATTTTGATCTCCTCCTATGAATCATAAATATTCATCATGGCATTTGGCATGGTGAATCTTTTCCAGAGTATCTTCAATTTACTTTGCCCAGATCCATCAGGGGAATCACCAGTTATAGCAGCTGTAGCCTTACAAAATGTATTTCACTATACATATTTATCACTAAACATATTTATACTATACTCTTAAATGACCAGGTGTATTGTCAACAAGCATTAATATTTCAAAATGGAATCTTTTTTTTTTTCCTGAGCCACAGCTCTTAACAATGGGCTTAAAATATTCAGTTAACTATGTTGCAAACATGTGTGCTATCAACCAGGTTTTGTTGTTCCATTTATAGAGCACAGGCAGAGTAGATTTATCATAATTCTTAAGGGCCCTAGAATTTTTGAAATGGGAAATGAGCACTGGCTTGAACCTAAGACTGTCAGCTGCATTAGCCCCTAACAAGGGAATCAGCCTCTCTTTTGAAGCTTTGAAGCCAGACACTGACTTCTCCCTAGCTATGAAAGTCTTAGATCGTATTTTCTTCCAATATAAGGCTGTTTCATCTACATGGAAAATCTGTTATTTAGTGTGGCCACCTTCATTAGTTATCTTAGCTAGATCTTCTGGGTAACTTGTTGCAGCTTCTGCATCAGCACTTGCCACTTCACCTTGCACTTTTATGTTATGGAGATGGCTTCTTCCCTTAAGCCTCATAAACCAACCTCTTCTAGCCACAAACTTCTGAAACTTCCTCACCTCTTTCAGCCTTCTTAGAAATGAAGAGTTAGGACCTTGATCTGGATTAGGCTTTGTTTTAAGGGAATGTTGTGGCTGGTTTGATCTTCTATCCAGACCATTAAAACTTTCCTTTCCTATAAACAATAGGCTGTTTCAAATCATTCATATGTTCATTGGAGTAACACTTTTAATTTCCTTCAAGAGCTTTTCCTCTGCATTCACAGCTTGGCTAACTTTGGAGTAAAGAGGCCTAGCTTTCAGCCTATCTTGGCTTTCAACATGCCTTCCTCATGAAGCTTAATCATTTCTAGCTTTTGATTTAAAGGGAGAGATGTGCAACTCTTCCTTTTATTGAAGACTTAGAGGCCACTGTAGGGTTATTAACTGGTCTAATTTCAATACTGTTGTGTCTCAGGGAATAGGGAGGCCTGAGGATAGGGAAACATATGGGAGAACCCAATGGTCAGTAGAGCAGTCAAAACACATACACTTATTAAGTTCACCATCTTATATGGGTGCAGTTCATGGTTCCCCAAAACAATTACAATAGTAACATCAAAGACTGCTGATCACCATAACAAATATAATAATAAAAAGTTTAAAATATTATGAGAATTGCAAAAATGTGACACAGAAACAGGAAATGAACAAATGCTGTTGGAAAACTGGTGAATTACTTGCTCAACTCAGTGATGCCACAAAATTTAGTTTGTAAAAAAGCCAAAAGAAAAACAAAAAAAATTGCGTTTTCTGTGATGCACAATAAAGTGAAGTACAATAAAATGAGGTATGACTGTATTAGAACATGGAAAAGAGAAACATTGAGTCCACTTTTGGTGTTTCCTGATTAACCATTCTACTCTCTAGTGCTAATTTCTGTTCAAATACAAGGAAGCCAGGGCTGAACCCATACACTTTTTTTTATAACCCTTTGTTAATTTGTAAATGGATCACAGGATGCATAGCAAAAATCTAGCAGAACATCACAAGATTTCTCTCTGCAAAAATTTAACCGAACTATGCATCAGTGAGAGGTATATGCAACCACAACTCTGTTTCAAGCTCTCAGACCTACCCTTGGGTTTCCTGAATGTTCTAAGTTGTAAATTATTTGCAAACATCATTATCAATGGAAGTATTTTCCATTATTCTAGGGGCCCTTCCACCACTGTTACACTGAACAAAGAGGCACTTCCTCACCCTTCCATGTCATATGTTTATGATTTCATCCAACTGGAGAAAGTCTCAAGCCTGCTTCCATTCAGAACACTTGTCTCATTCCATTATGCCATTTTTGGTTTCCTTTGGTAATGTTAATGCTCTGCATGGGAGGGAGTTGAAGGATAATTGTAATTATAAAAATTATAGGAACCATCTTTCTATTTTTTAGGACTTTATGCAAATTTCTGTGAAGTTCCAGAGAATTGGCTTGACCAATGAGACTAATGAGAGTTTTCTAAATGTTTTAAGTTTTCAGAGTTCCTTTCTTTCTTCTCTACATCAGTTATTACTAAGAGCTGTAATATAAAAAGTGCTGAAATGATGGCTATATGATAAGAACAACTCAATTGAATGAAAAAATATATTCAACCAAGTACATTTGCATTTAAAAACATATTTTAAAAGAAGGAAAAATATCACAATAAAACGGGAATGCAGTATACTACAAAGATGGACTTAGAAGCTGTACTGACAAAGAACTGAATCCAGTCTCTGTCAGTTTCTATATCTGAAGCTTTGGGCAAATTACCCCAACTTTTTTCCCCCAAGCCTTGGTTTACTCATCTGTAAAAAAAAATTATTGACTCATGTTTAATAATAACATCATTTATAGGTCTTTTTAAAAAATATGCAAAATTATAAGTTCAGGAAAAATTGGTCTACAATTGTTTAGCTACATCTATTTCCTTGGCTGTGGTAAAATAATCCAACTATGACAAGAGACTACATATGACACAGAAGTTTGAAAATGAATAGACTGCCATTTCTCTATATAAGTCACTCTTCTTAAAAACCAGGGACATAGACATGATTCTGGACTCATGGATCTTATATTAATATTGGAAAGAAATCTATTATACTCTTTATTACAACAGCTTTAGTTTAAGCTATTAGATTTTCTTTGTACTGTCTCTTTCAAGTCAAGATCAAATGGAAAAGCAGAGTTGGCTAGAGAGCACCTTTCCTCTTTGCAGTTCAATCACTGTTGAACATAATAATCTACATAATTTTCAGGAGAATTTTGAATATTAGTAAGACAATGTCTATGAGATGAGCTCCTCTGAAAAAGCAGAATATAAATGCAAGAAATTATAACGTATTGCTTCTCAAATGTTATATAAGATATTCAACTGGATCTGTGTTATTAATAAAAAAGTAAATCTGTACAAGATAAAACCCAAGAGGGACAACGAAGTGAAGTAGAGATAGGTAATCTACCCAAAAAGAAAGAATTCAGAGTAACGATAGCAAAGATCATCCAAGACCTTGGAAAAAGAATGAAAGCACAGATTGAGAAGAAACAAGACATGTTTAACAAAGACCTAGAAAATCTAAAGAACAAACAGAGATGAAAAATACAATAACTGAAATGAAAAATACACTAGAAGGAATCAACAGCAGAATAACTGAGGCAGAAGAACAGATAAGTGAGCTGACAGACAGACTGGTGGAAATCAGTGCCATGAGTAGAATAAAGAAAAAAGGATGAAAAGAACTGAAAACAGTCTAAGAGACCACTGATACAACATTAAATGCATGAACATTCACATTATAGGGGTCCCAGAAGGAGGAGAGAGAGAAAAAGAACCTGAGAAAATATTTGAAGAAATAATGGCTGAAAATTTTCCTAACATGGAAAAGGGAACAGTCATCCAAGTTCAGGAAGCACAGAGAGTCCCAGGCAGGATAAAGCCAAGGAGGAACATGCTGAGACACATAGTAATCAAACTGACAAAAATTAAAGACAAAGGAAAATATTAAAAGCAACAAGGGAAGTAACCAAATTGACAAAAATTAAAAAAAAAGAAAAACTATTAAAAGCAACAAGGAAAAAGCAACATATAACATACAAGGGCATACAAATAAGGTTATAAGTTGATTTTTCATCAGAAACTCTGCAGGCCAGAAGGGAGTGGCACAATGTATTTAAAGTGATAAAAGGGAAGAAGCTACAACCAAGAACACTCTACCTAGCAAGTCTCTCATTCAGATTCAATGGAGAAATCAAAAGATTTACAAACAAACAAAAGCTAATAGAATTCAGCAACACCAGACCAGCTTTGTGACAAATGCTAAAGGAACTTTTCTAAGCAGGAAAGAAAAGGCCACAACTAGAAACAAAAAATTATGAATGGAAAAATTCACCAGTAAAGGCAAGCATACAATAAAGGTAGGAAATCATCTGCACACAAATATGTATCAAAACCAGGAATCACGAGGAGAGTACAAACGCAGAATATTGGAAATGCATTTTAATTTAAAAGACCAGCAACTAAAAACAATCTTGTTTATATATAGACTGCTACATCAAAATCTCATGGTAACCACAAACAGAAAAGCTACAACGGATACACACACAAAAAAGAAAAAGGAATCCAAACATAACACTAAAGTTAGTCATCAAATCACAAGAGAAGAGAACAAAAGAGGATGGGAAGAAAAAAGACCTACAAAAACAAATACAAAACAATTAACAAAATGGCAATAAGAACATACATATTGATAATTACTTTAAACATAAACAAATTAAATGATCCAAACAAAAGACTTAGACTGGCTGAATGGATACATATATTCTGTCCACAAGAGACCCACTTCAGATCTATGGACACATACAGACTGAAAATGAGGGGATGGAAATAGGTATCCCATGCAAATGGAAATCAAAAGAAAGCTGGAGTGGCAATACTCATATCAGATAAAATAGACTTAAAATAAAAACTGTTACAAGAGACAAAGAAGGACACTACATAATGATCAAGGGAACAATCTAAAAAGGATATATAACAATTGTAAATATATATGCACTCAACATGGGAGCACCTCAATATATAAGAAATACTAACAGCCATAAAGGGAGAAATTGACAGTAACACAATAATAGTGGGGGACTTTAACACCCCACTTTCATCAATGGACAGATCATCCAGACAGAAAATCAATAAGGAAACACAGGCCTTAAATGACACATTAGGCCAGGTGGACTTAACAGATATTTATAGAGAATTCCATCCAAAAGCAGCAGAATACACATTCTTCTCAAGTTCACATGGAACATTCTGCAGGATTATTCACATGCTGGGCCACAAAGTAAGCCTTGGTAAATTTAAGAAAATTGAAATCATATCAAGCATCTTTTCCAACCAAAACACTATGAGATTAGAAATCAACTACAAGAAAAAAGAAACTGTAAAAAATACAAACATGTGGAGGCTAAATAATATGTTTCTAAACAACCAATGGATCACTGAAGAAATCAAAGAGGATATCAAAAAATACCTAGAGACAAATGAAAATGGAAGCTCGATGATCCACAGCTTATGGGACACAGCAAAACAGTTCTAAGAGGGAAGTTCATAGCAATACAATCTTACCTCAGAAAATAAGAAAAATCACAAATAAACAACCTAACCTTACACCTAAAGCAACTAAAGAAAGAAGAACAAACAAAAGCCAAAGTTAGCAGAAGGAAGGAAATCAAGATCAGAACAGAAATAAATGTCATAGAGACCAAGAAAACAATAGAAAAGATCAATGAAACTAAAAGCTGGTATTCTGTAAAGAGAAACAAAATTGATAAACCTTTAGTGAGACTCATGGAAAAAAAAAGGGAGAGGGCTTAAATCAATAAAAGTAGAAATGAGAAAGAGAAGTTACAGTGGACACCACAGAAATACAAAGGATCATAAGAGACTACTACAAGCAACTCTATGCCAATAAAATGGACAACCTAGAAGAAATGGACAAATTCTTAGAAAGGTGCAACCTCCCAAGACTGAACCAGGAAGAACTAGAAAATATGGACAGAGCAATTACAAGTACTGAAATTGAAACTGATTAAAAAACTCTCAACATACAAAAATCCAGGACCAGATGGCTTCACAGGCAAATTCTATGAAACATTTAGAGAAGATTTACACCTATCCTTCTGAAACTGTTCCAAAATAATTGCAGAGGAAGGAACTCTTCGAAAATCATTCTAGAGAACACCATCACCCTGATACAAAAATCAGACAAAGGTACAATAAAAAAAGAAAATTACAGGCCAATATCACTGATGAACATAGACAAAAAAATTCCTCAACAAAATACTAGCAAACCAAATTCAACAATACATTAAAAGGATCATACACCATGATCGAGTGGAATTTACCCCATGGATGCAAGGATTTTTCAATATTCACAAATCAATCATTGTGATACACCACAACAACAAACTACAGAATAAAACCCATATCTAAACAGATGCAGAAAAAAACATATCTTAAATTGATAATCTCAATAGATGCAGAAAAAGCTTTTGACAAAATTCAACACCCATTTAGGATTAAAACTCTCCAGAAAGAGGGCATAGAGGGAACATACCTCAACATAATAAAGGCCATATATGACAAACCCACAGCTAACATCATCCTCAATGGTGAAAAACTGAAACCATTTCCACTAAAATCAGGAATAAGACAAGGTTGCTCACTCTCACTGTTATTCAACATTGTTTTAGAAGTTTTAGCCACAGCAATCAGAGAAGAAAAAGAAATAAAAGGAATCCAAATCAGAAAAGAAGTAAAGTTGTCACTGTTTTCAGATGACATGATACTATACATAGAGAATCCTAAAGATGCTACCAGAAAACTACTAGAGCTAATCAATGAATTTGGTAAAGTAGCAGGATATAAAATTAATGCACAGAAATCTCTTGTATTCCTATACACCAATGATGAAAAATCTGAACCAGAAATTAAGGAAGCACTCCCATTTACCATTTCAACAAAAAGAATAAAACACCTAGAAATAAACCTACCTAAGGAGAAAAAAGACCTGTATGCAGAAAACTATAAGACACTGATGAAAGAAATTAAAGATGATACAAACAGATGGAGAGATATACCGTGTTCTTGGTTTGGAAGAATCAACATTGTGAAAGTGACTATTCTACCCAAAGCAATCTACAGATTCAATGCAATCTGTATCAAATTATCAATGGCATTTTTTACAGAACTAGAACAAAAAATCTTAAAATTTTTATTTGTATTTGCAGTACACGGGCCTCTCACTGTTGTGGTCTCTCCCATTGCAGAGCACAGGCTCCAGACACACAGGCTCAGTGGCCATGACTCACAGGCCTAGCCACTCTGTGGCATGTGGGATCTTCCCAGACCAGGGCACGAACCTATGTCCCTGCATCGGCAGGTGGACTCTCAACTACTGCACCACAAGGGAAGCCTGCCAAAGCAGTCTTGAGGGAAAAAAACGGAGGAATCAGACTCCCTGACTTCAGACTATACTACAAACTACTATACTACAAACCCACAGCAAACATCACTCTCAATTGTGAAAAACTGAAAGCATTTCCTCTAAGATCAGGAATAAGAAAATGATGTCCACTCTTGCCACTTTTATTCAACATAACATAGTGTTGGAAGTCCTAGCCACAACAATAAGAGAAGAAAAAGAAATAAAAGAAATCCAAATTGCTAAAGAAGAAGGAAAACTGTTACTGTTTGCAGATAACATGATACCATACACAGAAAATCTTTAAGATGCTATTAGGAAACTACTAGAGTTCATCAATGAATTTGGTAATGTTGCAGGATACAAAATTAATACACAGAAATCTGTTGCATTTCTATATACTATCAACAAAAGAGCAGAAATAGAAATAAAAGAAACAATCCCACTTATCATTGTATCAAAAAAAAAAAATAAAATACCTAGGAATAAACCTACCTAAGGTGGCAAAAGACCTGTACTCTGAAAACTATAAGATGCTGATGAAAGAAATCAAAGATGACACAAACAGATGGAAAGATATACTGATTCTTGAATTGGAAGACTCAATATTGTCAAAATGACTATACTCTCCAAGGCAGTCTAAAGATTCAATACAATCCCTAACAAATTATCAATAGCATTTTTCACAGAACTAGATCAAAAATTTTTTTCAAATTTGTATGGAAACACAAAAGACCCCTAATAGCCAAAGCAATCTTGAGAAAGAAAAACAGAGCTGGAGGAATCAGGATCCCTGACTTCAGACTATACTACAAAGTTACAGTCATAAAAACAATATGGTACTGGCACAAAAACAGAAATATTGATGAATGGAACAGGATAGAAAACCCAGAAATAAACCCACACACCTGTGGTCAATTTATGTACAAGGAAGGAGGCAAGATTATATAATGGAGAAATACAGACTCTTCAATAAGTGGTGCTGCGAAATCTGGACAGCTACATGTGAAAGAATGAAATTAGAACATTCTTTAACACCATACACAAAAGTGAACTCAAAATGAATTGAAGACCTAAATGTAAGACAGGATAGTATAAAACTCTTAGAGAAACACATAGGCAGAACAGTCTTTGACATAAATCACAGCAATATCTTTTTCGATCTGTCTCCTAGAGTAATGGAAAAATAAACAAATGGGACCTAATTAAACTTAAAAGCTTTTGCACAGCAAAGGAAATCATAAACAAAATGAAAAGGCAACCCACAGAATGGGAGAACATATTTACAAACAATGCGTCCGACAAATGATTAATTTCCAAAATTTACAAACATCTTATGCAGCTCAATATCAAAAGAGAAAAAAACCAACAACCAAAAAACAACCCAATCAAAAAATGGACAGAATACCTAAATAGACATGTTTCCAAAGAAGACATACAGATGGCCAAGAAGCACATGAAAAGATGGCCAACATCACTAATTAGGAGAAATGTAAATCAAAACTACAATGACATATCACCTCATATCATTCAGAATGGCCATCTTAACAAAATCTACAAACAACAAATGCTGGAGAGGACGCCGAGAAAAGGGGACCCCCCTACACTGTTCGTGGGAATGGAAATTGGCATGGCCACTATGGAGAACAGTATGGAGGGTCCTTAAAAACTAAAAATAGAACTACCATATGATCCAGCAATCCCACTCCTGGGCATATATCCAGAGAAAAACATGGTTCGAAAGGATATTTGCATCCCAAAGTTCATTGCAGCACTATTTACAATAGACAAGACATGAAAGCAACATAAATGTCCATCAAAAGATGAATGGATAAAGAAGACGTGGTACATATATATCATGGAATGTTACTAAACCGTTAAAAAGAATGAAATAATGCCATTTACAGTAACATGGATGACCTGGAGATTATCATGCTAAGTGAAGTAAATCAGACAGAGAAAGACAAATATCATATGATACTGTTTATATGTGGACTCTTAAAAAAAAGATACAAATGAACTTATTTATGAGACAGAATCGGACTCAGACTTAGAAAACAAACTTATGGTTACCAGAAGGGAAAGGTGGAGGGGAGTAATAAATTGGGAGTTTGGGCTTGACATGTTCACACTAGTATATTTAAAATAGATAACCAAAAAGGACCTACTGTATAGCACAAGGAACTCTGCCCAATATTCTGTAACAACCTAAATGGGAAAGAATTTGAAAAAGAATAGATACATGTATATGTATAACTGAATCACTTTGTTGTATACTGGAAACTAACACATTGTTAATCAACTATGCTCCAATATAAAACAAAAATTTAAATATATATATATATAAATAAAAACAAAATACCTTCAAAAATAAAATAATTTGTTAATGAATACACAATATAAAAAGATGTACAGTTGACCCTTGAACAACATGGGTTTGAACTGTGCAGATTCACTTAACACAGGCATTTTTTTCAATGGTGAATACTACACTACTAGGATGCAATCTGCAATTGGTTTAATCCATGAATGCAAAACTACAGACACTGAGGAAACTTAGATACAGAGGAACCCCATTAAGGAGGTCTTACTAAAAGCTATATGCAAATTTTTTACTTTGAGGAGGATCGTAGCCCCTAACCCCTTGTATTGTTCTAGGGTCAACTGTAAACTTGGTAAACTGTGACATCAGAAACACAAAATGAGAAAAAAAATGAAAGCTTTACAATAAAGAGGAAATCAGAATGGGGAAATGTTTGGAATTTTTCATTGCTTAATATGGATAGTCGAATTTTTAGAAGCCATTCTAGCTGCATGAGGTACTCTGTCAATTTAATTAGAGCTTCTAGAAAAAGAGGTTGAAATTGCGATGCCTGTTTAGGCTCTAAGGAGGCAAAAGAACAGAGAAAAGTATTTTGAGTTTTTGGGGTTTATTAGGTTGAACCATATGTGATTACTGAGGCCATCATTTTTGTCCTACTAAACTGGCAATTCTACATGATTTGCGATGGTTTGTACTTAAAAATTCCCTTAATTTACTTTTTTATTTATTGAGAAAAATACTGAGGTGATATGATATTACATCAGATATCAGACTGAGTTGATCATGATACTGCATAAAGAATTTGTATTAGTCCTAAGAAATAACTTACAATCACTTTTGTTAATTGGTGTAATTTATCTTATCAGTTTTGAAACATGTTACCTATTGCCTTGCTCCTCAATTGACATTGTACAAGGATTTCATTCTAAGTTAAGCTTAAAGTATATATTTGGGAAGTCCAGAGCAAAGAGAGGTGGTCTGCTTGGGAAAAGAACATTTACCAATCATCCTCTGAAATCAGTAATAGAAGTGGAAATCCCTTTAAAATATTTCTAAAACCAAGTTTCATCCCTAGGAAAAGTCCACAGCTGTAATTCTTACTATATCTAAACTTAGTGACCTGAGACAGTAGGCAACATAATTTCAAGAGATTTACCACGTCAGAGGCAGAGTCCAAATAGGGTATGTCAGAATTCCAAACAGCACGCTTATATTCCACTCATACATATATTTTCAAACAATGATATCCCAGAAGCATGTAATGAGTAATTCAGAAGATTATTCAGATCATTAGCAAGTGGTTTTGCTGTTCTAATGAGACCATTGCCAAGGATAGGGACATAGGGACATAATCTTTGATTCTTTTTGGATACATCATAGAGAAAATAGATTAAGAAGTAAAAGAGTGTCCTAGAGAAGAAAACAAGTGAAAATTGCTCCACTGCATCATATAGACACAATAGTGTCAATATGTTCTTATAAAAATGAATTACGTAGTGATTTAAAGTATATCATGAGAATAAGATTATAGTAACTGCTGAACTTCAAAAATGAAGAGTGATAAAGAAATGCATATATTTGGCTTATATTCTATAAAGGAAAAGAGGCTTAAAATTCTAAAGCTAAAAGGTAGTATCAGGAGTTGGAGTAATTCCTTTCATGATGAATCAAGTTGCAACAGTTCTTTATACTCCTTTTAAGTTAGAGTCATCAACAATGGTCCTTATTAACTCATTCAACTGTTAACTAATAGTTGTCAAAATTAACTTTAAAGAAATTTTTTCATGCTACCTTCATAACCATCATAGAGGATAGGAAAAAATATTACCGTTTATAGAGAAGACTACCAATAATTAAATAATTTCCACAGGGTTGACAGATTGTAAATAGCAAAGTCAGATATTCACATCCTTGGACTTCAACATCAGGTGCGGTGGTTGTTCCTGTCTTTCACACTTCATTTCCGTATTTCAACAGCATTTGCTATTTTAAGTACTTGGACATCCGAGACATTCTTTTTTCTTATTCAATCTCTATTAAAAATCTTCCATTACAAAGAACAAAATAGAAATTGCTGCATCTTTATCTACCACCTTATTCTAAGATCGCTATCTCTCAATACTTTTCCCAGAATGTGATTATTAGCTTAAGATCATACCATTTAAAGACCTGGTTTGAGTTGTCACAATGAAAGAGCCTTCTGTTATACTCCGCCCTCCTCTGTTATTTTTGCTGTTCTAGCACATTTCATGGTAAGAGGAGGGCCTTCACCATCTACAAAGTATCCATCAAATTTAAGTTCATATTGTGCATATTTAGTTCTAGGTACTGGATTTTAGAGAGGAGAGGATAAGGATAACCAAACTCTGTCTGGAATAAGTTTTACAAGCTATTTAGAGAGGCAAGAACAATGTCATGTAAAATGTATTATTGTAGCCCACAGAGCACCTAGGGTGACTTAGCATTGTGCGGTGAGTAAGATTTTGGTCTCTATGCCAAATTGTGAGGAGTTCAATGACATCTTCCTCAAGTTCTACACACTCCCAGGGCCTCTGGTTCTCATGATCCCCTTTGGGTTGATTCCAGTTGCTGAAACTGTAAACTTTTGTTTCCACACATGCAATTCCCATGGCTTATTTCCACTCTCTGCTAGATGCTGAAATAGACATGGGACTCAGCTCCTTTTGCTTGATTTTCCTTTGTACAATTTACAGAGATTATCTGTGTGTGGAGGTGTCTCTATTAAAGATGTGGGAAGATGATGGAGAGAAAATTAAAATATGAAAGAGAAAAAAAAATTAAATAAGATATTCTTAGAAGTCTTTTGACCTCACCCCAACATCAGTGGCTATATCTCTTTATAAGCTTTAGATAGATTATGATACTGTTGCCATCTTCCTGCTCCCATTTTCTCCTGCTGTCCTCCACCCCAGATTCCTCTCTTCTAATGCAGAGTGATAAATACCGATCTCTTTCTTCTCACAAACTATGACTTTCAGGTCACCATCTATACTCAAAATATCATGTATTTTCCTTCAAAGTGAATTTTTGCTCTAAGAAAAACTATGGTACAATGATGTCTTTTCATATGGTTATAGAGTTTGGCCGGCAATATTTGTGTGTATGTGAATTGTTTAATAAATTGTCAATATATTAATTGTGGAGGTTTTCATAAAAATCTATATTTTTGGCTTCTTTTGAAAAATTGAAGCTCAGGCAACCCCAATCCCCCATATTTGCATGAGAACAGTTATAACATGCTGACTAGTGACTGGCCTTCTCAGGAGCATATCTTCTCAGATTTTCCATAGCCCTTATCATTCTGTCTTCTAGGGAACTTTTTCAATTACATGTTTGACCTTTATAGGCTTATCAATTTGCAAGTCCTTGTTTAGAACCACTGAGAAAATGGATATACCTATGAAAAGTTTGTAACTAGACAATCAATAATGGAAATAAGTCAATCTCTAACAAATGTGGTAAAGTTATTGGAAAGAAAATAAACTGGAAAATGGGTGATGATTGATAAAGCTTCAGGTACTGCTTATAATCAAGAATAAATTAAATCTGTAGATTACCTTAGGTAGTAGAGTCACTTTAACAATATTTATTCTCCCAATCCAAGAACACGGTATGTCTTTACATCCGTTTGTGTTGTCTTCGATTTCTTTCATTAGCATCTTGCAGTTTTCAGAGTACAGGTCTTTTATCTCCTTAAGTAGGTTAATTCCTTGGTATTTTATTTTTTTGATGTGGAATTGTTTCTTTAATTTCTCTTTCTGATCTTTTGTTGTTAGTGTATAGAAATGAAACATATTTCTGTGTACTAATTTTGTGTACTGAAACTTCACCAAATTCACTGATGAGCACTAGTAGTTTTCTGGTAGGATCTTTAGGATTTGCTATATATAGTATCATGTCATCTACAAACAGTGACAGTTTTACTTCTTCTTTTCCAATTTGGATTCATTTTATTTCTTTTTCATTTCTCATTACTGTGTCTAGGACTTCCAAAACTATGTTGAATAAAAGTGGTGAGAGTGGATATCCTTGTCTCCTTCCTGATCTTAGAGGAAATGCTTTCAGCTTTTCACCACTGAGTATGAATGTTAGCTGCAGGTTTGTCATATATGGCTATTATTATGTTGAGGTATATTCCCTCTATGCCACTTTTGGTAGAGTCTTTTGTTTTTATCATAAATGGGTTGAATTTTGTCAAAAGCTTTTTCTGCATCGATTGAGATGATCATATGGTTTTATTCTTCTATTTATTGATGTAGTGTATCACACTGATTGATTTACAGATATTGAAAAATCCTTGTATCCCTGGGGTAAATTCCACTTGATCATGGTGTATTATCCTTTTAATGTATTGTTGGATTTGGATTGCTAGTATTTTGCTGAGGATTTTTTGCATCTATGTTTATCAGTAATATTGGCCTGTAATTTTCTTTTTTATGGTATCTTTCTCTGGTTTTGGTATCAGGGTGATGGTGGCTTCATAGAAAGAGTTTGGGAGAGTTCCTTCCTCTGCAGTTTATTTTGAAATAGTTTCAGGATAGGTGTTAACTCACTTTCAGTCTGTATGTGTCCCTAGATCTGAAGTGGGTCTCCTGTAGACAGCATATACATGGGTCTTGTTTCTGTATCCATTCCGCCAGTCTAAGTATTTTGGTTGGGGCATTTAAGACATTTATGTTTAAGCTAATTATCGACATGTATATTCTTATTGTTATTTTATTAATTGTTTTGGATTTGTCTTTGTAGGTCTTTTTTCTTCCCTTACTCTTTTGTTCTCTTCTTATTTGATTTGATGACTAAGTTTAGTGTTGTGCTTGGATTCCTTTTTCTTTTTTTGTGTATCTATTGCAGATTTTTGGTTTGCAGTTATGATGAGGTTTTGGTATAGCAGTCTATATATAAACAAGTTTGTTTTAAGTTGCTGGTCTCTTAAATTCAAATGCATTTCCAATATCCTGCATTTGTGCTCTCCTCTTCTCACGATTGCTGGTTTTGATATATTTGTGTGCAAATGATTTCTTACTTTTACTGTATGTTTGCCTTTACCAGTGAGTTTTCCATTCCTAATTTTCCTGTTTCTAGCTGTCGCCTTTTCTTTTATGCTTAGAGAAGTTCCTTTAGCATTTGTTGCAAAGCTCCTCTGGTATTGAATTCTCTTAGCTTTTGTTTGTTTGTAAAGTTTTTGATTTCTCCATTGAATCTGAATGAGAGATTGCTAGGTAGAATATTCTTAGCTGTAGCTTCTTCCCTTTTATCACTTTAAATACATTGTGCTACTCCCTTCTGGCCTGCAGAGTTTCTGATGAAAAATCAGCATATAACTTTATGGGAATTCCCTTGTATGTTATTTGTTGCTTTTCCCTTGTTGCTTTTAGTGTTTTTATTTTGTCTTTAATTTTCATCAATTTACAATGGCATTTTTCAGAGAACTAGATTAAAAAAATCAAAATTGTATGGAGAGACAGAAAAGACCCCAGTAGTCAAAACAATGTTGAGAAAGAAAAATGGAGCTGAAGGAATCAGGCTCCCTGATTTCAGACTATACTACAAAGCCACAGTCATAAAAAGAGTATGGTACTGGCACAAAAACAAAAATATTGATCAATGGAACAGGATAGAAAGCCCAGAAATAAATCCACACATCTATGGTCAATTAATCTATGACAAAGCAGGCAAGATTATACAATGGAGAAAAGACAGTCATTTCAATAAATGATGCCTGGAAAACTGGACAGCTACATATATAAAAAAAATGAAGCTAGAACATTCTTTAACACCATACACAAAAATAAACTCAAAATGGATTAAAGACCTAAATGTAAGAGAAGATAGTATAAAACTCCTAGAGGAACACATAGGCAGAACACACTTTGACATAAATCATAGCAATATCTTTTTTGATCTGTCTCCTAGAGTAATGGAAACAAAAATAAACAAATGAGACCTAATTAAACTCAAAAGCTTTTTCAAAGCAAAGGAAACCACAAGTAACATGAAAAGACAGCCCACAGAATGGGAGAAAATATTCACAGATGATGCAACCAGCAAGAGATTTGTCTCCAAAATTTACAAACAGTTCTTGTGACTCAATATCAAAAAAAACAAACAACCCAATCAAAAAATGGGCAGAAGACCTAAATAGATATTTCTCCAAAGAAGACATACAGATGGCCAAGAGGCACATGAAAAGATATTCAACATCACTAATTATTAGAGAAATGCAAATCAAAACTATAAAGAGATATCACCTCACACCAGTCAGAATGGCCATCATCAAAATATCTACAAACAGTAAATGCTGGAGAGGGTATGGAGAAAAGGGAACCCTTCTACACTGTTTGTGGGAATGTAAGTTGGTATAGCCACTATGGAGAACAGTACAGAGGTTGCTTAAAAAGCTAAAATAGAGCTACCTTATGCCCTGGCAATCCCACTACTGGACATATATCTGGATAAAAACATGCTTTGAAAGGATACATGCAACCCAATATTCACTGCAGCACTGGTTACAATAGTCAAGACATGGATGTAACCTAAATGTCCATTGATAGATGAATGGATAAAAAAGATGTCTTACATGTATACAATGGTATATGACTCAGCCATGAAAAAGAATGAAATAATGCCATTTCATTGACATGGATGGACCTAGAAATTGTCATACTGAGTGGAGTAATTCAGAGAAAGACAAGTGTTATATGATATCACTTATATGTGGAATCTAAAAAAAAAAAACTGATACAAATGAACATATTTACAAAATAGAAACAGACTCACAGAATTAGTGAATGACCTTATGGTTACCGGGGGGAAGGGTGGGGGAGAGAGATAGATTGGGAGTTTGGGATTGCCATGTACACAGTGCAATATTTAAAATAGACAAACAACAGGGACCTATGTAAAAAAATAAAATAAAATAAATTAAAAACATTTTTTAGAATTTTAAAATATGTAAAAAAACTTAAAAATTAGATAAGAAATTAAAAATAATTTTAAATAGAAAAGCAAATTAAATACGTTAAAAAATAAATAAAAAAGAATAAATTGCCCTACATGACTGAAAGGCAAAATCAGAATGACCTGGGTTTTTTTAAAATTATACTCTATAGGAATTGAATCTATAGAGATTCTAAATTTAGAACATCTAGACTGAGGTGTTATAATTAGTATTTCTAAAACATTCTCCAAGTGACTGTCATATACAGCCAGGAATTGAGTATGGGCCATAGGTTTATAGTACCTAATATATCAACCAATATTTATTGAGCACTGTGCCTGATAAATACTAACTACATTATCTACCAAGTACACAGACTCTTCTAAGTGAAGTTTCCACGGCCAACTGCCCTGCTAAAGAAGAGTGATTTTGCCATATCCCTGGGCAACTGAACAATATAATGGCAGAAATGTTACCTTGTGATTTGGCTCAAAACAATAAACTCAACCAATTAGATTCTCTCATTCTGGTATCTGAATATCAAATGTGGAAAGAAGGATGGGGATATCCAGTTGCACTAAAAGTTAAAAGGTCATAATAGAGACACTGGATGGACTCTGACTTGGCCACTTGCAGTCAGAATTTATGAGAAAGCAAAAACTACACTTCAGTTTAAAGAGCTATAAGGCAGAAGAGAAAACACACACATACACACTAAACATTGGGTAAGAAGATAACTAAAGTAAGAGTGAATTGGGGAGCAGACACACAAACACACAAATAGTAACTAAGGAACTGGTAGTAACTGGGGGCCTAGAGAGAAGATTCAGAAACTCCAATGGCTGAAACCTCTAGTACTTACTTTAATTCAGACCCACACTCATATTTTTTATCTGAGTATCTGTTTTTTAATTTCTCCTGGGATCCCACACATGTGTATGATTGGACTAAATTATATTATTTGACATAATTTAAATTTGTCCTTGTTCTTTATAACCAATTATCAGTAACATGTATCCTTTTATACACACAGATAAAGAAGGGAGGTGGAAACTCTTTAGGTAACCAGCCTATCCATTAACATTAGACCCTCAGCAATATTATTAATTCCTAATACTTATACCACTTCATATCTGAAAGTACTTTCCAGGTGATGTGTAAAAACTAACAATGCATTCTTTTTGCCTCTGTAATTATGCAACTAAAGTAAACAAATTTGTTTTGAGTGCTTCTTATGGCATTAGAATAAGCATTTATAATAATCATGTCACTTTATTCCAGAGTACCATTATGAGCTAACATATGAAATGGCAATGCCCTGATAACTCAGTGAGGGAGGGGACAGACTTGAAAGTGGAGTGAGACCCAGGGACAGGCTCAGTTTCAAGGATGGGGTGAGAGGAGCCATGAGGTTAGCCTCCCTGTTGGGTGTATTACTTGCAAAAATAACCTTTTGGAAACATTCTAATGGCCACTTTCAAAAAGTTTAATCAAAATGACTGTATTATAATGTCATGTACTCAGAGGACTTTGAAAGTTGACATCGAAGTGACAGTCAACTGGAGGAGAGGTCCACTTTTCTCTAATCACCACAATACAAGCCTTCTCTTCACAGGAAAACTTAAAAAATAGAAAGAAAACTCAACATTTACCAACTCTTTTTTGCACCTCTTGGTCTCTGTCATCCCTTCTAACTTAGTCTCTGCCCTTATTACTACATGAAACAGTAATGTCAATATCATACAATTTAGTGCATATATTTTAAGTACCCTTCTTCCTTGAGTACACTGTTTCTGAGAATACCTTGCTTTGACTTCATGATCCAATTGCTCTCAAAGAGGTTCTCTCAGGATGCTATGATTTTCAAAGAGGTTCTCTCAGGATGCTATCTATCCAGCCATGAAATTGAGGAATCATTCCTGTTTTAGTCCCAGATCTTATCCTCTCATTTTTATTTTATCCCCTAGATATCTCATCCCTACCCACAGTTTCATGACCATCTCTATATACTGATGCTTCCCAATCTCTATCTCCACCAGACTTCTCCTATGAGAGGTGTAACCAGCTTCTGGCTCAAAATGTAAAAGTATTTCAAATTCAACATATCTAATCACTAACTCACGAATGTTTCTCCACCTATCCCTTTACCTTACAGTTCTTCCAAAGCTGGTAAACTTCAGAATATCTCAGTGAGAGTTCCCTCCCTCAATTTAGTTTCTCAGCCATAAATCTCTGAGGCATCTACAATTCCAAACTTTCTTGTATTCTTATATACAAATCATCACCACATCATTTTAATTTGGCTTCTAAACATTTCTCCATTTCTACTACCAAAACACAAGGCCCAAGTCAAAACTAATACCATTGCTTGACTGGGAGTACAACTGTCAACTAATTTGTCCACCACAACCATTCTGATTCCTCACCAATCCTGTCTCAAACGGCTGCCAGAATAATATTTTCAAAATACTAAAGTGATCATATGATGCCAAGTCATAGCTTATTGTTCCTTCTACTGCATTCCATTATTCCTAGATAAAATCCAGATTCTTAAATGCCCTTCAATGTGTTATCTAGCCCTGGATATCTTTCTAACAATATCTTGCTCATCTCTTGCTTACGTTTTTGCTCCAGGCTTATTTGTCTGACCTTAGTTCCCATATCATTTGGGTTTCTCTGTGATTTAGGGAACTGTGTATGAGCTTCTCCTCCCTTTTCTTAAAATATTTCCAAGCTCCTCTCCCTCTCTCCACGTCCATCCTACTGTTCAGATATCAGGTGAACTGTTATTTCCTCACAGAAGCCTTTCTTGATCCTGAGCTACCACGAATTTTCTTTGTATAAACACTCAGAAAGATATTTGACTTTGTTGCCCTTGTCTCCATGCATTATTACAAAATAATTAAATAGAATTAATGGATAGTACACTCCTCACTAAATCCCCAATTCAGGAGACAAGGGACTGTGTTTTGGTTCAACATCATTACCCCAGGTTTACACAAGTGCTTGGCTAGTAGTGGGGACTCAAGGCCTTAAACTGTAAGGAATAGTACTTCACAAACTAAACTAGCTCAGTAAACAAGGTTGGTGGGAATTTAACATAAGGGTACAACAGCATCCCTTTGAATCCAAACCAGGAAGCATATGCGGGCTTCAATGAGGACTGAAACCAGGAACTGTAAAATTAGGAGTTAAGATTTACTTCTCTATTTTTCTGGGACTGCATAATTTCACACTTATTTTTCTCCATTTCTGCGTGTTATAATTCTTCAATACTGTTTTCCATAGTGGCTATACAAATTTACATTCCCACCAACAGTACGTGAAGGGTTCCTTTTCTCCACATCCTCACCAGGACTTGTTATTTACTATTTTGTTGATCACCATTCTGACAGGTGTGAGTTGATATTTCATTTGTGATTTCAATTTATATTTCCCTGATGATAAGTGATGTTGAGCAACTTTTCATGTGTCTGTTGCCCATCTGAATGTCTTCCTTGGATGAAATGTCTATTCAAGTCCTCTGCCAATTTTTTAATCAGATTTTTTTGATACTGAATTGTATGAGTTCCTTATATGTTCTGGATATTACTACTTATAGGACATCATTTGCAAATATTATCTTCTCTCATTCAGTATGTTGCCTTTATGTTTTGTTAATGGTTTCTTTCACTGTGCAAAAACTTTTTAGTTTGGTGTGGTCTCATTTGTTTATTTTTGCTTTTGTTGTCCTTTCCTAAAGAGACAGATCCAAAAGAATATTTCTAAGACCAATGTCAAAGAGTGTACTTCCTATGTTTTCTTCTAGAAGTTTTATGATTCTTACATTTAAGTCTTTAATACATTTTGAGTTTATTTTTGTATATACGTTAGAAAATGGTCTATTTTCATTCTTTTACATGTATCCACCAAGGTTTCCTAACACCATTTATTAAAGAGGCTGTCTTTTCCCATTGTATATCCTTCCCTCCTTTGTTGCAGATTAATTGACAAAATAAGTATAGGTTTAATTCTGGGTTTTCTATTCTGTTCCATTGATCTATGTGTCTGTTTTATGTCAGTACCATACTGTTTTCATTATTATAGCTTCATAGTATTGTTTAAAATCAGGAGCATGGAGGACGAGGGGAAGATGGCGGAAAAGTAAGATGCGGAGATCACCTTCCTCCCCACAGATACACCAGAAATACATCTAACGTGGAACAACACCTACAGAACACCTACTGAACACTGGCAGAAGATCTCAGACCTCCCAAAAGGCAAGAAACTCCCCACGTACCTGGGTAGGGCAAAAGAAAAAAAGAAAAAAAAGAGACAAAAGAATAGGGACAGGACCTTCACCAGTGGGATGGAGCTGTGAAGGAGGAAAGGTTTCCACACACTAGGAAGCCCCTTCGCAGGCGGAGACCGCGGGTGGCAGAGGGGCGGGAGCTTCGGAGCCGTGGAGGAGAGCGCAGCAACAGGGGTGCGGAGGGCAAAGTGGGGAGATTCCCGCACAGAGGATCAGTGCAGACCAGCACTCACCAGCCCGAGAGGTTTGTCTGCTCACCTGCCAGGGCGGGCGGGGCTGCAAGCAGAGATTGCAGAGGTTGTGACCGACTTTGGTCACAGTGCAGGGAGAGGACTGGTGTTGCCTGCGTGAACACAGCCTGAAGGGGTTAGTGCACCACGGCTAGCTGGGAGGGAGTCCGGGAAAAGGTCTGGACCTGCCGAAAAGGCAAGAGACTTCTTCTTCCCTCTTTGTTTCCTGGTGCACAAGGAGAGGGGTTTAAGAGCGCTGTTTAAAGGAACTCCAGAGATGGGCACGAGCCACGGCTAAAAGCGCAGACGCCAGAGATTGGCGGGAGATGCTAAGGTTGCTGCTGCCACCACCAAGGGGCCTGTGTGTGAGAACAGGTCACTAACCACACCCCTCTTCCAGGGAGCCTGTGCAGCCCGCCACTGCCAGGGTCCCGGGATCCAGGGTCAACTCCTCCGGGAGAACACACGGCACGCCTCAGGCTGGTGCAATGTCCTGCCGGCCTCTGCCACCACAGGCTTGTCCCGCACTCCATGCCCCTCCCTTCCCCCAGGCTGAGTGAGCCAGAGCCCCCGAATCAGCGGCTCCTTTAACCCCCTCGTGTCTGAGCGATAAACAAACGCCCTCCAGCAACCTACACGCAGGTGGGGCCAAATCCAAAGCTGAGCCCCTGGGAACTGTGAGAATAAAGAAGAGAAAGGGAAATCTCTCCCAGCAGCCTCAGAAGCAGCGGATTAAAGCTCCACAATCAACTTGATGTACCCTGCATCTGTGGAATACATGAATAGACAACGAATCATCCCAAATTGAGGAGGTGGACTTTGAGAGCAAGATTTATGATTTTTTCCCCTTTTCCTCTTCTTGTGAGTGTGTATGTGTACACTTCTATATGAGATTTTGTCTGTATAGCTCTGCTTCCACCATTTGTCCTAAGGTTCTATCCATCCGTTTTTTTCTTATTTTTTAATATAATAACTTTATTATATTTTACTTTATTTTATTTTACCTTATCTTCTTTATTTCTTTTTTCCTTCCTTCCTTCCTCCCACCATCCCTCCCTCCCTCCTTTCTTTCTTTCCTTCTTTTCCTCTTTCTTCCTTCCTTCCTTCCTTCCTTCCCTCCTTTCTTTCTTTCTTTCTTTCCTTCTTTCTTTCTTTCTTCCTACTTCTACTAATTCTTTCTCTCTACTTTTTCTCCCTTTTATTCTGAGCCGTGTGGATGAAAGGCTCTTGGTGCTACAGCCAGGAGTCAGGGCTCTGCCTCTGAGGTGGGAGAGACAACTTCAGGACAATGGTCAACAAGAGACCTCCCAGCTCCACATAATATCGAACAGCAAAAACCTCCCAGAGATCTCCATCTCAACACCAGCACCCAGCTTCACTCAATGACCAGCAACCTACAGTGCTGGACACCCTATGCCAAACAACTAGCAAGACAGGAACACAACCCCACCCATTAGCACAGAGGCTGCCTAAAATCATAATAAGTCCACAGACACCCCAAAACACACCACCAGACGTGGACCTGCCCACCAGAAAGACAAGATCCAGCCTCCACCAGAACACAGGCACTAGTCCCCTCCACCAGGAAGCCTACACAACCCACTGAACCAACCTTAGCCACTGGGGACAGACACCAAAAACAACAGGAACTACGAACCTGCAGCCTGCAAAAAGGAGACCACAAACACAGTAAGATAAGCAAAATGAAAACAGAAAAAGACACAGCAGATGAAGGAGCAAGATAAAAACCCACCAGACCTAACAAATGAAGAGGAAATAGGCAGTCTACCTGAAAAATTCAGAATAATGATAGTAAAGATGATCCAAAATCTTAGAAATAGAATAGATAAAATGCAAGAAACATTTAACAAGGACCTAGAAGAACTAAAGATGAAACAAACAACGAAGAACAACACAATAAATGAAATGAAAAATACTCTAGATGGGATTAATAGCAGAATAACTGAGGCAGAAGAACAGATAAGTGATCTGGAAGATAAAATAGTGGAAATAACTACTGCAGAGCAGAATAAAGAAAAAAGAATGAAAAGAACTGAGGACAGTCTCAGAGACTTCTGGGACAACATTAAACGCACCAACATTTGAATTATAGGGGTTCCAGAAGAAGAAGAGAAAAAGAAAGGGACTGAGAAAATATTTGAAGAGATTATAGTTGAAAACTTCCCTAATATGGGAAAGGAAATAGTTAATCAAGTCCAGGAGGCACAGAGAGTCCCATACAGGATAAATCCAAGGAGAAATATGCCAAGACACATATTAATCAAACTGTCAAAAATTAAATACAAAGAAAACATATTAAAAGCAGCAAGGGAAAAACAACAAATAACACACAAGGGAATCCCCGTAAGGTTAACAGCTGATCTCTCAGCAGAAACTCTGCAACCAGAAGGGAGTGGCAGGACATACTGAAAGTGATGAAGGAGAAAAACCTGCAACCATGATTACTCTACCCAGCAAGGATCTCATTCAGATTTGATGGAGAAATTAAAACCTTTACAGACAAGCAAAAGCTGAGAGCGTTCAGCATCACCAAACTAGCTGTACAACAAATGCTAAAGGAACTTCTCTAGGCAAGAGACACAAGAGAAGGAAAACACCTACAATAATGAACCCAAAACAATTAAGAAAATGGGAAGAGGAACATACATATCGATAATTACTTTAAATGTAAATGGACTAAATGCTCCCACCAAATGACACACATTGGCTGAATGGATACAAAAACAAGACCCATATATATGCTGTGTACAAGAGATCCACTTCAGACCTAGAGACACATACAGACTGAAAGTAAGGGGATGGAAAAAGATATTCCATGCAAATGGAAACCAAAAGAAAGCTGGAGTAGCAATCTCATATCAGACAAAATAGACTTTAAAATAAGGACTATTAGAATAGACAAAGAAGGACACTACATAATGATCAAGAGATCGATCCAAGAAGAAGATATAACAATTGTAAGTATTTATGCACCCAACATAGGAGCACCTCAATACATAAGACAAATACTAACAGCCATAAAAGGGGAAATCGACAGTAACACATTCATAGTAGGGGACTTTAACACCCCACTTTCACCAATGGACAGATCATCCAAAATGAAAATAAATAAGGAAACACAAGCTTTAAATGATACATTAAACAATAGGATTTAATTGATATTTATAGGACATTCCATCCAAAAACAACAGAATACACATTTTTCTCAAGTGCTCATGGAACATTCTCCAGGATAGATCATATCTTGGGTCACAAATCAAGCCTTGGTAAAGTTAAGAAAATTGAAATTGTATCAAGTATCTTTTCTGACCACAATGCTATGAGACTAGATATCAATTACAGGAAAAGATCCATAAGAAATACAAACACATGGAAGCTAAACAACACACTACTTAAAAACGAAGTGATCACTGCAGAAATCAAAGAGGAAATAAAGAAAATACCTAGAAACAAATGACAATAGAGACATGACGACCCAAAACGTATGGGATGCAGCAAAAGCAGTTCTAAGAGGGAAGTTGATAGCAATACAATCCTACCTTAAGAAACAGGAAATATCTTGAATAAACAACCTAACCTTGCACCTAAAGTAATTAGAGAAAGAAGAACAAAAACCTCCAAAGTAAGCAGAAGGAAAGAAATCATAAAAATCAAATCAGAAATAAATGAAAAAGAAATGAAGGAAACGATAGCAAAGATCAATAAAACTAAAAGCTGCTTCTTTGAGAAGATAAAATACATAAACCATTAGGCAGACTCATCAAGAAAAAAAGGGAGAAGACTCAAATCAATAGAATTAGAAATGAAAAAGGACAAGTAACAACTGACACTGCAGAAATACAAAAGATCATGAGAGATTACTACAAGCAACTCTATGCCAATAAAATGGACAACATGGAAGAAATGGACAAATTCTTAGAAATGCACAACCTGCCAAGACTGAATCAGGAAGAAACAGAAAATATGAACAGACCAAACACAAGCACTGAAATTGAAACTGTGATTAAAATCTTCCAAAAAACAAAAGCCCAGGACCAGATGGCTTCACAGGAGAATTCTATCAAACATTTAGAGAAGAGCTAACACCTATCCCTCTCAAACTCTTCCAAAATATAGCAGAGGCAGGAACACTCCCAATCTCATTCTACAAGACCAAAATCACTCTGATACCAAAACCAAAGATGTCACAAAGAAAGAAAACTACAGGCCAATATCACTGATGAACATAGATGCAAAAATCCTCAACAAAATACTAGCAAACAGAATCCAACAGCACATTAAAAGGATCATACACTATGATCAAGTGGGGTTTATCCCAGGAATGCAAGGTTTCTTCAATACATGCAAATCAATCAACGTGATACACCATATTAACAAACTGAAGGAGAAAAACCATATGATCATCTCAATAGATGCAGAGAAAGCTTTTGACAAAATTCAACACCCATTTATGATAAAAACCCTGCAGAAAGTAGGCATAGAGGGAACTTTCCTCTGCATAATACAGGGCATATATGACAAACCCACAGCCAACATCGTCCTCAATGGTGAAAAACTGAAAGCATTTCCACTATGATCAGGAACAAGACAAGGCTGCCCACTCTCACCACTCTTATTCAACATAGTTTTGGAAGTTTTAGCCACAGCAATCAGAGAAGAAAAGGAAATAAAAGGAATCCAAATCGGAAAAGAAGAAGTAAAGCTGTCACTGTTTGCAGATGACATGATCCTATA
Organism: Stenella coeruleoalba; assembly: GCF_951394435.1. NCBI lineage: Eukaryota > Metazoa > Chordata > Mammalia > Artiodactyla > Delphinidae > Stenella > Stenella coeruleoalba. The sequence continues at coordinate 43,759,315 of NC_137151.1, forward strand.
CATAGAGAATCCTAAAGATGCTACCAGAAAACTACTAGAGCTAATAAATGAGTTTGGTAAAGTTGCAGGATACAAAATTAATGCACAGAAATCTCTGGCATTCCTATACACTAATGATGAAAAATCTGAAATTGAAATCAAGAAAACACTCCCATTTACCATTGCAACAAAAAGAATCAAATATCTAGGAATAAACCTACCTAAGGAGACAAAAGACCTGTATGTAGAAAATTATAAGACACTGATGAAAGAAATTAAAGATAATACAACTAGAGGGACCTTGAAGATGGCGGAAGAGTAAGACGCGGAGATCACCTTCCTCCCCACAGATACACCAGAAATACATCTACACGTGGAACAACTCCTACAGAACACCTACTGAAGGCTGGCAGAAGACCTCAGACCTCCCAAAAGGCAAGAAACTCCCCACGTACCTGGGTAGCGCAAAAGAAAAAACAGAGACAAAAGAATAGGGACGGCACCTGCACCAGTGGGAGGGAGCTGTGAAGGAGGAAAAGTTTCCACACACTAGGAAGCCCCTTCGCGGGCGGAAACTGCGGGAGGCGGAGGGGGGAGCTTCGAAGTCGCGGAGGAGTGCACAGCAACAGGTGCGGAGGGCAAAGCGGGGAGATTCCGGCACAGAGGATCGGTGCCGACGGGCACTCACCAGCCCGAAGGCTTGTCTGCTCACCCGCCGGGGTGGGCGGGGCTGGGAGCTGAGGCTCTGAGGCTCGGGTTTCGGACGGAGGGCAGGGAGAGGACTGGGGTTGGCGGCTTGAACATAGCCTGAAGGGGTTAGTGCACCATGGCTAGACGGGAGGGAGTCCGGGGAAAAGTCTGGACCTGCCGAAGAGGCGAGAGACTTTTTCTTCCCTCTTTGTTTCCTGGTGCGTGAGGAGAGGGGCTTAAGAGCACTGCTTAAAGGAACTCCAGAGACGGGCGCGAGCCGCGGCTAAAAGCGCGGACCCCAGAGACGGGCGTGAGCCGCAGCTAAAAGCGCGGACCCCAGAGACGGGCGGGAGACGCTAAGGCTGCTGCTGCCGCCACCAAGGGGCCTGTGTGCGAGCACAGGTCACTCTCCACACCCCTCTTCCGTGGAGCCTGTGCAGCCCGCCACTGCCAAGTTCCCGGGATCCAGGGACAACTTCCCCGGGAGAACGCACGGCGGGCCTCAGGCTGGTGCAAAGTCACGCCGGACTTTGCCACCGCAGGCCCGCCCTGCACTCCGTGCCCCTCCCTCCCCGCCGGCCTGAGTGCGCCAGAGCCCCCGAATCAGCGGCTCCTTTAACCCCGTCCTGTCTGAGCAAAAAACAGACGCCCTCCAGCGACCTACACGCAGAGGCAGGGCCAAATCCAAAGCTGAGCCCATGTGAGCTGTGAGAACAAAGAAGAGAAAGGGAAATCTCTCCCAGCAGCCTCAGAAGCAGCAGATTAAAGCTCCACAATCAACTTGATATACCCTGCATCTGTGGAATACCTGAATAGACAACCAATCATCCCAAATTAAGGAAGTGGACTTTAGGAGCAAGATCTATGATTTTTTCCCTATTCCTCTTTTTGTGAATGTGTATGTGTATGCTTCTGTGTGAGATCTTGTCTGTATAGTCTTGCTTCCACCATTTGTCCTAGGGTTCTATCCGTCCATGGGTTTTTTAAAAAATTTTTTTCTTAATAATCAATTTTAATTTTAATAACGTTATTATACTTTAACTTCGTTCTTTATTTCTTTCTTTCCTTCCTTCCTTCCCTCCTTTAGACAACAAATCATCCGAAATTGAGGAGGTGGTCTCTGACAGCAAGATTTATGATTTTTCCCCCTTTACCTCTTTTAGTGAGGGTGTATGTGTATGCTTCTGTGTAAGATTTTGTCTGTATAGCTTTGCTTCCAACATTTGTCCTAAGATTCTATCCATCCCTTTTTTTTCCCTAAATAAGAATTTTTTAATTCAATAACTTTATTATACTTTATTTTATTTTTACTGTATCTTTCTTTGTCTTTTTTCCTTCTTTCCCTCCTTCCTTCCTTCCTCCCTCCCTCCCTCCTTTCTTTCCTTCTTGCCTTCTTTCCTTCTTTGCTTCTTTCTTTCTTCCTTCCTTCCTTCCTTCCTTCCCTCCTTTCCTTCCTCATACTTCTACTAATTCCCTCTACTTTTTCTCCCTTTTATTCTGAGCCGTGTGGATGAAAGGCTCTTGGTGCTCCAGCCAGGAGTCAGGGCTCTGCCTCTGAGGTAGGAGAGCCAACTTCAGGACACTGGTCAACAAGAGGCCTCCCAGCTCCACATAATATCAAACAGCAAAAATCTCCCAGAGACCTCCATCTTAACACCAGCACCCAGCTTCACTCAACGACCAGCAAGCCACAGTGCTGGACGACCTATGCCAAACAACTAGCAAAACAGGAACACAACCCCACCCATTAGCAGAGAGGCTGCCTAAAATCATAATAAGGCCACAGACACCCCAAAACACACCACGAGACGTGAACCTGCCCACTAGAGAGACAAGATCCAGCCTCATCCACCAGAACACAGGCACTAGTCCCCTCCACCAGGAAGCCTACACAACCCACTGAACCAACCTTAGCCACTGGAGACAAATATCAAAAACAGTGGGAACTACGAACCTGCAGTCTGCAAAAAGGAGACCCCAAACACAGTAAGATAAGCCAAATGAGAAGACAGAAAAACACACTGCAGATGAAGGAGAAAGATAAAAACCCACCAGACCTAACAAATGAAGAGGAAATAGGCAGTCTACCTGAAAAAGAATTCAGAATAATGATAGTAAGGATGATCCGAAATCTTGGAAATAGAATGGACAAAATGCAAGAAACAGTTAACAAGGACCTAGAAGAACTAAAGATGGAACAAGCAACGATGAACAACACAATAAATGAAATGAAAAGTACTCTAGATGGGATCAATAGCAGAATAACTGAGGCAGAAGAACGGATAAGTGACCTGGAAGATAAAATAGTGGAAATAACTACTGCAGAGCAGAATAAAGAAATAAGAATGAAAAGAACTGAGGACAGTCTCAGAGACCTCTGGGACAACATTAAATGCACCAACATTTGAATTATAGGGGTTCCAGAAAAAGAAGAGAAAAAGAAAGGGACTGAGAAAATATTTGAAGAGATTATAGTTGAAAACTTCCCTAATATGGGAAAGGAAATAGTTAATCAAGTCCAGGAAGCACAGAGAGTCCCATACAGGATAAATACAAGGAGAAATACGCCAAGACACATATTGATCAAACTGTCAAAAATTAAATACAAAGAAAGCATATTAAAAGCAGCAAGGGAAAAACAACAAATAATACATAAGGGAATCCCCGTAAGGTTAACAGCTGATCTCTCAGCAGAAACCCTACAAGCCAGAAAGGAGTGGCAGGACATACTGAAAGTGATGAAGGAGAAAAACCTGCAGCCAAGACTACTCTACCCAGCAAGGATCTCATTCAGATTTGATGGAGAAATTAAAACCTTTACAGACAAGCAAAAGCTGAGAGAGTTCAGCACCACCAAACCAGCTTTACAACAAATGCTAAAGGATCTTCTCTAGGCAAGAAACAAAAGAGAAGGAAAAGACCTATAATAACGAACCCAAAACAATTTAGAAAATGGGAAGAGGAACATACATATTGATAATTACTTTAAATGTAAATGGACTAAATGCTCCCACCAAAAGACACAGATTAGCTGAATGGATACAAAAACAAGACCCTTATATATGCTGTCTACAAGAGACCCACTTCAGACCTAGAGACACATACAGACTGAAAGTAAGGGGATGGAAAAAGATATTCCATGCAAATGGAAACCAAAAGAAAGCTGGAGTAGCAATTCTCATATCAGACCAAATAGACTTTAAAATAAGGACTATTAAAAGAGACAAAGAAGGACACTACATAATGATCAAGGGATTGATCCAAGAAGAAGATATAACAATTGGAAATATTTATGCACCCAACATTGGAGCACCTCAATACATAAGGCAAATACTAACAGCCATAAAAGGGGAAATCAACAGTAACACATTCATAGTAGGGGACTTAAACACCCCACTTTCACCCATGGACAGATCATCCAAAATGAAAATAAATAAGGAAACACAAGCTTTAAATGATACATTAAACAAGATGGACTTAATTGATATTTATAGGACACTCCATCCAAAAACAACAGAATACACATTTTTCTCAAGTGCTTATGGAACATTCTCCAGCATAGATCATATCTTGGGTCCCAAACAAGCCTTGGTAAATTTAAGAAAATTGAAATTGTATCAAGTATCTTTTCTGACCACAACGCCATGAGACTAGATATCAATTACAGGAAAAGATCTGTAAAAAATACAAACACATGGAGGCTAAATGATACACTACTTAATAATGAAGTGATCACTGAAGAAATCAAAGAGGAAATAAAGAAAATACCTACAAACAAATGACAATGGAGACACAATGACCCAAAACCTATGGGATGCAGCAAAAGCAGTTCTAAGGGGGAAGTTTATAGCAACACAAGCCCACCTTAAGAAGCAAGAAACATCTCGAATAAACAACCTAACTTTGCACCTCAAGCAATTAGAGAAAGAAGAACAAAAAACCCCCAAAGCTAGCAGAAGGAAAGAAATCATAAAAATCAGGTCAGAAATAAATGAAAAAGAAATGAAGGAAATGATAGCAAAGATCAATAAAACTAAAAGCTGGTTCTTTGAGAAGATAAATAAAATAGATAAACCACTAGCCAGACTCATCAAGAAAAAAAGGGAGAAGACTCAAATCAATAGAATTAGAAATGAAAAAGGAGAGGTAACAACTGACACTGCAGAAATAAAAGAGATCATGAGAGATTACTATAAGCAACTCTCTGCCAATAAAATGGACAATCTGGAAGAAATGGACAAATTCTTAGAAATGCACAACCTGCCAAGACTGAATCAGGAAGAATAGAAAATATGAACAGACCAATCACAAGCACTGAAATTGAAACTGTGATTAAAAATCTTGCAACAAACAAAAGCCCAGGACCAGATGGCTTCACAGGCGAATTCTATCAAACATTTAGAGAAGAGCTAACACCTATCCTTCTCAAACTCTTCCAAAATATAGCAGAGGGAGGAACACTCCCAAATTCCTTCTATGAGGCCACCATCACCTTGATACCAAAACCAGACAAGGATGTCACAAAGAAAGAAAACTACAGGCCAATATCACTGATGAACATAGATGCAAAAATCCTCCACAAAATACTAGCAAACAGATTCCAACAGCACATTAAAAGGATCATACACCATGATCAAGTGCGGTTTATTCCAGGAATGCAAGGATTCTTCAATATACGCAAATCTATCAATGTGGTAAACCATATTAACAAATTGAAGGAGAAAAACCATATGATCATCTCAATAGATGCAGAGAAAGCTTTTGACAAAATTCAACACCCATTTATGATAAAAACCCTGCAGAAAGTAGGCATAGAGGGAACTTTCCTCAACATAATAAAGGCCATATATGACAAGCCCACAGCAAACATCATCCTCAATGGTAAAAAACTGAAAGCATTTCCACTATGATCAGGAACAAGACAAGGTTGCCCACTCTCACCACTCTTATTCAACATAGTTTTGGAAGTTTTAGCCACAGCAATCAGAGAAGAAAAGGAAATAAAAGGAATCCGAACTGGAGAAGAAGAAGTAAAGCTGTCACTGTTTGCAGATGACATGATACTATACATAGAGAATCCAAAAGATGCTACCAGAAAACTACTAGAGCTAATCAATGAATTTGGTAAAGTGGCAGGATACAAAATTAATGCACATAAATCTCTGGCATTCCTATATATTAATGATGAAAAATCTGAAATTGAAATCAAGAAAACACTCCCACCACTGCAACAAAAAAAATCAAATATCTAGGAATAAACCTACCTAAGGAGACAAAAGACCTGTATGCAGAAAATTATAAGACACTGATGAAAGAAATTAAAAATGATACAAATAGATGGAGAGATATACCATGTTCTTGGATTGGTAGCATCAACATTGTGAAAATGACTCTACTACCCAAAGCAATCTATAGATTCAATGCAATCCCTATCAAACTACCACTGGCATTTTTCACAGAACTAGAACAAAAAATTTTGCAATTTGTATAGAAACACAAAAGACCCCGAATAGCCAAAGTCATCTTGAGAATGAAAAAAGGAACTGGAGGAATCAGGCTCCTGGACTTCAGACTATACTACAAAGCTACAGTTATCAAGACGGTATGGTACTGGCACAAAAACAGAAAGAAAGATAGATCAATGGAACAGGATAGAAAGCCCAGAGATAAACCCATGCACATATGGACACCTTATCTTTGATAAAGGTGGCAGGAATGTACAGTGGAGAAAGGACAGCCTCTTCAACAAGTGGTGCTGGGAAAACTGGACAGGTACATGTAAAAGTATGAGATTAGATCACTCCCTAACACCATACACAAAAATAAGCTCAAAATGGATTCAAGACCTAAATGTAAGGCCAGAAACTATCAAACTCTTAGAGGAAAACATAGGCAGAACACTCGATGACATAAGTCACAGCAAGGTCCTTTCTGACCCACCTCCTAGAGTAATGGAAATAAAAACAAAAATAAACAAATGGGACCTAATGAAACTTCAAAGCTTTTGCACAGCAAAGGAAACCATAAACAAGACCAAAAGACAACCCTCAGAATGGGAGAAAATATTTGCAAATGAAGCAACTGACAAAGGATTAATCTCCAAAATTTACAAGCAGCTCATGCAGCTCAATAACAAAAATACAAACAACCCAGTGCAAAAATGGGCAGAAGACCTAAATAAACATTTCTCCAAAGAAGATATACAGACTGCCAACAAACACATGAAAGAATGCTCAACATCATTAATCATGAGAGAAATGCAAATCAAAACTACAATGAGATATCATCTCACACCAGTCAGAATGGCCATCATCAAAAAATCTAGAAACAATAAGTTCTGGAGAGGGTGTGGAGAAAAGGGAACCCTCTTGCACTGTTGGTGGGAATGTAAATTGATACAGCCACTATGGAGAACAGTATGGAGGTTCCTTAAAAAACTACAAATAGAACTACCATATGACCCAGCAATCCCACTACTGGGCATATACCCTGAGAAAACCAAAATTCAAAAAGAGTCATGTACCAAAATGTTCATTGCAGCTCTATTTACAATAGCCAGGACATGGAAACAGCCTAAGTGCCCATCATCGGATGAATGGATAAAGAAGATGTGGCACATATAACAATGGAATATTACTCAGCCATAAAAAGAAACGAAATTGAGCTATTTGTAATGAGGTGGATAGACCTAGAGTCTGTCATACAGAGTGAAGTAAGTCAGAAAGAAAAAGACAAATACCGTATGCTAACACATATATATGGAATTTAAAAAAAAAATGTCATGAAGAACATAGGGGTAAGGCAGGAATAAAGATGCAGACCTCCTAGAGAATGGACTTGAGGTTATGGGGAGGGGGAAGGGTGAGCTGTGACAGGGCAAGAGAGAGTCATGGACATATACACACTAACAAACGTAGTAAGGTAGATAGCTAGTGGGAAGCAGCCGCATGGCACAGGGATATTGGCTCGGTGCTTTGTGACAGCCTGGAGGGGTGGGATAGGGAGGGTGGGAGGGAGGGAGACGCAAGAGGGAAGACATATGGGAACATATGTTTATGTATGACTGATTCACTTTGTTATAAAGCAGAAACTAACACACCATTGTAAAGCAATTTTACCCCAATAAAGATGTTAAAAAAAAAAGATAATACAACTAGATGGAGAGATATACGATGTTCTTGGATTGGAAGAATCAACATTGTGAAAATGACTCTACTACCCAAAGCAATCTACAGATTCAATGCAATCCCTATCAAACTACCACTGGCATTTTTCACAGAACTAGAACAAAAAATTTCACAATTTCTATGGAAACACAATAGACCCCGAATAGCCAAAGCAATCTTGAGAACGAAGAATGGAGCTGGAGGAATCAGGTTCCCTGACTTCAGAGTATACTACAAGGCTACAGTAACAAAGACAGTGTGGTACTGGCACAAAAACAAAAAGATAGATCAATGGAACAGGATAGAAAGCCCAGAGATAAACCCACGCACATATGGTCACCTGATCTTTGATAAAGGAGGCAGGAATGTACAGTGGAGAAAGGACAGCCTCTTCAACAAGTGGTGCTGGGAAAACTGGACAGGTACATGTAAAAGTATGAGATTAGATCACTCCCTAACACCATACACAAAAATAAGCTCAAAATGGATTCAAGACCTAAATGTAAGGCCAGAAACTATCAAACTCTTAGAGGAAAACATAGGCAGAACACTCTATGACATAAATCACAGCAAGATCCTTTCTGACCCCCCTCCCAGAAAAATGGAAATAAAAACAAAAATAAACAAATGGGACCTAATGAAACTTCAAAGCTTTTGCACAGCAAAGGAAACCATAAACAAGACCAAAAGACAACCCTCAGAATGGGAGAAAATATTTGCAAATGAAGCAACTGACAAAGGATTTATTTCCAAAATTTACAAGCAGCTCATGCAGCTCAATAACCAAAAAACAAACAACCCAATGCAAAAATGGGCAGAAGACCTAAATAGACATTTCTCCAAAGAAGATATACAGACTGCCAACAAACACATGAAAGAATGCTCAACATCATTAATCATGAGAGAAATGCAAATCAAAACTACAATTAGATATCATCTCACACCAGCCAGAATGGCCATCATCAAAAAATCTAGAAACAATAAGTTCTGGAGAGGGTGTGGAGAAAAGGGAACCCTCTTGCACTGCTGGTGGGAATGTGAATTGTTTCAGCCACTATGGAGAACAGTATGGAGGTTCCTTAAAAAGCTACAAATAGAACTACCATATGACCCAGCAATCCCACTACTGGGCATATACCCTGAGAAAACCAAAATTCAAAAAGAGTCATGTACCAAAATGTTCATTGAAGCTCTATTTACAATAGCCAGGACATGGAAACAACCTAAGTGTCCATCATCGGATGAATGGATAAAGAAGATGTGGCACATATATACAATGGAATGTTACTCAGCCATAAAAAGAAACGAAATTGAGCTATTTGTAATGAGGTGGATAGACCTAGAGTCTGTCATACAGAGTGAAGTAAGTCAGAAAGAAAAAGACAAATACCGTATGCTAACACATATATATGGAATTTAAGAAAAAAAATGTCATGAAGAACCTAGGGTAAGACAGGAATAAAGACACAGACCTACTGGAGAACAGACTTGAGGATATGAGGAGGGGGAAGGGTGAGCTGTGACAAAGCGAAAGAGAGGCATGGACATATACACACTAACAAACGTAGTAAGGTAGATAGCTAGTGGGAAACAGCTGCATAGCACAGGGATATCAGCTCGGTGCTTTGTGACCACCTGGAGCGGTGGGATAGGGAGGGTGGGAGGGAGGGAGACGCAAGAGGGAAGAGATATGGGAACATATGTATATGTTTTACTGATTCACTTTGTTATAAAGCAGAAACTAACACACCATTGTAAAGCAATTATACCCCAATAAAGATTTTTAAAAAAAACATCAGGAGCATGATACCTCCAGCTTTGTTTTTTTGATATTGAGCTTATGAACTGTTTGTAGCCTTTGGAGATTAATCCCTTGTCATGATTGTTTGCAATTTATTTGAATAATTTCTGCCCTTTCCTCTCTTCTCCTTCTGGGACCCCTATAATTCAAATGTTAGTTTGCTTAATATTGTCCTAGAGGTCCCTTAAACTGTCCTCAGATTTTTAGTTGCTTTTTCTTTTAGCCAAGAAAAATGTTTTTTGATTGGGTGATTTTCACTATTCTGTGCTCCAGATCACTTATGTATTCTTCTGTATCATCTAATCTGCCCTTCCTTCCCTCTAGTGTATTATTATATTAACTGATTGGTTATTTTTTATATTTTTTAATTAACCCTTGTTGAAGTTCTGTGTTCCTCCATTCTTCTCCCAATTTGTTGAGCATCTTTATGACCATTACTTTTAATTATTTATCAGGTAAATTACTTAGCTCTGTTCATTAGAGTTTAAACAGAGGTTAAAACTGTCTCCACCCACCACCCACCTCCAGGGTTTTATGTTTTTCTTGTATTTGGAACTGTTCTTCAGTCTCATTCTGTTTGACTTTCTGTGTTTGTTTTCATAAATTAGGCTAAACAGTTACCTCTCCTGGTCTTGAAGATGTGGCCCTATTTTGGAGCACCCCCTATGTAGGTGTGGCTGCCAAGTGGCTTAGGATTTCTGGGGCTGGAGCAGGCATGTGGTGGGGGTGTCCCAGGGTGCTCCAGGCCAAGGCTGCTTTTGCAGGACTGCTGGAGCTGGAGCAGGAGGGGCTGAGGTTTTTCCCAGGGTGTGTTGGGCCAAACTGGGGTTGCTCTGGCAGGATTTCTGGAACTGGAGTGGGCATGAGCTAGGGACATGCTGGGATGGACTTGGCAGGCCAGCTAGAGTACCAGGTGCTTTACAAACTGCTGCCTCTGCACTAGGACTCAGAGCAAGTGAATTTGTGTGAGCCCTTTAAGTGTGGAGTTATGATTTCCTACAGCCCTCTGGCTCTCCTGGATGTAAGCTCTGTTATTTTTCAAAGCTAGGTGTTATGGTGGCTTGTCTTCCTTGTGCAGGTCCTCAGGGCTTGGGTGCCTGATGTGGGAGTGGAACCCCTCAATTTTTAGGGAGGATCTCCACATTTGTCTCTATGCTTTTGTTCCATTCTCATTTTTAGCAAGACTGGCTTTCTCTGCTTCAGGTTCCTTTTGAATACTTGGAAAAATGTAACATCTTGTTCCCATGAACCACAGTGATTGAGGAAACTTTTATATCTGTTACTTCACATTCTCAAGAAGAGATTATTGACAATATAGCTTAAGTAGGGTGTCTATACCTGATCCAATAAGCTATGGCCAGAGGAATAAAATCAGCAGCATGACTGCCTATTTCTCCTTATTTTTTTTTAGGATAGATTGTGGAGTTATTCTCAAAAACAGAGTTGGGTTGTGCAGCTAACACCCAAGAATCTGTTATGCTATGTTTGGCAACACAGCGTATATAGGATATGTTAGAGAGTCAGTGGGGGTAAAGTGTCAAATCTAGTATTTCCAAGTTGAGGGGTTAGAAAAATTATAGTGCTGATGGCATAAGTAGGAAGTTAAAAGTAAGAACTAATGTGGAGAGGAAGGTTGGTAACAGGATATTATTACATTGTAAGAGAGATATTGTGGGTTCAGTTTGGAGAAAATTGAGCTATTTATTATTGGATCATAACATTTTCCCTTGATATGTGAGAAATTGACCCCGATAAATCTTTGTCTAAATAAGAAACCTCTCATATCTTGATTCCTCAATCTAACCTACCAACTCCTTTCCTTTCTACAAGATTTATGTAGATAAACCAGATTAACATTTTCCCCCGGCTATCTTCTTAGGCATAATTGACAAAGCTCATTGATTGACCTTTGAAATTGAATAAGAGATACAATTGTGCAAATCCAAGAACAATACAAGTCATGTTAAGACAATTCTCTGAAATGAAAAATGATAGTTTGGAAAACTCACTACTTATACTAATGGCAAGATTACATATACCATTATCTCCAAACTTATAATGGGCTCAAAAATTTACTCTGAATCTAGGAAAATTGAACCATAGTATAAAACATGCTTATTTTCCTTGAAAATCTTTTCTCTCAATTTTATTGCTAATCTGTAATAGGTGCCAGAAATATTTGACCTGGCAGTCAAACTGTATATACTATGGACAGCTGGGCTGGATGGCTTCTGCCTTACGATTATGTGGAATATAAAGTATATGACTCATAAGTGCAATTACAATCAACTTTGAATTTCTAACAATATATGACAGAGAAGTACCAAATATCATTAACACTTTTTATATAGCTTAACAATATACTATATTTATATTCAAAATGAGAGGCTTTAGTTATGTCCATTTTCTAAAACTACAAATGCAAAAATCAAAGAAGTTATCATAGAATTAAATAACATGACAATGTCTATTAGAAATTGAGATATGAGAATTTATATATGATAGCATGTGTTTTGTGGGTAATGATAGCCCACCAAGATCTAATTTAATCAAATATTTAAAGAGGTAATAATTTTTAAAGAATTGAGGTAAACCATACTAGAAAAAATGTTATTGTTTATTGTTAATGCCAGAACAGTATTCCTGGTGCAATTTAATATTTCATTAAGGCATTAACTTTCATATTGTGGGTTTTATCCAAGGATTTTATGGTTGATGATATATTTTTTCTTCTTGAAAAAACTTAGAATTTTATTTCATAGCAGTGATGGATGATGGGAATGTTCTTTTCCCATCCATCTGAATATGTTCTATTATCACTTAATTACTAGGACTTAATCCAGCAATTTAAGAAAAGTATATTGGCTTTTGTTAGAAACATAAATTATAACCATGTACAGTGCTCTGTATTTTATGGGAATTATGCAAAAATATTTTGCTAGATGCTTTTCTTCAAAAATTTTCTTACACTAGATAGCTCTTAGGTGTTCAAGTCATAATGAGAATGCTCCTTTAAATTTTTCTTGCCTTTTTTCATTAGTTTCAGGATGCAGTATGTTTCTCACATTTTAAGCATTTGCCTCTGAATCTGGGAAAACTTAAATAAGTTTCTCTTGTTTCAGCCATAGTTAAAAGTGTAAATTACTAAAATTTGTGCATAAAGGGTATACACAAATTTACATGGCTGTGGAAACAGTATTTGACAGAAGAACGCATGCTAAATGAATGTTTGACAAAAAGAATTTAAGATTAAAAAGAGAGAGAGAGGAAAAAAAGCAAAGAAAACGACTCCTAAGTCTGACAGATGAAGGCAACATATACTTGTAGTTCATTTGTGAGATGCAAAAAGACATGCACACCGAATGGTACTCATTTTAAGACTTTAGCTTATTTTTTGCACACTTTACCCTGACTCCGACTTGTGACTTTTCTGTTTTATCACTGGTATATTTATATTCTGCCAGACTTGAAAACTTAGTCATCTGTGACTCCTCTGGCTGCTTTAAGCTCTGTAACCAATAAGTCATAAAATTTTTTATTTTATTCAAAGAAATGTTATACTTTCACAGGGTATAGGTAGATTTCTGAGAACAGTCTTTCCTCAGCATTGGGGAATAATTAGTCCTATACTGGGCCCTGCTTGGTCCTACTTAATATGCCTTCAAAGTAAGATCCAAAAATATAAAACCTTGTCTAAGAAACTTAACTGTGTCTCAGAACATAGCTTGAAAATACTTATGAGAATACAAAATATATCTAGCACCCATCAAATTCACATTTACAATGTAAGGTATCTGATAAAAATGACAAGGCATGCAAAAAAAAAAAAAAAAAACAGGAACATACAGCTTATATGATGATAAACCAGTCAGTTGAAACTGACACATAAGGTAAATTAACAGACAAGGACATTAAAACTGTTGCTATAACAAGTATATTCCAAATGTTTAAAATGTTGAATTGAGACATAAAAGAAAGGGAAATGTAAAGAAGACCCAAATTGGGCTTCTAAATAAAAGCTAGAATGTGTGAGGTGTAAAACACAATGGATGGGATTACTGATATGTTAGAAATAGCAAAAAATATTAAGAAGTTGTAAACTTGGAGATATAACTATAGAAACAATCCAAAATAAAGCACAGAGGAAGAGAATAGTTAACATGCACAGATTATCAGGTATCTGTGGTATCAAGATGGCTAATACATATTTAATTAGTGTCCATCAAAGAGGATAGGGGAGAAAATATATTTGAACAAAAATAGGCCAAATTTTTCCAAATGTAATAAGACAGTAACCTATAGCTCCAAGAAGCTCAATGAACACCAGCAGATGCTTACATACATACATACACACACACAGGAGGAAAGAAAACTATAACAGGCACATCACAACAAAACTGCTGATAATTTAAAAAAAAACTTAAAAAAACAAGAAAAATATAAACAAAATTAAGAATGGGAGCAATATTCTTATCAGAAACAAGGCAAATTAGAACATGGTGGAGTGACATATTTATAGTATGTAAAGAAAAAAAACTGTCAACCTATAATTCTATACCTAGCAAAAATATCTTTCAAAAACAAAGGCAAATAAAGATATTTCAGGACATAAAAAACAGACTCACATTATAAAAAATATTAAAGCCCATTCATTTGAATGAAAATGCAGATAGCAAGATGAAATCTGCATCTACAAAAAGGATTAAAGAGTACCAAGAATGGTAACTTAAAGATATATATTATAAACCCTAAAACAACCATTAAAACAGCAAAACAGTTATGGCTAATAATTCAACTATGGAGATAAAAATGGAATCATAAAAAATATTCAATTTTTTTGTTAAACCAACATTTATTATTTTTTAATATATCTACCTCAACTGGAGACTTATTTCTGTAAAACAGATACAAAACAAAAACGACACCACAGCCTACAATACAGAATGTTCTGTATAAATCAATGAGAGAAAACATGATCTAAGAGAAAAAAGAAAAAGAAAAGGACAACACATGGAGAGAGGATGAACAGCCCAGGTCAGGAATTTTATCTGAAATTCTGCATTGAATAGAATTCTTTCAGCCACTTCTTAAAGGCTATGGACGTTTTCCACACAATCAGATAGGAGAGATAAAAAACACATACCAAGATGTTTATATCAATAATCATATTAAATGTAAATGGCCTAATTTCCCAATCAAGAGGTATAAATTGTCTAATTGGTGAAAAAATAAAAACAATATAATGTTGCCTACAAGAATCACACTTCACATATAGAGAATATTAGATAAAAGTAAAATGATAAAAGGTTAGCTATGCTAACATTAATAATAAGACAGCTAGAGTAGCTGTTAAATGTCAGACAAAGTAGATTTAAAAGCTGAGATAATGTATCATTTAATAATAAATTGCTCAATTCATTAAGAGATACAAACCCAATCATTTACGCACCTAATAACAAAACTTCAAAAAACATGGAGCAAAAACTGATAAAACTATAAGGAACAATAGATAAATCTATAATTATAGTCAGATATTTTAATAGCCATCACTCAACAATAAATAGACCATGTAGACAAAAAAATCAGTATGAATAAAGAAGATTTGAACAACACTATAAACCAACTTGACCTAATTGCCATTTAGAGAACACTCCACGCAACAACAGCAAAATACACATTTTTTTTTCCAAGTGTGCAAAGAACATTTACAAAGACTGTTTTTTGCATCATAAAACGAGTTTTGATAATGTTTAACAGGATTTGCATCATACAAAATATGCTCTCTCATCTCAATAAAGAAATCAATAAAAGATGTCTCAAAAAATCCCCAATATTTGTAAACAAAAAACACGTGGTTAGGGCTTCCCTGGTGGCACAGTGGTTGAGAATCTGCCTGCTAATGCAGGGGACACGGGTTCGAGCCCTGGTCTGGGAGGACCCCACATGCCACGGAGCAACCAGGCCTGTGAGCCACAACTACTGAGCCTGCGCGTCTGGAGCTTGTGCTCCTCAGCAAGAGAGGCCGTGATAGTGAGAGGCCCGCGCACCATGATGAAGAGTGGCCCCCACTTGCCACAACTAGAGAAAGCCCTAGCACGGAAACAAAGACCCAACATAGCAAAAATAAATTAATAAACTCCTAGCCCCAACATCTTCTTCTAAAAAAAAAAAAGAAACCATCCCTTTAAAAAAAAAAACAAAACACGTGGTTAAATGACACAAGTCATAGATGAAATCAAAAGAGAAATTACAAAGTATTTTATCTAAACAAAAATGAATATGCAACATATTCTAATTTGGGGGATACTACAAAAGCAGTACTGGGAAAATTTATAGCATTAGAAAAAAGTTCTTAAATGAATACTTTTCACCATAAGATCAGAAAAAAGACAAGGATATTCATTCTCACTATTTCTATTCAACATTTTACTGAAGGTCCTATCTAGCACAATAGAGGGAATAAAAGACAACCAGATTAAAGAGGAAAAATAAAACCAGCTTATTCACAGATGGCATCATCCTCTATGAATATTATCCAATGCAATCTATAAGAACTCCTAAAACTAACAAATGACTTTAGAAAACTGCAGGATACAAGCTAATTAACAAAAATCAATTATATTTCTATATACTAGTATTGAACAATTGCAAAGTAAAGTTGGAAGAAAAAACCTTTATAATAGCATAACAAAATGAAATACTTAGTGATAAATCTGATGGATGATGTGAAAGTCATGCATATTGAATTCCATAAGATATTGCTCAATAAATGGAGAGATCCATCATGGATACGCAAAGGTCCCAATATTAAGATGTCAATTGATGTGCAGTTTTAGTGCAATTGAAAACAACATTCTAGTAGGCATTTTTTTTTTTTGACAGAACTTGACAAATTGATTCTAAAATTTATACGGAGATAGAAAGGGCCTCAGATAGCCAAAATAACTTTTACAAGGTAGACCAAGTTGGAAGACTAAGACTACCAGATTTAAGACATTATAAAACTGCCCTAATTACGAGAGTTGGGTATTGGCATAAATTAGAAGAATGGATCTATAGAACAGAATAGAGAGCCCAGAAATAGACATACACATATATGGGCAACTGATTTTTGACAGAGGAATAAAGGTAATATAGTAAAGAAAATATTTTATGAAAAATGATATCCAAAATATTGGATATCTATATGCTAAAAAATAATCTTCAATACGTATATTGCACTATACTGTATGTAAAAAATTAACTCAAAATGAAACAGATTTTAATGTAAAATTGAAATTACACAACCATTTTGGAAAATAGCTTGGCAGTTTCTTAAACAGTTAAGCACATATCTACCATATGATCTAGACATTCCACCCCAAGTATTTACCCCAGAGAAAGCAAGCACATGTTCACACAAAAAGTTTTACAGGCCTGTTCACATGTGCTTTATTTCTAATAAACAAAACCTGAAAACAAGCCAAAAATCCATCAACAGGTAAGTAGATAAGAAGTAGAAAACTATTCAGCAACAAAAAAAGTAAACTATTGAAATATGGATGAATCTCAAAGTAATTATGGGGAGTGAAAGAATCCAGAACATAAAAAAGAGCACCTGATTTATAATACCATGTATAAAAAATTTAAGAAATGAGATGTTATGTATACTAACTGGAAGTGGACCAGTTTTTGCCAGATTTGGCGGGGGGGATGAGGGGATTGAGAAATAAGAGGGAGGGATTAGGAAGGGCTAAAATAAAAATGTGGGTAACATACTCATTATCTTGACTGATTGTGATGATGGTTTCTTGGGGGTTTATACATATGTCCAAACTTCAAAAATTATATACATATACATGTGCAGTTTATTGTATATCAATTATATCTCAATAATGCTGTTTAAAAGTATAGAACTAATCAGGCTCATAAAGTAACAGGAAGTAGCATACTTACTTTTGACAGAACTTGACAAATTGATTCTAAAATTTATATGGAGATAGAAAGGGCCTCAGAAAGCCAAAATAACTTTTACAAGGTAGACCAAGTTGGAAGACTACCAGATTTAAGACATTATAAAACTGCCCTAATTACGAGAGTTGGGTATTGGCATAGAGATGTACTTGGAAGTCTCCACTGGAGTGGATGAGCTCCGACCATTCCCACCCTATTTTGTCCCTCTTTTCCAGACTCAAATCCTGAGACACCCAGAGAAACAGAGGGATAGACACCCATTTTCCTGATTTGAGTCAGGAATCTACCGTTTGCCTAAGAGGGGACAGATTACTTCTGTTTGAAGTCTCCAAGCATATTGTAGAGAGTTAAAATCCACCAGAGAAGCCTGGGATATTATGAAAAGTGGAATGAATGGCTAACTAAACATCTTCACTTAAGTAAGCATATTTATTCCAATTCACTTAACATTCAACGAATTTTATTGATTGCCTATTCCATCCATGACATGCAGCATATATTGATGAAAAGATGGAGAGCCATCCTCCTTGGGAAGTGGTACAGTGGGGGAAATGTATATATAAAGAGGGAATTTGAATACTTATATGGCTTCTTCTCCTCTAAGTCTTAGGTCCTGCCCCAATCCATGAAACTACCTCACAGCTTGAGCCAGCACAGAGGCAGGAAGAGGAGGGAAAGTTGCAGAGCCATAAAAATAGAAAGAGGAAGCACTGCAGGGGTAATGAGTACCTGGCAGTAGGCATTTAGGAAAGAGGATTGGAGTAAAACAAGCTCCTTTAAACATAGTTAAACACAGAAGAGTGAGCAATTGCAAACCAAAAGTTTAAGCACTTTCTGCAAATAATAAAAAAACAAGGCAAAACCTTTCTGTAAGTAAAGCAAAGTCAGTTCAGGATCAGAATTTGTGAAGGAAAGAAATCACTATCTGAAGCAGACCAGAATAGACTTCTAGAGATTTTGCCAGTTCACTGGACAGGCAAAATTATGTAAGAGGTCAGTGCATAATAATTGTACGTGGGGAAACCTAGGCTGACAAACTTCTGTCACTTATGGGTGACAGCAATTAAGTTCTCTCCTCATGTTCTGATCTATTCAATGTTGATAATATTAGTAGCTACCTCACATATTATGAAGAAAGAAGGACAGAATGTGCATAAATCCCTCATCAGAATACTTTACTCAGTGAAAGGTAGAAATAGGTTAGAAATTATTATTGGAACCTCACTCTCTATTACCTATAGTTAATTCTCATATTTATATTAGCTATATAGTAACATATATATTCATCTTTTCTTTTTGTATATTCATAAAGTCTCTATTAAAGAAACTCTTCAGTTATGGTCATTGCTAAATATCTATTCTAGAAGCAACATGAAATGGACACAATACCTCACTTATCATTCCTTACTTTCTCCACAGTGCCCAAGCCAAGCGTGTGGCACATATTTGTTGAATAAGAAAAACGATTTGGGTAAATTCCATCTGAGGACAGCAATCAGGGGTCAGGTGGTCAGAGTCAGTTATAAAGCAGCAGGGTGAATATCACCTAGTTACCTGAGCAATATATTCCTAATTAAATTTAGCAATACAATAGCCCTCTCGGGTCTCTAATATGTAGAGTTCTATTGTCTTGAAGCTGCTCTTTCTGGCCTTGGATGTGATGTTGCCCTGGCCTTGGTTGTGTGTTTCTGAAGAACATTTCTTACCCTATCTTGTAATTATAGATAGATATATATCATGGTATGTGTATGTTTATATATTTATACATACTCATATTTAACTTATAAAGGGTCAGTAAAAGAATAGACCAACCAATCACAATTTTGCTTTTATTCAACCCTGGGAGTTTTTTCTCCTGATACACGCAACAAATAACTAACACGTGTCTTTGTGTGGGCAAATGCACATTCAATACAGGATATGCTTATTCAGAATGAGGTACAGACTATTTTTATTTTTATTCAACATTTCTTCAGTTTCATATTTTTGGAAAAATTATTGACCTTTTTGTAACGCACATATACCAAGTTAATATATCTAATTATTGCACATTTTATTATTAGAAGTTTAAAATATAATAATGTAAACAATGAAGAAAAGTCCTTGCTGGCTAACATTTTCCCCCATCGTTTTTATGGAGGCCTCTCTCTAATCAGGATTTTGAGCCCTTCAACTGCTGAACTAGCAAACTGTTCATAAGTTACATACGGTACTAGCCGAAACTGCAGACTTTGCAATACTTTCCCAGAATTTCAGAAATCGCACAAAAGGAAATATTAAGTGTATCCAGTAGTAAAGGTATGATGAGGAAGACACATTCAATGGCAGAGTAAATTAGTTCATAAAAAGAGCAGCACAGGCAACCAAGATAACCAGTGTTACCACATTACCGCGAAAGGTATTGAAAAATCCTGGCCTCCATCTTTGCTAGAGATAAACTCATCACTTCACAGCTCAAACCATCCAAAATAGAAAATGTCTGATTCTTACTCTCTCACAAATGGGTGAAATAACAAACCAAGTAAAGGAAGCATTTTTTTCCAATGGTCAAAAAAGCCACCTTCTACGGTCCCTCACCCCCTCCTCTCAGAAATGCTTCAAACCAATCACGATCTCCATAATAGCTTTGGACCAACAACTTAGCAAACTAAGGAAAGTAACTTCTGACTCCGAAGCATTTCTTTCCATTTGGAAATATTGAAGTCAAGGAAGGACTTTTTCTTTGAAAAAATATAGAAGGCAAATAAATAATCATGTCATAAGTAAGTGATGTGAATTAATAAAATAGCATCCTGATGACGAAGAGGAAAGATGCACGCCTGGCTTTGCCAGGCCCTATTCAGCAAGGGCCTTTTTGGAAGTTGGGAATGATTGGATTGGCCAGAGTCCACTTTGTTGTGCATGGAGCTTCCTGCTGGCTGGCCTGACGTAGGATGTTATTAAGCAGTTTGGGCTGGGGCATTATTATTCTCCATGAAGAATTTAAAGAAGATCTTGAGCCTATTGCAAGAGGAGTCATGCTGTGCCATGCAGTATAAAAATATCATCAGTCTTATGCCACTGGCACATTCAAGCACCTAGTGGGATAAGCCAGGCACCAATGTTCAAGGTTTTATATAAGGTAACAGCTGCTTTGGTCAGACAGTTAATTAAATATGTTAATTTCCCATACAACCAACAGTAGCAACAACAGTTCGAAGAGAGATTTTATGACATTTCTGGGTTCCCTCCTATACCCAGGAGAGTGGCTTGTGCCCGCATCATCTCCTAGTCTCCTTTGTGCAGTAATGTTGTTTTCCCCCTTTGGAAACAGCCCTGTTCTATGACACTGCAAATATTGTACATGCTTTGGTAGCACATTAACCACTGCCAATTGTCACCACTCCAGTCCTGAAAGGCTATTTGGGTCTGATCCCACGCTAGTGTTTGGTTAGTCAGTAAATATCACAAATCATACTGAAGAGGGGGAATGGGCTTTTTCTCCATTTGTGTCATTCTGGCTTGGCATTTATATTTTATCGTTGTGGAACTGTTAGAGCACAGATTGTAAATCACGTAAGAGCAATGACTAGATTCCATCCTAGGCCTGAGGTTGCACCAAAAGACTGTTCTAGATGGTGTTATGAGTTAATCATATGGAGTGCACACATCTGAGAATACATGGTTTAAACATAACAATATGTAAATGTGCTTTCTGGCAATATGTGGCACTGTGAAAGAAAATGTTCTCACTTAATTCATGAAAAGAAGCAATCACAATATCTAGGAGTTATAAATATAAGTGTGACATGGAACCATATATAATATTTTTGTGTCATACAGGAATCTTTGAGGATTGCAAAGGAGATGGCAATCTGATTGTGATAATGCAACTGATTTTATGCACCTGAATGAAAGTTTCAGAGAACACTGCTGAAGAAGAGTTGCAACAGCTCAAGTGTTAGTGATTGGCATTTTGATGGAGATGTTTATCAGCCTACAAGTTTCTCAGGGAAGTTCAAAAAGCTCATGCTTGTTGATTAGGTTATCATCAGTAGAATAACTCTTCTCCTGTCTAATGTCACTTTTTTTTTTTAGGAGACGTGGTTTTTGTATAGCACATATATTCTCATATTGCTTAAAGATATCTACAATCTATATCATTAAATCTGAATGCAAAGTGATATGGTAGGAAAGACTAATGAAACAGACTTTCTGCCACAGTTGCTAGGTTGTCTCTATTTTCTTATTTGTAAAATGAGGGGCTTGTGGAAATGAACTTTGAGATCACATCCCGGTCTGATTTTCTATTTGATGAAATATGATAAAATCAAAACGTTCTGACCTATCACAAACCAGCTGGTGATTTTTTTTTTTTTTTTTTTTTTTTTGCAGTACGCGGGCCTCTCACTGTTGTGGCCTCTCCCGTTGCGGAGCACAGGCTCCGGACGCGTAGGCTCAGCGGCCATGGCTCACGGGCCCAGCCGCTCCGCGGCATGCGGTATCTTCCCGGACCGGGGCACGAACCAATGTCCCCTGCATCGGCAGGCGGACTCTCAACCACTGTGCCACCAGGGAAGCCCCAGCTGGTGATTTTGAACTCAACTACTCTGAGTCTCAAACTTCTATGTTTCTAAGGATGTAATACATTGTGAATACGGTTAGTGAATTACAAAATGCTCTAAAAGTTATTGAGATTCTTTGTTTTTAGATTCATAGTTCATTCTTTCAATAAATTATACAATTTTATTTAAAAATCTCAGGACAATAGTGTTATTGGTATAATTCACTCTAAGTCCAAAGACCAGAAGTTCTGATGTCCAAGGTCAGAAAAAGATGGATGTCCCAGATTAAGAAGACAGAATTTGCTCTTCATCTTCTTGTCTGTTTCAGGCTCCAGTGGATTGGATGATGCCTGCCCACATGGGTGGGGACAGATTGCTTTACTCAGTTTACTGAATCAAATGCTAATATGTTCCAGAAACACCCACACAGACACACCCACAAATAGCATTTTACCAGCTGTCTGGGTATCCTTCCTTAACACAAGATTAACCATCACACATAACTATTAACTTATCTTCCTTCTCCTAATGTCATCAAGGAGATCAGTGAGAAATCCATTAGGGGACAGTAAACATCACAGAGTTGAGGAGGATTTTCAGGGCAAGTGAGGAGAGAAAATTCCGACATCTAGTTGTTTAAATTTGATTTTTAATCTCTAGGTCCATTGTAGTTTCTTCCTGAGGGAACAAATGTAGATTTAATTGTGACTACAGAATACATAAAGTATCTTACTGGTTGGGAGAGGGAGAAGGGGGCTGATTCTGGAAATTATAGAATGGTTGATATGAAACTGTCTACTCTTTTCTGAATAGGGAGCTGGAGGATGGGAGGGCAGCCAGCAGTTTCCCAGGGACAATGTTGCTGTATTAGTGAGGGTTCTCCAGACAAGCAGAATCAACAGGAGATATAGATATCTTAATATCTATCTCAAGAGATTATACAATGTTGGCTCACACAATTATGGAAGCTGAGAAGTCCCAAGATCTGCCAACTGCAAGCTGGAGACCCAGGAAAGCTGGTGATATGGTTCAAAGGCCTGAGGGCCAGAGAATCAATGGTATAGATTCCAGTCCAGGTCTGAAGACCTGAGACCAGGAGCACCAAGAGCAGGAGAATTGATGTCCCAACTCATCCCAACTGATAATTGACTCAGTCAATTATCCTGCCCTATCAGTCAGATAATTCAAACTTTCTTCACCTTTTTGTTCTATGCAGGTCCTTAGCAGTTTGGATGATGCCCACGTGCATTGGAAAGGGCCATCTGTTTTACAAAGTCCACCAATTCAAATGCTAATCTTTTCCAGAAACATCCTCACAGACACAGAAATATTTCACAACTATCTAGGCATCCCTTAGCCAGTCAAGTTTACGCATAAGATTAACCATCTCAGCTGGGCATATGGATCCCAGGTCTGATGACAATACAAAGCATTGTTTGGGATTTCCATGTCTGTACCAAGATAACCAAGGTTGAGCTGGTTTTCTAAAGGCAAACATACCCAAGGAAATAAGGAGTAAAACAGCAAAGATTCCACAGCAGCCAAACCATGTGCTTTCAGTTCATTTGTAAGAATTTGTACTGTCAGAGTTGAAATGTTTCCTTAGGCTTTTTAGATAGTGACTGTTGTCTCAGGTGAAGGTCTCTAAGAAGACAGTTAAAAGAGTGGATTTGCTCTTGCGGATTCACTAACAAAGCTTTATGATCCATTCACCTCATTTACATTTGAGATATTGTTAGGGAAATGCCACACAGATCTTTCCTTGAGTTCAAGCTGACATTGCACACTATCTCACAGATTTGAAATTAACATAACCCTTATATGGAAAAAGTTTGGAGTAAATAAGGTGGGGATTAAAATTCAGTCATTTCCCTATCCTTTTATCTGCTTTCACCTCCAATTTTTTTAATATGTAAGGAAAGTAGCTTTATATATATTATCTATTACAAACTTTACATCAATTTTATAAGGAAAGTTACTTTCCTTACAGGGAAAGAACATTTTAACAGATGAAGAACCCTAGACTTAAAGTTATCAAGTGACTTTCCCAAGGTCACCCAGCCAGGGAATGACCGAGGATTCCTACTCAAGATTATTTGACTTCTCAAGTTGAGTTAACATTCCACCCCCCAATTTTTAAAATCTGAAGCTGCAAAACTCAGCAAAGGGTACTTGGCAGGAAGTGGGTCAAATAAAATTATTACTACATTAGAATGGAGTCTTAGACATAATTAATGCAACATCTTCTTATTACTCTTGTGGAATAGGGGAAGTATATATCAGGGCTCTCCGGAGAACAAGCAAACCAAAGAGAAAAGGGTAATGAACTTGGAGAGAGGTCTCCAGTGAGGAGCTAAAGAACTCTTTCATCCCAACTTACTAATTTAAAAAGATTGATTAGTTGTAGTTCCCCATTACACTTGAATAGTGTTTTATAGTTTAGTTCCCCATTATACTTGAACATTGTTTTATAGCTTATAGAGTATTTTATAATAGGTTTCCTTATTTGATTTGGTCCCTATAGAAGCTCTATTTTATAGTGAGGGGGATATTATAATCTCAATTTTATAGATTAAAGATTTTAATTACAAAACTATCTTGAAATGGCATAACTAGTAGATCTAGATCTAAACACAAGTGTCTTATTTGTTTTTTTGGTTTGCTTTTAAATGCAAATGCAGTGTTCTTTCTAACCACATTATCCCTTTTGAGAACACATAGTTACCAAATGCATATGTAATAAATACTAAAAGAAAGTTTGATAAATTTAGGATTATCTTACAAGTGTTGACTTCAAGTCAGAAACAATGGAAATGAAATGCAATACAAGTAAATGTAAAGACAGCATTTAGATTTAAAAAGAAGAATTGGTCTGAATTGAGGAAATTTCCTTGTCACAAGCTTGCCATGTATCAACAGTAAAATAGAATTTTTCAGAAATTGTTAATGAAAGCAAGGTAGGATTAGGAGAAACATATTGTTCTGAGGAATGAGAGTGACAACATTGTTTTCTCTGAATTGGTCAGAATGATGCTAAAAGCTTGGCCTCTCTGTACACCGGTGCCAACTCAAATCTCAGAGACAGAGTTTTGGGTGAAGTAGAAAAGGATAGCTTTATTACTTTGCCAGGCAAAGGGGGACACAGAAGGCTCCTGCCTCGAGAAACTGTGTCCCAACCCCAGAGGATTTGATGGGGGTGTTCATAACAATGGTTCAAGGCTGGGATCTCTGACAAGACTAGGGTATGTGTGCAGGGCTTCCGCTCCTTTAATTGGTCTGAGGTGGTCTATCTTCTAAACTAGATGAGCTTCTCTGGTCCCTTTAATCTTGCCTCAGGTGGTTTCTTGGTTGCTCATCCCTTGATTACCAACTGTTTGAATCTGCCCTTTGGAACTCAGGGAAGATCATGGAGGTCGTAGTCTTACCTACAAGAAATATGGGACAAAAAAGGCCTCCGTGCCCGGGAGCCCCACAGGGCTTCTCTCAGTTTCAAGAACACAGCGGAAGCTTTGAGTTCAGTAATTGATAGGACATTTAAAAGGGATATTGGCAAGCAGAAGTTCAGAGGAGGTGATGGGGTAGAGAGATGGAGTCAGGAAATGCATTCGTCTCTTGGGTGAGGCAACTAAGGGCATTGCCCAGCACAGTGCAGAGTTCTAAACAGAGTTCTAAGCATCTGAAAACTAGCACTTTCTTTTATACTCACAATGACCTTAAACACTAGGAAGTAGTATTATTTCCATTTCAAGAGATGAGGAAAGTAAAAAGTGATCACTCTAATACTCAGAGTAATAAGCTAGAAAGCAGTTTATTTGCCAAGAAGTTAAGGGTGCACTGGTATAAGTAAACAATTATGCTAGAGAAATCCTAACATCACATAAGGTCCTAGAGTTATTTGTTTGCTGATGTTTTTATTAATCCCTATACTTCTTGGGTCTCAAAATTCAACTGAAGTTGAAGTTTATTTACCTTAGCATAAATATGAATAATGATATTAATATAAATATACAATATGTATTATATTATATATAACGTAATAAAGATAACTATAAATTTAATTGGCTCTCAACCAGATTTTGTCATGAAATTTTTAGAGAAACCTATATTTCAGCACGTTAACTGTTTTTTCTATTTTATTACTTGAAATAACTGAATACCTTCTTAGCCGTTACTCTGTTTTGCTATTTTTCCCCAATTTTTGATTATTTTAATTTTAAAGCTTGAACCATTAGGTAAATAAAAACAAGAAACTAGTACTAGAGAAAGAGTTCTATCAATCACCGCTCTGACACCAACCAGGTGTTCTTCAATTTAATTCAGTTCTGACACTAACTACTTGTACCTGATTCCACAAGTTAAAGACAGTTCTCCACAAGACTACCTTCGGTTCAGATGACAGCTACAAGTCTCCGGGGCCACCTATACTTCTGGCTCACCAGCTATAAATCTGGGGTTCCTACAATCCCCTCAAGTTTGATAATTTCCTAGAACAACTCAGGACTCACTGAAAGCACTACACCTATGATTACAGTTTTATTATAAAGAACTAAGACCCACAACAAATGGAAGATATTAGCATTCTTCATTCCAGAGAAGACCACCTGAGGCCACCTGAGATTAAAGGAAGCAGAGAAGCTCATTAGGAGACTACCTGAGACCAGCATAAAGGAGTGCAGGCCCTGCCCACACCCTGATCCTTATCAGGAACCCCACCCTCCTTGAACCTCTGCTATAAAACTCACATCAAACCCTCCCAGGTTGGGATACACAGTTTTTGAGGCAGGAGCTTGTTGTGACCCCTTTGCCTGGCAAAGCAATAAAGCTATTCTTTACTACTTGACTCAAAATTCTGTCTCTGAGATTCGATTCGGCATTGGTGCACAGAGGTTGAGTTTTTGGCTTCAGTTATGCTAAGTTAAGAAATAATTGGTCACACTGGAGTGAATCTAAGTTGCAGGACTGGAAGTTGTTTGCAATTTCTTTCCCTTCTCTTTTGCAAATGAAGCACGGGCTTTAAGTTTTCTCTTCACTAAAAAACATTTCACTGATTTTTTTAAATTTGTTTTACTTTTTTATAAATTTATTTACTTATTTTTGACTGCGTTGGGTCTTTGTTGCTGCACGCGGGCTTTCTCTAGTTGTAGTGAGTGGGGGCTATTCTTTGTTGCGGAGTGCGGGGCTTCTCATTATGGTGGCTTGTCTTTGTTGAGGAGCACAGGCTCTAGGCATGTGGGCTCAGTAGTTGTGGCTCACAGGCTCTAGAGCACAGGCTCTGTAGTTGTGGTGCATGGGCTTAGTTGCTCCAGAGCATGTGGGATCTTCCCAGACCAGGGCTTGAACCCGTGTCCCCTGCATTGACAGCAGATTCTTAACCACTACACCACCAGGGAAGTCCCTCACTGTGATATTTTAATTAAGTAGCTCGGTTTAGCCAACAACTCTATCTGAGGCTTTTCATGGGGGTTTATTTTTTCTCTAAATACATCTCTGGGAGCAAAGGTGTATTATCACTTATGTCAGGAAGCGACATGATCTTCGTACTTGTTAATCCATAAATAAGGATATGTCTATCACAGGCAGAGAAAATGAAGGGGTGGGGAAAGAAACAATGCATAGCAGCAGGCTTTCTGTGTGTGCCTGGCAGAGCATGAGAAAATGATACTGGTTTAGTTTTCATTCTATTCATCACTGACGTTGTGGAGATAATTGGGTGTTGTAGTTTCTTTCACTCAATATAATGCACATGAACTTTTGAAGGTTTATAGTTTACCTTAGATTTTGTGGCATCATTTATAGAAACTTTAGAACAATTCTGAAGTCTAAAGGGAATGAAATCCCTGAAAATTGGAGTGCTCTGTTGGATGGAATACATCCGAGTTTCAATACAAATGCTGAAATGACAGGTAGAGAGAGGAGAATTATTGTGTCTGTTCGTAGTCCCTGAAATGACAACCCTTGGATAAATCTCCCTGCCAGGGGAGAAACAGACTATCTGGTATTTTGACAAGGAAAAGTTTATAAACACTAGAGAAAACTTGGACCTTCGACAAAGAAGAGCTTATGAGAGGGGGCAGGGACAAGAGTCAGACGAAGAATGTCTGGAGCAAAAGAAGCCAATACTGAACAACACTGCTGAAAAATCTAATGATGTGAGTTTTAGTTGCAGAGAAGGCTGAGTAGCAGTTTGGGGACATCTTTTACTTATTTTTCTTATCATGTCATTAAAAAAAAGAAATGGAGTTGCTAATAAAGAACATTCTGAATAATTTCTAATTAAGTTGAGACAGAGAAAGAAAATGTACATCTTTTACTTTAAGTCTCTCAGGAATAAAAGATGTCCACACCCACAAAATGGACCCGAGTGATTTAAGCTACCCACCCAGCTGTAGAATTTCTGTAGCTGTTGCACATTCTTTGAGGAAGGAAGAAGGTCGGGGTCTGAGGATCCTACTTGAGCCTCAGGGAGGATCCAGAAGAGGGAGACAAAGCTACCTCGCCACACTCGTAGTATCTTATATTGACAAGTTCTCACTGAATTTGCTACATATACTTCTGTGTGGCCATAGCTACCGTAAAGGATCCATTACTCATTAAATAAGTGATGAATATACTCAAAAATTGCAGCCACATGGGCCGCACAAATGCATTTTCATATTATTAAGATGTTGCCAACTTGCAACTCTTCGAAATCTGAGTAAATGTTTTGACAAGAGGAGACAGCAAGGACAAATAAGAAGTAGCGGTCTTAAAGAAATTTAGCCCCACTTCTAACAGCTTTAAAGTCTTAAGAGTGTTTTCGCTGGGGCAGTACCAGATAAATTGCTCTTATATGTGCATGCAAGAGGCTAAAATTCTTTTGAAAGTTTATAATTTCTCATGGGAAAACACAACATAAAAGTTACTTTTACTCATAGAAAAACAAAACCATATTTTCCTGTCAACCTTTGCTGTTGGGAATTTCAAACTTTTTGCATTTTTTTCCTGTGATTCTTAGCTGGCCCAAGGGACAGGCGTTTACAACATAATTTACTTTCAACGTGTCTCTGTAAATCATTGTAATACTCTCTATTGCTTGTGGAGAGGGGAAAAAAAAAAGAGCTCCCAATGGGGCTTCTTGTCCCACTTTCCCAAGACTCCACCAGCCCAAACACGAACAGAAACTTTCCCTTTTAATGTCCAACCTCAAAGACAAAAGGCACAAAAGGAAACATTGCACTGTAAATACAGGTAAAGTTAGAACTATGGGCAGGCTTTCAGGGAAAAGATTACATTTTAAGATTGAGAGAGGGAGATTTGCCCTAGGTGATGTGGAACGTTTAGAAATGCTCAAGTTATTCTGGAGTAGGTGGGCTGCCCTCAGCCAAATGACTTGAGATCTTTTTTTCATAAAAATCCTAACCTACGGCATACATTTGCCAAGCTATTAATATCAAGGATCATTCAGTTTTACATGAGAATTTGATGACTTATACATTGGTTGATGCTTCCCCTTTTAGAACCTTAATGGGAATTTTTAAGCTATTTCACAGTGTGTAAATTTGAATGTAGGTCAGATGAGGAAGAAAAATAGGGCATATCCAGGCCCAAAGAATAATCTGAAAAATAATACGTCAGAGCAAAGAAAGGTAAGGTGCAAAATTAAACAGATGATTAAAAGTGTCTTAAGCAATCTGAGGTTTGAAGACAGAACCTGATAAATTAGCACTACTCTATATAGACCATTTGAGCTCAAATTCAGGCTACTAGTGAGCCTGGTTCCTCCACAAGCTGCAGATTAAGGAGTTAACATATCATGTTAACCTGCTTCTGCTAACTGTCCATAACAGGAAATGTAACCCAGGTGGGTTTGATATTCACAAGATTAAAGCGTATGTGTACCATCAAATGGTCACCACATTAAAGCTGTTTTAATGAGGACTTGGGAGATAATGAATGAATGTCGCTAATTCACTACAGAGAAGACAGCCTGACCTCCTTCTGACCTCTTTGCCGCCAGGTATCTTAAACAACATATTAGTTTTGCTTAAAGCCAAAATGGGACGGTCTGTAAGATAAGAACAAGCCAAATGCTTAAGAGAATGACTTTTGCTAGTGTTAAAGCCAGAAGAAAAAAAAATCTTCTCCCTAGAGTCCTTATAAAAAGAACACTGTGTAACAGGATGAAAATCATCCTGACACCTTTATCTCTGACACAGCGCTCAGCTACATCAGGCTGTTTCCTGTAGTGCCCCTCAATACTGTCCAGTGACATCATGCCAGGAAAATACCACTAGGTAAAGGCATGGGGGGAGGACTATTATTTAAGGAAATAACTCTCTGCTGGTTTAACTTAATCCTGAGTAAAAATTTAGAGGATTTAGAGGGACTGCTTATCTTTCAGGTAATCCTTCATAAATATCAGGCTTTTGATAGATTTAAGACAGCAGCATATTAGAGATTGTACTTGCTTGAAAATACTCAGGGCACAGCCAATTTATTGTGATCCCACTTGGTTTTCCAGGGAGCAGGAATAGGGTAGGAACTGAGGACCCAGTGATAGTTTTCCCCAAATAAAAGACAGCTTGTCTTCTGCTAAGAGGTGAACCAAAGGAGTAGCTATGATTAGGGAAGAAGGGACAGACTGGAAATACTCCAGTGTCCTATTTTAGTCATTGAGTACAAACACTGTCAAATAAAGTAAAATTAATACAAGCGTGAATTCATTTTAAGGCTTGACCAATAGATACAGTGAGGAAGTATTTTCAGCTACGGTGGTTTCAGCTTTTATTTTTCTGGAAGCGAAAAACATGTTGGATAGAATAGATGGAGTTCATATGAAACTTGTATTGGAGTATTTTCTCCTAAATAAGCTTATCAAGAAAGTTTCCAAAGGCATTAAATGTATATTGTGGTTTGTCTATATGGGCAAGGCCTCAGCTTTTAAAGGCTATCTTTAGTTTAAAATACTGAAGAAAACTTAAGTGAGAGGGAAAAGTCCTCAAAATTATTTTCCAGGCCAGATTTATTTTGGCAGTCACATTCAGGAAACTATGTAGTGTACCAAGTTTTAAGAATTGTATTTGGACACTAATCCATAACTGTAGTCATCAGTTTACTGACAACCATCTGCTTGGACACTGCTCCCACGTTCTAATAAGTAATGTAAAATTAAAATGGCAACAGACAATTTCAGCAGCAAAAGTAAAAATGGTAATTGCAACCTTGAACTCATACAAAGTGTTATGAATAAAATAGTGATCCTGTTTCATCGTTATTCAAACACATTTAGGTAAAGCGTGCTAATTCTTTCCATTATAACCAAGATCCTTGAAAGAATAATCTATGTTCATCTTTGCTTCTTTATCTGTTTCACTTCACTACATACAGCTGCTTTGTTTTGTCGGTGCCTTGAAAACCTAGTTTTCAAGTCAAGGTTTTCTGTCATTATCTTACTTTATCTGAGCCATTTGATGTTATGGAGGTAAAATAATGGCTTAATAAATGTTGGGCACCCTTTACACTCTTCGGTGTTTTCTTACGCCAGATTCCATCTATATCCCAATGGCTCAACACTCACTTCAAGCCTAGACTTCTTGCAAGAGATACAGACCTGCATAATCAATGACCTACGAGATATTTTCTTTTAAATGTTTCATAGACATAGTTAAATAAAAATGTTCAAAACCAAACATACCATCCAGCCCTATACAACATTCACCAAACCTGTTCTTCTGCTTAGTTTTGTCAAAATCTCAGAGAAAAACACCATCTACCCAGCTGCCCGTTTCAAAAACCTAGACTCACTGTTGATTTCTCCATCTCTTTTCTTTTTCATAAACCAATAGTCACAATGTCCTGTACATTAGGTTAAAGTGAATGAAAATGCAATATAAACTTGCTTAAGAAAAATGATTAAGAAAGAAAAAACATTGGCTCATTTTCCTGAAAAGGTCAGTCCCAACTGACTCTATGACTTACATTCTCCAGAGTCTCTTAGCTCTGCTTCTGTCTTGTTTCCACTTCTGGTAGGTTCTCCAGTTAGGGTAGCCAGATGGTTCCTGACAGCTCTAGACTCATGGTCCATTCTCTCAGCAATTCCAGCTGAAAAAATGTGCCTCTTCCTCAAAAGTTTTACAGAATCTGAGAATCTAATCTTACTGTCTCCTTGTCTCTGTTTGGTCTCAATTAAATCAAGTGCTTATCCCTGATCCAAGCAGCATGGGTAGGAGGAGGCAGCAATCTGATTGGCCAGTCTGAATTACAGTCCACACCTGGAATAGGGCTGCAGGCAACACCACTGACAGCACAAGAGTGAAAATTATGAAGTGTTAATAGCACAGAAATTGGGGTGCTTTTCCAACAAAGTGGATGCCAGCAGGATATTCCATGAATATGCATTTTTCCTTTTTTCCTAAACATGAGCAAAATTTAGAAAAATAAAAATAAAAGAGTGTATTAAACTATAACCTTGATATAATGTTAATGATACAGTGGGAATTGGTGAAAAGTAGGCATATTTTGGAAGTCATCTTGGTTCCCTTGAAGAGTATCTGTCTGTGTTTATCTCCTGAGTATGCAGCAATATTTTTATGAATGGCAAGACTTAATGGTTTTACTCTTTCAACATGAATTCTGGATTTTAAAAATAATTAATCTAGATTTTCCTAATTTAAGTAGTAGGATAATCATTCAAGAGAAAGACTGAAAATAAGAGGAGAATGTTTTTTAGTTTGAGGAAAAAACAGGATTGACTTAAATCATGGACATTAAGTACATAAAATTTTTCATACTAATTTTACCCACCAGCTGTTCTTTTCCACTGCAAATTAAACAAAGAGAAAAGCTTAATTTGCAGAAAGAGGACTGAGATTAGTCATAAGGAGTCTGATGCTTCCATGCATATTGAATGCACCTGTCGGGAGAGCCGACCCTCAGGTAGTTGTGGGCTGGAGTCCTGCTGGGCTTGCTGCAATAGCCTAGTGGTGGCTTCTTACCTCATGTTCCTCTCTGATCCTTTCTGATTAAGGAAGCAGAAAAGCTCTGAGTTGGGTGCTAAAAATGCATTCACCATGGGAAGGAAGTAATGCCTTTCTCTTCTGCTAAATTTCTATTAAGCTGGGAAAGATGTTATCTGCCCGGAGTAGCTTACAGCAGTTTCTCGAAATTCAGGAATGGCTGCCACCCCCGCCCCCCCCCCCCCCCCCCCCCCCCCCCGGCAGAGATTCTGTTTCAATAGGTCTGGTATGGGCTTGGGAATTTTCATTTCTAAAAAATTCCCAGGTGATGCTGAAGCTGTCGCTCCAGGCACCCCACTTTGAGAATCACTAGCTTCGACGTTGCCCTGTTGTGGTAAAAAAGATTCGGGGATTCTTTTAGAATTAGGTGAGTCAGAAATGCAAGTGCCTAGATGGTTCCATACAATTAAGGAATAGTAAGCCTCTGTAAGCGGTGTTTTCTTAGAATCTTTTTGATAAAACTGGGTTCATATAGATAAGTTTTCCCACTTTTTCTTAAAGTTTTAGGGGACTGGAAATCTTACTTTTTGAGAACTTTGGCTTGTGACCTTTTCCCCAGTGATTATTTTCCTAATTGCCAAACTCCACTCTCCTATCCTTTCTCCAGCCAACACATATCCCATCCTCAACTGAAAATCATAGGCCTAATCAGAATTTCAGAGAATAAGCCCTGGGTCTTTATATTCTCATAAGACTTAATACCCAGGAAAGTAAAGTGCCCAAATGGCTAAATGCTTTTCCATGGGGTCCTTGTGGTTTAGTGTAACACATGCAGCAACAGTATTATACGCAGATTCAAAAGTGCTGCATCTTAAGCAACTGAGCTGGAAGTGGAGACAGGTGCTCTGGAAAACTAAGTTTTTCTGAAAACTGGTTCTAGTTGTGAAGAAGATACTACAATCAAAGAATCATACAAGGAATCTGAATACTATTGTTCCATGACTTGTGAGCCTGTGATCAAAGCAGTATTTCTAAATGGACATTTTATAGAAAAGGTGATAAGTGTGCATGAATAATAAAATTATGAGTAAATTAGATATATCCGTGAGAAAACAAATTCTCTAAGTGAACTCTTTCTCTTGAATGAAATGGCTCCTTGGCTACCTTGAATAGTTCACTTGTGAACAACTCAGGGTAGGTCCCAAATTCCAAGACATGTAACCATAGTATGAATTCTAGCTGAGTTTGAGAAAAAGTGGGAACCCTTCTGCTTTTAAGTCAGTAAAATTCTTCCCTTACTCTTTTTATCTGATGTGCAGTGGTTAGACCTTTGACAAGGTTGCAGAGGACAAGAGACCCTTGAGTGATTTAACCCATTGTTTTCTTATTTTCACATCCCCCAACCTTAGAGATTCCAGGGCCTCAGTTTATTGATAACACTTTAGTGTTGGCAGAAAAGTTTGGAACTCACTTGTTTATATTGGCATAAAGAGATATCCCTCTGCCCATTTTATGTATGTGGAAATTAAGGCTCTGAAAAAAATCACTGAGATAATGCTTGCAAAACACTCATTTTAGGGCCCTTTCCATAGTAAGCTGTTCTTATGCATAGGGCAGAGGACCTCTTTTCAGGAATTTATACAGATTGGACTTGTAAATAATCCATGGCGATGTATTCTATAACAGAGTTAGCAAATGGGACAGAGAGAAGAGAGCAACCAACTCAGTGTGGAGAGGGTACAGAAAGGTCCTCAAAAGAGGACTCATGGAGGCTGTGTAGGGGTTCAGCACATGGTTGAAACACCATGCTTATTGAATGCATTTGTAAGAACATAGACAATTTCACCATGAAATGTAGATCAAACGATATGTCATTCTGAAGCAATATAAACAGATAGATTTGATCACAACTACTTTTTTGGTTGAATTATAATGTGTAGTCAATAATTCCCAAAGGTGGTGATTCATCAAAATAATAGAGGAGCTGCTAATAAACAAAAACTGGGATACTTTGAAAATTCCAATTCAATTTCATAGATAAGAACAAGGGTGGGGTAGAGTAGCACAGGGAACCATAGTTTTACAAAGTTCCCAGGTATTTCTGGTTATCAGCAAAGTCTGGAAACCATTGGTTTAATACAGCTGTTCTACTCCCTGGCTGAACATTTGAACAACCTGAGGCCCTTTTAAAGCTACCCAACCTAAGCCCCACCCTACTTAGCCCTATTTTATTTTTTTTTTAATTCCCCAGGTAATTGTAATATGTAGCCAAGGTTGAGAACCACTAATTGAAGCTGATGAATATATTGCACCTAGCAAAAGGAAGGAGGGAAGGGAATAAAACAATTGTTGGAAATAAGAAGACACTCTTACGGAGGTTTTCTTATGAATTATAAGTACTTTGAATCTACTTTTGCTACTATTGTTTTACCCCTCTCCCAATGGCCAAATCTCATAAGGACATAGAGGAAGGCAGATATTTGTTTTGATGCTATTTTCCACCAAGCAATTCAACCAGAAATGTTTCTTTCAGTGAGTGCTTGCAGTGAGAAGAAATGAAGATGCATTCTCCATAGCCTCCCAGTCTAAAATAAAGCACGGTCTCTGTCCTTTTGATCAGAAGTGGTATAGTTTACCATTCCTTTTACCCTACAAATTACAGTGTGTGGGCAGTTGTTCACAGTGTGGGCAATCCTGATTTTCAGTGATGTGAAAAGCACGTTTTTGGGAAAATATCTAAAATTTTGGGATTCCTGTTTGAATGGAACTTGTCAAATTCACTTAAAAAGAAAGACAGTCAAGGTGAGAGATTAATCAAGTAATCATTGTTCTTTCAGATTGCAAGTTTTGAAACTCAAGTGGATGACATATTTTGGGAGGGTTCATAATTCACTTATGGAAGACATTTCTATTTTAACTATGTATAAACAACCATTGAGGACAGGTCTTCAGGTGAGGTGGGTCCTTGATGAGTTCTCGTTTGGGCTGGTTTCATGTAGGATGAATGCATTAATGCTTTCCTTCAGTTTAGATGTTCGTGGTTCTGTTTTTTGGCACATAGAGACTCAAAGGCTTTGAATAAGAAAAAAAATAGATATTCTATTTAAGGTTGTTAAGATCATTGAATTAAGTTGGTGGTTCAAATGCTGCCATGAAATAAAAATGTGAAAAGTTGTTTTCATAAAGGTTTATCTTCTGTAATTCTGAAGAGCTGAAAAAATAAATTCATAAGTAGATGTAAGTGATAGAATGACAAAGATTTAATATTTATGGTATAGTAATGTTGGTGACACTATTTCCAAAGTGAATAATATATTTAAGATTAAAGTTAAGCAATATTCCATCAATCTTTTATCAAACTAGTATAATTCTTTCTTCCCTTTTCTGGAACAAATTTGCCACTGGTTTGTCCCTGGCAGTTACCTAACAGAGCTTCAGAGTTAGAGAACCACTGAAGTGTGTGTGTGTGTGTGTGTGTGTGTGTGTGTGTGTGTGTGTGTGTATGGGGGGTGGGGTGTATGAATTAACTATATATGTATTTATGCCAAAGGTATTTTTGTCTTTCCTGTAAGCATTCTTTTCTCCCTGTCTTCCTCTGTTTTGGAGAAATTGAATGTCTACCTCTATAGGTACAGCTGCATTATTTTAAACCAAGTAAAATCTGAGGTAGAATGACATTCTTTTGACTTTTGTCTGAACTTCATTTTGATGTTTCTGCTTAATGAGCATATACTTTTTAAGCTTTAAAGCAAGGGAATACTCTTGTCTGTGTTTTGCATTAAATGTCAGAAATCTTTTACCCAGGTCATAGACTAAGCCCGAGTGTAAGCCATTAGTTACTAAGCAATCATATTTATATCATATATCATTTATTTATAATATCTGAATGTTTTATGTTGTGTGGAGGTACTCTAGCTGCTTCCTGGTTTATCTCTATGATTAAATTTCCTGCATGGTCCTGTAAAGTATGGAGCGTGACACAACTCAGATGAGTAGAAACAGTTACCTAAGTCATGAATCCTATCCCACCTCAACCCACTTATTCTAATACTTCTCTTCAAGGAGCTTCTTATATCCCATTAAATAATTAAAGAGAAGGGTTGATTTATTTTGCTTTCTTTTATCTATAATGACCTTAAAGGAGGAAGGTGAGAAGAGAAACAGAATGTTGCTCCTGTTAATAACTATTCATAGTCTTTTACCGTGGTTTACTGGAGTAAGAAGACAGATAACTCAATTTTCTTCTTCCTTAGCAGGCGGAAACCACTCCAGACTGGTCCTCAAAATCACCCCTGTGTTTTTGGCAGGTGCCAGGCTGTTCTGACATATTGCCCATATCCATATAGATGGATACCTAAGTATGTGTGTGCTTGGGAGTGTGTCACATATAAATTAATTTGTCTTTATAGGGAAATCAAAGGCAGGTAAGACTTGGAAGGGAAATCAGAGCTTACTACCCTGTCTGGTGTGATTAACATTCTTCCTTCCAGAGAACACATAAATGCAAAAATCCTACCTGCCTCATATTATCCTAGAACTGAGAATCTTTACAAGATTCAACATCATTCAGTATTGTAAATGTCAATTGGTTATTATTATACTTTATGAAAATTTAAAATAATTAACAATATATAATTAGGCCATAGTATACTTGAATTTTGATAACACGTTTTACCCTTTGTGTAGTAATACCACCTAGATCCAACTTGGACTCCATGGATTGCTATTGACTCTGTTTGTGTGTGTGTGTGTGTGTGTGTGTGTGTGTGTGTGTGTGTGTATGAGATAGAAAGAGAGAGAGAGATGAAGAAAGAGAATGAGAGAAAAACTAATTTCACATGGCTGTTTTTGAGAATTGCTAAAACCACAGAGGAGGTTGCTTCCCTATAGATTCTTTTGCTTGCCTTTGCACATATCTAAGTTTGGTACGTTTGGGGATCTTTCACTACTCTGGGTCTACCCAGGACTATAAACAGTCTTTACCCTGGTCATACCTTTCCCATAAAAAGGAAAAAAGAAAAAAGAAAGCATACTGTACTCACATGAATGTAGTTACAGTATAGGGGGTTGCTTCTTGCTTTGCCGTAAACTGATGGTTGAAATCTGTCTAACTGGAAACATTTCAATGCAAAGTAAGGTTTCTGGAAGTAAATCCACAGTACCTGATGCTTGGTGGGTAACATAATGACTGTGTTAGGTGAGGACATTAGAAGGTGTGTATGTGTCAGCAAGCAGTTGGACAGTTCTTTCCAATTCTGCCAGACAGATTTGGCTTCACTACAGTTTGAATGAATTTTTACAGCTTGAATGATTTTTTTTAAGATAGGACAACACCACAGTCATACTTGTTTTGGCTGTCAGCAGTGCACGTCGGAGTCTGTCTTATTGTTGCAGCTTATGTAAGTTGTATTAACATGGAGTGCAAGAATTAGGAGAAAACTAGGGAATAGATTTTGTAGTATTTCACAAGGTCCTCTGGAAGCCTTAGAAAGCTGAGAAAATACTCTTGTAAAACTTGTCCCCCTGACCCAAAACTTTCTATCCCCTTCTCAGTAAATTAAGCCATAGATTCTGAACTAAGCCTGAGGTTTCTCATTTTATTTTCAGCTTTTCAGATTTGCATAGTAAAATATCTGATTTGAACAATGAAAGAATAGGATGCAAGCTTCTTTAAGGAAAATGTGCCTTATCTGGGTTTATTTCTTTGTTCGTTTGCTAGATTTATATAGCACCTTTGACCCAAGGTCTAGGACACTTTCTTAGGTCAGGTCCTTCCCCACCTTTTTAAAATTGATCACTTGAGATGTAATCTATGAATCACCCCCCGTGACTTCCTCCAAGCTCCCACTGGCATCGCACACTGGCCGCTCATGTCAGAACCACAGAAAACTACAGCATGTCAGGTCTACGCAACGTCAGCTCTCTGCGGAGAAAGACATTCGTCAATGTCTTATTGCAACTGATGCCCTCCTTGGGAATTTTTTGTTGTAAAATTGTGGTCATGAGACTAATAAAAAAAATCTGCACATATACAAAAAGGGGCATTCGGTTGTTATTTTTCCCCTTTTTTATTTCCATCAGAGAATAAATATCTTAACAGAAAATGTACATGTGTTACTTATTTAAAGCTAGTGCTAAAAAGCACACACGTCTTCAAGGAGACAACTGATTCAGTTGAAACCAAATGAGAAGAAGCAAATCATGGGTCTGGAAAGAGAAAAGTGATAGACAAAGCCAGTTCAGGTTTACTTCTCAGGGCAAAGCTACTTTTCTGATGAGTAAGCTTTTCCTCCAAAGCCCCTCAGTTTAAAAAAGGGAAGGATGATGGAAACTGCCTTGGTTAATTGTCAGCTCACACCTTTCTTTAATGAGTTTCCTAGAAGTTTATGGTTAAGTTACCCTGGTGACTCAGGTAGGGTTTCCATCAACTCCAGCTGAGGCTGTCAGAATAGGAAAATGGGGGTCCATTTTCTGATTAATGAAAATAATAATTATGTACAGATGAAAGCAACGAGAGAAAGCAAAGAGCTTCCATGTTACTTTAAACAAAGAAGAGTTAAGGCCTTATCTTAACTATGCATTGGCACCGCAATGCGAAATGGTCATGCAAAATTAATTTTTAATGTGTTCAATTTATATTAAAAATTTCTGCAAGTGTGTGAATTTTTTTTCCAAGGCTGGAGTGCTACTTCATTTACAATATTCCCTGAAGGTGTTTTTTTTTTAAAGAGACTCTTAAACTGAAGCCATTTTAAGGATTTTATGAGACATTATGTGAGCTTTCATATGCAAGTTAGTCGTTAAGTACCAGATATTATATTCTGTAATATGCTTAAGTGATATTAGAGGCTGTATATAGCCTGCAGTAATGGCTATTGCTGCTTTTTTAATTTATCAAGAAAATGTTGCTTAAATAAGGAGCAAATCAATGCTGGGTTGTACAAAATATAAATGTAAGGAAGTAACAGTATTTTTTATATACTTGTTTCTTCTAGCTTCACTAAGAGGGAAAAATACAACCTACTTTCAGGGCTTATATTGACAGAAATGGTCAAAAATAAAATAAAATAGCGTATTTAGAATTAGAGAACTGCTAAGAATACACAGAATGACATTGAACAACTGATACCCATTGCTACTCAGTGCCTCGTGATGGATATAAAGATGAATTTTACGCCCTTGATAATTGTTTTTTGTATGCTGTCTGGCATTCAGACAGAGTAAAATCTCTTACTTGGATTTTGACCAGTTAAGGCTTTGACTATTTTTCCTACAAAGGGAAATATTTATATTAAGCTGGATTCATTGGTCAAGCTTTGAAAAGCATGGATAAAGCCCCCACCTGATGAGTGGAATTGACTTAAAAAAAATTAAAGAGAGATTCTTGTGCAAAGCTCCTCCCACTCTGCAACTTAGTCACCACCACTGCCACCACCTAGTTGTAAGTGTTGATAATTCTGTGTATGTCTAAACAGTTTTTTAACATTGTCCTGAATTAAAGTTTTCATTTGGGAAGAAATGAGATATGACCAGTTATTGACAAGCTATGTATCGTATCCAGGGGCTTTTCATTATGGAAATAGGACTGAGACTAAAAATAAATCTCTTTTTGTTTAAAAAAAAAAAATCTCAAAATAGTGAAAAGCCCTAAGCAAAACGAAGGTTCCCTTAGTTTGGTAGTAGGAAATTTATTTTATACTTACATTTTAATATTAAAATAAAATGATTCCTTAGCTGAGGTTATTCCCTTGAACATTTTCTCCCATTATGGGCATTATCACCATACACTTACATATATATGTTGGGCTTCTTAAATACCATCAATGTGCCGTGGCAGATTCACACTTTGAGCTCACATTTCTCACAATACAAAAAAAATAACTTCAATTGTGTTTCCTTGACACTGTGTTTTATAAGACAAATAACAAAATATGAAGCCAATAAACAAAGTAATTTTCAGAGATTACAACAGGCTCAATTTTAGCCCTTCAGTATCTCAAATATGGGTTAATGATTGTTTATTAATTAATTTTTATTTTCATTCCACAAACACTGACCAAGCCCTAACTATACTCCTGACATAATTCTCTGAGGTTCTGAGCGCCTAAGTTGTCCTCAAAATCACCAACCAAAAAAGTGCATTATATTCACTCTAATTTCAATGGTCAGTGTATTTTTGGTTTCCTATTCTTAAAGAATGATAATACAAATCTTTTATATGTGAGATAACTATCTGATAATCAGAATGTTTGTTTTTATTGGAGCACCCTACAGCCAGCCAACACTTTCCTGTGTTTTCTGCTGCTTTTTCAATCTTGGGAGGAATCTCATTATAGTTACTAACTATCCTTATTGTCATTTTGAAAAAATATCAACATGGGCAGGCAGAGTTTTCTATTTACAACCCCTTCAAGCTGTGGAATCTTTCTGGGTATTCACGAGTTTCCTGGTCCCCCTGGGTCCCAGTAAACCCAAAGCTATGTGTTTAAAAGGAAGACAATATTCCAACTTAGCCCTCCGCCTTCCTTGGCCCAGCTGCAGATCTCTCTCCTTCGTTCTCCACTTTGCATTGTGATTAAATACATTTAAAATCAAAATCATCTTTTCCACTCGCTTTTCCTCTCCCAGCTGCTGATTCCCACCCGATCCTTCTTTTGGAGTCAGAATTAATACGAATATTTAAAATCCTTGCCCTAGACCAGCAGCTGCAGATTTCTACTCCCCATACTGTGCTCCGTCTGCAGCTCACCAAAATGTTTCTCAGAAAAATAATACGAAGATGTTTTTTCCTTCCAAAACTTCTAGTGCTTTCGTGGCCCTCATTTTAACCTGATTTCTTTGATAAGGACCGTGAACATGATCTTGTTCAAAAGTTAAGTGTGTCAGATTGTGGGTGTGCATGTCGGGGGTAAGCTTGCTTGATATTAATTAATATTTGCATAAAACAGCATGTGGGGCTGTCTGCACAATTCATTCTTACGGAACACATTGAAACACATATTACATGCTATACATTTTGGACCAATACAGGAAAGTAAAAACTGAATAGAGCTTAGCTCTACCAGATCTTAAAATAAACATTCAGAAGAAGTAAGGGAAATAAGCAAATAAAGTTTTTTGGCAGAGAGTTTATTTATTTAGCAACAGTGATGCAGTTGCTTACACTTTCTACAAATGTTTTATCTCTTTTTCCGCAGCACCTGTCCCTGAGTGAATAGAACCACATCTGTCTCATCTTGGCATCACAAGTACACATCTACATCTGTGAATGATGATTCCATTTTTGAAGGAAACAGTGTATACTTTTGCACTCCTGCAGTCTGGTAAAAAAAAAAAATTGCACAATGGATTTTGTGTCTTGCAGGAAAGCTTTTAAAGTGAATAAGAAGTTTGGAACTGGTACAAAAATATTGAATTTGCAATTTTGGAAAGCTATGAATTTTACCAATATCTGTATGTGCATGTTGTACGTGTAAATGTCTATATTATTTGATTAACACAAAATATCAGATAAAGAAAGGAATCACTTAGTAGAAGGCATGATTTAAAAAGAAAATGCTTTAGTAAACACTTCAATATTTTACAAGCTTATAAGATGGTAATGGTTTGCATATTGCTTCAGAAATATTTTCTGAAAGACAAAGATTAATTTTAAGGAAGGAAGAATTCAGGGTCGTAATTGATACCAATTACAGTTACTGATTATGATAATTTAGGGTATTTTGTATTTTGCACACTTCAATTTTAATACAAATAACAAATCTCTATGCAGAATCCTCTAATAATTAATGGAGGGGAGATGGAGGATCCTGGTAGCCGTAAATTCAGACAGATCCAAAGCAGAAACTACAGTTCAGAAGATACACAGTTTTTCTTTTCCCTAAACCTACATGAATTTCTGTAGTCTCTATTTGAAACCACAAACGTGGCCATCGCCCTTTCTCTTTTTTTCTCTTTTCCCCACATCTACTCCAATCTCCTAGTCCCAGTTCACTTTACTCCATTCTTCTATCTTGTTGCCATTTACCATCATCTCTTTTCTAGATTCTGCAAAAGCCTCCAAACTGACCTGTGAACCTCAAGACTATCTTCTCTCCAACCTCTGTTCCCACTGCACCCAAAAAGAGCATTTCTGAATTCATCTCTGATCTAGGATTTCCCTGCTTAAAACCCTTCGATGGCTCTCCATTGCCCTCGGAGAAAGCCCAAACCCAATGCCTCACCTGGATTAGAAAAGCCTCCAGGGTGGGCTCAGCAGCCTCACCTTTTTCTGCCTCCTCTGGCCCTCCCCACTCCCCGTGCCCTTCAGCCATTGACGAATTATTTTCACTTCCTGAAACTCTTCCCGTTGTCCTCTCTCCCTCTCCTTCCCCCTCCCAACCTTTGAGCTTTTTCCTATGTTACTCATTGTGCCTGCAACTGTTTCTGCTTCCACATTTTCCCTCCACACTACTTTACCGCTCAATAGCAACTGGGGATGGATGGGTAGAGCTATATAACAGGTGTCACATCTGTGGGTGCAGGAACTATGAACTCAAACTTCATGACCTTCCCTTTCTTGTGTGTGGATGCCTCTTTACTGTGTGCAGGACACTGACTTAGGCACTGTAAGAGTATTTTTTAAATGCTGTTCAAAAGTTGGGCAATATGCTTAAGAAAACTGAACTGATACAAGCAGAGTGTGCTCATACACAAAACAGAAATGACACAAGCAGGGTATACAGGAAATAGACATCATTTTGCTGTTTGGTGCAAGGAGTGAAGGTAATTACTTTGGCATATTAGTAGTCTTTGATCTGACATTTCCTCACATTCATTTTCTTCCACAAGTAAAATAGCCAGGTCTTGATAATGCTTATATAATGATTTGTGGCTTTCAAAGATAATCCTGTAGGTGATTCCATAATCTCCCTCTTTACCATTTCCCAGAGTTTCACAGGTCTTGCATCCATGAGTCTCAGCTCTGTTCCTCTTGCTTCTCTGGAAGTCTATTTAATTTTTCTTGATCACTCCATGGTCAGAAGCGAGAACAGCTGCTCTCCACGGCTGTGTGTCTGTTCATATTGCTGAAGAATCCTGTATCTCACCTATCCTTCAAATAGCACTAGGTTCTTGAAGGAAAAACTGCATCTGCAGACTTAACTGGGTTTTGTTTTGATTTCAAGGACACTGCTTGTCCCAGGGTGGTTGCTGTACTGCTGCATTACCATCTCCTCATGTCCCATGAGACACACCTCGACCGTTCTCCTGGTTTTCTGTACTTTGCATCATGTACATGCAGAGAACTGTCTGAAGTGCTGGCCAT
The DNA here is from genome assembly GCF_951394435.1 of Stenella coeruleoalba. NCBI lineage: Eukaryota > Metazoa > Chordata > Mammalia > Artiodactyla > Delphinidae > Stenella > Stenella coeruleoalba. The sequence continues at coordinate 43,803,687 of NC_137151.1, forward strand.
TGGCACAAACCTTCCTCAGTATTTTTTTTTTTTTTTTTTTCATCTGAAGGCGAGAAGAGCAAGCTGCATAATTTACCAGCACTTCCTGGGCGGCCCCACCTTCTTTTCTCTCCTGTCTGGCCTAACCCAGCTGCCATCTGTTCTTCTAAGCACCCCGGGCCCTCCTGTGCTTGACAATACACTGCAGCGTTACACGTAGATAAATGAACTGTGATGGAAATCTTGAATTCTTTCTCTTTCTATGATGTGTCCAGTTTCCTGTTGTTTTGTTGGTCGCAGCCAGTTTGTGTATACACGCAAGTTTCCTTTTGCTTAGTTTTATTCCAAAGGAAAATTTAAAAAAATGTTTTTAAGTAAATAATGTGTATTATTTATTGATAGCACCCTGGATATTAGATAAATATACAGGCAGGAACTTTTTAAAAGCATATATTATACACCCAAGAGAATAAAAGGAGTTATTTCAGTCTAGTGGGAAAATTATATAATTAGGAATTTTAAAAAAATATGTTACTCCATCAGTTTTACTGGTCAATTGAGTGTTTTAAAAACACATAAAAAATATTTTTAAAAAAGAATCTTTAATTGTTGGACATATTCTTTTTCCCCTAATTTTAGATATGTCTACCATTTAAATTCCTCAGATTCCACAGCTGATCCCTGCTATTATGTTTGGAATTAACATTATTATCTAGAAAAAAATTTGTAATAAAATACCCAGTAATGAACAATGAGTGTTTAAAAGTTACAGTAGAGATTTTGGGTCAATTCTTTAATAGTCAATGTAATTTTAATTCTGAGAGGGAAAGCTGCCTTAGTGCCAGTAAGCACCACGTATATATATACACTATTAGTAATTTTTAACCTCAAGTACACTGATTTCTATTGCTTTAATTCAAAATGACTAATATTCAAATCACAAAATTGATTTATCAAATTTTATTGAAAAAACTTACATTTAGTAGATGTTTCATTATATTTTTCTTTTTTTTACAATTTGGATAATCAGTAGAAATTTAGAATGATTGACATTCAAGTTTTGGATTCAGGAATATAATAAAGAAATACTCTTAGGTCCACTTTGTTTTTTCATTTTCAGCAAAGCTAAGTTGTACTTTTAAAACTTTGAATATCTATTTACTTCAGTTGTCTCTGAAGTAAGGAAGGGAGATGGTGAGGAATAGTAAAAATTAAAATCAGAATTATGTTAGTTAAGGCTGGAAGATATATCATAGTGTCCTAAAAGGAAAATAAAGTAAAATTTTTCTATTAGCTTGTGACCATGAAATAGTCTCCATTTGATATTATGTGTGCCAGTATTATAGGTGGAAATAGCATGTATCTATGGGTATATCCAATAAGGTATTTCTAAGCTAGCTGACACTAGTGACATTTCTAATTATAGTTAACTATTTAGGGTTTATTAGAAATGCTCTGTATTTATCTCTTGTTTACATGGGTTCTCAGATTTAACTGTAGTTAGTTTACTCTTAACAGTGTCTACAGGGATAACTGAACTCCTCTGCCACTTATTAAGTATATAACTTTGGCAGATTTACTTAATTTCTCCAAGTCTAAATTTCCTTCTCTGTAAGTGGAACTGATATAAGTTTTATTTTGATAAAATCAGGGATCAGCAAACTATAGCCCACAGGTCAAATCTGATACGTGGCCTATTTTGGAGTAGACAAGGAGGTAAAGATGGTGTTTATATTTGTGATGAGTTGTAAAAACAAAATAAAACAACAACAAAAGCAATGAAGACTATCTAAGAGACCCTATGTGACTGCAAAGCCTAAAATATTCGATATCTGGCCCTTTATAGGTAAGTTTCCAACCCTTAAATTATATCAAAGAATTATTTTAAAGATTAAATTATTAAATTTTTTATTTGTGTAAAGAAGTTGGTAGGATGTCAGGCATATGGAACAGGCTCAATAAATGTCACTTGTTATAGTTTTTGGTGATAATGATAAGAAAATGATATTAATGTTCTTCTTAATGGGTCCACCAATTGGTTAAGTCCTATTTTATCTGTGTTCTCTCACTCCGTCCTATTGTAAATAGCATCTGTGTTAGATAAAACAGAAAGCCATTCCTTTTTAGAAGGATGTAAAATGTTCTACATTTTAAAGAAAACTTAACAATGTATAATTTCTGACTCATTTTTATTCACTAATTAATTAATTTTATTATTCTTAATGCAACTCTGATGTGAGAAGCTGTGTCTTGGGAGGAGGGAAGTCTGGAGGTAGGTTCATAAAACCATGTCAAAGATCACTGGAAAGGAAATCACTTAATGTTCTTTCTTTGTGTGTTATTTTTATTTCTCTTGTAAAAGAAAGAATGTTAGTCACTTGATTTCTCCTTTTCTGAAGAGAGGCTTCCATTTGGAAAGAGTGATGTTTTCCCAAAGGGTGGTGGGGGGAGGAGTTAGAAAGGAAGATACAAAAGGGAAACAAGTCTATTGTTTTGTTTTGTTTTACCTTCAGAGAATGTAGAGCATTAAATCCCATGCTTTCCAAATGTCCTGGGAATCTTACGTAAGCCCACCATAAACTAAGGTTCATACAAGTAAACATCCGTCCCTTCCTTAAGCATTAGATTAAAATGCATTTAAAAAAAAAAAAAAAAAACCTTTGTCAGCAGTTCTAATGGTGGAATGCTATGGATCCCAGCCAGTGGGTCCTTGGGAATGCCATCACAAGAGGACCCATCCAGCTGAGTAACAGAGCAGTGGAATCTGCTCAGACTAGTCTTGTTTGGACTCAAGCTTGAGTCCAACTAAATGTGTGGGGGAAAAAAAAAATAAGCCTCCCCTCCACAGAAAGAAAGAAAGAAAAGAAAGAAATAAGCCTCCCCTCCACAGAAAGAAAGAAAGAAAAGAAAGAAAGAAAGAAAAGAAAGAAAGAAAGAAAAGAAAGAAAGAAAGAAAGGAAGAAAGAAAGAAAGGAAGGAAGGAAGGAAGAAAGGAAGGAAGGAAGGAAGGAAGGAAGAAGGAAAGAAAGAAAGAAAGAAAGAAAGAAAACAAAGAAAAAGAAAGAAAAAGAAAGAAAGAAAGAAAGAAAGAAAGAAAGAGAAAGAAAGAAAAGAAAACCAGTAGGGGTTCAAGTTAAAAAGGAAGGCCTTATAAACACACCTGATTTGGTCAGCAGTAGCAGGATTCGTGAGGGCCATGGCTAGGTAGAAATGAAATAGGCCATGAGTTCCCCACCAAATTCCTGTGCAAATAGGATTCTGGTGTTTCTACTAGGGCTTTCTTTGTTCTTCAACATCATGATAGCCAAGCCACAGGATTCTAGAGCCCTCGGTTAAGAGAATTAACACAAACCTATGAACATGCCAGACCCACACTTAATAGTAAAAGGCATCCATTGGGCTTCCTATTAAAGCACTAGCACATGAACAGTTTTGTTACACATTTTCCCACAGTAAAAAAGAAAAATGATGTATTGTCTAAGTTTTTAATAAGATGGAGAAAATCATCCCATCTTTCCCTGATTTGGGCTTTGGGACCAGTTCTGAAAATGTACTACAGCCAGTCTTCTTAAAGTCAAAGTGAGGTTGAGGAGAAGCAAGATGACGTTGCAGGGTTCCTCACAGGCATAGATGAAGCAAAGCTGCCAGAAGGAGACTGTCTTAGTAGGTCATACAGGGTGCCTGACAGAGGGACTGCAGGAAGAACCAGTGCTAAAAGCCCTGCTGGATAAGGTGAGTCCCCATGTGTGAAATCTGACTTTGACAAACTCAAATTCTTCAAATTGCTGCTGAATCTATCCCATTCAGCTGCACTTCAGATCGATGATTCCTAAACTTAAGAACAGATGCACATTTCTGAAGATTCAGGACTTTTCTGCATTGCTCCTCATCAAATCTGATTTGAACTCATAGGAAGATTGTTAAAAACTCTTCCAGTTTAAAACTATCCCTCTTAGAGATATTTTAAGATAGCATTGCTGAGCAACTTGGTAACAGCTTTTACTTATTTTGCAAACCATTATGTATGTAGGTGAGCTAAAGGTCATTTAAAAGCAAGATATTATGTGATCTCATTTTGCATCCCGAATCCTTATTTTTACCTGCAATGCCATCTATCCTGGATCCACCCCATCACCTGGCAATTATTACCCAAGGGTCTCATCTTTTAGGGCACACAAGGCTACTTCTGTTATAAACATACCAGTGCAGACAGACTAGAGACACTGAGGAGAAATATTGATAAAATGGCTGATGTCCCCACCTAAGACTAGAAGCCCTGCCCTTCTGAAGTGGGAACATTTAAGATTCATTTTAAACCTACTGGTAACCTCTGGAGATATCTGTGTATGTTGTCTCTATATAAAGAGAGTTCCAGGCATAGCCTGGACTCATGTCAAACATTGTAGCAAAAACTATTTCCTACTAAGTCCTCCTTGAGAATCTGAAATATGCCTCCAGAAATACCTCAGAGGCTTTTTCTATAGGAAAAAATCTTCCTCCCAAACTGCCAATAAATTGTTTTAATAAGTAAACAAATGCTGGAATGTAACCAAGTTGTAAAATTCTAAGTATTGGGTTGTTTTGCCTTTAACTATCCATGATTACTATCAACTCAAAGGAAGAAAAAAGTAAGGGACTAGATGTTCCCTCAACATACAGCATCTGTGAAATGGTCACATTGGCCAAAACTGTTGGAACAGAGCTGCTCATTTCTGAAGAATGTTGAGGCACAGAGGGCCTGGCAGGAGGTATTGTGTCAATGGAGTCAACAAGAAACCTCCTTGAAAACCTAAGATCAGGTCTGTGCTCTGTGACCACCTAGAGGGGTGGGATAGGGAGGGTGGGAGCAAGACGCAAGAGGGAGGAATTATGAGGATATATGTATATGTGTAGCTGATTCACTGTGTTATAAAGCAGAAACTAACACACCATTGCAAAGCAATTATATTCCAATAAAGATGTTAAAAAAAAAAAAAAGCTTTCCTATTTTCAGAGCTGCCTCCATGTTCTGTGTGTGTCTTCAGTGGATATGCGGCCAAGACTGAAATGCTCTGTCGGTACCCTCTCAAGAGGGAAACCCTTTAATTTTTTCTTCACCTTTTCCCCTGTGCTTCCTGCTTCTCCTCTTCTGCCTCTGTATAATCCTTCTCCTCCTCATTAAATTTTCTGGGATTTTAAAGACAAGGCTGAATGTGGTTTAGATATTTGAAATTTGAAAAAGATTGCTTTTGTTGACTTTTATTTTCTCATATGTTTGGGGTGATCCATGGTCTTGCAAGGGAGTGTCACTGTGGGTAGGAACGGAGTGAAGAGAGAAAATAAACATTTATTACCTGTTGGCTAAGTGCCAGGAATAGACTTAGTCATTTTACTATTACACTGAATAATCACACCAACTCCATGAGGTAAATATTATTTTTTTCCTTATCGAATGAGGGAAGATTTCAAAATAATGATGCCCAAGATCATGCAGTTTGTAAGTAACAGAGGTAGATATGAATCCACTTCTGTCCAACTCTGAAGTGCATGCTCTTTCAAGTAAATATACATGGGAAGATAAGGCTTATATGAGTTTTCAGACAAAGGAATTTGCGGGGGGGCAATTCCATGCAATATGTCACTTTGTATTTCTCAGTATAATAAATATCTTAGGTTCTGCTTATATTCTGTGCTTTGTGCTAATCATTAATGTAGTGTTGAAATTAGGAGCTTACATACTAGTAGGTTAGGCAAAGAATTAATCATTTAAAATTTAATTATTAGCAATTAATTGATCAATTTTTGATCCTGATAGGAAGTAAACAAAGTGAGATGCTAGACAGTAATTGGGAAAGGAGGGCAACCTAATTATATCCAGTGTCCAAGGAAGGCTTCTTTAAGGAAGTAACATCTAAGCTGAGACCTGAAGGATAAAAAGGAGCTGGCTTTGCCAAGAATGGGAAGATGAGTGTCCCAGGCAGAGAGAACAGAGACTAGGGTGAAAGAAACATAGTAAACTAGGGAGAGAGGTGAACACAGAGATTGGAGAAATTGGTGGGAGTCTGGTGATGCTGAAATGTATGTGTACATTAATACACTTAATATTTATTCAAAATGTAGTGGAAAGCCATTGAAGGGTAAGATACAGAGGAGTGATATGATATGATTTACATTAAAACAGAATCTATTTGGTTGTTGAATGCATCTCTCCATCTAGTCTGTACTCTAGGAAGTGAAAATGTATCTTACAGCTCCATATTATGTCTGAGAGGATGGGGGCAGATTATTAGTTTTACTTTCTTTCCTTATTCCAAATCCATTGCTTAATTAGAATGCCATTGCTTTTCTCTTATCTATAGGACAGTGGACAAGCAATAGTTTTATGACATTTGAGATTACAAAATTTAGTTCAGAATGTCATTGTCTCTCTCTTATCGGTGTGAGAGTGGATAAACAAGAGAGATCACCTTTCTGTTTGTCAGGGACTCTGCAGGATCCATGGGAAAGAGGCCCAGGAGTTGTTTAGTGCCATGGTCCTGCCAATAACATTATTCAGTGGTTAAAACATTATGAGGCATGGTTGGTAAGAGAATGGTTCTGGAACTACACTGTTTTATTTTGAACCCTGGCTCTACTATTTACCAGGTGGGAATCCTTGGGTGACTCACTTAACTTCTCTGTGTCTCAGATTTCTCACCTCTCATGTAGGGATAATAATAGTATCTACCGCATGTGGTAATTGTGAGAAGGAAATGAATTAAAACCTACGTAGCCCTTAGAACAGTGCCTGGAACATACTAATGAACAAATAAGGGCTAATTGTATCTAAAATTGTCGGATTAGAGCAGGGATTAAGTTTAGTCTTAGAGGTTGTCTACCAAAATTTGTTTCATGCATCCCTTTGCAAGTGGGAAAGAAGGTAAACACCACTCTTCTAATATGTGTGTATTAATGAAGTATTCGTAGGTTAAGGAAGTTGCAGATATTGGGAGAGCTACTTGAAAGAAAGAGAATGAAAAAAACAGGATTCTTGAGAACATCAATATTTAAGAAAAGAAAGAGGGGCAATAAAAACTAGGCCATCAGAAGGAATGCTATCAAAAACTCTACAGACAAAAAGTGCTGGAGAGGGTGTGGAGAAAAGGGAACCCTCTTGCACTGTTGGTGGGAATGTACATAATTTTTTTTTAGATTTTTATTTATTTTTATACAGCAGGTTCTTATTAGTTATCTATTTTATACATATTAGTGTACATAGGTCAATCCCAAACTCCTAATTCATCCCACCACCACCCCCATGCTATCCCCCACTGGTGTCCATATGTTTGTTCTCTACATCTGTGTCTATTTCTGCCTTGCAAATTGGTTTATCTGTACCATTTTTCTAGATTCCACATATATGTGTTAATATATAATATTTGTTTTTCTCTTTCTGACTTACTTCACTCTGTATGACAGTCTCTAGGTCCACGTCTCTACAAATGACCCAATTTGGTTCCTTTTTATGGCTGAGTAATATTCCATTGTATATATGTACCACATTTTCTTCATCCATTCATCTGTCAATGGGCATTTAGGTTGCTTCCATGACCTAGCTATTGTAAACAGTCCTGCAATGAACATTGGGGTGCATGTGTCCTTTTGAATTATGGTTTTCTCTGGGTATATGCCCAGTAGTGGGATTGCTAGGTCATGTGGTAATTCTATTTTTAATTTTTTAAGGAACCTCCATACTGTTCTCCATAGTGGTTGTATCAATTTACATTCCCACCAACAGAGCAAGAGGGTTCCCTTTTCTCCACACCCTCTCCAGCATCTGTTGTTTGTAGATTTTCTGATGATGCCCATTCTAATTGGTGTGAGGTGATACCTCATTGTAGTTTAGATTTGCATTTCTCTAATAATTAGTAATGTTGAGCAGCTTTTCATGTGCATCTTGGCCATCTGTATGTTTTCTTTGGAGAGATGTCTATTTAGGTCTTCTGCCCATTTTTTGATTGGGTTGTTGGTTTTTTTCATATTGAGCTGCATGAGCTGTTTATATATTTTGGAGATTAATCCTTTGTCCATTGATTCGTTTGCAAATATTTCTTTACCATTCTGAGGGCTGTCTTTTCATCTTGTTTATAGTTTCCTTTGCTGTGCAAAAGCTTTTAAGTTTCATTAGGTTCCATTTGTTTATTTTTGTTTTTATTTCCATTACTCTAGGAGGTGGGTCAAAACAGACCTTGCTGTGATTTATGTCAAAGAGCATTCTTCCTATGTTTTCCTCTGAGTTTTATAGTGTCTGGTCCTACATTTAGGTTTTTAATCCATTTTGAGTTTATGTTTGTGGTGTTAGGGACTGTTCTAATTTCATTCTTGTACATCTAGCTGTCCAGTTTTCCCAGCACCACTTATTGAAGAGAGCGTCTTTTCTCTATTGTGTATTTTTGCCTCCTTTGTCATAGATTAGTTGACCATAGGTGAGTGGGTTTATCTCTGGGCTTTCTATCCTGTCCATTGATCTATATTTCTGTTTTTGTGCCAGTACCATATTGTTTTGATGACTGTAGCTTTGTAGTATAGTCTGAAGTCAGGGAGTCTGATTCCTCCAGCTCCATTTTTTTCCCTCAAGATTGCTTTGACTATTCAGGGTCTTTTGTGTCTCCATACAAATTTTAAGATTTTTTTGTTCTAGTTCTGTAAAAAATGTCATTGGTAATTTGATAGGGATTGCACTGAATCTGTAGATTGCATCGGGTAGTATAGTCATTTTCACAATATTGATTCTTCCAATCCTAGAAAATGGTATATCTCTCCATCTGTCTGTGTCATCTTTGATTTCTTTCATCAGTGTCTTATAGTTTTCTGAGTACAGGTCTTTTACCTCCTTAGGTAGATTTATACCTAGGTATTTTATTCTTTTTGTTGCAATGGTGAATGGGATTGTTTCCTTAATTTCTCTTTCTGATCTTTCATTGTTAGTGTATAGGAATGCAAGAGATTTCTGTGCATTAATTTTGTATCCTGCAACTTTACCAAATTCGTTGGTTAGCTCTAGTAGTTTTCTGGTGGCATCTTTAGGATTATCTATGTATAGTATCATGTCATCTGCAAAGAGTGACAGTTTTACTTCTTCTTTTCTAATTTGTATTCCTTTTATGCATGGATAGAACTTCCAAAACTATGTTGAATAGTAGTAGCAAAAGTGGACATCCTTGTCTTTTTCCTGATCTTAGAGGAAATGCTTTCAATTTTTCACCATTGAGAATGATGTTTGCTGTGGGTTTGTCCTTTATGGCCTTTATAATGTTGAGGTAGTTTCCCTCTATGCCCATTTTCTGGAGAGTTTTTATCATACATGGGTGCTGAATTTTGTCAAAAGATTTTTCTGCATCTATTGAGATGATCATATGGTTTTAATTCTTCAGTTTGTTAATATGGTGTATCACATTGATTGATTTGAGTATATCGAAGAATCCTTGCATCCCTAGGATAAGCCCCACTTGACCATGGTGTATGATCCTTTTAATGCACTGTTGGATTCTGTTTGCTCATATTTTGTTGAGGATTTTTGCATCTATATTCTTCAGTGATACTGGTCTGTAATTTTGTTTTTTTGTAGTATCTCTGTTCGGTTTTGGTATCAGGGTGACGGTGGCCTCATAGAATGAATTTGGGAGTGCTCATTCCTCTGCAATTTTTTGGAAGAGTTTGAGAGGGATGGGTTTTAGCTCTTCTCTAAATGTTTGATAGAATTCACCTGTGAAGCCATCTGGTCGTGGGCTTTTGTTTGTTGGAAGATTTAAAATCACAGTTTCAATTTCAGTGTTTGTGATTGGTCTGTTTATATTTTGTATTTCTTCCTGGTTCAGTCTCAGAAGGTTGTGCATTTCTAAGAATTTGTCTATTTCTTCTAGGTTGTCCATTTTATTGGCACAGAGTTGCTTGTAGTAGTGTCTTATGATGATTTGTATTTCTGCAGTGTCTGTTGTAATTTCTCCTTTTTCATTTCTAATTTTATTGATTTGAGTCTTCTCCCTCTTTTTCTTGATGAGTCTGGCTAAAGGTTTATCAATTTTGTTTATCTTCTCAAAGAGGAAGCTTTTAGTTTTATTGAACTTTGCTGTTGTTTTCTTTGCTTCTATTTCATTTATTTCTGCTCTGCTCTTTATGATTTCTTTCCTTCTACTAACTTTGAGTTTTGTTTGTTCTTCTTTCTCTAGTTCCTTTAGGTGTAAGGTTAGATTGTTTACTTGAGATTTTCTTTTTTCTTGAGGTAAGATTGTATTGTTATAATCTTCCTTCTTAGAACTGCTTTTGCTTCATCCCATAGGTTTCGGATCATCATGTTTTCACTGTCATTTGTCTGTCGGTATTTTTTGATTTCCTCTTTGATTTCTTCAGTGATTTCTTGGTTATATAGTAATGTATTGTTTAGCCTCCATGTGTTTATGGTTTTTACATTTTTTTCCCTGTAATTGATTTCTAATCTCATAGCATTGCAGTCAGAAAAGATGCTTGATATGATTTCAATTTTCTTAAATTTACTGAGGCTTGATTTGTGACCCAAGATGTGATCTATCCTGGAGAATGTTCCATGTGCACTTGAGAAGAAAGTGTAATCTGCTGTTTTCAGATGGAATGTCCTATAAATATCAATTAAATCTATCTGGTCTATTGTGTCATTTAAAACTTGTGTTTCTTTATTAATTTTCTGTCTGGTTGATCTGTCCATTGGTATAAGTGAGGTGTTAAAGTCCCCCACTATTATTGCATTACTGTCGATTTCCTCTTTTATAGTTGTTAGCATTTGCCTTATGTATTGAGGTGCTCCTATGTTGGGTGCATATATATTTATAATTGTTATATCTTCTTCTTAGATTGATCCCTTGATCATTATATAGTGGCCTTCCTTGTCTCTTATAACATTCTTTATTTTAAAGTCTATTTTATCTGATATGAGTATTGCTACTCTGGCTTTCTTTTGATTTCCATTTTCAAGGGATATCTTTTTTCATCCCCTCACTTTAAGTCTGTATGTGTCCCTAGATCTGAAGTGGGTCTCTTGTAGACAGCATATATATATATATATATACACCTTGTTTTTGTATCCATTCAGCGAGCCTGTGTCTTTTGGTTGGAGCATTTAATCCATACACATTTAAGGTGATTATCAATATGTATGTTCCTAATACCATTTTCTTAACTTTTTTGGGCTTGTTTTTGTAGGTTCTTGTCTTCTCTTGTGTTTCCCACTTAGAGAAGTTCCTTTAGCATTTGTTGTAGAGCTGGTTTGGTGGTGCTGAATGCTCTGAGCTTTTGCTCATCTGTAAAGCTTTTGATTTCTCTGTCAAATCTGAATGAGATCCTTGCCGGGTAGAGTAATCTTGGTTGTAGGTGCTTCCCTTTCAACACTTTATATATATGTTGCCACTCTCTTCGGGCTTGTAGAGTTTCTGCTAAGAAATCAGCTGTTAACCTTATGGGAGTTCCCTTATATGTTATTTGACATTTTTCCATTGTTGCTTTTAATAATTTTTCTTTGTCTTTAATTTTTGTCAATTTGATTACTGTGTGTCTCGGCATGTTTCTCTTTGGGTTTATCCTGCTTGGGACTCTGCAATTCCTGGACTTGGGTGGCTATTTCCTTTCCCATGTTAGGGAAGTTTTTGACTATAATCACTTCAAATATTTTCTCGGGTCTTTTCTGTCTCTCCTCTCCTTCTGGGACCCCTATAATGTGAATGTTGGTGCATTTAATGTTGTCCCAGTGGTCTCTTAGGCTGTCTTCACTTCTTTTCATTCTTTATTCTGTTCTTTGGCAGTGAGTTCCACCATTCTGTCTTCTGGGTCACTTATCTGTTCTTCCGCTTCAGTATTGATTCCTTCTAGTGTATTTTTCATTTCAGTATTTGTATTGTTCATCTCTGTTTGTTTGTTCTTTAATTCTTCTAGGTTTTTGTTCTTTAATTCTTCTAGGTCTTTGTTAAACATTTCTTGAATCTTCTCGATCTTTGCCTCCATTCTTTATCTGAGGTCCTGGATTATCTTCACTATCATTATTCTGAATTCTTTTTCTGGAAGGTTGCCTATCTCCACTTCATTTAGTTGTTTGGGGTTTTATCTTTTTCTTTCATCTGGTACATAATCCTCTGCCTTTTCATTTTGTCTATCTTTCTGTGAATGTGGTTTTCATTCTACAGGCTGCAGAATTGTAATTTCTCCTGCTTCTGCTGGTGGGAATATAAATTGATATAACCACTATGAAGAACAGTATGGAGGTTCCTTAGAAAACTAAAAATAGCACTACCATATGGCCCAGCAATCCCACTACTGGACATATACCCTGAGAAAACCATAATTCAAAAGGACACATGTATCCCAGTGTTCTTTGCAGCACTAGTTACAATAGCCAGGACATGGAAACAACCTAAATGTCCAATGACATATTAATGGATAAAGAAGATGTGATACATATATACAATGGAATATTACTCAGCTATAAAAAGGGTCATTTGTGAGATGTGGATTTGCCTAGAATTTGTCATACAGAGTGAAGTAAGCCAGAAAGAGAAAAACAAATGTCATATATTAACGCATATATGGGGAATCTAGAGAAATGGTACAGATGAACATATCTGCAGGGCAGAAATAGAGATGTAGATGTAGAGAATGGACATGTGGACACAGCAGGGGAAGGGGAAGGTGGGACGAATTGGGAGATTAGGATTGACATATATACACTATCATGAGTAAAACAGATAGCTAGTGGGAACATGCCATAAAGCACAGGAATCTCAGCTTGGTGCTCTGTGAAGACCTAGATGGGTGGGATGGGGGGGTGGGAAGGAGGTCCTAGAGGGAAGGGATATAGGTATACATGTAGCTGATTCACTTCATTGTATAGCAGATACTAACACAAAGTTTTAAAGCAATTATACTCTAATTTAAAAAAAGAAGGAATGTTCTAAAAATGTAGAAGAATAGGTGAAAGTAGGTAATAGTGGTAAAGAGATCAGCAGAAAGAATAGTGAAAACAGATCCCCATTGATTGTGCCATTAGGACAATATTGACCTTTGTTCAGTTGGTCTTGGGGTAGACTTGGAACAAGAAGTTGGTTTGTAGCCAGTGGTTAAAACCTATTTATGAAGTGAATTATAAAAAACTCTTCTAACAGGAAAAATGAAGAAGAAAGGGGAAGTGATAGCTTTGAAAGGAGGCTGGAATTGTGTGTGTGTGTGTGTGTGTGTGTGTGTGTCTGTGTGTGTGTCTGTGTGTCTGTGTGTCTGTGTGTACACCCAAAATATATGGGGGAATGAAAACTTGTTTGTAATATGTGAATATAATGTAATGGAAAAGAGAATGTATACATCTAAATTTCAAGACATATTGAATTGAATGAGTTTCCTAAAGGAAGATATAATAGACTCATTATAAAAGAGGCAATTAAGAGCATCCTGACTGAGTTTGTATCTTATCTCCAGCATTTCCTAGTTGTAGCCATGGGCATATTGCTGAAGCTCTCTGTGCCTCAGTTTCCACATCTGTAAAATTGGGCTAATATTAGGACCTACCACAGGTGGCTGGGGTCATGTGTTGTGCCCGTACGCATCCCAAGCATATAGTAAGTGCAATAGAAGTAACAGCTATTTTTGTGAAGGAAGGGAGGTAACATTTTCTTTGAGATTGAAGAGTAAGTCGGGCAAAGTAGTAACTGAATTGTGAAAGATAAGGGAGGGAATTAGAAAAATTTCTTAGAAACCCTCTACTTCCTCAATAAATGAGAAGAAAAGTTCTCTTCTGAAAATGAGGAAGGCAGGCATGGGGTCTGAAATTTAGAGAAAGTGGTAAAATTTGAGCATAGGTTCTGGAAAATGGCAAAGAAAGATGAAATAAAAAGATGATCAAGAAGGACTTAGGGACTAGCTAATATGAATACACTTGTCAAAGAATCAGTGTGCCTCCTCATGAGATTTTCTCCAGCAGGTTTTACCAGCTGGTAGATGCTGTAGTTACCACCCTACACAGACTCTGCAGGTCAGAAGGAGGTAGAGGTTTAGTAAGGGATCTGTTATCACAGTCATTCATTAAGTCATTCCATCAGGAATGCTACCATCTTTAAAAATGTTTTATTATTATCATTTTCAAATATTTTACTATTTTTAGTACTTTTTTCCTTGTAGAAAAATATATGCAATAGAAAATTTAACCATTTTCAAGCGTACAACTTATTTGCGTAGTACAAATATGCTATAAATGTAGCATTTCATACATTTTACACTGTTGTGCAACAATTACTACTATACATCTCCAGAAATTTTTTTATCATCCAAACTAAAACTCTGTACCATTAAAGAACTACTCTGCATTACCCTCTTCTCCCAACCCCTGGTAACCACTCTTCTGCTCTCTGTCTTAATCAATTTGACTATTCTAGGTACCTTATATAAGTGGAGTCATACAATATTTTTCCTTTTGTGTCTGGTTTATTTAACTTAGCATAATATTTTCAAGGTTCACCCATGTTGTACCATGTATCCGAATTTCATTCCTTTCTGAGGCTGAATAATATTCCATTGTATGTATGTGACATATTTTTTATGTGTCACATCTGTATCACATCTGTCCATGAAAACACAGGTTGTTTCCATCTTTTGGTTATTGTGAATAATACTACTATATATCTATATCTATATATCCATCAGGAGCAACTGGACTTTATCACAGAAATGCAAGGTTGGTTCAATAGCCAAAAATCAATCAAATCATTTCACCATACTAACAGAAAAAACAAAAATAAAAACATATGGCCCTTTCAACAGATGCAGAAATAGGCTTTGATCTAATTCCATACTCATTCATGAAGGAAAAATAAAAACATAGGAAACTAGGAATAGAAAGAAACATCTTCAATCTGATAAAGAGCATACACATAAAAATCAACATCATTTTTATTGGTAAAATATTGAATATTTTCTACTAAGATTAGGAACAATAAAACAATCTTACTTTAACTACTTCTATCAATGTTTTATTAGAGGTCAGAACAAGTGTCATAAGGCAAGAAAATAATAGAAAGTGTGATGACTGGAAGAAAAGAATAAAACTGTTTCTTTGCAGATTATGTGATTGTATTGTAGTAAGTCCTAAGGAGTCTACAAAATTTTACTAAAAATAATAAGTGATTTTAGCAAGTTCAAGAATACAATTCACTAAAACCGATTTTATTAATTAAAAAATAAAATATAATTTGTATTAATAATTATTTAAAACTTTGGAATAAAATTAACCAAAGACAAGTAAAACCTGTACCTCAAAATCTCCAAAATGTTGCTGAGATAAATTTAAAAGGATATAAAATATTGAGAGATATATTGTGTTACTGGATTGGAAAACTCATTGTTGTTAAGATGTCACTTTTCCTCCAATAATTTGTAGATTCACTTCAATCCAAATTAAAATCACAGTGGGCTATTTTGTAGAAATTAATAAGATGATTCTAAAACTTGTATGGACATACAAATGATGTATCTAGATTAGTTGAAACAATCTTGAAAATTGTGAAGAAACAATCTTGAAGAACAAAATTGCAAATTTCATATTATCTGATTTTAAGAATTATTTTAAAGCCAACCTAATCAAGATTGGGTGGAATTTGCATAAGAATAGAGTCACAACCCAGCTGAACAGACTAGACAGTCTAGAAATAAATCTACACATAAATGTCAATTGATTTTAGACAAAGGTGTGAAGGCAATTCAATGGAGAGAGAATATTCTTTCTTTTTTTTTTATGGTTGGGCAACCATCACCACCATCATTTTAGCATATTTCTATCATCCCCAAAATTCTGCTGTCAATCCCTGCTCCTACTCCCACCATCAGGCAATCACTAATCTTATTTCATAAAGGAAATTCTTTTTCAACAAATGGTCTATAGCATCTGTATAAACACATGGAATGAAATTTACCATGTCTACTTCGCAATATGCACAAACATTAGAAATGGATCATATACCTGAAAGTAAAATCTAAAGCAATAATCTTAAAAAAAAATGTGAGAATACCTTTATGACCTTGAGTTATGTGAATATTTCTTGGCAAGGAAAAAAAAGCAATAGACATAAAGAAGATTAAATTTTAAAATGAATTTCACCAAAGTGATTTTTTTAAAGTGTCCATCAAAAGATACCATTATGAAAATAAAAATGCAAGTCATAGGCTAGAGAAAATATTCATAATCCGTATATCTGACAGAGGATTTGCATCCAGAATACATAAATAATTTCTACAAATCATTAATAAAATGTTAACTAGCCAATATAAACAGGCTAGATAATTGAACAGCCACTTATCAAAAGATATGGCAAGCCAAAAGCCCACTGAACCGTTCTCCACTTGGGTTAAATAAAAACCACTTCATGCTTATTTAAAGAACTAAATTAAAGACTGATAACACTAAATGTGATGATTTGGAGGAACTAGAACTTTCATATGTTACTGGTGGGGGTACAAAGCAGTACACCCCTTTGGAAAACTGTTTGGCTGTTTCTTACAAAGTTAAACATACTCCATCAACCCATTGCCCAGAAATTCCACTCTTAAGTATTTACAAGAGAAATGAAGCATATGTTCACAAACAGCAGTGTGCCAAAATGTTTATAGCAATTCATAGTAGCCCCAAACTGCTAAAACCCAAATATCCTTAAGAGAAAAAAGGATATATTCTGATATATTCATATGATGGAATTCTACTCAGCATTTATAATAGAATATGGCACTGTATAATGAATAACACTAAAGAATTAAGCAACAACAAAAACAGCAAAACATTTGGTTGAATAAAAGAATCCAGACACAATAGAGTACATGCCATATGATACAATTTGTAAACACTTCAAATACAAGGTAAAAGTTGTATATATTGATTGAAATCAGAGCAGTAGCTGCCTATGAGTCCTGAGAATGATTGTAGGGCAGCATAAAGGAAATTTTTGGTATGACGGAAATGTTCTCTGCATTGGGTACAGGGTTGTATATATTAGTTAAAAATCATTGAATTATACACTTAAATGTGCACATTTCATTGTATATAAATGTTGTCTTAATTTAAAACAAATGTTACCAAAGTTGGTTAATAAATAAGAAGACCATTAACAGGAAGAGGAAGCACCTATGTCAGTAGCATTGACTTTTGTGACTCCCTGAATACTATGCCCTTTCATAGTTCCTTACTGTCCTCCTTCAGCTCTAACTGGCCCTTCACAAAATTTTCCCTTATCTCTTTTGTATCCACCTCCTTTATAAGGCAATCTCTGCTCTTCTTTTTTGATAGCTCTCTTCAATTCTCCTCTTTCTCCATCTTAAGACCAATTCTGATACTCCTTATTCCTATTAAGGTGTGAGTGACAAATAGCATTGTTAAACTGTTGACTTTCTGCCAAATATTTATTTTTTATAAGTGAAATGTCAGAACTCAGTGTCAAAGAAGTAGCTCAAAATAATTTGCACTATCTCAATAAATTTAGAATTTTATCTTTTATATTTTTAATCAGTTGCTCAACTTATACTGAGTTGCCAGAGAGTTTGATGAACCAGGAGATAAATTGAAGAGCTGTCAATCTGGGGAGAGGTGGGCAGATCTTAAGCAAATAAGGACTTAATGAATGTACATAAACAAAATGACAAATGTTTTTGAAAGGGGGGGGCATCTTCTAGGACTCTTTCCTCTTCTTCTTCTCTTCCATACATTTCACTTTCTATTCTTTCACTGAATGTTTGAAAAATCACTCTAGTGTGTCTCATCAATTCTGTGACCATTCCTATTCATCTTGCTCAAATTCTGCTGTCTCTCACTTGTCCTAAGATGTCACCTTATTCACCTCTGTGATTCCAGTTGTGTCCACCTCCTTTCTTACCAATTTTCCCTCCCCTTTCACTCTTCATCCTCTCTTTTTTTAAAAAAAAATTATTTATTTATTTATTTTTGGTTGCATTGGGTCTTCGTTGCTGCACAGGCTTTCTCTAGTTGTGGTGAGTGGAGGCTACTCTTCCTTGCAGTGCACGGGCTTCTTCTTGTGGTGGCTTCTCTTGTTGCAGAGCTTGGGCTCTAGGTGCGTGGGCTGCAGTAGTTGTGGTATGCAGGCTCAGTAGTTGTGGCTCGCAGGCTCAGTAGTTGTTGCGCATGGGCTCCGCGGCATGTGGGATCTTCCCAGACCAGGGCTTGAACCCGTGTCTCCTGCATTGGCAGGCGGATTCTTAACCACTGCACCACCAGGGAAGTCCCCATCCTCTCATTGATTCTCTCCCAAATTCCAGCTACACTAAGTGTGGGTGGTTTGGAAATAGATTATACCCTTTCATGTTTCTGTACCTTAGCATAGACTATTTCCTTTTCCTGGAAAGTCCATGCCGTGGCACTGACTTCATTAAGATCCAAATAGTTAACTAACTTTTTTCAGGAAGCCATAGTCTGCTCTCTCCTGTGCATGCTTCCCTTTGATGACTTTTGCTTATTATTATACATGCCATTTTGTCCTTTTGCCTGCTAGATTTTAAACTCCTTGAGAAAGGGATTGTGATAATCTATGTATTCTATTTTCTGGCCCAGTGTCTGACCCACTGTAAGCATTCAATAAATATTTGTTGACCTAATGTTTTATGAGAAATATTTAAAAAGATAACTAAACTTTCTTTTCTTTCTGTTTGAAATGTTTGTGTGTATGTATATTTGCTTCATTTTTTTTTTTTTTTTTTTTTTGGTCTTCTTCCTTTATTTACACACATATACACACATGGAAAACCATTAACAAATGTTATTGAAGGAAGGTGCCAAAAGAAATTAACATAAATGGGTATATTCTCTGGAGCTGAACATTTTGCCATTTATTTTTCATGAGATAGCTTCTGAAACATCAGTCTTCACTGTAAAAAAAACCTAATGAAGCAAAGCTGACTTTAGGAGCCATATTTGTAAAAGAGAAGTAAAAAGATTAGTTAATATTCTTTTAAGAAGATGATTTTCCTTTACCCAGTTTACTTATGTGCAAATCACTGACCCACTTTTAACATAATGAGGATAATAGGTAGGTTTGGGTAGGTATCAAAATTAAAGTCTAAAGTCTGCGTCTAAATTATGAGTTGCTTGCTTGTGAGAAATTTCCTAACTGGGACGGCTTCCAAAAGCACTTTACCGTAGCTTCATGGAATTTTCTCAACTGTTTTATTTGGTTCCTTCTCCACACCTCTTCCCTTGTGCATAGAGGCACATCTGTCTGTTTTCTGCCTTATCAAGCATGCATCTACATCTGTGAGGAAAACTCCACTTCCTCGGCTAAAAACCTGTATCTGATTGTGGTAATAAAGCTCTACTTCCTCAGTTCAAAACATACATCAGACAAGACCAATTACTTCAAATGACTCATAGTAACAGGCAAAGCAAAAGTTGTCTTTTCAAAGCCTTTGAACTTCTCCTGCTTCAAAGGTGTACTAAAACGTGGTTATGAGGTGATTGTCTAAAATTGCCAAATTACCAGTTTCCAAGCTTTGACATTTGCTATTTTGCATAACTAGACAAAGGAAATCAGTGAGATTACCTTCCAGGGGGAAAAGAGACCAAAAAAAAGGGCAGACAAAAAAGTAACTATGACATAGGTGAGGCTGGTGGCCATGATGCCTCTTAGGCAAAGGGCAGGAATTAACTATTGATAGAATCAGGTTACTAAGTTAAGCAAGCAGATATTTTTCATTCTTGTTCTTGCTCTTAAAAACATAAAAAATATATTACTCTGAGAATGATCAGTGAATAAGATTTTTCTTAAAGAAGTCACTGTCCAGAAGTTTTGCCTGATATTTT
Organism: Stenella coeruleoalba; assembly: GCF_951394435.1. Classification (NCBI taxonomy): domain Eukaryota; kingdom Metazoa; phylum Chordata; class Mammalia; order Artiodactyla; family Delphinidae; genus Stenella; species Stenella coeruleoalba. The sequence goes on from NC_137151.1 coordinate 43,823,485, forward strand.
GAATTCTGGTGAAATACTTCCTAATACTCGCTTATGTGTCAAAAATGTCAGTAGTGGTAAAAGTAGTCAAAACTCATAAGTGCCTGTCAGCTGTCTGGGGATTTGCGTGAATTGAATTTGTGGCCGTATCTGTTCCTGTCCTTTCTCTAGAGTGAATTTAGTCTGACCTTCTTCAAGGGAAATACTTTCTATAGGTTTACTGCCTTCCTACCATACCTTTCAATAGCATAAAAGGCTTTTTATTTTACTTCTTGTAAACATCTTTAAAAATGTTTACCTTCTTTATAAAACTTCTTCCTAAGCACAGCAGGAACAGCTGAGCCTAATGGCTACGGATAAGTTCTCTAGAGTCAGATGCCTCAGTTCAAATCCTGGTTCTGTACGTCCATTCACCTGGATGCCTTTACATGGGCTACTGACTTCTCCCTGTCTTAATTTCTGCATCTACAAAATGGGGATAATGTTAGGAATTCCCTGGCGGTCCAGTAGTTAGGACTCTGAGCTTTCACTGCCGAGGGCCCAGGTTCAATGTCTGGTGGGGTTTAATCCCTGGTGGGGGAACTAAGATTTTACAAGCTTCGTGATGCGGCCAAAAAAACAAACAAACAAACAAATGGGGGTAATGTAAAAGTACCTACCCCATGGGTTGTTATGAGCGAGAAATACATTAATATTTATAAAGCATTTCAAATAGTATCTGGCACATGGTAAGCCATATATGTGTTTTGTAAAATATTTTAAAATGATGACGTGTGTATATTTAATTTACTTTTCAGAGCTTGATTAAATTGAGAGCACAATGATTTTGTTTTTCAAAAGCGATATAATCTGATGAGAAAAAATGCTGAGGCCCACTGCCTGAGTCTAAGGAGAAGTACTTGGTAGTTGGAACTAGCCAGCTTCTCCCGTAATCTCCACCATGCCAAGCCACTAAAGGGTTCCCTTGGCAGAAAGTTCAAAAATACTACTGAATCCAGTGAACTAAGCCTTGTCTCCAAATATTTTTTCTTATTTTCTTAGTGTGTCATCCCTCTTAAAATAAGGAGCAAAAAATTTGCGACCCTTGAAAACATACCCTTTCTTAACAATGAGCAATAAATGAGCAATTTTGATTAGGTGATATTATTCACAATTTATAAATACCTAGCAGTCAGGCATGGTGCAACCACCAATTCTTAGACATTTAGATCAAGAGAGACACTTTAGGTTAGTTAGTTCAAGACTCCCACTTTACAGAAGAAGAAGACTACAGTGAAACGGACATAGATAGGTTTTCCAAGATCATAGTCACAATTAGCAATGGATTTGGGTCATTGTTAGTCTTATTATTTCCTTGTCTCCTGTGTCTCTTCCATCATAAAACCAAATACCAGATGTTAAAATAAATACTAGTCTCCTCCAAATGATTATTGTCGAATCATACCCTCTATGATTTGCTGCCCTTCATAGTCTATCCAACACAGGTGGTTTGTAGATGCCCAGTTGGCACCTTAATTTGTAAGGCAAATAGTGACTGAGTCAAAATTTCATACTCACATTTATATACAGCACAGACCCTGTAAATAAACCTGCAGAGTCAAGTTTTATCTTGTCCACTTTGTGTCATCAATCTCTTGTACAGGAAATGGAGTGTATTTAATATTGGTCACTCTGTATGTGTCATTTAATCGTCTTTATTGATTGGATTTCATCAGAGTGTGGGGCTTGGACAGAGGTTTGATTAGACTGCAAGTATTCTTGGCCGTTTTCTTTTACCCGACACCATATCAATGTACCTTCTGGTATGGTATCACTTTCAAAATCAATATCTGAAAAAAGCCCTGCACACAGGCGCCCAGGAAGAAAAGGCAGTGCCTCTTAAGTCTCCTTATATACACAGATTAAACCTCTCCAATTGAAAAAGATTTATTGCATGTTTTAGAGCAGGATAGAGGAGAAAATAAGAACTGAAGGTGTCTCCATAGATTCCTTGTGTAATTTACGCATCATTTTTTATTTAAAAGTGTCAAATTCTCCCTGTTAATGTTGGTTGACATTTGAGAATGGATCATTTTTATCAATGAAATTTTATACTTTCAATCTAGTGCTTTTTTCCCCTAGATGTAATAATAGTTTATAAATATATTTTTTGGGCAAATTGATATCTTAGACAGACTATTCTTGCCCAAATTCATTTTGCATGGATTTTACTGCTGTGAAATGTCCACTGGGCCTCCGGACTAATCTTCCACTGAAGCAAAGTTTACTTTTCTATTTGCCAAAGTTGTTCCATCATGAGTTCACAAAGCTCAGGCTCCAGATTTAAATAACACAAACTAAGTAGCATTAAGCAGCAAATGTGTCTCTTTATGCTAGATTCATGGAGTTTGTGGTGGTGTCATTATGCTGACTGGGAAAGGGGCTGGGATAAAATGCTTATTTATCTCTCCTCTGAAACATGGAATTTTCTCAGAGGTCAGTTGCTGGGATCTTGGTAGTCAGGGTTGAACTGAAACTCCTAGGAGTAGATGAGGCAATTTGAATAACTTCAGACTATTTTAAGTATCAAAACCCTGGGGTTTGGAAATAATATATTCTATCCCGTAAAATGTAAATTCCTAATAAAGCAAGTTACCTGGCATCAATATACCCAGCGTTATACCCTGAGATGGAAGTCTTCTGCCATAGAGTGATAGGAAAGAATGGATAAAGAGCATGAACTCCATTCTGTACTACCACTGTCCTCTTTTTTTGCAATACCTCTCTGTCTGTAACTTTATCATCTCCTCCTTCAGGTTCTTTTATCCTTGCTTTGTGTTCTTCCTTTTGTCATATGTTACTTTAGAAAAGTGCTTGGCAAACTAAAGACCCTGAGCCAAATCTGGCAGCTTTGTTGTGTCGCAGAGACCATCTGGCCAGCAAAACCTAAACATTTGCTACCTGGTCCTTTGCAGAAAAAGTCTGTAGACCCCTGTATTAGAGCAACAAGTTTTCATTGTGAAATGACAAATTTTATGTGGGACGAGTTGGAGGGAAATGCAATTCCTCCCCAAAATACCATCCTGTTCTCTCATAATAATTGTATTTTCTGTATCTCATTTCTAAAGTTACAAGTATCGGACTGTCATTTCTACTTACATTTCTGTATAATGTTCTCAATGTCAGGAAATATTAAGATGCTGAAAACGTAGTTCTGTACATTTTGCTATCTTCTGTGATGACTCCCTCACTGTTATGACATGGTTAAAGTTGTGTGGTTGCCTCTGAAGAGAGAGAAAGTATATATTTATATACATATTTAATGTTTTGAATTGTGATTTTTATAAGCATGTGCACAAATATATTTAATACAGATTTTAAAATTAATTATTCCTAAAGAGCTTTTTCCAGATCCTGGTCAATATATTATATAGAGTAGAGACTTTTTCTACATTTAGAGAGAAATGATATGATATGATATCAGGTAAAAATCAGTTTGTAACACAGTAATTTTCACATACATACTCATTTAAACTTTTTCACATTTATAATCAGGGAACCCCAAGCAAGAAAATTATAACTCAGTTGAACTAAAGCAAAGATTCTCAGTCATGACGTTTCCCAAATTGTTTTAGAACTTAATAGAAGTAGCCACCATTTAGTGAGTATTTACTGAGTATCAAGTGTTTTAGGTATAGCATGTCAGTTAATCTCCCTAACAATGCTGTGAGGAGGGTTGGAGATGAGGAGACAGAGGCCAAGAGTTTAGTCACCCTCAGTCAAAGGCAGATGTGTCAAGTCTAGAGCTCAAGGTCTTTCCACAACACCGGGTACTTCTAACTGAAGGCAGATCTCCATGGTATGCAGACTTCAAATACCTCTTGGAGGCCAGTTTCACTAGGGATTTGAGAACAGAGAGACCCAGACACTTTCAGAACAGCCCTAGGAGCTTTGATGAGTCCATTGAAAATCTAAGTAGTACACATTAGGAAAAGAGTGTGTGTTCTGCTTTTCAGTTCATCAGGGTGTGGAATCTTGGGGGAAAGATGTCCACTGCAATTCATGAGAGCGAAGAAGTTCCCCAAGTTCAGCTTTTATTTTCCAGAATCTGAATTCGGATTCAGAGCACTCATCCTTCTACAGCCTAGGGCTGAAGTCATCAGTGAAGATGCTGCTGCTGTATCATGTAAAGAGTTTCAGTGACCCCCTTAGTCATGGAAATTTGTTCTTAAGGGCCCAGAGGGATCTGGGCTGAAAAAAAAAAATTGGGGCATGTGTTCTTGATCTGCCCTCCTGACATGACGTATGCTGTGGTTAATTTTGCTAAAACTTTGTTCTGATCAGGTTACTTCCCTTTTCACCAACCTTGCCAAAACAATAAATATTTATTTCCAAAGAATATTTTCTCTGTGCATTTAAACAGTTTGCTATACATCAACGAGATCCTGGAGATGTGTGTATGGTGTGTCTGTGTCTATGTTCTTGTTGATCACATCCTGTAGGTAATAACAAACTGAAAACAGTACAGTCGTCCCTGGTATCTGCAGGGGATTGGTTCCGGGATCCTCCATGGTGACCAAAATTCATGGATGCTCAAGTCCTTTATATAAAAGGATGTAGTACAGTTGGACCTCCATGTCTGCAGGTTCTGCATCCACAGATATGGAGGGTCAACTCTACAGGAGAAAGGATATGAGAAAAGAGTCTCACCACAGGATGGAGGTGGGACATGGAAAAGGGTTGGGTGAGAGTTGGGCGCTTGCTCTAGCCTGGGACTGGGAAGGTCTCACGGGTGATGTAACTTCAGATGAAAAACTCTAAAACTCTAGTATTGGAAGGAGAGTCAGATCTAGGTTTTGTGGTGCCTGAAACTCATACCATTTGTGAGGGGGGATTCTTTAAGAAAAAAAGATACAAAACCACAAGCATAAAATCACGTAGGAAGTCTTGAAAGATGCCTTAAAATCTTAGGTTTCCTTAGCTCATAGTAAATCTGTTTCAGGTTGGACATTGACATTGTAACCTGATTTTCTCGCTGGGAGCAAATGCCTCTGTCAGCAGATAAAGAGTATCTCTAGGAGCATTTCAGGCATCCTAGGCTGAGATCAAACTGAAGTTTTGTCCTAGACTGTTGGAGAGGCAATCGGGTCTCTGGAAGCTCATCCAGATGCCAAGGTTAAGATACACTAGAAGTCTCCTGGTTGAGGTGCTGGGCTATTCTGTGACCTTGAGAAAGACTGGGATCCAGGCAAACTCATGCCATGTAAAGATCCCCAAGGATGAATGTAAGGTACAGCTGTGAGGGCAACCACAAAGGAAGCAGTGTTATCCTGCTGTTCTTCCCTATCGTTATCTTCAAACCAGGAGAAAAGTTGGGAAGACTGGCAAATTAACTTCTGTTGTTCTGTGACGATTCCAGGGGAGAGCCTGCTCTTCATTTAGGTTGTGTGGTGAAGAGAGAGGCTGTGCATTTCCCCTCAACATCTCAGTGGGTGTCTCTGGGGCAGCAACACCCTCATAGGTCCATGGGAAGCAGAGGCAGGAACAGGACATGAAGGATCCAGTTCTGAGTGGAGAGGATATGGTACCTTGTAGAAAATAACTGAGAAACACTCTGAAAGTGAACTGTTTTACCACTTGGAAATGTTCGGTCTCAAACTCACTTAATTTGTGTACTTATCAAGTGCATCAACAACCTTAAGAACAGGTTGGTGTTGCCTGGTAGACATACAATCAAAGCAAATAAACACTAAATAACATGGCCATGTTTCCTGTCACTGACCTTTGTTCAAGGGTTCCTTCCATCTTGCTTACCAACTGCTTATCCCCAGTCAATCTGCATTGGATGAAAACGACCTGTCCTATGAGGTCCAGCTCAACTGGCCATGAAATATGAAAACCTTCCCTGATTCCCCCAATCACAAATGGTCTTTCTATTTGAAGCATTATGTCTTTACATCTTTCTATGGCTCTACACACTTTCACCTAGAAGTGTGGTTACTTTAGTGAATATCTGGACTGGCCTCTCTTGTCTATGAGGATTAGAATGTTACTCAGGTTCTCTTAAATCTTTTGGGTTTCTGTTTGCTTAATAGTGTTTGTAACAAGGCAAAACTGCACACTGAAATCTCATGGGAAACAAGAGATAGCCCTAGAACTGAGCTACCCAGATGGAAACAAAGTTGGGAAGTTAAAGGAACCTATCAGCTGTGGGTACAGCAGTCATCTTCATTCACCGACCCAGCCTCACATCATACAAAGCCTGTAGAAAGGAAGCTCATCTTGGTAGGTAGCAAGCCAGTACTGCAAACACAGTGGTTGGTGGGGCACTAAGCACACAATGCCCAGATGGACTGGAGGTTGTCTGGGTTGTAGCATGAATGTGTTTCTTAGAGGAAGATACCATTCTGATAGCAAATGTATGAGCTTGGTTACCCATGTACTAAAAATTTATATTTTTCTCCTCAGCTCCTCTACTCCCTAGAGCCAAAATCCTTCCACTGAAGACTTTGTCATTAGGTACTATGACAATGCTTAGTTCCCAGACTCTCATAGGCCAGTCTCCATCTTACTCTCTGTGTATCCCTCAGAGCAAGACCTTTTGCACATAGGAGGCTCTCAATAAGTTTTGAATGAATAGGTGGCTAGAAATCAGCTGTAATATCCTTCTGCATATACATCATATGTAAGCTACCAGGGTTTGGCGATTTTTTCCCCTTTAATCTGTATTTTCACTAAGAGAAGGAGGGGAGTCATTATTCTTTGACACATGAAGTACCTCATTTTTAATGTAGGTAAACTGCCTGTTCAGAGGAAACAGTACATTGTGGTACTGAAAACAACTGTATGGCTCATGAGAGCTACCTTATTATCTGACTAAATTGGTTTATGTAGAAAAAACTGAAGAATAGAAAATATACATTCAAACATTAAGTAAATATCTTAAATGGAATCAAATTCTTGGAGAAGATATGAAAGCTCTCCATCTGAGGTCAGGATGGGGATGGGGGAAGGCTTGAATCTTTAGCTGATTTGTTGAAGAAAACTTAGCAGTATGTAGTACGTGGTGAAGAATAATCCTGAATTGGCACAAGCAAGAAAGGTAGGATTTGCCTGCTTCTTTGAACATTAGTTCATATCCTTCATATTCATTATACTGTAGACCATTAAGCTATTTTATGGGCATGAGAGAAGTTCAAGTACAGCACAAGTTGCCAAAAGGATTATGAATTTCATTTTGATTGATCAATAATTAATTGTACCTTGTGAGATTACAGGCTTGACTAACTGTGGAACGTATTGTAGTGAACAGCCCAAGCTGCCAGAAAGAACAGAGAAGACAGAAGAAAAAAAGATGGAAACTGAAACATCTGTCCCCTTTATGCTGCAAGAGCTGGTAACCAAGATCTCGCTGTTTCCTTCTCTATCTAAAGTACAAACAGCATAAAGCAGGGATTGGATTGATACAGGACACTACAGAAGATGTTTGCTTATAATTATTTCTAGCACTTTTTTGAAGCTCAGGGATAAAACATTTCCAATTATTCATCAAGCTCTTGGAACACATAGGCCTCTATAAGAGGGATTTAGCAGAACACAAATAGCACACAAGGGTACAGATGAAAGGAAAGAATGTGAAGGGATTATTACCATAAAAAAGCAAATGACTATTTGATGGAATTACAACAATACAGGGAGTCAGAGAGGGATGGGAAAATAATGCTAATTGATAAATACATAGCTGTTTAGCATTAATTTGAATTATGTCATGGCTGTGAAATGAATAGTAACTGTCATTTGCTTTTCACATGTAAATATATATATATGTATATATATATATATATATACACACACACACACACATATACATATATATATATATATATATATATATACATATACATATATATATATATATAAAACTTTTGAAAGATAACTATTCTAGACTTCCGTTGCCTCAGTGGCTGCCTTGGAAAAGCTGTCCACTTTCCTTCAACCAATGAGAGTTCTAATTATTAAAATATTGGTGGAAATTCCCTTTACTAATACCTGACAGCCTTAGTTTACCCAAAATACACAATTCGTACTACCCATTTATGGTTTACATCTACATACTTCTAAGCAGGTTTTTGGGTTTGTTTTAGAAGATATTTCTTTCTTTTTGTTGTTTGTTTAATTATTTATTTATTTTATTTTTGGCTGTGTTGGGTCTTCTTTGCTGTGCGCAGGCTTTCTCTAGTTGAGGCTAGCAGGGGCTACTCTTTGTTGCAGTGCGTGGGCTTCTCATTGCCGTGGTTCCTCTTGTTGTGGAGCATGGGCTCTAGGCGCACGGGCTTCAGTAGTTGTGGCTCGCGGGCTCCAGAGCACAGCCTCAGTAGTTGTGGCGCACAGGCTTAGTTGCTCCGCAGCATGTGGGATCTTCCTGGACCAGGGCTCGAACCCGTGTCCCCCGCATTGGCAGGTGGATGCTTAACCACTGCACCACCAGGGAAGTCCCATAAACAGGTTTTGAGTACTGTCGAATGTGGAAAAATGTTAAAATCTAAACCAAATCTGAAACAAAGCATAGGACTGACTATCCCTGTTTCTGTTCTGTAATTCCTGTACGTACTTTTCTTCCTTTGTTAGTATAGAGAAAAGTTAAATTATCTAGCAATAACAGCAATTTTAGCACAAATATGCTTTTAAAATTGCATTTGGCAGATTTATGGATGCTGGGGAATCTCAAAATAGAAGGTGAAATCACTTTCTAACCACAAATAGCTAAGCCACCCCAGTAACAGTATAGTTCAGACCTGGGAATAGATTACCTTTCAAAAAGATATTGAATTTAAGCATTTCTTTCCAGTTACCTCTGATCAGATAAAAGGATTTCTATTTATTTTTTAATAAAATAAAATACTTGGGAAAAAAGTACCAAAGGAATTCAAATTAAATGGCAAGACAGGATCTCTAAAACTCTTCTATTATCACAAACTATAAGAACCCATCCATTGGTTATTCCACTCAGGAATGTTGAAGTTCTCACAGGCCCATTCAATCATGAACTGTACTTGCCCCAGAGTGTCTTTCAGAGAGCAGAGAGGCACTAGACGGTTAGGTCTTTGAGGTTTTCTGTAGTTCTCTTTCTATTTTTGTTTTCTAAACTTTGTGTTACATACAACCCAAATTTTTAGTTTCAGACAGAAATAGTATACTTGCGGGTGTAGTTAAGACGTAAGATTCATGATGCCACAGCATAATAAAAGAAATCAGTTTTGCTACCTAATAATGTGCTTCAAAGGATAGAGAAAGTTTAATGTGCAGTTTAGGAAGGCACACATTTACACATTAAGATATATCGGTCACCAATGCACTCAATAAATATTAACTCCACAAATCTGCATAATTGTAGTTGTAAACACAAGAACCTTTTCTGGTCAGTTTGTGGGGAGAGAAGAGTAAAAAGGGTGAGATACTATAGGGTCCTGGAAGAACTGAGACCTTCAGAATAGCAGATAGGTCAAGAAATAAATGTGTATGAAATAGGATTCCAACTTTTTTTTGAACAGAGAAAGCATTTAGCGATAAGGAAAAAAACAAAAGATGAAAAGGTATCTAGTCATTTTCTGTGTGTATCTCTTCTGAAATTGGGGATAGGAAAAATATTTCAGTTTTATACTGATTTTCTCATGGCTTTTGGAAATTATTTATTTACATTACACTAAAATAAATACCACAATAAAGTTTTTGTTTACTATGATTTAAAGTAAATGTTTCATGACCAGGATTTAAAGTTACATTTGTGACTGCAAATAATTCTTAGAAATGAATATTTCCTTGTCTTGCTTTTATACTAAACAAATCTTCAGCAAGTTACTTTAAAAATGAAATAAATCTTGTGTTCATAGTGACAGTCAATAACACTACAGCATAATAATCAATTGCTATTTGTAGCAGCAGGACTAGCAGTGGGGGCAGATCAGTGCAAATTACTGTCACTGTGTGCTGTCATGTATGCAGCCAGGCTGTAGAACCCAAGACAAATGAAGCTCGATTCAGCGGAACGAGACAGTACTAAGTCATACCTGCACCACAACAGAGGAATGTGGGTTGGCATCAAATATAACAGGAAAGTGGATATAAATCTAAAACATTGATGGGTAAGAAAAATAAATTAATCCAGCTAAGAGTTCTGCTCCCAAGATTCAAAGTTAAATGCTCATACCTTTTTTTTCTATGAGCTGGAAATTGGTGGATTACAGGTGTCTAGGGATCTACAAAAAGGTTAGATGGCTTTTTAGTGAACGCCAGAGAAGTCTGTGCTGTACTTGACTCTGTTTCAGAGAGACGACTGACTCTAAAATCAGATATTAGGTGTAAATCACTAGTAATGGCCAATTCTAATGACAAATTTAAGTGATAATATATTCCACATACAAATAAGAAACAACTAAGAGGGGTGAAAACCATGTTTGTCAATATCATTGGGGTTAAAATATTTTTTTAATCTTTTTAATTTTTTATATTTAATTCAAAGAAAGAAAGGAAGCTGATGGTCTATCTTTGGGAAATCCTTAAATCTTTTAGCCAATCAAGTAATTTTAAAGCTAGAACTACTGATTTTCTACCTTAGTCTCTTTCTGTGATGAATCAGACGACTTGCCTTCTTTTTGCAGGTAAGTAATACAGAATACAGAGAGTAATGGGGAGAAGGCAACCAGTATATTCAAATCCACAAAAGAAATAAGCTGAGCAGATTGACAATAGCATAGTAATCCCTCCGTTTCTAACACTCCCCAATAGTTAATGAAGTTTGCAGAGAGGTATAGTCACTCATTCAGGAGAAAAGTGCTTCAAATATTTCCTTGAACAAGATCAGGACCAACCATGTAATCTACTGCACCCTGTTTTAAATGAATCTGGGGTGCCCCTTGTTCAAAAGTAATAAGAATTTCAAGACCACACAACAGACCACTGAACCAAGCGTGGGCCCTCTAAATGTGGGGCTTCCTCCAGCGACCCAGATTGTGCACCCATGAAGCCAGCCATCGATGCGAGAGTTCATCTCCCTAAACTTCGACCTCCCCACAAACACCAGCCTAGTTCGGTTTATGTTACTTAACCCTCACCAAATTGATCTCTAAAACAACGGTTACAGATTGATAGCCTGCAGGCTGAAGTTGGCCCAGAGACATATTCTGGTCGACCTGATGGGTGACTCTTATAGGTCAAGACTGAGTAACAGCTGATCCCTTTGGATGAGACTTCTTCTCTCAGTCCCTATTATTTCTTATTCTTTGACAGTGAGCCATTTTTGCCCCTTACATACCTTCCTAGCCCCTGTTAACATTTGAGTTTACCACCCATAAAATGGTGATGGAAATCTTTAGCTAGCTTTCCCTGATCCTAATAGCAGTGCAAATAATAGTAGTAAAAGCATCATGCTGGAAAAACCTACATGGATCTTAAGAAAACATTAGTTAAAGCACAAATAAGTTAATAGTATTGATGAAATGCATATTCTATAAACTATACTCTCAGGAAAAATTTGCATTAACTCACTACCTCCTTTAATGAAAACCTGTTAGGAAGAAATGCCACTCTCTACTTTCACCCTGTTTACTTCACTGATCTAGATGGGGAAAAAAAAAAAAAAACCCTCAAAAATTCACTTACCAATATGTTGAGCCATTTACAATTCTGAAATCACATTAAAAGCAACTAACAAACACCAAGGGGAAAGGGGCAGAAACATTTAAGTACAATTAAAAGAAACTGAAATGACCCTCGGAAGCAAACTGTGATGCATGAAAAATAGTAACGCTTTTCCCAAGTAAAATGACTTTATCAAAATGACAGCACGATGCCTAAAATATGTACATTATTTAGAAATGTGACAATTCACTCGATTGTTAAACATAGTGGTGATAAGTTGTAGTTTTCTAAAAGGGACCAAATGACCTGAAAAATAATGCACCTAAGATTTAAGAAAACATTTCTGTCAAATATGATAATGCTTTGAGTTCAATACAGTGACTTTCTTATTGATAGCTCATGTTATTAATGGCTTAAATATATAACTCTGTCTTATAACTCTATCATGGGCAGAATCCAACTGCAAACCCAATGTGTATTTTTATTGCTTTCATCTTGCTAGATTATTTTCAAGATAGAAAGTCTACACCAATTTAGTTGTGATTAGACTTAACTTCTAGACTAAGCTCACATATAAGGAGATGAACAAATCCTAGAATGTCTTTTTGACTACTGCTTCAACTTCCCAACGAATGGAATGAAGAACTTAATATAAATTTTTGGTCTCTGCTGTATTTTACTCTGTAGTTTTGGCTCTGCTGTATGAAAGCCGTTTGCCTTATTTGCAGCATTTGGAAAAAAGAAAGCACATAGCAATACTCTTGAGTCAAACTTTTGCCACAGTCAGCCACTGTTTCTGAGATTCAGGTCTGTATAAGTATATTAGAGCGAATTTTTTTCCTTCATTCTGCCTCTATTCCCCAAACTGTAATTCCATTCAAAGAAATATTTGTCATGTAAGTCAGCAAGGATTAGAACTATTTTTAAGAGATTGCTTTTAGAATATTATTGCTGTTTACCTGGCAGAGAACAGATAAGGCTATTGCTACCGTTATTGTAATTTTACTGAAGATGTGCCTTTTTTTTTTTTTTTTTTTTTTCTGTACGCGGGCCTCTCACTGTTGTGGCCTCTCCCGTTGCGGAGCACAGGCTCCGGACGCGCAGGCTCAGCGGCCATGGCTAACGGGCCTAGCCGCTCCGAGGCACGTGGGATCTTCCCGGACCGGGGCACGAACCCATCGGCAGATGGACTCTCAACCACTGCGCCACCAGGGAAGCCCTGAAGATGTGCCTTTTTAATGATGAAAACTGTGTTAGGACTTTGGAGAATGGCTTTCTCTGTTTAAAATATATGCTGCAGAGCTCAAACCTTAAACTAGATGTGTTAGATATGAGATTTCTTTTTTAACAGAATAAATTTAAGGTGGAGCATGATGTGTCACTAAAAATGTTTCCCAGGAGAAATCTGTCTCATGAGGGTGTGATTCATTTGGCCCAGGGAGACTATAAAGCTAGCACCACTAGCCCATACTTCTGAGTTGTTTGCTCTTCATGAAGTAGTCTAAGTATTATCTACTGACTTTTCTTCATTGTCATTTTTCTACAGTGATCTCCTTTTACAACTGGTGAATTCCACTTCATCTTTTCTATAATATCCACACATCCCTTGAGTAAGAAATATGGCTTATGGAAAAATGAATAAGACTTGGGCTTGACAACAATGAGCTTAGCACTAAGTGGAGATGTTTGCACACATTCTATCATTCTGTATAACCATCCGGAACAAAATGGGTCAGGGATGAGGCTGATTTGGCACCTTTATGGTTGACTAACCTGCACAAATTCACATGCCTAATAAGTGTCAGGGCAAAGATTTGCACCTATGCTTAAAGGTCCCAGCTCTTTTCATTGTGCCATGTTGTCTTTCTTCAGGGTCTATGGGTTACAGGCCTCTGTACCTTACAAGCCTTATCAATAAATGAACCAGATGACATCTTTGAGGATTTTTTGGATTGCATTAGAGGTAAAGTTTACAGAACTGGGAATCCAAGATAAAAATGACTGCCCTTTCCCTCATGACTCTTAAACTAAATTAAAACTGGAATAATTTTTGAATCCTAGAGTCTCAAGAAAGAAGCAAATACCATATAAACGAGTTGATAACAAGAATTTTTTGAAATACCTTTCCCATGATATCATGTATTTGCCTAAAATTGAAATTTAGTAGAATCTTCTGAATCATAAGATAAATACCAACCTTTATTTTTTATATTTTTGGTGTTAAGAACTTTTTAATATTTACTTTAATTCTTTGAAAAGCAGTTATTTATTCACATATGTGTGTGAAGGTTTAGTATACATATCAATACAGCAATGAATGACAAATGTCTTATCCTCGGTTTGCTTAAAATGATTAATAAAGTACCTGTGTAATATTTCTCAGTTAGCTAAAATACTTATTATATAGTTCTGTATCTGAAACCTTATGAATATATACTAGTAAAGAGCACTAAAAATACCACATGTGGAGAAAAAAGACATTCAGTTATATTAAATAGCAGGTATAAATACCATTCTCATGACTATCTCATATATGTAGTTTCATTTTTGTGTTTGTACTTAAAAAATATAAAATGCAAACTCAGTGTTATAACAACTTTGTCAATTAGCTAATTTTACAATTTGTAATTCCATCACAAACTTTCCAAGTACTATAAACACTAGTTATTTTTGATGCCCTTTCTATGTTTTCTGCAACATAGAAATAAATAGCAGGGTATTCAACTCCATCATTCATTGGTACTCCTGTTTATTATAGAGAGAAAAAAGGAACTCTAGAAAATCCCATTTATTTTATGTAGCATGTTTATGATACAGAGCATATCAAGATTTCTATTAAAATAGAAACTCACATTGAATGTTTGCTTGCAGTGCTGACAGTACGCTCACAACTGTTGGTTCCAGAAAACACTGTTAGGAATTTTAATGATTTGAATTGTAAGAAATGCATTAGCATTAACTAAAGGTGATGAAAAATCTCTGGTTCTAGTTTTTAGACTCTCCCACCGCCCCCCCTTTTTTTCACTCTTTCCTTTCCTTACATTGGATTTTGTCATATGTATAGGTATAGCCATATGGGGAAATGTGAGATTGACTGCATAGCAGTAACATAATATAAAGTGAATGGATCTAAGAGTCAAGATTTCACCAAATGAAATATTTTTAACTTCTATTTTTTACTAAGAAAAATAAAACTAGATGGAAACCATTGTATCGATATTACTATTTAAAATTCTAATTATTTAGAATTGTAAGATGAAAAAGACTCTTAAAGATTGTATTGTGCTCTCCTGTCATGCAAGATGGTGGTAAAATAAAGCTGGAAACCCAGACATTAAGGAGGAAAAAGCAAAGGAAGGGTGATGCCAGTGGCAAGGTTAAGAAGGAAAACCACAGGGCAAAAATGCCCAAGAAAGGGAAACCCACTACAGCTGAAATTCTGTCTTAGTCAGAGGGATCTGCAGGCATTCCCCATCCAAGGAAAGCCATGTGCAAGAGGAAAAGTTCGGCAGTTAAATCCAACATTGAGAGGCAAAAGGAGATGGTTCTTGCTACTGTCACAAGCCAGTTGCTGGTAAGAAGAATGGTGGCACCCAAGTGTTCAAACTTGGCAATATATCTAGTTATTATCCTACTGAAGAGGTGACTGAAAAGCTGTTGAGCCACTGAAAAAAGCCCTTTTGTTACCATGTGAGAAAACTTAGAGATAGTGTCATTTACAGATCAACTCTACTGGTCACCGCAGAAGCAAAAATGTGGCTTTCCTGAAGCAGCTTCCTACTTGTAATTGAATCTCTGGTTAGTTTCTCTATGCTGAACACAAAAGAAATTTGTCATTGCCCCCTCCACCAAAATTGAAATGAAAATACCCAAACATTGCATTGATGCCTACTTCAAGAAGGAGCTACATAAGCCCAGTCACCAAGATGAGATTCTTGACACAGAGAAAAAATTACCAGGTTACAGAGCAGTGCAATATTCATCGGAAAGCTCTGGACTCTCAAAGTATGCCAACAATCATAGCTGTTCCCAGCTCCATGATTATCTGCGTTCAGTGTTCTCTCTTACAAATGAAGATTATCCTCACAAATTGGTGCCCTAAATTTCTAACACAGAACACTAATTAAAATAACTGAAACATTAAAAATATAGTATTGCTTTAAACGTCATTCATACCAGCATATGTTTTCAGTTCAATTAATTAATATTAATTGATTAATTAATATTTTGAGGTATTGGTACAAAGAGAAAATATACATTTGATCAAAAATAAAATTTTTATGATAGCCAATTTTTCAAAATCTTTCCTTTTAAAATTAGACATTTTTGTCATTGAAAAGTTTGATTCTATATGCAAATTGTAATTAACAGGTAATAAACAGTGAAGTAACTATTCAATACTAATAATAACTTAGTATTATTTTTCCCCAGAAATAAAAGTAAGGTTTTTAAAAAATATAATACTACCTCATTAAAGTCATAATGCTATTGATATACATGAAGTTTTCAATGAAACTGGATTTTATTTTTTACTTATCATACATCAGATGATGTGAATGTAATGGTTCACAATTTTAAAGTACATGATTCTATTTATAGAAATAAGAACAGACACCAGTAGATAAAATATATATGTTCCATATATAAGAAGATTTATTATTAAATAAATAGTAATAAATATTAAATTTTTCTTATTTAGGGGAAAAATCTAGATTCCACAGAACATAGATACAATGCTTGAAGAAAAGAGTAATGCCCAGCTAATGGAGGACTCTGAGGGAAAGGGGCCTGCCTAATATTTAGGAAATTATTGTAGCTAGAATAGGGTTAGTTTGTCAGTGTTGCAGTTTGGAAAATTAGCAACCATGTATAAAACTTACAGGAAAATTGATAACCAACTATCCTAGCATCAGAAAAGTGACTCATTTCTCGAAGACGTCCATTGAGATATTTTGCAGCACTTAGGGTTCATCAAAGCATAGCGTTTGTAATATGGGAAAATAGCCTTCAATAATAACCTTTCCTTTAATATGGTGGCAATTGCCAAGGGCCTAATATAATTTGGCAAAAAGTGCCTTGTGTACTTAAATCAAGGGCTGATTTAATCTTATTACAAAAACCATAATGGTTTTATTGAACTTCTATCTAGTCTCTATTGGTCTAGTCGGGTAGATAGAAATTCACTTCCTCTTTTTGTTCTTTTAACTTAAGATGCTTTGGAAAAGGAAATGAAATGTATCAAGGTAATGTAGTTGATTCTAACAACAAGAAAACTTTGAAGTTAAAGTAGTTTAGTTGGGGAATGTCAATGAGGCTTCCATGGAGTGCTTAGATGCTTCGTACCAGTTATAATGGACACCCTTCTCCCGAAAGATAGGAAAATAGTATTTGTTTCACATTATCTTTAACATCTCCAGTAAGCTATCCTTCGTACACAGTTGCATAATTCATCTAGCACCACTGTCTCATGTATGGGTGGTTGTATACACCTATCTGAGAGATTGACAAACTAAAAAAAAATAACTTTGATGAACATTTATACTCTCAGATGAAAAAGAAAGCATTAAAGTTTATGTATGATGCACACATAACTGAAAAATTTTGGAGATATAGTGAAAAGTGAATTGTAGACATTAAATCCCAAGGGAGGGTAAGTTTTGAGATTCTCCAAGAAGCTATTCCTTAGTTATCTCTTTGTGCAATAAGAGGGGCTTGAAGAATGATTGATTATAATAGGAAAGATCGTGGTGAGCTTAGACGTCTTTGCACACAATCTTTCAATCCCCAGAGTTGTCTCACTAACGTCTCAACTTCAGTCACAAAACTGGCTTGGTCTCTGGAATAAATCTGGTTCATAGGTGGAAAAAAATATGATGTCTCAGCATCAAACAAATCTTATTTTTGTTTGGAATATGCAGTTCCTCTAACTAGGCTTAAGACTATTTGAAATTAAGTTCATGTCTTACATTCCATTTTTTAGGAACTTGACACATACAATGTACCCTTGTACATTGCACAGGGGTACCCAGTGCCATGGTCCCTCTGTGACAGAGATCTTTCTCTCCCTGGTGCAATTTTCTTAGTGTTTAGAGACATGTTTTTGAATCTTAGTGCTTGTGACTGGATTCCTGCTACTCATTCTTAGATCTACTCATCCTGACAGGGTTCTTGCTTGGAATTCTGCCTGTTTTATGAGAAATTCATTGGCTTTTATCACTGAATAACTCAGACACGATTAACCACCTAAAATTTATTTATTGAACACTCAATATGATTCAGTAACTGTGCTGAATGTAGAGATACAGTAGTAAATAAAAACAATATTTTACCTATCTCCCCAGGATTTACAAGCTAGTGGGGAAGCTGGCATTAGACATGAGCTCAGAATGATGATTTATGTTGCAAACGGCCATGACAAAGAGCTATGGAAGTGTATGTCCAGGTATCTAACCTGGTCTGGATGATCAAGGAATGGCTTCTCATGAAAGGATGTTTGAATAGTGACCAGAAAAGACTTAGCAAAGTGAACATGGGCAGAAGAATATTTAAGCAGAAGGAAACAAGTATATAAAGACCTAGCAGCATAAAAGGATGGTAGATTAGAGAAAATAAAAATCATGATGTCTGAACTGTAAATGGGATTGTACCTGACTTTTTTCTAACTTCCCAGGACTTGCTGTGATTACCTGTCCTGCCTTATTTTGAGTTATGTCCACTCCACTATTTTTTACTACATTGATGTCTGAGGCCATGGTCTGAATATAAGGTGACTTTGAGGTTAATCAGCAGAGAAACAGGAGTCAAAAGCAAGATGTGATACCTGAAACTAGCACAACATTGTTAATCAACTATACTCCAATATAAAATAAAAATAAAAAATCAGAGTGTGATAAAAGTAAGATGGATTAGATCAATGAATAGGATGTGCTATGGGATACATTCTATGGAAGATTTAGCAGTGGACCTTCACTGTGAGGAATAGAGTGGGGAATGATGAGGGTTGAAGAGAACTTACCAATAGTGACGTTAAGCAAGAGAGAAATTAACAGACAGAAATAACTATTTCCAGTCACATCTTCGTTTGGAATAGAATGTTCACATTTAAGGTTAATATTTGTTTCTAAATTTATTCTTAATCTTATCTCTTTTAAAAAGTTAAGAATATTATTAAGATGTTGGGCTCAATTGCATAATATTGTTTGGGCATTTTTGATTGTGATATTTAGATTAATATTTATGTTGTACACATTATGAGTGACAACAATTTGACTCAATTTTTACTAATCTTCCTTATTCAGAATTAGGCACAAAAAAGCCCTTACCATCACTCCGTGCTTATGCACTTAAGTTCTCCAAATCATCAGAGAAATTGGTGTGGGAGACAAGTGTGGAATCGCTGTTTCAAGTCCTCTCCAGGATGACCAGGGTGGGACAGAAGATGCTGCCTGGGGCAGATGGCAGCTGCAGAGTGATGGTGTGATTCAAATTGCTAACCTGGACAGAAAGACTTGGTGTAGGTTGGAAGAGGAGTCAGATTAAGAAAGGGAAGTAAGTTTGTCTCTCCCCAAAGCCCAGCTCTCATCTTGAAGCTTTCATAGCAATTTAATGTGTGTGATCTTTTTAGCCAGGCACAGACCTATCCCATATTTAAATAGACCCAAATTAAGTCTTTTGCTAATCAAAAGGCAGAAGAGTAAGCTGAAGTATCAAATTCAGAAATATTGGAGAATTCCCCAAAGCATTTTCACAAACCTGAATCGATCTGGGTCTGCTTGATTTCACCTTAAGGCTATTTTATAAAAAGGTTTCATATCTGAGAGAAACACAGACACAACTTCAAACACCTTGAAGGGGTAGCAAGGATAGGTATTAGGCAACCTCTAAAATGACCCCCACTGATCCGTGCCTCCTGCTATGCATGCATTTTTGTTATAAATTCCCTCTGAGTGTGGGTAGATCTAGCAACTCACTTCTAACAAAAAGAATACTGCAAAAATGTTGGGATATTTCTTATAAGACTAAGCATGCAATTAACCAGAAATTGCACCACTAGGCATGCATCTCAGAGAAATAAGAACTTATTATCACACAACAACATGTACACAAACGTTTGTAGCAGCTTTATTCATAATAGTAAAAATCTGACATTAGCCTACATGTCCTTCAAAAGGTTGATAATTAAACAAACAGTGTTACACACCTTCCCTGGAATACAAGTCAGCAAGAAACAGGAACAAACTATTGATACATACTGCTTGATGAATCTCCAGAGAATTTTATTGAGTGAAAAAAGTCAGTCCCAAAAGGCTGCATACTGAATCTTCCATTTATATAATAATTTTGAAATGACACAATTACAGAAATGGAGAACAGATTAGTGGGTGCCAGGAGCTAGGGGCAGAGTAGAATGGGGAGAAAGAAGTGGGTATGATTATAAAAGAGCAAAATAAGAAATAATGTGTGGATGAAACTGTTCAGTATCTTGCTATGGTGGTGGTTACACAAACGTACACATGTCATAAAATTGTCTGGAATTAACTACATATGCAACAAAATACAAGTGAAACTGGAGAAATCTGAGTAAGATCTATGGATTATGGCAATGTCAATATCCAGGATGTGATATTTTACTGTAGTTTTGCAAGATGTTACCACTGGGGGAAACTGGACAAAGGGCCCATGGGATCTTTCTATATAATTTCTTACAACTGCACGTGACTACAATTATCTCAATAAAAAAATTCCATAAAAAACTAATGGAATGTCACCTATGAAATTAGCTTACAAAAAGACCTGATCTGTCTGTTTCTTGCTGTCTCCCTCTGTCCCTTTCTCTTAGCCCTTACTCTGAGGGACACCAGCTGCTGCTATGTTGTGAGTAGCCCTCTAGAAACTTCCATCCATCAAAAATTGATGTCTCCAGCCAACAGCCAGCAAGAACCTAAGTCCCATGAATGGCTACGTGAGTCACCTTAGAAATGGATCTTCAGAGGTCTGCCCACAGCCACCTGAGTGAGCTAGACAGCAGATGTCAAGTCTTGGGGTGACTGAAGCACATGCCCATGCTTCAGTGCAGCCTTGTGAGAGACACTGAGCAGAGGCACCCAGATAAGCCAAGCAGGATTTGTGACCATAGAAACTGTAAGATAATAAACATCTACTGTTACATTATTTACAATAGCCAAGATATGGAAGCAACCTAAGTGTCCATCAACAGATGCATGGATAAAGAAGATGTGATATATATATATATATATATATATATATATATATATATATATATATACACAACAGAATACTACTCAGCCATAAAAAAAGAATGAAACTTTGCCATTTGCAGCAACATGGATGGACTTGGAGGGCATTATGCTAAGTGAAATAAGTTAGAGAGAAAAAGGAAAATACTGTATGATATCACTTACATGTAGAATCTAAAAAACACAACAAACTAATGAATATAACAAAAAAGAAGCTGACTCACAGATACTGAGAACAAACTTGTGGTACCAGTGAGGAAAGGGAAGGGGAGAGGGGCAGTATGGGGTAGCAGATTAAAAGGTATAAAATACTAGGTGTAAAATAAGCTACAAGGATATACTGTACAACATACAATATAGTCAGTATTTTATAATAACTATAAATGGAGTATAACCTTTAAAAATTGTGCATCACTATATTGCACACTTATTAACATATAATATTTTACAGCAACTATACTTCAATTAAAAAAAGAGTGAAAGAGAAAAAAGTTAAACATCTGCTGTTTTAAGCTGCTGTGTTTTGAGGTAATTTGTTAGGCAGCAGTAGATAACTAAGGGAAGAATCATACACCTGACAGTGATAGATCCTAAAAAGTCTCTTCATTTAGTTCCTCACAATGTCTCACAGGATGGCAATGCCCCCATTCTCCCTCTACCTTTCATCCCTCTTACAAAAAAAATAAACAAACAAACAAGCTTTAGACCCATGAGATATTTGTCCACTTCAGCCTTACTCCAGCCTGCTCTTAACTTACAAGGCTAACGGGTGGGAATCCCTTGTTCTCTGGCTTTTGTTGGGTTGGGCCAATGAGAAGGCATCTCAGGTGACCAGTGGGCAGGAGGGGAGTGAGGTTATTTTTGTCTTTCCTGGCTCCCTCCCTGTAAGGTCACCTTGAATAAACACTAAGGCTGATCCATTGACAGAAGTTTCTCTCCTTCTTCAAGCAGCCTGAGGTCCTGGACTCTGAACTCTACTTCTTCCCCTCAGGTCCAGGGGCAAACAGCATCCCTGAGGCTGTTAGCACTGCATTCTTGTATCGATTCCTTGTGGTTTCCCTACACTCCAACCACACCTCTGCACATAGTCCTTGGCAAATTATCCCACTTTGATGATGTCATGTGCTTCTTGATGAGACTCAATGGTTTTTCCATCTTACTCCCCTTTCTCTTCCCTCACACTCTTTTTATATCTTTGGGCCCTTTCCTTCAAGATAAATTTTTCCCTTTCTCTTTCTTCCCTGGATTTACCTTGTCTTTCTAATGTTAATCAATTTAACCTTTCCAATTTTCTTTCAGGACTCAGAACTAGGCACCACAAAGATTATTATTAGAAGGCAGAAATTGGCAAGCAGTTGCAAAGATGTTAATTATTTTTATTTAGGACCACCTTTTACAGTTGTGCAGCTTTTGTGTGGCAGAAAATTCTCCAGGCAGAGGGAGCAAAGGAGGTTTGAAATCCATACTAGACCATGCTCCACCTGCCAGACCTTGGAGCAGGACAGCCCCTGACTCAGGAAAGTGGCACATGTATTTTCTTCTAAAGGCACCTTCTGCTGGCCTAGTTGTGCTCCCAGAGGGGTCTCTCTGCTGCCTAGTGAAGACACTCTTTCTAAATAACACCAAGGACATTCTATGCTCTCTGAGGCTCTGTTTTGTCTCTGTCACATTAAGATTATCATTTAAAATATCCTGAAAATATGAAAGAAGAGTTTGTGAATCAGGGTGTGTGATTTTTAGTAACAGGAAGCTAAAAAGGACATTTGTACTCTGTTTAGGTAAAAATAACCAGCGTGTTTCCTTTTAGTTGGCAAGTTTTCATTCATTTGTAATATCCCTGTATTCATCATCTATCAGATTTCTGTAGCCTATTGAATGGCAGCCAGCACGACTGGGCTTCAATGAAAACATAAAATTAAGCGATAATGTAAGATATTTTTAAAGCTAATTTGGCACCTCAGTTTCACCAAAGCCCTATGTGTTTAGAGATCCTCTCAGCTGAATAATGCACCCTCACGATTTATCAGTTGAATAAGATTCAAATGCAAGTGACAAACACACACATGAGCTAAGCATGCACATGGAATGTCATCTTTGAAGTGTTAAGGAGTCTGGATAAAAGCTGATCTGTGAATTATCCAGAAACAACATCTCTCATTCACTCATTCATTCATTCACAGCACAAGCTCTTTGACTATCTTAGGGGATCCTTCATTTTGAGGTTCCTGAGTCTGCATGTTTTACTACTTTTTTTGGCACTGGGTATGCAGTGCAGGGAATGATGACAGCCACTCTCTGGGAAGCTTGTTTCTACGAATGATATCTCTAAAGTTGCCCTGTGACAAGGCTGTCTTGGTGGAATTGAACCTTTCCCTGTGCAGCCTAACCAAAAGGTACTGTGAAGGTTCTGGGCAATGATTTAATTTGGTGTGACTATGATGTTTAAAATGAATCCGTATCAGCTTTTCTTGAGTTTAAAATATGGCACAGTTTTACCTCTACTAAATATTCTCTGTGTAAACGTTTAATTTCTTGAAGTTCTAAATGTTGGACATATTCTCATTAAAACTGCACTTTCATATCATCTCTGCTGTGTTGATAAATATATTACAAAAATATCAAGGTTTGGAAAGATCATTTTAATCTATGATGTGTATTATTTGAAATATTTGACTTGTAAGGTAGATAATGAGAAGATACCATTTTGTATTTTACTGTAATTTAAATAGCACTTTTTATCAAAAGTAAATAAATATAAATGGGAAATGGGGCAATCATTGAGAGTAAGATGTTTCTCAAACATAGAATATAATAAAGCTCCTTCAAAATATGTGATTTTATTTTTCTAAACTAAAGAAATATATTCTCTCAAATAAACATCTAGCTTTTTTAGATAAAATAAGGTAGTAGACAGAACAAACATTTCATGCACATAGAGCTTTCAAGATTTTTATGGACATTTATTTATAAATATGTGCAAGCATTCTTTTTTCTATATTTTCTCCTCGCTGGCCAATTGCAAGCTGATCACTTACAATTGTACTTGAGTGCTTAGTGACCAGAAAATTTACAAACGCTTCTGCTGCCAGAGAAACTGAAAGTGCACAAGCAGATTGAAGGAAATACTACAGGCAAAAATTAGGCATCATTAGTTACCCCTGCTAATATTGCAGAAAATTGGAATGCTTGCCTCGCTGAGAATTGGAAAACATTCCTGAAGTTTATTTAAAACGACTGAAAAGGCTTTTATGTATACATAGATATCATGATTTTGGGACATTGTGTTGTTATACCTTGTAAGTACATTTTAAAATTCATTTGCACTTAATAGATCTAAGATACTTTTTTAAAATTCCAAACTTTTTATTTGTATTTTATGACTATATATTTAAAATCTTACGTAAAGACAAAAGTTTTAGGACATAAATGTTAGAATTTATGACTAGTTCTATATTAATATAATTGTCATATTGGTATCCTAGGCTAACTGTCAACAAAACTTATGTCACATTTAAGATCTTTCTTCTGAACTTTTCCTTACTAAATCATCTATAAACCATTAGACAATTGGGGTTTTTTTCAGTAGACTGACTAAACTTGGTATTACATTTTAATACTAAGATTAGTATTAAATCTTAGTATTTAAGATTTAATACTTAAATTAAAATTTAAGTATTAAATTCTTAAATTAGTAGATTCAGGTGGAAAACATATTTACTGAACACATACTATGTTTAATAGCATTATTTTAGGTGTTACAAAGAATTCAGAAATAGAGGATGTATATTATCTAGTGAGGGAGACTTACGTATCAATAACCAAAATACCAATCAGATGTTTTAAATATTCTGATGGAGGTTAAATGCATGCTGACAACATTAAGAGAACAGTTATTCTGTGTTGCTTCATATATATCCTTTGTCTTTGTAGGTTTTATTTTTGCCATGTAATGACCTCCCCCTCTTTCTCCGTATTTGAGAATGAATAAGAGAGAGAGAGAAAGAGAGAATGAGTATTGTGAGGCAAAATAAACGTCTTTTAAAAATGTGTGTGTGTGTGTGTGTGTGTGTGTGTGTGTGTGTTGTTGTTGTATTTGTTTTGGGGGAGACCACAGCTGATTCCTCCTATACATTGTTTTTTTTCTTTCTTGTGCCACTAATGGCTATATACTTTTCTTGATATTTTCAGTGTTTATGCTTACATATGACCTTACTGTCAATATCTCTGTCAAGTACATTTCCTCAACACCTGTTATAAAATGCTACAGGCTTCCATGCACATGCGACACCATATTGGAATGATCCAGTTCATTTGACATAATGCAAATAGGTAGAGTACATGTTGCCTAACATATTTAAGCACCATTATATTTTGATCAAGGGAGACTTTGGGAAGATTTTGGATGGCATAACAGATAAAGATTCTTTCAGCACGCTTATTATTGAAACCAATCAACCAAAGAGATGCTATTGAGAAACATGCCCTTTTTGGTTAAAGATAATGCTGAGACATATGATAAAAGATGTGTAATTAAATTAGGGCTTTCACATAGCCATCACACCTTTATCCATAAATATAAGTGGGTATGCATATTATTTTGTAAAGTATATGGATTTCTAGTTTACTTTAAATCCTTTCTGAAGAGTTTTTGATTCATAAATTTCTTTAAAGAAATAAAAATGGGCACACATAAGACATGCATTTGTAATTTTTATCTTTGAAGCATGTCCTATATAGAGAGGAACCACGAAGCATTTAGCACCATTAGTATGGAACTGATAAAAAGTTTTATCAGCCATTCATTTCTCATGCTATTAGTGTGGAACAGAGTCAGCATAATATAGAATAGAAAGAAAATTTAAGATTAATTAAATTACTTCATTTATTCAATAAAAATCTTTTATGTGCCTACTACGTACACTGCCTTTGTTTGGCCTTGTTGATTTATAACTGAGTAGGACCCAATTCCTATCTTCAAAGAATTTTTATCACACACACACATACACACACACACATACACACCCATCTAGCAAAGATTTTTCTTCCAGTTCAGGCATAAGATGGTAACCAGCATGAAGACACAATTATTTGGGAATAAGCAGTTAAAAAAAAAACAACAACACTGCCAAAAAGTATTTTTTCTTTCTTTTTCAGATTGTAATTGCATATCCTTTTTTATGTTTTTGACAGCAAGAGCAGTCCAAGAGACAGGTAAGATGCTTGGATGCATAGAAATAGCCAGAGAATGACAGGTATATGAATATCTATTTGTTGCAAGCCACTAAGGTAGGTACTTAGCACAGTATTACTTTCAGATAGACACTGATGATAATGATCACCATCCTTAATAAAAACCATATGACAAGGACAGCCTTCACTATAAATGTTATATTCTTCCCGAGTTTAGGGCCATGATTGTTTTACTTCTGTATAAAACAATAATATATGTATTCCGGGCTTCCCTGGTGGCGCAGTGGTTGAGAGTCCGCCTGCCGATGCAGCAGATACGGGTTCGTGCCCCAGTCCGGGAAGATCCCACATGCCGCAGAGCAGCTGGGCCCGTGAGCCATGGCCGCTGAGCCTGCGTGTCCAGAGCCTGTGCTCTGCAACGGGAGAGGCCACAACAGTGAGAGGCCCGCGTACAGAAAAAAAAAAAAAAAATATATATATATATATATATATATATATATATATACACACACACACACATATGTATTCCATTATGTACAGTAAGTGCTCGTGTTGTATGACTAAACTTATTTTATTTTATTCATCTTCCTGAAATAGCCTGAGTTTTACTTTGTGTTGCTAAAATTTAAGCCTTCAGTTTGTAATATGTTACTTTTCATTGTTGATTGAAAAATAAAATTTCAAAGCCTACTGAATATAGTTTTATAAAGATTTCCACCTGTACAAGTTATTGCTTAAATTATAGGTTTCTGATTCTCATTAATTTTTTTTAAATTTGCAGAAGTTAACCCAAGTAAATGGTCAATACAAATTATCTAAATATTTCTAGTAAATGTGGCTTTCCACTGAGTGATTATCAGGAAAAGGAAAGCCAGCATCTACTGGAAAGGCACAGTTCCACTGTAATATGACATGCTCCCTGAGCGTGGCTAGTCTTAGTTCTTTATTTAGTCTTTGAGAGTTAACAAAAATGCAGGCATGACTATAATGCGCATCAAATAACAAATTCAGTAGGAAGGAACAAAAATAATATTGGATTCACAAGCTGCACTGCTATCGTTGTTTATACACAGGGCTTAGACTTGATTAGGTGACACGGGATGATGCAAATGGCATAACAAATCTCTATTAATTGCGAAAGATTTCTCAGAGGATATAGATTTTAAATTCCCCTCCAAAGGAGTCGAGTAAGAATGTTGGAGAAGAAACTCTTCCAGATATGATAGCTTGTTTCCATACAGGAGTAAGAGAAAATTAGGTATGTTGGAGAGGAATTGCACTTCAGGGGTTTAGTGAGAGGCCCTGAAGCCTATAAGTTAAGATTACTGTGTACATGGTGTGACCAGAGAAGATTAGGTTAGGGTCTGGGAAACTGAGTGGCTGCTGTGATGGCAACATCATTTAAGGGAAGCAATTTGAGATGGAAAGTCCAATGAGATGATAATAAGATGATCATGGTGATGATGGTGATAATACACACATATGTAACTTATTTACATATATAATATATATGGATATGTTTATATATATATGGATCTCAGTTTATGAAATTCTACTTTTTTGCTTTTAATTTTCACTAAATCCTGTGTTTAAGGCAATTATTAATACATATTAAAAGATAAATAAATGTGAAATGACATGTCAAAGATTCGGAAATATGTAATGGAGAAGGGAACTGAATCCAGATTTTCTGATATCTGGTCCAAGGCTCTTTTGGAGAGAAAACAGCAATGCTTGCTAGTGAAGCAGCTGGGTAAGATGACTTTTCTAAGGTTGGTGATTCATTTATTACTGTATAATGTGATTATCAGCCAAAGATGCCTTGCTATCTTCTTGTTAATTCAAATTCGTCTGTTTAGAAATCTGACTAGAAGAAAACTAAGGTTATTCTAATTATTCTCTGGAAGAAAAACTCCGGTAAATTATCAAATTTTTCACTTCATGAAGTTGTTTTTGCCTACTGGTAATAAGGACTATTGCAAATGTGCACATTGTATGAGTTTTCACCAAGGACAGCCTCCTAAGCAGTGTTATGACAACCTGATTGTGCTAAGCACTGATGGCCATGGGAAGTTTGATTGAGTGAAGACTGGAGAATCAGACCCAAGCTCTTGAGTACAGAGACTATAATTGGTAAGAGACCTTAGCTCGTGAAAGGCAGTAAAATATATGTTTCAGAGTTTTAAATAAATATATCACCATTTCAGGTGAATTAATAAGGTATGCCTTGAGTTGTAGTTAAATATATGGTCACTTGAGACTGTGTGTAGTTTCTTTGGATGTAATAGAGGAGAGATTGTCATTGAAAATATGCTAACCAACAGTTCCTACCCAGGGTAATTTTACTTTTATTTTTAGTTCATGATTTTTATCATCAGAAAACTGATAACTACTCTTTTAGACCCATCCATTCAAGAGAATGATGTTCTTACTGATTAGGATGGTTGCATAGAGGAGACTTCTTGTCTGTTCTGAGGGTGAGCTATTCCAGCCTTGAAATATTTGGTGTAGCGAGAACAGTACCTGGTTTATGGGCTCATTCTAATAGAATGCGGCTCCATCTCTCATTTTCCACTGATAGTTAAATCATTAGAGAAACAGTTCACAAGTACCAAATTAAAAGAAGTCGACTTGAATCCAAAGTGCATCTAAACCGCTTTGGTTTCCAGCTACAATTCATTGGAATGGCTAAGAATCAAGTTTAATTCGATAATTGGTAGAGGAAGTACATATTTAGGGCTATCTCCCACTAGTTAGACCTTTAGTTCAGTAAATATCATCTGCACATTCTGGCAGACGCTATCTGCAATGACGCCCAAACGAGAAAAATCCCCCTCTTCAGTCACAAATTTACTAAATGATATTATGGCACTTGAAGGGTTCTTAGTATGAATTCACCTCAAGAAGTCCAAAATAAGGCTGACATTTTGTGCCAAGAAATAGAAAATGAACTAATTATTCAGCATGGAATGACCAAAAATATTGCAAAGCATTTCTTGCAAATCCAGAATTTAATAGGGTGTATTGTTCATTACAAAAGATCATTGTTCTGACTAACTTTTCCAAAGTTGTATAAGCTTAAGGATACTTGTGTTCACAATCACAGCCCTTCTGTTGTCCACCACGAGTTCAATTCTATGCTACTCTTTTGGAACTTTGTTTTTTATCATGAAGTAATCAGTTAATAATTTATATTTCAGTTCACTGGATCTTAAAACCCATGTTTTGCTGATTATAGAAGCAATATTCAGGAGGAATAGAAAATAGGGAAATAGAATCCAAGCTGAACAAAAGACAATTAAAAATAAGATGATATAAATGACAGGATTTTTTAAAATTCTGGAATACCCATCTCATGGATATTGTTTAGAGATATTTCTGTAATGACTCAGAGATGCTTGCATGTCCTTATGCTCAATCAGAGCTGTTTATTTCATACCGAAGTATGAGCTACAGATGATTTTTCAAGTTTTTTTTTCTGCTAGATATTTAACAAAACCTGGTCACAAATAAGCTTTGGAGAAGAGTATTTTTCTTATTGGTGATTTAAATTGGCTGAGGAAACAAAGGGTAATTTATAACTTTAATTTACTAAAAGCATGTGAATTGAATATGCTAGGATTCAATAACGGTACTGTGATGCTTAACTCCAGCTGTATCTGTCTTTGCGAATGGTGATTAAAAAAGGCAAATTTGCTTACATCTTTCCTTGCTGACACTGAGGTCATTACTTTATGGGTTTGCTTTCATTTGCTCATCCACAGTATTTCTATTTTTGGCTACTCTTGCAAAAAAAATCAGATGCCCTGGATCAAAATAGATATTCTCATAGTGCAATTATAGCACCAGGCAAAAGCTACTGTATATGAAAAAACAAGAAGAAAAGGAATATGCCTGGTTTTATCATAAAACATAACCAATAACTTTAAGATATTTAACGCAGAAAAAACATTCCCCACACTGATCTTTCTTACCACATAAAAATGCCTTCATAATGGTTATTCCTTGACACGAGGTCTTTATAAAAGAAATAATTTATTGCCTTACCTGTAACTGAAATAATGGCTAAATCATTAAAAAAAAAAAAAGTCTAGTAGCTCCTTCAGAGTAAATCTTCCACAACTTGCTACAGTGCTAATCATAAGCATGTTATACAGTAAGTTAGCCCGAAGCTAAGTTAAGCAGGCAGATTAGGACTGTAATATAGTATCAGGACTCATAAATCAAGCGTGCTTGCAGATTTCCTTTCACTTTCTGCTCCTTCTTACAGTTCAGACAAGTCATAATTACACATCAGTAGGCATTGTGAACAGAGGAATGAGCTACAACATAACGCACAATAAACCCTGTCATATAAAAGCAAACTGGATAAAATAACAGAAGCAATACTCCATTTTACAACATCACACTAAAGAATTACACTGTGCCATTGTGTATTATTCTGATCAATCATGAATCCATCCACAATTGACAGCTCAGTGGGCAAAAATTTACCACTGAAGAATAGTTTCCAGTTTTATTATTTTCTTGTTTGATTATACACATTAAACACAAGACTGTGTGTGATTCTGAAAAGCCACAGGTACATAATATAACACTGCCCTGCACACATTGCAATTAAATAAATTCTGCTAATGCTCTTTTAAAGCTTTCTTTTATTAGACATGCTTAAAATAATTCATACCGGATGAACTGTAAGTGGTTCTTTATTCATGTTTTATTAGTATTATAATTTTGAGTAATTATTCAGGTATTCTTGTTACCTTAGACCAAAGAGATGTTGACTCTGAAGTCTTTTCTGTTATTTTCAGGCTTAGATGATATTACCACTAAGCTCAAAGGACCCTCCTTTATCACTAGGTTTGAGCCGAACATTGAAAATGGGATTTAATGAAACATGAGCAAATATTGGTTGTTTCAATTCTAATAAAACATTTAAAAGAACTAATAAATGTAAGGTAATTGTTGAATGCTAATCTAAAATTGCTACTACCAGTTTTATTTTATAGTTGGAACTCAGCAGGTGTTGAGGGGATGTATTTTTCACATTATTCATCAAATGAAGTTTTGAGAGGCACCAAGGTGTTTTTACCTACTCCACATTCATAAGAATTTAATTACAGTTAATATATTAAAGATATCAGAAATATAGAGAAAATAATCTTAGAGCCAGAGAGTAAATTATATGCCACACTGGAATTTCCTTCCAGATGCTACTGGGGCCACATTTTAACTATAATTCATGTGTACATGAAGGAGATTCTTTTGAGAAATGTGGAGTTCATATAACTCCTTTTATTTAAATTACTGATTTAAAAATTTTTTTTCTCCATAGGACTGTTTTAAGACTGTTAGGATTTAAAGGGAAACAATGAAATCAATGATTGGAGGGAGACTGGAAGAACTAAAGGGGGTGAGTGTGATTTAGTCACATTTTACGCAAACACCAGTGACCTTGAAACTACAAAGCCTGAGTTGAGACTTCAGTTGACCTAAACTCTACCATGTCCTTAAGGGGCAGAGCCACATATTTGATGTCTATTCACAGAATGTAATACTGTATTTGGGGCATAATTATTTTTTCCAGGAAAAAATCCCCTATACCCATATGCTCCCAGAAGATTCTGTGCTAACCTCTAGCATAGCAATTAACTTGTTGCATAGTAATTGTGTGTTTACTCTTGTCTTTTTTTGAGGTCAAAACTGTCTTATTTAACATTTCTATGCCCATGGTTAAAGGATAGATTTGATTGTTATAGAATTAAAGCTCAAATATTCGTTTAGTCTTGGCTCAATAATAATGATATTAATAATATTTATTGATGGTGTAGTATATGCCAGGCACTGTGATATATGCTTTATAGACTAGATCTCATTTACTCTTCAGAAAAATTGGATGTCTTAACCCAGCAGTCCAACTCCAGAGGCTCTGCTGTCAACTATGCTCCACTCCCTTTAATTTCAGGTCAGCTTCTTCATCTTTCCTAATCTTAGTAAAAATTCCCCCCTCCATGAAGAAGTTTCTATCAAAATGGTTGAGGTCAAAGTTTAAGTCTGGGCAAAATCCCACGCTGGTCAGGGTGGAATCCCACAGGAACCTGTACTGAGAATGTCTTAACAGAGGGCCTTGACATGGCCAGATCCACTGGAACACCTCTTCTAGGATTTGCTTACACCTTTGCTTCCTAACCCTGGGGACATTGCTTTATGGGTTTGCTTGTATTTACTAATCATCTAGTGTTTGTCTGTTTTGTTTTATCTTGTTTGGTTTTGTTCAAAACTTCTGAAACAATCATAGACAACCTTCCAAGAAGCTAATTATTTCTCTAGCATGGAAGCCTGGGTCCTCTTTGAGTTCCATGGTTGAAAACTGCAAGATTAGGCCAGAATAATTTCCTACATTATTGCCTTGCTATATTGAAAACATGGGCATTACTTTCCTACCCCAAGTAATGTTTAATTGAGATTGCATCCACTAGTCCATTTAGGCTCCGTCAGTCAATTAAGTGGGGATAAGGGTGAGAAATTAGTAACTTGGCACTATGTCCAAATTAAAACTTCGTTGTTCAAGTATTTAACAGCTTATCTTTTAGTTTGTTATTGTTGAAACATGACCTTAAGGGAATGAAGGAATCCTATGAAAGCTGAGCAGACTTGGATTCAAGAGAGGCAGGAGCCTTCAGATAATTCTGAGTGGGAATTCTTAAGTGTGTATAATTAAAATGTTTTATAGCCCTAATATTTCATTTTAGCAAACAATTTTCACCTCTTTCCTATTGTGAGGCCTTGATGTCAGCTGTTGGTAAATATCCCCAAAGAAATGGTAACTTTGTTATATAAATCTTATATTTGTTGTATTAGTGAAATTAATACAAGGCAAGCGGAAAATGGGAATAAAAAGGGGGCAAAAAGACCTTATTATGTCTTACCGTCTACAGACTGGGAGTACAACACCTAAATCATCGAGAAGCCTCTCTCTCTTCATACACATGCCCAGAGTTAATTTATTGGAAATTACACTTAATACCAAGGTCAGCAGCTTAAGTTTCGAACTGTTTGACTCTTCTCCATTAAAGTGTGGATCAAGTCAAAAATTTATGACTTAGTTACTTAAAATTGACAACAGATCAGGCATTTCCCAACAAGGAAACAGAGTAGGTTATGAAGATCTAAAAATCCTCAAATGTAGAAACTGAGTAAAAAGGGATTAGCAGCTCTGTCAAGCTGAGAGGTGGCAGAGGGTAATTTTGTCTTTATCTTGAAATGTTGCTAACATCAGGAAGAATTAGTATAAAAAGTCTTACATGAGACATCTGTTAACTTGGTCAGCCAAATTAGAAAAAAATTCTTTAAAATTTCTAAATAGTCATCACTTTTCAATGGGTATCAATGTGGACAGCAAAACTGCATGAAATACAAATACAGTTGAACTTCAACTGTATGAAAAAGACATCTTGGCAATAGCAAATATCTGTTGGAATATATAGATACTCAAATAATGAGTAATTCATAGTTGATTTGCAGTTTGGAGATTATATAAATATATGCAGCCGCACGGTTAAAAAGGCTTTTTCTTCCCCATTCATTTTCTTAGAAAGTGTTATTATCTAGCCTGTTTAAATAGCAACTATGCAAATTTCTCATGCTTTATAAATGTTTCACCAAAGAATTCTCAACCAATCAATTAATTCTATTTTTTTTTTTTTTTCCTGATTGTCAGCAGATGAGTATCTTATGAGAATGGTTCTTTTTTTTCTAAGTTGGTTTCTGTAGAACTCTGACTCCATTTCCTGTAGAAGTCTTTTTTGGGAAGGGAGAAAAAAGTAGATCATATGAAAGAAATTGTTTTCTCTTCATGGAAGTTAACCCTTTATTTTTCCTACCTCTCTCTCCTTTTGACTAGAATCCAGAGGAGAGAAAAACATAGGATAATAGCTTTGATGTGAAAATCTGGTTTAAGAAGGGTTACTTAGTAAGTATTTAGCTCATTAATAGGCATTTGAGTTTATATTCATGTCAAACTGCCTCCAACTTTTATTTATATAAATGTCTGTAGGTGCAGAAGACTGGAATTAAATCTCCGAAATGTAGAATCTCAATTTTAGAAGGACTGTTTTAGAAGGAACATCCACTTACAGGTGATATTTAAAGCCACAAGCCTGAATGAGGTCTTCAAGGGAGTGAGTATAGGCCAAAAAGAGAATCAATTCTATGAGCAAGTCCTTTGGCAAGCATTATGAAGGCGAAGAGAGGAAGAAAAACTAGTAGGAGACTCTGGGAAGAAGGAAATAGTGAAGTCGGAGGAAAATCAAGGGAGTGGGTGTCTGGAAGGTGAGTGGGGAAAGTGCTTTCAGATCAAGCATGCTAGAAACTAAGAACTAGGCAATGCAAATGGCAATGTGGAGATAATTCATGATCTTGACAAAGCAGTGTTTATGGTGTTTCTAGTGGGCTTCAGAGAGGATGGGCATAGAGAAACTGGTGAGAGAAAGTTTGAACACTTATAGGAAATTTCCTATAAAGAGGAGCACAGGTTTAGATTAATAACTGAAAAGGGAAATAGGGTTTAGAGGGATTAAGATGGAAAAAAATAACAGCATGTTTATAGGATAATGGAACTATGTAGAGGGATAAAATGATGTTTGTAGGAAAAAACTGATGGTATATGTTGGAGTGGGAAAGAACTGGATCTAGTATACAAATGGAGGAGTTGACTTTAGTTAGGAACACCAGTTATATCTATAACTATGAGTTCTGTCTAGATCCATCCATACCCAGATTTCTCTTATCTTTCTATATATGAATCTATATCACACACATAAATTATTAGTAACAGAGCTAGATGGTTTCAGTTGCTGGTAGGTGGGTAGATGTGGTATTCAGAGTTTGTGAGAATTCTCTTCTCACTGCTTCAGCTTTCTCAATGGAGTGGGAAGTCTGGTAATCCCCTGGACATAGGATTTGGGGCAAGTGCTGGAGTTCGGGGTAGAGAGAAGGATGCAATAAACTAGGAGAGTGAGATGAGAAAAGCATAGCATGTGTGTCTGACAACATTAAGGATCTTGTTTAGAATTTAAGGCAAGAATAAGTTGCAGGTTTGTGTTTTCCTCCAGCCATGGGCAGGCATAGAGCAGGGAGAGAGTTGTATTGACCTACTGTTGTGATTTGTCAGAGAGTACAATAAAGCAGCAAGAGAGGCCAAGGAGTTGGGATTGTAAGCAAGGGAATAATTACACTGATTGACCTTGTAATTCAAGCTGTGAAAGACTGGTGTGACCTCTTACAACATCTTCCTAAGTGGCATCCTTGGTTGCTTTCTCCTTTTATCCTTTATGCTGCCACAAGTTACCTATACTCCATAGCACAAAATTGCTCATTCCTCTCTTTTTTCTTAGTAGCCTCCAAAGGCTACCCATTGTCCTTAGGAGAAAGTGTAACTGTCTTAGCATGACATTAAATTCCAGCCTTAGTTTGCACCTCACTTCCTTATGCCCTAGTCCATTCTCAGCATTACCCAAGTAGGGCATGTTCTTTCAAACATATTCTTTTGCCATGTGGTTCTCTTTGTCAGAAAGGTCTTTCTCTCAGGCTTCTAGCCCCTATTCATCCTAGAAAACCCTAAGGGAATTCACTGCTTTGTAAAACTTTTGTCATTTTTTTTTCAAGGCACAGATAATTCTCCTTCCTTTACTCCCATTGCACCTGGTTAATATTTTTTAGGATGCTGACTTTGTATTGCAATCAAGTATTGGCTAACTTTGTATTGTAATCAACTACTGACATGTCTGAATCCCTAGAATTGGTAACTTTTAAAGTTATGGAATGGGTATTACTTGTATTTTTTATTCCTGTGACTCAAATCATTCCTGTCTTATAATTATCTATAGGAAATTTTACGAACGGTTACATGAGCAAATAAACTGAAATGGGAACATATGGTGGTGCCAAATGTCTTTACATATCTGGTAGAAAATGGAGGACTTTGAATTGAATATGGTAGACATAGCTCTTAATCGAAAAAAGAAAATAAGAAATATAAGGTAAAAGTATGGCTGTTCCATTTTGGGAAGAGTGAACCACAGTATCTAAGAGGGAAAAGGGGGAGCATGCTAATTCTAAAGGATAATGAAACAGACCTGAGAAGTTAGTAGAGAATCATCTCTGGCCTAGTAACTAAAAACAAATTCAGTATCATGAAGCTATTACCACCGTTAAGTTGCTACTGCCACCCCATTCAATGGGATTTGTGAATTTTTCCCAGGTTGTTTTAGCATCCAGATACCTTAAGCATGTATGTGGCTGGTTACCTGTTCATCTGGCAACATTCACGGTTTCTTCTAATGCAGTGCCTCCCATCCATTGTTCCTCAGTTTCCTTTCAGAAGAGTGGTGGTGATATTTCTTGTTCTGCCTACAATAGTTGGGGAATATAAGTAAGGTCATGGCGAGGAATATCTTTGAAAGTGCTAGATGAATACAAGGCTTTATTAATTGTCTAAAATGAGAAAGAAAATCTCAACTATTAGTTGTGTTGTGAGAAATGAAAAGCCAGGCTTTCATTGGCTTTATTTCCTTTACAAATGACCACTAATTTAATGGACAAAGTAAATATTTATGTAAAATCTTTTTACTTCAGTCCAAAAAATGTACACCGAGGGAAAATGAATAATTTCAAGCTTAAGATATTGAATAACTATGGAAAATCTGGTAACAGCAATAATGATTGGAATGTTCCCACAGTATCAGTCATTTTTTTATGGCATACAAAACAGTGAGCTAACAACATACTGAAAGCTTTTCTCAAATAAGGGAGAGTTTAGGCTTTGAAAAAAATTATGTTACTACATAGTGATGAAATAACCTAAGCAAAACCCAGACCAGAAAGAAAGCCAGGAAAAGGAGGTGCAGAAAGGGTGAAAGGATGTTTTCAAAAGCTGGAGAATTGATAAGAAAAGAGTGGGAGACAAATGAGCTAAACTGCCCAAGCAAATTCACTCAGGACTCTAGGCCTGTAAGGTCTAAAAGAAAATATAGTAATCTGAAAGTCACCCAGGCTGCCCTGTGGCTTTGTCACTAGACCCATCCTTAGGATGTTATGTATGGTAATTGCAAGCTAAACTTTTGTGTACTAGTTGAAAGAGCTGTGAACAACTCTAGTTTTGAATCTGTGGTCTAGTTGTTTGCGGACTTCTCACCATGGCTGACATATGTCTGAGTGAAGTCCTTGATTATGTGTCTGGCATGTTGCATTTTCAACCTAAAGTCTTTTAATTTGTGTTTGATCTGGGTATACATCTGAAAACAGTAAGAGGTAAAGCCGGTAAAAAGGATTGATGCCTTATTTTCTGAACTATATAAAATGTTTAATATGGATAAGAAGACACACACATAGCAAGAAAATCTTTAAGGGTACTGGTTCTCATTAGGAAATTGTGTTTAGAGGGAGTCATAAAAGAAAATAAGTTTGAAATCATAAACACACACAGTTTTAAAAATACATTTATTTTCCTGTATGAAATCTTCAGAGAATTTGGTGCTATTTGATATAAGGGGAGGAGAACCTGTAAGCAGAGGAGGTTTTCAGTTATAAACACATGGAACTTTTGCTAGACCCTACGCTGTAACTCTACCTTATAAATGAGATTGCCTCCAAACAAAATTTACTTACTAGATGCCTCTGTGCCAGATATGGCACATTTGTAAACCACAGTAACTCAAAAAATATTGAATTGATTACAAACATTTAAAAATTGAGAGATTTCACGTTTTAAAAAATCTAAATTTCTAGGAAAAAAGAATTCTTAAGAGCTGGTAACAGTGAACACACATTGCTACTTGGCAGCAAGTAGGTGGGCTTCATAGCAGCTGTCCTTCCAATTTTGTATTCGTTCTCCTGATCCCTGAGATCTTCCTCACCCCCTATTGGTCTTGTAACAAACAGACTTCATTCAAATTTAAGTTTGCTGACTAGCACTTGTTGGCATCTGAACCTGAAACTCCGCCCTTAATGAGGTCCTGACCACCCTTGACAAAACTTGACTGAATCTCATGTTGTCACATTAAAACTCCTATCATATAATGAGGGCTCAGTGCAGCTGCAGAGATAAGAACAAAATTTTATGTATCAATTGTAATTAGCACCCCACCAAAAGAGTGACTTAGTATTTTAATCATATTAAGTTATTCCTTAAGCAGAAATGAGGAGCTTGATCCAGATTATTTAATGTTAAGACTATTTGCATCGACTAAAACAACATCAAAGTTGAAACTGGACCAGCACTTGACAGTAAGAAAAATGGATCATTTAGACATAAGAAATAAGAAGCTATTAGAAATAGTGAGATGTAAACAAAGAAAACATCTTAGTAAAATAAATTCTTTAAAGTACCTGTACCAAAACCTAGACAGAATTGTCTCAAAGAAATAGCATAGATTTAAAAATTGCCACAATACCATTTCTAAATAAAACAAAGCATATTTTTAGAAATATAAAAAGATCACATTATTTTTTCCCATTTGAACCAGATTTCTTGGATTAAATTGCTATTTAAATTGAATTTGATAAAGATAAAATCCATAAATGTATGCAGAATATATTCATAACAATATTGTACCTTGCAGAAAAAGTAGATGAAGTAGATAATATGATATTCTTTATTGGACCAATAAATAAAAGGCAATTCTCAAGCCCCAAAGTCTCAAGCACATTTTCGCTTTAAATGAACACATTCATGAAGCATTTTACTGCAACATTTTCTTGTGGGAATATACAGGTAAATGGCTGCAATGATGTGAAAGTGCATCGTAAACTGTAAAGCTCTATTTAAAAATTCTTCATGCTCCTAGCATACAGCTGGACCCTGTTGTGACTTCTATGTGTGCCATGATTAACATCTATCTTACAGAATTAAAATTAATTGTAAGAGAAAGTATCGGTAAATATTTCATCACATGGGGAAAACGACTGAAACTAGTATAATGAAATTGTTGAACTAGCAGCAATATCAATAAATGTAATTATATGCTAATAATAGTAATTTGTGTAATTATTATATAGTTATATGTTCAGTTATATAATTGGATTTTCAATAGCTAACATTTACTGAATGCTAAATATGCACCAGTAAGTACTTCATATGTGTTAACTAATTTAATCCTCAATCAAACCTGGGAGTTGAAACTATTACTTGCATTTTAAAGAAGGTAAAACTGAGGCAGAGAGAGGTTAAGTAACTTCTTAGAGATCACACAATTAGGAAGTAGCAGAGTTGGGACTTGAACCTAACCAGTCTTATTCCAGAGGCTGTGCTTGATTAGTTGAAAAATCTCAGGGCAGAGGCAATGACTTATTATGATGATAAATCCATGTTCTGCCTTTCTCAAAGTGTGTGCCTTTGGCAAACTCCTTAACTTTTCTGTGTCAGAGTTTGTTCACTGCATATAATACAAGCAAATCCATAAGTTTGCAACAAATATTAAGTCAACTATAGAAAGCATGTAGCAATGTATATCCATCTAAGTGCTCAAGAATAGGGCGTCAGCTATTTTTACTATTACTGTTTATTAAGTGTTCTCATGATTATTAATACTCATAGTAATTGATTAGCACCTAACATGGTGATTTACAAATGAAAAGATTATTCACTTTTACAAAAAAAGTTGGGGAGGGGGATGTTAATACCCTTCTGATCTATAAGATCTTGTCTTTACAGCCAAAAGTAAAATAAATGTTTATATGTTGTTAGTGAGTCTAAATAAAATATCAGTAATCACATTTTTGAGAATTTGAACAAAAATTAACTACCAGTCTTTCAGAACATAGTCTTTAAAAGCTAGTTCTCCATAATAAGAAACTTTTTTTAAATCACATTTTATTTGAAAAATTATTTTATAGTCATTTTCATGATCATAAATCATGTCATGCAATTAAATTAATGCTCCCTAAATACAAATTTATAGACATTGATTATGAAATAAAACTTGTCCAATTGTACATGATGGCACTGGCCTTACAGATTTGCCCCATGAGACAAAAGTATCAGGGTATCAGTGTGGATGGCTGGGTGGGGTACCGGAGATAAAAGTGTCTGATGACGGTCAGCCACAGAGAATAGGGCATCGTTTTCCATGTCCCTGTGCAGGTACAGAAATTGAGGGAAGGGTGGGGTGAGGTTAAGTGGGGTGGGGGGGAAAGAACAAGAGAGAGAGACAGAGAGACCAAAGGCATCCCAAATTTATCATGTTGGAATGTACACACAGATTTGCAGCATACACCATATGATTAAAGACAGAGGGAACATGGAACATTTAAGCAATAACCAGAACACCAATGAATGGGGAATGGTTGTTTCAAAAGGTGTAAGCAGAGAACAAATGTCTCAGAATAGGGGCTGCCCCTTTACTTGATGTCATATGGGACTCTCTCAACAGTATAGTGAAGGAAGGGGCAAAATATGAGTTGGGTGAGTTTAAGCCTAGATAAAGAGAAAGCACTGACATGTTTGAATTTATCAGAAACTAATTAGGTTAAATACTCTTTCATTAGGTTGCATGGGATCTTAAGAGTTATATTTTTGGCATGTCTAATTATAAATCCCTTGAAAATTACACTTATAGTGTCACTAGAAAATCTAGGTAAATCAAGCATTAAACAATAATACCTAAAAATGAGACTTTTGTATGTGACATATTAAAAAATTTATTTTCAAAAATAGTCATACTGTATTTCAAATAAAAAAAAGAAACCAATTAATATTAGTTAACATAAGTATATAATATACCTAGGGATAAAAACTAATCAAGTGTGCATGACCCAGACTTCCCTGGTGGCGCAGGGGTTAAGAATCTGCCTGCAAGTGCAGGGGGCCCAGATTCGTGCCCTGGTCCGGGAAGATCCCACATGTCGGGGAGCACAACTACTGAGCCCATGTGCCACAACTACTGAAGCCCACATGCCTAGAGCCCGTGCTCCACAACAAGAGAAGGCACCGCAATGAGAAGCCCATGCACCGCAACGAAGAGTAGCCCCTACTCACAGCAACTAGAGAAAGCCCACGCAGCAACAAAGACCCAACACAGCCAAAAATAAATTAATTAAAAAAAAAAAAGGTGCAAGGCCCATATGAAGATAACTATGTACTTTTATTGAGAGACTGAAAATTAAATAAATGGAAGAGAAGTCTATGGTTTTGCATAGGAAGACCATGCTATCAAATCATCCTAATTTAATGTAATTCAATTCAAATTAGAAACACTTTGTGTCCATTTGGGAAAATGTTCTAAATATTATTTGAAAACTAATCGGGTAATAAAAGCTATGAAATTCTGAAAATGAAAGAAAATGAATGGAGGAATCTCACTACAAACTATTGGAATATACTAAAAGATAACAATAGTTATCATAGTGAAGAACTAGTTCCGGAATAAAAAAGGGATGCACAAATTAATAGATTGATATATTTGACCATATAAAGTTTGTTTTTCAGATTTGCAAAACACAACACAGAAGTCCTACCACAAAATGAAAGACAAATGACAAAGTGGAGAAGTGTTTATTACATGTGTAATGTATCGTGAGTAATTTCTTTAATGTATAAAGAAAACTTATAACCAAATAATGACAAAATAAATACAATAATAGAAGAGTAGAAGAAAGCATATGAAAAAAAGTTCAAATTTCTTTGTTAAGAATATATTGGGTTTTGGTTTATCAAATTAACAATTTTTAATGATAACATCTATTTTGGTTTAAGATAAAACATTTACTCTAATACACTGCCAGGAGTAAGGTAAATTAATACAAACTTTCAGGAGGATAATGTAGTAATATATTTCATAAGGCAGAAAAAAACATATTCCTTGACCCAATAATTCCATTATTTTTAAGGAAGTAATCAGATATACAAATGATTTTCATTACAATGTTATCTATGATAATAAAAAACTTAGAAACAACCTAAATGTCCAACAATAGTGAAACCAATGATAGTAAAATTCATAGAATGGAATATCACTTGAAGTGATATTGATCTTTTGACATGGAAAAGTGTGTGTGTGTGTGTGTGTGCGTGCGTGTGTGTGTCTATTTGTGGTATATAACTTTAAAAAACAATTTACAAAAATTATATATACACACAGTCATACAGAGAATATATATATACACATAAATACACATATATGTGCTTGTATACACACATACATACATCCACACATAAGACATGTTTAAACCTCACATGGACAAATAAATTAATATATACATGCATATATGTATACATACTATAACTGTATATAGTCTTTTATTTATCATACATTTTCATGTCATATATATTTATTTATCTGTGTATATGTGTGTATATATTCTCAAATAATACAGGCCATAATTAATCATGGTTATCTCTGTGTGATAGGAATAATGATGATTTTTATATCTTCTTTATGCTTCTCTATATCTCTAAACTTTTCTAGAATAGGTGTATTGCTTCATAATTAAACAAACAAAGTGAATAATTTGCTTATCGTGAGTTGGTAACAACTTGCTTCTTTGACATATGTGATCAGTGCAATTCTGATTCGATTTTGGGCTTGGGTAAAAATAAAAGTTCATTCCTCATTTTTATCAAACCTTGCATTAATCTGTGGCAATAGCTGGGTGTGCTGAACTGTTCTGTCAGTTATGTTCCTGTGGAAGGTAACCATTTTCCCACAATTGTCATGTCCCTGGACAACCACCTCCTGATACTGGATGGTGATTCATTAGCCTTCTTCAATAAGGTACGATTTGAAAACCAGAAAAGGAGAGTTTAACACTGACATAAAGTCCCAGTACTGAAGTGCAGTCGGGTTTTTTCCCCCAAATTACAATGAGGAGAGCTCTCTGGATTTATCTTAAATTCTTGGTGAATATTCTCCATTAACAACATACCATCTTTCTTTGACTGCAGAGCATGTCATCCTTGCCTAGTGGGAACCAAAATTTGCTTTAAATTGTCAAAGTGCTCATTATGGAATGCTTAGTAGCTAGAGTTTGTACATAATATTTGAAAATCAACCTTAATTTTTCTGCCTGAGATGAACACTTGGATTCCACAGTAAGCATAATCAGAGATTTACAGAAACCTAGTGAACTCTGTTTATTATACTTGCCTGGAATAGCTACAGAAAAGGTCAGAGGTCCAATGTCTTCATGCAGAGACAGATCATGTTCTAGCTGGTTCTGAGGAGGAAAAAAACAGTAGGTGATGCTTTAATGAATAGCTTATCATGTGAAACACACTATGTGATAATAGCAGTGTTGGTAAGACAAGAAGGGAGCCTTTTTTCTTTCTTTTTTTGTAAAGGTTTAGTTAGTTTTACATTGCTTTAATGCTTACATTTCAATAGTAACAAACAAAATGGTTCACTGAGAAACTATTAAATTCTGCAGGGTCCTAAGCAACTTTGAGTTCATAAACTGGATTGAAATTTCCTTTTTATTTTATTATTTTATTTTATCGTAGCTGACATTTTATAAAATTAAGTACCTGGGTTGGAACATTTTTGATTTCTTGAATTATGGTTTTCTTTTATTCTTTTTTGTTTGAGTTGACTTAGTGAAGGAAATAGAAGAGAAGCCTCATAGAGGTCAAAGTTTTATTGTAAAAAGTGGTCTTATGGTACAAGAGGATTTTCTGGAATGACAGCAGAGATGTGCAGAGGCATTTTTTAAGTGCCTTTCTCAAAATGCAGTAAACCAACGAGGAAATTTAGCTAAGCAGATCCTCCTGACCTCAGCATACTCTCCTCTCATTCAGCCAGCAAAACAAGAATTCTCTCAATGGACAAAAGAAACTTATGGACCAATTCCCCTCCAACTTAAATGTGCATATGACTAATGGAGAGATTCTGACTAAGTAGGTCTGTGATTCTGCATTTCTTTTTTTTTTTTTTTAAAGATGTAAAGCCATTTAATTCACTTCATGAAGCAAGTATACAACTGATTTCAAAATATCACAACGATGGCACATAAAAGGAAACTATGAATCCAAGAGATTTGTGAGTATTCAAAATAAAATGCTAGTAAATAAATCCAACAGTGCATCAAGAGACTAATGTACCCCAAAAAGTATTGCAAATATGATGTATTAACTTGAAATCTAAATCATGTAATAGGTCAAAA
Organism: Stenella coeruleoalba; assembly: GCF_951394435.1. Taxonomy (NCBI): domain Eukaryota; kingdom Metazoa; phylum Chordata; class Mammalia; order Artiodactyla; family Delphinidae; genus Stenella; species Stenella coeruleoalba. The sequence continues at coordinate 43,867,680 of NC_137151.1, forward strand.
ATAATTATTCCAATTGATTACTAAAAATTATTTAATTAAGTTTCAACTCTTATTCTGATAAAAATATAGAAATATAAAAATTACTCTAAAATATTTTAATTATGACATCTGAAAATAATCACATCAAAGGTAAAGGAGATACACTCAAAGTCTAACCACTAAGAAATAAGGATAAATTGTGCATCATTATTTTATAATGAAATATTTTGTGCATATAAAACTATAATGTACATATAAGATAATTTGTACATTCAATACCATGAAAGAAAAAGAAAATAACTATTTATATTAAGAGGGTTTCACTCAGATATGATTTCCCTTTTTTTTTTTAACATCTTTATTGGAGTATAATTGCTTTACAATGGTGTGTTAGTTTCTGCTTTATAACAAAGTGAATCAGTTATACATATACATATGTCCCTATATCTCTTCCCTCTTGCATCTCCTTTCCTCCCACCCTCCCTATCCCACCACTCTAGGTGGTCACAAAGCACCGAGCTATCTCCCTGTGCTATGCGGCTGCTTCCCACTAGCTATCAGTTTTACATTTGGCAGTGTATATATGTCCATGCCACTCTCTCACTTTGTCCCAGCTTACCCTTCCCCCTTCCTGTGTCCTCAAGTCCATTCTCTAGTAGGTCTGCGTCTTTATTCCTGTCTTGCCCCTAGGTTCTTAATGACCTTTTTTTTTTTTCTTTTTAGATTCCATATATATGTGTTAGCATATGGTATTTGTTTTTCTCTTTCTGACTTACTTCACTCTGTATGACAGTCCCTAGGTCCATCCACCTCTCTACAAATAACTCAGTTTCATTTCTTTTTATGGCTGAGTAATATTCCATTGTATATATGTGCTACATCTTCTTTACCCATTCTTCTGTTGATGGACACTTAGGTTGCTTCCAAGTCCCGGCTATTGTAAACAGAGCTGCAATGAACATTGTGGTACATGACTCTTTTTGAATTATGGTTTTCTCAGGGTATATGCTCAGTAGTGAGATTGCTGGGTCATATGGTAAGTTCTACTTGTAGTTTTTTAAGGAACGTCCATACTGTTCTCCATAGTGGCTGTATCAATTTACATTCCCACCAACAGTGCAAGAGGGTTCCCTTTTCTCCACACCCTCTGCAGCATTTATTGTTTCTAGATTTTTTGATGATGGCCATTCTGACTGGTGTGAGATGATATCTCATTGTAGTTTTGATTTGTATTTCTCTAATTATTAATGATGTTGAACATTCTTTCATGTGTCTTTTGGCAATCTGTATATCTTCTTTGGAGAAATGTCTATTTAGGTCTTCTGCCCATTTTTGGATCGGGTTGTTTGTTTTTTTAATATTGAGCTGCATGAGCTGCTTATAAATTTTAGAGATTAATCCTTTGTCAGTTGCTTGATTTGCAAATATTTTCTCCCATTCTGAGGGTTGTCTTGGTCTTGTTTATGGTTTCCTTTGCTGTGCAAAAGCTTTTAAATTTCATTAGGTCCCATTTGTTTATTTTTGTTTTTATTTCCATTTCTCTAGGAGGTGGGTCAAAAAGGATCTTGCTCTGATTTATGTCATAGAGTGTTCTTCCTATGTTTTCCTCTAAGAGTTTGATTGTTTCGGGCCTTACATTTAGGTCTTTAATCCATTTTGAGTTTATTTTTGTGTATGGTGTTAGGGAGTGTTCTAATTTCATTCTTGTACATGTAGCTGTCCAGTTTTCCGAGCACCACTTATTGAAGAGGCCATCTTTTCTCCACTGTATATTCTTGCCTCCTTTCTCAAAGATAAGGTGTCCATATGTGCGTGGGTTTATCTCTGGGCTTTCTATCCTGTTCCATTGATCTATATTTCTGTTTCTGTGCCAGTACCATACTGCCTTGATTACTGTAGCTTTGTAGTATAGTCTGAAGTCAGGGAGCCTGATTCCTCCAGCTCTGTTTTTCTTTCTCAAGATTTCTTTGGCTATTTGGGGTCTTTTAGGTTTCCATACAAATTGTGAAATTTTTTGTTCTAGTTCTGTGAAAAATACCAGAGGTAGTTTGATAGGGATTGCATTGAATCTGTAGATTGCTTTGGGTAGTAGAGTCATTTTCACAATGTTGATTCTTCCAAACCAAGAACATGGTATATCTGTCCATCTATTTGTATCATCTTTAATTTCTTTCATCAGTGTCTTATAATTTTCTGCATACAGGTCTTTTGTCTCCTTAGGTAGGTTTATTCCTAGATATTTTATTCATTTTGTTGCAATGGTAAATGAGAGTGTTTTCTTAATTTCTCTTTCAGATTTTTCATCATTAGTGTATAGGAATGCAAGAGATTTCTGTGCATTAATTTTGTATCCTGCTACTTTACCAAATTCATTGATTAGCTCTAGTCATTTTCTGGTAGCATCTTTTGGATTCTCTATGTATAGTATCATGTCATCTGCAAACAGTGACAGCTTTACTTCTTCTTCTCCAGTTCGGATTCCTTTTACTTCTTTTTATTCTCTGATTGCTGTGGCTAAAACTTCCAAAGCTATCTTGAATAATAGTGGTGAGAGTGGGCAACCTTGTCTTCTTCCTGATCTTAGTGGAAATGCTTTCAGTTTTTCACCATTGAGGATGATGTTTGCTGTGGGCTTGTCATATATGGCCTTTATAATGTTGAGGAAAGTTCCCTCTATGCCTACTTTCTGCAGGGTTTTTATCATAAATGGGTGTTGAATTTTGTCAAAAGCTTTCTCTGCATCTATTGAGATGATCATATGGTTTTTCTCCTTCAATTTGTTAATATGGTGTATCACGTTGATCGATTTGTATATATTGAAGAAGCCTTGCATTCCTGGGATAAACCCCACTTGATCATAGTGTATGATCCTTTTAATGTGCTGTTGGATTCTGTTTGCTAGTATTTTGTTGAGGATTTTTGCATCTATGTTCAGCAGTGATATTGGCCTGTAGTTTTCTTTCTTTGTGACATCTTTGTCTGGTTTTGGTATCAGAGTGATGGTGGTCTTGTAGAAGGAGTTTGGGAGTGTTCCTCCCTCTGCTACATTTTGGAAGAGTTTGAGAAGGATAGGTGTTAGCTCTTCTCTAAATGTTTGATAAAATTCGCCTGTGAAGCCATGTGGTCCTGGGCTTTTGTTTGTTGGAGGATTTTTAATCACAGTTTCAATTTCAGTACTTGTGATTGGTCTGTTCATATTTTCTATTTCTTCCTGGTTCAGTCTCGGAAGGTTGTGTATTTCTAAGAATGTGTCCATTTCTTCCAGGTTGTCCATTTTATTGGCATATAGTTGCTTGTAGTAATCTTTCATGATCCTTTGTATTTCTGCAGTGTCAGTTGTTACCTCTCCTTTTTCATTTCTAATTCTATTGATTTGAGTCTTCCTTTTTTTCTTGATAAGTCTGGCTAATGGTTTATCAATTTTGTTTATCTTCTCAAAGAACCAGCTTTTAGTTTTATTGATCTTTGCTATTGTTTTCTTCATTTCTTTTTCATTTATTTCTGATCTGATCTTTATGATTTCTTTCCTTCTGCTATCTTTGGGGTTTTTTGTTCTCCTTTCTCTAACTACTTTAGGTGTAAGGTTAGGTTGTTTATTTGAGATGTTTCCTGTTTCTTAAGGTAGGATTGTATTTCTATAAACTTCCCTCTTAGAACTGCTTTTGCTGCATCCCACAGGATTTGTGTTGTCGTGTTTTCACTGTCATTTGTTTCTAGGTATTTTTCCTCTTTGATTTCCTCTTTGATTTCTTCAGTGATCTCCTGCTTATTAAGTAGTGTGTTGTTTAGCTTCCATGTGTTTGTATTTCTTACAGATTTTTTTCCTGTAATTGATATCTAGTCTGATAGCATTGTGGTCAGAAAAGATACATGATATGATTTCAATTTTCTTAAATTTACCAAGGCTTGATTTGTGACCCAAGATATGATCTATCCTGGAGAATGTTCCATAAGCACTTGAGAAGAATGTGTATTCTGTTGGTTTTGGATGGAATGTCCTATAAATATCAATTAACTCCATCTTGTTTAATGTATCATTTAAAGCTTGTGTTTCCTTATTTATTTTCATTTTGGATGATCTGTCCATTGGTGAAAGTGGGGTGTTAAAGTCCCCTACTATGATTGTGTTACTGTCGACTTCCCCTTTTATGGCTGTTAGTATTTGCCTTATATATTGAGGTTCTCCTCTGTTGGGCACATAAATATATACAATTGTTATATCTTCTTCGTGGATTGATCCCTTGATCATTCTATAGTGCCCTTCTTTGTCTCTTGTAATAGTCTTTGTTTTAAAGTCTATTTTGTCTGACACGAGAATTGCTACTCCAGCTTTCTTTTGATTTCCATTTGCATGGAATATCTTTTTCCGTCCCCTCACTTTCAGTCTGTATGTGTCCCTAGCTCTGAAGTGGGTCTCTTGTAGACAACATATATACGGGTCTTGTTTTTGTGTCCATTCAGCCAATCTATGTCTTTTGGTTGGAGCATTTAGTCCATTTACATTTTAGGTAATTATTGATATATATGTTCCTATTACCATTTTCTTAATTGTTTTGGGTTTATTATCATAGGTCTTTTCCTTCTCTTGTGTTTCCTGCCTAGAGAAGTTCCTTTAGCATTTGTTGTAAAGCTGGTTTGGTGGTGTTGAACTCTCTTAGCTTTTGCTTGTCTGTAAAGGTTTTAATTTCTCCGTCACATCTGAATGAGTTCCTTGCTGGGTAATTTTGGTTGTAGGTTTTTATCCTTCATCACTTTAAATATGTCCTGCCAGTCCCTTCTGGCTTGCAGAGTTTATGTTGAAAGATCAGCTGCTAACTTTATGGGGATTCCCTTATGTGTTATTTGCTGTTTTTCCCTTGCTGCTTTTAATATTTGTTCTTTGTACTTAATTTTTGCTAGTTTGATTAATATGTGTCTTGGCATGTTTCTCCTTGGATTTATCCTGTATGGGACTCTCTGTGCTTCCTGGACTTGATTAACTACTTCCTTTCCCATATTAGGGAAGTTTTCACTATAATCTCTTCAAATATTTTCTCAGTCCCTTTCTTTTTCTCTTCCTCTTCTGAGACCCCTATTATTTGAATGTTGGTGTGTTTAATGTTGTCCTAGAGGTCTCTGAGACTGTCCTCAATTCTTTTCATTCTTTTTTCTTTATTCTGCTCTGCAGTAGTTCTTTCCAGTATTTTATCTTCCAGGTCACTTATCCGTTCTTCTGTCTCAGTTATTCTGCTATTGATCCCTTCTAGAGAATTTTAAATTTCATTTATTGTGTTTTTCATCACTGTTTGTTTGCTGTTTAGTTCTTCTGGGTCCTTTTTAAACGTTTCTTGTATTTTCTCCATTCTATTTCCAAGATTTTGGATCATCTTTACTCTCATTACTCTGAAATCTTTTTCAGGTAGATTGCCTATTTCCTCTTTATTTGTTTGGTCTGGTGGGTTTTTACCTTGCTCCTTCATCTGCTGTGTGTTTCTCTGTCTTCTCGCTTTGTTTAACTTACTGTGTTTGGGGTGTCCTTTTCGCAGGCTGCAGGTTCATAGTTCCTGTTGTTTTTTGGTGTCTGTCCCCAGTGGCTAAGGTTGGTTCAGTGGGTTGTGTAGGCTTCCTGGTGGAGGGGACTAGTGCCTGTGTTCTGGTGGATGAGGCTGGATCTTGTCTTTCTGGTGGGCAGGTCCTCGTCTGGTGGTGTGTTTTGGGGTGTCTGTGGCCTTATTATGACTTTAGGCAGCCTCAGTGCTAATGGGTGGGGTTGAGTTCCTGTCTTGCTAGTCGTTTGGCATAGGGTGTCCAGCACTGTAGCTTGCTGGTTGTTGAGTGGAGCTGGGTCTTGGCGTTGAGATGGAGATATCTGGGAGATTTCTGCTGTTCGAAATTACGTGATGCTGGGAGGTCCCTTGTGGACCAGTGTCCTGAACTTGGCTCTCCCACCTCAGTGGCACAGCCCTGATGCCTGGCTAGAGCACCAAGAGCCTGTGCTCTACACGGCTCAGAATAAAATGGAGGAAAAAAAAGAAAGAAAAAGAAGAAGATAAAATAAAATAAAATAAAAGTTATTAAAATAAAAAATAATTATTAAGAAAAAGTTTTTTTAGTAATTAAAAAAAAAACGGACAGACAGAACCCTAGGACAAATGGTAAAAGCAAAGCTATACAGATAAAATCACACACAGAAGCATACACATACACACTCACAAAAAGAGAAAAAGGGGAAAATATATATATCATTGCTCCCAAAGTCCATCTCCTCAATTTGGGATGATTCATTGTCTATTCAGTTATTCCACAGATGCAGTGTATATCAAGTTGATTGTGGAGATTTAATCTGATGCTCCTGAGGCTGCTGGGAGAAATTGCCTTTCTCTTCTTTGTTCGCTCAGCTCCCGGGGTTCAGCTTTGGATTTGGACCCGCCTCTGCGTGTAGGTCGCCTGAAGCCATCTGTTCTTTGCTCAGACAGGACGGGGTTAAAGGAGCAGCTGCTTTGGGGACTCTGGCTCACTCAGGCTGGGGGGAGGGAGGGGCATGGAATGCAGGGCGAGCCTGCGGCGGCAGAGGCCAGCGAGACGTTGCACCAGTCTGAGGCATGCGTGCGTTCTCCCGGGGAAGTTGTCCCTGGCTTCCGGGACCCTGGCAGTGGCGGGCTGCACAGGCTTCCCGGAAGGGGGGTGTGGATAGTGACCTGTGCTCACACACAGGCTTCTTGGTGGCGGCAGCAGCAGCCTTAGCGTCTCATTCCCGTCTCTGGGGTCCGCGCTCATAGCCGCGGCTCACGCCCGTCTCTGGAGCTCCTTTAAGCAGCGATCTTAATCCCCTCTCCTCGCGCACCAGCAAACAAAGAGGCCAGAAAAAGTCTCCTGCCTCTTTGGCAGCTCCAGACCTTTTCCCGGACTCCCTCCCGGCTAGCCGTGGCGCACCAACCCCTTCAGGCTGTGTTCACGCCGCCAACCCCAGTCCTGACCGAAGCCCGAGCCTCAGCTCCCAGCCCCGCCCGCGCCTGCAGGGGAGCAGACAAGCCTCTCGAGCTGGTGAGTGCTGGTCGGCACCGGTTCTCTGTGCGGGAATCTCTCCGCTTTGCCCTCCGCACCCCGGTGGCTGCGCTCTCCTTCGCAGCTCTGAAGCTTTCCCCCTCCGCCACCCGCAGTCTCCGCCCGCGAAGGGGCTTCCTAGTGTGTGGAATCCTTTCCTCCTTCACAGCTCCCTCCCACAGGTGCAGGTCCCGTCCCTACTCTTTGGTCTCTGTTTTTCCTTTTTTCTTTTGCCCTACCCAGGTAAGTGGGGGGTTTCTTGCCTTTTGGGAGGTCTGAGGTCTTCTGCCAGCGTTCAGTGGGTGTTCTGTAGGAGTTGTTCCACCTGTAGATGTATTTCTGATGTTATCTGTGGGGAGGAAGGTAACCTCCGCGTCTTACTCTTCCGCCATCTTGAAGCTCCTCCTCATTCTGCATTTCTAACAAGCTCCCACGATGGTGATGCTGCTGGTCATCAGATCACTCTGTGCAGCAAGGTGGGTACAAGTGAACAAAAAATTAATAATGGAAAAGATAACTCCATAGTACAGTAGATTAATAGAAAAAAATGCAATGAGAAGAAAGAGGTTCTAATATAATAAGTTAGTAAATGATAAAGGTGAATGCTTAATGAGGAAAGAAGAATCTTGTCCATCATTGGTGTTGGGGAAATTATTTAGGTCTTTGATGCAAGAAAAATTGCATTACTGTCTCCCATTGATACCAAAGTCATTGCCAGGTATATTGAGAAATTTTGTGGAAAATTCAATCCTATAAAGTAAATCAAATTATAAAACTATAAAATAAGTATAAACTCAGAATAGGGGGGATTATTTTAAATGTAAAACAGAAGCAGAACTCTAAAGGAAAAAACATATATTTGACAACACACATGTAATGGTTTTTTTATATTAAAATAAAGGGTAAATAATAAGCTGTGGTATGTTTGCTAAGCATCACATCTCTATCAACAAAGTGATTCTTAAAAGATTCTATCTTCTGACCCAGTAATTATACTTATTTTGGAGCTATGCATAGAGATGTTTTCATATAGATATTAATCACAGCATAAATTATAGCATTAAAAAGTAGAACATTTCCAAATTAAACAGTCAGGAATAAGCTAGAAAATCTAGGCTATGAAATACTATAAAAATATTCAGTGATAGCTTAAAGATGTATTTAATATTATGTATAGGGAATTCTCGTGGCTTATTCTTAAGTGTAAAATTATCAAATTCTTTAAAACGTATACATATATACATATATGCAGATAATATGTAAATGTAATGTAATTACGCATATGTGTGGATGGATAAACAATAAATAGGTAGATAGCATATAGATACAAATATATACATATCCAAATGAAGTAAGAAAATATTTAAAAAGGCAGATTTTACAATATTTTTCTCCAGTTGGTTGGTATCGAAGGTGATGTTTATTTTATTCATCATACCCTCTACATATCCAAATTTTCTGCAACAAATGCATTATTTTTATAATCATCAAAAGGACTACAGTAATTTTTTAAAAAAAAATAAAAAAGGACTATGAGTCCAGAAAGAATGTGTTTTCCATGCCACAAAAATTTTAGTCCTGAGAAAACCCAGATCAGAGAAGGCCCAGAGCATCTTGTGTCCTGGTAGCCTCTCTTCTGACCCCTAAATGATGCAAAAGGGACTCCAAGGCAAAATGCAGGGTCCAGATTCTTCTTCATTTTTTATATATTTGTTGGTCATAAGCCATTATAAAGCATCTATGATATATCTAGCACCCTATTAATATATCTTTGTAAGAATATCTTAACTATACATACTGATAATAAAAGTTCTCTTCTACAGTTAAGGACACATTTTCACTTTGAGATTTTTCAACTTTATCTGAAAATACTGTTGTGTCAAGGAATTAAATAGTTTTCATTTAAAGAGGACACAACATGTGATGGTCACTGTGCATACATTATATTTAATATTCATTAAATCTTTTGTAAAATGGATATTATTGTCCCTGATTTAACACAGTCAGCAATTGAGATGTTCAAAATCATAGAGGGAAGAACCCAATCTGTCTAGGACTGTAGCCAATATTTCTTTCCTTTTTACATTACCTTTATTCAGGGATTTTACTTAATAACCAAGGAGAAGTAAGAAAAAATGATGAACCATCCTACACTATTGCTCGTTACGGATTTGCAACCAGGGGCTTGGTCTCTACAGCTTCTGCGGACAGTCTGTCCAGATTTCTAAGCCTAATGGTCCTCCGTCCGGTCCGTGAGTAGGAAGCAGGCATTAATTGAGTTATTTCAAGTCTGTTTTTGGCTATGAATGTCCCCAGGTGTTAGTGGCCAGTGTGTTCTGTGAGCATCAGTTACTTATTAAACTTCCTACACACTAGAGAACCAGTAAACAAACAGGAGCAAATTGTAAGGGAGGAAACAAATCCTTACAGTTTGTCCTAATTATTTAAAAAGAGGTTAAAGAGGTCATGGAAAATGTTTCTTTAATGGGCCAGCACTTCTGCTCCAGATTATAAGGAAACAGGTGTGCAGCAGTAGCTCAAATAACCTGAACCGATTCTTCCTCCTGTCTCCAAACGCTTTTCACCAAACAATAGGGAACTGATTTTTTGAATGCCACTTAATCAGAGAATCAGCATTTATTATTTGTTCTAAGGTGGTAAAAAGTCACCCTTGAAAAGTGGCATTGCAAAAGTTGAAATGGATCCAACACAGTCCTTCCTGAGACCTAACACAGAGTGGTTTCGATCATTTCCTTTGAGACACAGCCAGGACATTTGTACGCCTCTTATCCCCATCCCTGAATGCTGCTGCTGGTCTTGGTTCTGCCTCCCATGCCCCACCCTCCCCCACCGACTTCAGCAAGAGCTAGGGTGCTCTTAGAGCACTTACGTTCTGTATGTCTACTAGCAAAATCTAAAGTCCGAATCTGCAAATCCTTCTGCAGTTTTTACTGAACTATCACTAATTTGTCTGAATTCGTAAACCCTTCCATCTCAGTTCCACAAACTTAGACCAAGGGAACATTTGATACACTGATTTGAGCACCTTTTACATTGCTTTCTAAAAATATTTTAGTCTTGTACCTTTTGTGCTTCCAAAAGTATTAAAGTGGATATATTTTATTTATATTAATAACAATATATTGTTATATATTAATGTATAAGGATATATTTATTTGAGATATTAAAATAACACATATAACTTTATTAATTCTAATAATATTTCATTAATTTTATTAATAGTAAATAATTTAGATCACGACTAGAGTAAGAGAACAGCAGGTATAATCCTAGGGGAATCAGGGTAGTATTGTGGTTAAGAAGGTGAGTTCTGGAGCTAGAAATATGATTTTTAAATCCCAATCTTTTATTTGCTTGCGATGTGACTTAGGCAAGTTATTTAACTTCTCCATTGCTTTGTTTAACTTATTTTAAAGTGGATATAATAATAGTACCTATCTTAAAGCTTTGTTAGAAGAATTAAGCAAAAAATGGGTACAGTGCTTGACATATAATAACTTCTCAAATAATACTGGCTGCTAATATTATTATCTTCATTCTCATGCCTTATACTAGATATCTGGAGATACATACCAAAAAGTAAGATATGGCCTTCTACTTAGAGAACTTAAATTCTAGCAGATGACACAAAAACATAAATAAATCCTTTCAACACAGTATGGTCAGTGTTGTACTAGAGGAGATCCTGGATCTAGGGGAGTTTAGAGGACTCACATGGTGGGGGGGGCACTGCCTCAGGCCAGGGAAGGGTCCCTTGAGGAGATGACACCTCATCTGAGACTTAAAGGACAAATAGGCATTAGTGAGGTGAGCAAGGAATTTGGAACATAGAAAGTCATATGAGGTCACTGTCCAGGACTTGGGGATCAGATGTGGGAGGTAGAGAGTCTCAGACTTGGGGTTGGCAGTCATATGGTGATGATGGTGATAGAGGTAGGGTTACTGGAGAAGATTTCTGATGGGGAAGATAAATCCATCCACTGTTTTGGACATGTTAATTTAGTTCAGCTTATGAAACACCCATTATTTTTATTTTATTTTTTTAAACTGCTTTATTGGAGTATAATTGCTTTACAATGGTGTGTTAGTTTCTGCTGTACAACAAAGTGATAGTTTCTGCTGTACAACAAAGTGAATCAGCTATATGTATACATATATCCCCGTATCCCCTCCCTCTTGAGCCTCCCTCCCACCCTCCCTATCCCACCCCTTTAGGTGGACACAAAGCACTGAGCTGATCTCCCTGTGCTATGCGGCTGCTTCCCACTAGCTATCTATTTTACATTTGGTAGTGTATATATGTCCATGCCACTCTCTCACTTTGTCCCAGCTTCCCCTTCCCCCACTGTGTCCTTAAGTCCGTTCTCTACATCTGCATCTTTATTCCTGCCCTGCCATGAAACACCCAATTAAATGTATCTAGTTCACAGTTTGATTCAAAATATCAGAAGTCAGTATCAGAACAGTAAATTTAAAAATCTTCAGAATAAAAACAGTAATTGAAACCATAAGAGCAGATGAGATTTCCCAGGTAAAAGAAGTAGATGAAGGACAAAATGTTGGGCAAAAAAACAGTTTTAGATATCAGAGGCGAGTTCCTCAACCTCAGCACGACTGACATCTTGTGCTGAGTAATGTTTTTATGGTGAGGTTGTCCTATGCAAGGCAGCATGTTTGTCAGCATCCCTGGCCTCTACCCACTGACTCCAGTAGCACTCCCTGCCTCCTCTGGTTGGGACCAAAATGCCTCCACACCTTGTCAGATGTCTCCTGCAGGACAAATCCCCTCCAGTTTAGAAACACTGAAATACAAGAGAAACTATGAAATAAACTAAGAAAGGACCTTCAGCATGGTAGAAAGAGAGCCAGTATTTAAGTGCTTCATGAAAATTGAAGGGTTCAGTACTTTCAAAATAGAGAGAATATTTATTCACTCAATAGATTTTTAAGGGCAGAAATGTTATAATCTGGGATACTGAAAATCACTCATTAGATGTGACAATATGAATGTCTGTGATGGGATTTGCCAGTGAAAATTCAGATGGGGGTGGAAGTCAGTTTATAATGGTTGTTGGAATACTTGAGAGAGGAATTAGATTCAGCAAAAGTAGAATAAATTTTTACAAAGTTTAGCTAAGATGAAAAAGTAGAACAGTGAGGCATCTGTCAGTGAGAACACAAAATTCATTTTAGTAAGAGAGAGGATGGAGAAATGTAGGGTAAAGAAGGAAAAAAGGAAAACTGATAGACCAAAGTCTGGAAGGCATAAAATCAAGAGATTAGGTAGAGAGGTTGATCTTGAGCACTTGATCCTTTCAGCCTAGAGAAAAGAATGATTTATGTATTAGTAATCACTTGCTCCATAACAAATTGTCCCCAAACGTAATGGCTTGAAATAACAATATTGATTATTTCTCAGTTTTTATACAGTAGAATCCACGTTGTCTCAGCTGGGTCCTCTGCTTCAGGTTCTCCTCCTGACTACAGTCAAGGTTTGGGCTGGGGCTACAGCCATCAGGGCTCCACTGGGGGAAGGGGAGCTTTCAAGCTCAGTCACATGACTGTTGTCAGGATTTAGTTCCTTGTGAGCTCTTGGACTAAGGACTTCAATATCTTGCTGGCTGGCCAGAGGTTCCCCTTAGTTCCTAGTTCCTTGCCCCATGGGTTTCTCTATATGACAGATTACAACATGGCAACTTTCTTCATCAGAGTGAGCAAACCAAATAAAGAGGGAAAGGTGTGGGGAGAGAGGGAGCGAGAGAAGAGAGAGAGTGAATTCTCAGCTTTCTATAATCTAAGAAGTGACGTTTCATCACTTTTGCCATATTCCTTTCCTTAGAGGCAAATCATTAAGTCCATCCCACACACTAGAGGAGGGGGTTTCGCAAGGACTTGAATGCCATGAGGCAGGCATTATTAGGAACAATTTCAGGAGCGACCTCCAACAATACAGAAATACAAACACGTTTATAAGTGGCGGGGTGCATAAATTTCAGGTAGTTCACATATGATAGCCTCAAATTTATCAAATGCATTACTCTGAGAGCTATGGAGAGACTGTTGACTAAAGGGCTCAGGAAAGATAGGAAGCTCTGGAATATCTGCTCAGGAAAATAGAAGAAGTTGACCAAGACTAAGAACAAGTAAAGAGTCTTGAAATTGCTGAGAGATCAGCTAAGATCAAGATCAATGAATGTATTGGGCACCAATTTATAGAGTTGGGGGTTTCCTCTAGAGGACTTATCATCTAAGTTTAGAAGAGGAAAATGCTGATTTTAGAACCAGTCCGTGTCTTGGATTTGTACTGATCTGTCTGCCCATGAAGCCTAATTCTCTGCTATGCTTATGTTAACTACCACATACACATCCCTATTGAAAACTGGGCCAACACAATTTGTAGTACCCTTGTCCATTGTTGTAGTGATGGCTTTTCAGACCCAGGGAGGTTGATTCCACTTCCTCATGATTCCTGTAGTTAAGAACATCTAAGAAACCCAGATTTGGGGTACCAAGTTTATGGAATTTTATATGTCTTAGCTGTCTTCTCCTGCCCAGTCATGGTTCCCATAGATAACTTCTGGCTTCAGCCACGTACAAGCAAAGACAGTGCTCTCCACTATGTGTCCCTGACTAACTTACGGTTCAAATCCATAGGGGGATTCTACTTGGCTCATTGACTGTTAGCCCACACAGCGGACAACATTTAAAAATCAGGATATTTCTTATAAAACTCCAGTTTTCTCGTTGAACTTTAAAAACCAGATCAGACAACATTTGATCCACATTCCTGAGGATCAGAAGGCTTACTTGCCTTCTCACTGGGGTTTTGCATACTCACTTCCTTCAGTGGTTGTTATTATCCATGTACTTGTTATTGCCACTGATCTGATCCCCAATATTAAGGGTGGGTCTCTAAGTCATACTGTACTTTCCTTCATGGCAGTGATTCTAAAAGCCTGGTCTGGGGTAGTGTCTGGGTACGCTGAGATCCTTTCAGGGGTGTCTATGAGTCCAAAACTACTTTTTGTAATAATACTAAGATATTACTTCACTTTTTAACTTTCATTCTCACAAAATTATAGCAGAACTTTCCAGTGTACATCTAGGGGATCTACCTGACTCAGTGAATCAATATTTTCCAAATGACCAATGTAGGATATTACTAAATCATAGGTAAAAATATTCACTCAAAATGCATGATAGAACAACTGTTATTAATGTAAGTAAGAGAGTACAATAAATTTATTGATGCTGTTTTAGATTCGATATTGCAATTCATTTTTAAGAAAGCACCATTTGTTGAGTTTTGGTTTATCCAAATATATCAAAAATTATGTTTACAAACTTTTAAATTACTCCTATTTTCCAACTACCTATCTGTGAAAGTCTTAGTTTTCTCCGTATACTTCAACTGAAATAACACATCTTAACAGATTGAATGCAGAAGCAGAGGTGAGAATTCATCTGTCTTTTGTCAAATATTAAAGATATTTGCAAAATGTAAAGGATGTCACCCACCTCAATTTTCTTTATTTTGAAAAATATAGTTTTTAATAAAATATGCAATTTAGGTTAACCAGTATCATATTATTATTTTAAATTGATTAGTAAATTAATACTTTTAAAATGTCTCCAGTTTTATAAGAAATATGATAAACGTTGAGAGATATCATTCATCTAATCAAAAGCTCTTTAGGGCGTGTTGATATTCTTGAGTGTAAATGGATCCTGAGGCCAAATGTTTGAGAACCACTGCATTTTGGCAGTGCTCATTCAGAACTCAGTCATTGCAAATAATCAGGAAGATGGGGTCAGAGGTCCATGAAACACTTTCTCTCAGGGCTTTTGCTACTATGTAAATGTAGCCACTTCCGAAGGACCAGCTCTGTGAGAAGTATTAGGATGTAGTCACTTTTATAATACATCTTTCTTTTATAACACATCTTTCCCACCTCGGATTGGCTGCCTAACATTGCTTATATTTACATAAGCAAGATGTCACAGCGAGTGTTTCTACAGAGACAAAAAAATAACATGTCCTAAATAGAGAAAATTTTTAAACAGTGGCTTCTCTCCATGAGGAGCCACCTAACCAGCTCCCCTGCTACTCATAAGACTTGCTGATGGCAAGATAAGTTATTAAGGTAAACTTAACCAAAATCAAGATGACTGATCAGGTCAGGAAAAAAATCCTCTATTAAAAGACTAGTAATCTTAGTCTCTAACTATGTAGGCAAATAGTAATTTCCCAAATACATACTGAACAATTGTTAGCTTTTAACTAAAGTAAACCAGGTTATTTTATTTTTGCAAATATAATTCAAGATATATGAATATCACTCATAATTTGTAGAAATCTTCGCTTAAGAAATTAAAGATTTTTGTGTATCTGGTTATATATTTTTGATTATTTGATTGTATAGTTATATGTATTTAATGTTTTACATGTTTATATATATGTTTTACAATAATAACTTTGAATATAACAAACATCTTTTTGTTGATTTGACTTAAGATACAGCATTAAAAATACCTGGCAAACAAAAAAGTTTTCTATTTTATTGACATGTCACAAAGATGTAAGCAGAGTTCTGTGTGAATGAAAATCTTAAAACTTTTTTTCACAAAGCAAAAATTCGTAAAGAAAATGGAAACTGCTGTTCATACTTATACTTTGTTCTAAGCGCTAGCTAATTTTTTATCATATGTATAACTTAAGGTTAGGTTGGAAGTTTAGGTGCTTAAGTACCCTGTTCAGTAACTATTTCTAGCTTGTTTATTACTTTACATATCTGTTCATTTAGATAATTATCTGACACCTGCTCATGGCAGATTGTTTTGACAGATTATATTGGCTGAGATCAGTTTGGCACCTGCCATCTGTCCAGTAAAGGTGAGTTCAACAAGCTGGTGATTTCTAGACAATCATAAAAAAATCCTTTATAGGTTAGAATTTTTCTTTATCCTTAAGAAGGCATTGACCAGAGGAAAAAAAATCCTTCTGAAAAATATTAAGACAGCATCTTTAGTCTTTATCAGGCATATTTCTTTATCTGAAATGCTGATTTGAACATTATTTTGATTTAATCAGAGGAGCATACTATATTAAAAAAGAATATGTTACTTTTAAATTAAGTATTTAATTTGGCTGGCATCTTGAACAGCTTTGACTAGCATTATTTTCTTTTTCTTTTTTTGGTGGATTTTTGATATTTTGGCAAACTCTAAATAAATTAAAATGAATCTTTTAAAACACATATACAATATTGTTTATATCATTATGAAATTAGAGCAACTCTATTATTATAGATTATTTAATCCATGAAAAGTAAACAACATTCAGTGAGGGGAAGAATAGTCACTAATTCAGTCTTACTGTGTAAGACTTACTGTCTTACTGTGTAATAAATAAAACCTTTTCTTAGGAGCAATGATAATTATTTAAGATTATTTTTGAAATAAAATAGGAATTTAAAGAAATCTTGAAAGTCAATTATAAAACACATCTAAAAGTTAAGAAAAGAAAAAAAATCAATGGCTTCTATTTTTTAAAGTAGGCCAATATTCCTATTTTTTTAAATAAATGGAGTAATTAACTCTAGCGGAAGAAATAATAGTAAATTTATTTTCATTTTCTCTTTCACTTTTATAATTATTTAATCAATATTACCTGAATACTTTCCATGTGTCAGGTGTTGGGGATATGGTATTCAGCAAGACAGATCTGGTGCCAGCCCTTCTGCCACTTAAGATTTAGCTTTAATTGTTGTCCTAAAGTAGTCAAGCCATGAGCTCCCAACCATGCCTCTATTACTATTTGAACAAGCACATTTTTTGTAACTAGCTGAATTAGCCAGTAATAATTGTGAAACCTGTGTTGAAAGCAAAATTAGAACATCTTGAGACATTTAAAAACATGTCTCATGGCTTGTGAAGTGACCTGTACTTTGGATATATATTTATTGGAGAGGAGAGGACCAGGTTGTTTCTACCCTTGTAAATTCTTCCTAGTTATCTGGCATGATAGGAATTTTTCACAGACTGCTCTGAGAAAGTAGTCCAACACTATTTTAGAGTACTCTATTGGACTGTGGGGAGTTGAAAGAAAGAAAGAAAGAAAGAAAGAGGACAGGTCCTTAAAAACCTTCTGATATAATGGGACAATAGCATAAATATAAATATATGGATATAAACAGAAGTGACTCTGGGAAATAAATATACACAATCAACTGCTGGACCAAAGTCTCTCTCAGGGGCCTCTTTGTGCTATGTGATCTCATGATTTGTTGAACCATAGCTTTCTAGAGGAATATACAACAATCTTAGAGTTCCAAGGGGCACAAAGTATGAATACCTAGGAGTCCTCAGAGCTTCTGTGGAAAGGCTTCATCAAAGAATTGAGCCTTAGGTCATAGATATCACACACACAGCAACACATTCATCAGAAACACAGCCAAATTACCACCATGTGAACATGCTACCAATGTATTTAGTAGAACAATGAAAAATACAACCAACTGGGCCTTTGTCTACATGGCATGAGAGAACCTCTCAACTAATTTTTTTTGATTGATGTGACCAGTTGTTTTGGCACCATGTCAAGACTGAATCATGCACAAGTGCCCTACATGAGTCATCACAGATTCCAAAGATGCTCAGATTCCCATCTGGCTACATTTTGAAATCTAGGATTAGAGATATTTTCCAATAAATCTGTTGACTTTTTTCTGCTCTAACCAATCGTAAGACTCTTGCTTCTTTGATTTAAGAAATTATTTCTCTTTAAAACTTAAGCCATAACCTCATAGTTTGTTTTACAACTTTATGAAGTATTCTCTTTTATGGAAGAAAAAAATTGCATAAAATTTTATGCTGTATGCAATATACAAAGCAGTTTTATCAGGACAAATTTTTATTTTTTTTCTAATAAACAATCTGGCATAAGATAAGTTGGATGATGGCAAGTTCTCTTTGAATATAGCACTTGGAGACAGGGACATGGACTGACTGTGGCAATAACTGTGCCATATGGAACAAGGGGGCATAAGTAAAAGCACACACTAGAGGTGACGTCAGTTCATTTTAAATGGCACACATATAAAGTAGACTGAGGAAACAAAGGGATGCTAAATCTTTCAGTCTAAGATGTACAAATGGAAAGAAATAACTGAAAACAAAAAATGAGAATCATGCTTGTTCCTAAGTCAGGCACGTTAGAATAAGGGGATTCAAGTGCAAGAGCAGAAGATGATTTGCAGAGGAAGGAAGCCTCAGCTGGTAATGTCTGTATTGTCCTTACACGGGGATAGAACTGTTATGGGCAGATTCAGCAAGAAATCTATAATTGGCAGGAGGCACATTCTTCTAATCTCAATTAATTTCATAAAAGTTTCATTAAAATATATCAGTGATAAACACATTGATAAACATTACACATGTAATGATAAAATGTAACACACTAGACTCTACAGAACTGAAATCAAGAAATCTGATTTAGTGACCATCGAGAACCTGAAGTAGATCACTCAATGCAACTCTTGTTTATTCGGGGACATTGAGACTCAGGGAGACCAAGGAATTTCTCCAAATTCACAGGGCGCTAGCAGAGAGAGGAAAGGCTCTGGAGTACTGGACAAGTGTTTTTCCTATTCATTGCATGTAAACAAGCTAAAAATTAGACTTTTAACTGCTGATCTTGATGTATTGGCATAATACATAATTTTAACTAAGTGTTCTTTATGTGAGAAATCACTTCCTTTTGTCGATTTTTGTTATTAATTTTTTGACACTGATGGAATGTCTGGGTATCTTGAAGCTGATTAATTTGAAAGTTTGTATTAGGCAAAATTTGAAAATAGGGGAAAAAGAGATATCTTTTAAAATGAAGCATAAAGTCTTTGTATTTAGACTATAAGCCAGGCTCCTAGAACTACCAATGGGTTCTTTGTTGTGAATTACCTAGTCCTCCCTTATTTCAGTTAATTCTGAAATGCTTTCTCTTGTCCGCTCTTTATTCTCATTCATATTATTATTTCTCCATTGCCTTTCCCCTCTTCTCTATATATATGTTCACAAAGCAGGCTAGCTAAATTCAAATGATAGTGTAAAAATGTGGCTGAAACAGATACGTTTCCAGGAAACTGTCCAAGAGCAACAACTACCCTCCAAAAATGCACTAGGCCCAGATGATTTCACAAAGTAATTCTACACAAACTGTAGGGGAAAATGAATATCTCCAGAACTTAGGGGGAAAAAAAAGGAAAGCTATCAAGAAAAATTTCTGAAGGAAGCATAACACTAATGGCAGAGAATCTAGAATGACCAAAATTGTTTTTTAAATAAACTAAAATTGAAGAACTTATCCTGCCTGATTTCAAGGTTTAGTATAAAGCTACAGTGATCCAGACAGTGTGGTACTGGCATAAAGATAAGCATACAGATCCATGGAATATAAGAGAGTATAGAATTAGTTCCACATATATATGGCCAATTGGTTTTCAGCAGTTTCCAGGGTAATTCAACGGGAAAGGAGAATCTTTTCAGCAAGTGGACCTGTCATTGGCAAAGCCCACTGGGGTCCTGGGGGAAAAATATGATGGAATCTACTAAGGTCTCACCTCTTCTTTTGTCCTTAGTCTAGTTTCACTTGCTCATAGGGGGCCACGGGCAGAGGTCTCACACCCGACACCTCAGAAGAGAGTTCCTGATACAGAACGAATGCGCCAACACCCCAGCTTGGGACCGTGTGCATAATCTGTGCACTACACTCAATTCAAGATGGCGGCTGCAGGCCGTGTGCAGAAACACTGCGCAGGGCACTGCCATCTGGAGCGTGAGCAGTGCAGCTTGACTGACCTGAACTTGCGAGAACTCCGCCTGCCTCGGGAGAATTATGCCCCCCTCCCGCTGACAAGAACCCTATAAAGCAGCCCCACCCATAGCCTTTCGGGAAAAGCACGGACTCTAAAGGACGAGCTTGCACCTCTCCATTCTTTGATGAAACAATTAAGCTTTCCTTTGCTTCTGAACTGCACTTGGTCTCCTTACAGCCCCAGGCAGAGGGACCCTTGCTGGAGCCCAACTCGAAAGGGTCAGTAACAGTGCTGACACAACTGGATGGATATCTGTGTGGGAAAAAATAAACTTTCACTCTTATGTTACACACAACAATTAATTCAAAATGTATCATAAACCTATATGTAAGATCTAAAACTATAAAACTTCTAGATTCTCCAAGAAAACAGAGGAGGAAATCTTTGTGACCTTTACTAGGCAAAGATTTCTTAGATATGCTGTCACCAAGAACACTATCAATAAGAAAATTTTGATAAACTAGACCTCATCAAAATTTTAAACTTTAATTTTCCACAAGACACCATTAGGAATGTAAGGATAAGCCACTGAGTGAATTTGAAATTTTCAGAATTTTCAAAATTATTTGAAAAACATAATATCAACAGAAGATTTATATATATAGATTATTAAAGGACTTTTATAAATCAATAAGTCAAACAGCCCCGTTTTAAAAGTGGGCAAAAGATTTGAACAGACCCTTCATCAAAGAAGATAACATGAATGGTAAATAAGCATAGGGAAACTTTACCCTGGCACCCTAGCAACCCCACAGGCAAAGGCTGGAACCACAACCTATCTGGGTCTTGGCATAATGCCTCAGCACAGGGTTTGTAAAATTCTCTTCAGCAATGTTGGTCTCTCAGGAAATGGCCAGTCTTTCCTTCCAGTGGCTCAGGTCAAATAAAAAGGAGTCAACTTGACTTTCTTTCTCATATAACCCACATCCAACCTGTCCATTCTAACTTCAAAACATACCCAGAATCCAAATTTTCCTCAGTCTCTCTACTGGCTTCCAACCGCAAAGTCTTCCCTTCTCACTCAGAGAAAAAGCTAAAGACTTTTTAATGACCAGTAAGGCTCTGCATGATCTGGAGTCTGTTCTTGCTCCAGTTCATCTTTATCAAATCTCTACTTCTCTTCGAATTCTAGCCACACAGTCCTCTTCCCGTCAACCAGGCTGTGGCCTCTGGACCTTTACATTGCAGTCCCCCTGTTCAGGACATTCTTCATCCAGGCTTCTCCATGACTTGCTCTCTTACCTAGTTTAGGACTCTGCCCAAATTTGACCTTGTCAGTTAGGTCATCCCTGACAACCCTGTTTAAATCAATGGCTCTGGCCGCCATACAAACTCCATTACTCCCTTATTCCTCTTCCCTGTTTTACTCTACTTGATACACCTATTACCAGCTGTTTCAAAAAGGTGAGACCAGCCCTGCTGTGTCAACTAGAGCCTCTCATCACTCAGTCTTTTACAAGTCCATAGGGATCAGCTGTGGCACAGCTCTATGTAATCTTGTCCCTGGGACTCAGGGTAATGAGTAACACCTATGTGGAGCACTGCTGGTGGCAGGGGGAAGTGAAAAAATTGGTAAACCACAAGCTTACTGTTAAAGCTTTTCCCTCAAATTGACACATCTCTCTTCCTTCTACATACATTTCATAGGGTTCAAAGCAAGAAATCCAGATGAACATGATATCAACCTGGTAATGAAATATAATTCTTGTACACCACAGGGAAGGGCACTGGAATATTCAGCAACCAGTAATATCATCCGCCACATTATGTACCTTATGTATGTTATGGGCTTGGTTATCATCGGTCTCACTTTATGTCTTAGACAAGGTTCCCTGGATACATATCCTAAGATGGAGAGTGTGTCCAAAAAGGAAATGCTCTTTGGAAACAGACCTGTATGGAAGTGAGGATGGCAGGATTGGTGAGTGAGATGCTCACACTGAATAAGGTTTCAACAAAGCCCCAATCCTTCCGAGAGGGAACTCCGGTGCCTGGCAGGTCCTTCAGGGTTGTCCCAAGTTGTGGCTGGGGCAGCCCTTTGTATTTCTCATCCGATGGCTACTGGCTGTAAGCATCTTCCTAAAATGGGGTGGGACCTTGCCCAAGAAAGTTAGTTCCCTGCAGTAGAACACAGTTGCCAGTTGGAGAAGAGGTAGGAAAAGCCAGTGAGCTAAGAGTCTCAGTGACTGGGGCCGAGGTGAGTGTGTTTGATATTAACAGGACATCTTGGCAAAACTCCGCAGTGCCAACTGTCTCCACCAGGCTGAGATGCCTATGAGGGCGGAGCATTTTGCTACAGTCACCCACGCCTTAAACAGCTCCTGGCATAAGACATGCTCAGTATTTGTTGGATGAAGACATGAATAAATGAATAGTTTGTGTAAAATTTTAGATTAGAAAAGTAGAAAGGGATAAAGCATAGAGGGTCTTCACCGCCTATCTAAGGCTTTTAAACTTGCAGGGAAGTTAAATGCAGCTTCAGGGGTCGTGTTTAAATAGCAGTGTGTACACTGAATGGAACATAGGGGAAGAGATATTAGGATTATGAGGGCTGCAGTATGTCTAACAAGAATAAAAATTTGGCAACATGGCAAGAGGATAGAAAAGGAGGACAAAAAAATCAAAGATGACTTTGAGCGATTATGGTCTCAGTAATGAAACAAACAAAACAAACACAAAAAGTGACAAATGCTTTGAGAAGACAGCTGAAGAGCTCTTGGAAAAGTACTATGAGACTTAGGGACAGAAACACGGCAATGGTTCATACTGGGTCCAGAAATATGTCTTGTGATTTATGTATTTAAGATAATTTTGTACTTTTCTCTTTAAGAGTATAAGATGTGTCATTTTCACCATGTGATTTATTTTCAGAAAACTAATCATCTTAATTATACCAATCTTTGGTATCAGATACAACACACGGCAGAGCGTGATTGCTTGCAATAGAAATACATGAGACATCCCAATTACTTAAAAATTATTGAGAGTTTGAACAGAAAGTACCACCCATTGGATATCAATTGAGACAATTTGTACTGATGGGTTGGTGTGTGGGAGAGGGGGCGTCTGATCAGGGCTTCCTTATGTATGAACCAATTCTGAATATTAAAAACTCAATTCAGGCTTATATAAGTAAAATGTCCAACTGTGATATAATGACATTTCCATCAATTTTGATGATTGAGAGCCACCTTACTCTCCAGATAAGTGTTCTCTAGAGTCAATGAATGATACAATCTACAGACTATGAAATAAACACACTATAACAACAAAAACAACTATGAATGCTCAGAATATTAAGCATGATTTCTCTACTGGCCTAAAGATGCACATGTGAAATGTTATACAAATGTATATAAAATATACATATAAAATATGTATAAAATATACATATATATAAAAAACTGCATTTTTGGCACATAGAGTAAGTACTCCACAAATTGTAGCAACTATGTTATTCAGTTTTAATACATAATAATTTAGAAGATAATACTCTGACTTAATATGCCTGTTATTCTATGTAACTGATATGAGTTACCAAATTCCCAGGACTAGAATACAGTAAAAATACTTAACACTATAATTAACAGCTTGATTAATTTATGTAATTTAAAATAAAAATTACATGTTCATTACTTTAAGTGTTAAATAAAATCATCTCATCCTCAATCCTCAGGTATTAAAGCTCATGAGGCTAATCATAAAAGTTATGAGAATCATAAAATACCAAGAATATTCGGACTTGATCTAATATGAAAAACACATATTTCTGGTGCTTAGTGCAGGGGCTGCTATAATACATGCTCAAAAGATGATTGAATGAATTAATAAATAAATGAATGCATGCAGATTGGAATATCAGTAAATTTTTAGGTGGGCAGGATTTCAGTTATTATGCATGTACTGTTTTTTATTTAAAATATTAATTTCTAAATATTAATTTCTAATTTGTAGCATAAAATAGTGTTTGTTTATTACTACCTACATGAGTGCCATATTTTTTTCTACATTGATTTTTAGGACTAAACAAATGATTTTAAATTCTTTCTGGCCTATGGCTAGACCAGAATAAGATGCATTTCAAAAGTGTCCACATACCTTTAAAGTGTTGGTTGAAGAATCTCTCAAGACAGTAAAAAAATAATAATAAAGCCTTCTTTCTAAAGCATTTTGCTCACATTTTTTTTTAAAAAATGGAAGGGTTAAGAAACTTGGGGTTTACTGAATCAAGCAAAGCCTCAATCCCACAGTAACCTATTCGGGGTAATATTGATCAGTAGAGTCAAAGACGTCAGAATCTAACTAAAATAAACAGTGACTTTCCTAACCTCAGTGAGTTCTTCCTGAGCTTCCTGTAGGTGAGAACACAAATATGATTTTCCTTTAGAGTTATTTTGTTTATTCCTATTCATGCCTCAGGAGTTCCCTAACATAAATGAAGTCCACAGTGCATTTGAATTTTTTTCTTTATAATGAATTGTTGGAGGTTTGCCAGGTTAATAAAAACTATTCGTTAAAAATCTAAATAATTAGCTATAATTCTCTGATAGAAAAAATATTTTAATGTGCATTTCTTTTTACTAAGAATTTAACAAATACTGTTAAAATCTCATTTTGTTTTATGAGTAAAATTTCAGTCATGGGAGTATTCATGATCACATGACTTTTGTCTGAATGAAAAATTATTTGGCCTCAGCAGTTAAATATAACTTTCTGTGATTTTCACTTCGTGTATCATTTGTAAATCTCTTAGTAATATTTTATAGTCTCTTTGAATTTAATCTCCTTTGGAACCACGTGCCTATCATCTGCTTGTCTTGCTTTCTTTGGATCTTGTTATATTTTCTTTTATCTTTCATCCTCTCTCATGTCCTCAGTTTCCTTGTGTTTTATATTTTCAAAGTTTTCATGCTTGTGTTTTTCTGTGTGGGACATGAAATTCTTTGGTGGCAAAGAGACAGAGGCATCAGAAAACAGATATGTTTGGGCATCATCAGACCCATGTATAACTGAAATCCTTGTCAGGGGTGTCTGTATCCCAGAGTTAACATGCATATGAAAATGAGAAAACAGAAAAGTACAGAATAACTTGGCTTCATATAATTAAAAAAACAAAAAACAGCAGACCAACTTTCCAGAATCTAGGGGTTTGTCAGGGTTTAGGTGCTAATCTCTTGGAGTTTCTTGACTCCCTCAGCCAGTTTTAATGCTTGAGCAAACAAGGAAGTCCAAATTAAATAAGTCCCCCAGTGTTCCTTTGGATGCATGGTTAATGTTTTCCTCTCCCACCTCAATTATGCCATCTTCATTATGCTTCCATCCTCGCTCTCACAGTTGTTAA
This sequence comes from Stenella coeruleoalba, assembly GCF_951394435.1. NCBI lineage: Eukaryota > Metazoa > Chordata > Mammalia > Artiodactyla > Delphinidae > Stenella > Stenella coeruleoalba. The sequence continues at coordinate 43,892,916 of NC_137151.1, forward strand.
AATGAAAAGCCTCTTTCTGCGTACCACGGCTCTGCTATGCAGGCCTATACCTGTGCTGGCAGCATGCTCTTCTTCTCACCTCAGATTGCCTTTTGCTTGGGGAGGAGATCCCTGCCGTGCATCTCAAACTGAAAACTGAAAGAAAATTAAGTTGCTGTTCAGAGTTTGAGCAAATTAAGGAAAACGGGCCCTTTTTTGTCTACCAGGCATGTTAGTGGAAGCTATTACCCACCTTCTCTCCCATTCCATACAGTAGTAGCTGTCAGTGTGGAAATCTCATCCAAACTTTTAACAGTTTATACCTAAGACAAGGACGCACACATGTGCACACACACAAGCTTGGCATTTCCTTCAGACCATGGCTATGTGTTGAACGTAGTGGGCCATATGATGGTTGACCTGGCTATTTTGGCCATCTCACTAGCTGCCTAGAGGCACTGAACAGTAAAACCTAATAACTCAATAATAACTACATTCTAATTCAGATAAACAAAAAGCCAAGTCAGTTATTTGGTAGCAAATTTTGAGCAAAAACTGACTATGAATTAAATATGAATTCACTGCCTTTAACTAATGTGAGTTCATTGTAGAAAAGCACATTATTGATGGTTTCACATTTTGATATTTTATTTGGATGTTTTATATTTGTTTGGATATTTTATTTTTTTCAGTTTCTGATATTCTTATAGTTTTGCATGAGAATATCTAAATGCACACATGTGCAGACTCAGTTCAAGCTTCAGGACTTACACATTAAGCATCTAAGTCAATTGGGAAGCTGAGAAGCCCTCACTTGAGTTGGCAACAATAAACTAAGCAAGCAGGAACATGGGTGGGTGATTGCTGGGCTTCAGAAAGATTATCTTGGTGTTGACAACTACCAGGGACATTGGAGAATCACAGGAAAATCTGATGGCTGATGTTCATTTAAAGTAATAAGTGGTATTTCTTATATTGTGAAATAGATAGAAGATTGCTATATATGTCATGTTTTGAAAATTTCTACCAAGAAAAATACCTTCAAAAACTTTTCAAAAATTTTCATGCCCTGGGCCAAGGCAACGATAGCCTTTGTCAAGGTGAAAATAATATTGGGAGGGGTATCACACAAAGCCATTCTTTGCTGTTAACTTCCTATGGTTGGAAGCTCTGCCTCAGATTCATGAGTTCAGGACAATCAAATTTCAATGTTTTGAACGAGGAATTGGGAGTCTGAAAAGTTAGGTAACTAGTGCTGAGTTTTCTGACCATAGTTGTAGACTATCAGAATTATTGCTCACTAAATCACCAAGGTCCTTTCATGAGATGGAAATCCAAGGTCTTGGGGACTGAGCAGAGAAAATGAACAAAATCAAAAAAGAAATTGATTGTATCTACTAAACCACAGTTATCCAAATTGTTTTGTCTCATATGAACATATATCCAAACAATTAAACTTTTTAAGTCATGGGCTTAATTTGGGGTAGGATATAGTAACAAATTTTTCATTTATAATTTTATTTTATGGCAGTTTGTTTTAAGAAGTGTTTTAAAAATAATTTAAAGACCAATTATGATTATAATATGTAAAGATATTTTAAATCACTTCACAAATTAATTTGTGCCACGCACAATTAAATTAATTTTAAATTATATAACAAGATGCATGATTGCTGAAACCCATATTAAAATGACATATTGTGTCTTGTTTGGTTTTGGAACTGAGTAGTAAAATGTAGACCGAAATTTAACTCTGCGTTATAGCATCATTTTTAAAAAGTTTCCATGTACTGATGTTTAGAATTCTTACATATTTCTCCTTTAAAACTGCCTATTTATACATATTTTATTAGTAAAAAATAAGAGTATCTATTTGAGATTGCTTTTAAAAAGCATATCTCAGCAGAGTGAATGTGGAGAGTTTTTGTTTTATTTCTAATAAATGAGAAGCCAAATTTGATATAATAATTTTATTTTTTAAATATTTAAAAAATGTAGGTAGAATGCATATTCTAGTAATTTTACAGATCGTAAGTATATTCAGTTCAGTGGGTTAGTGGATAAATGTGTATACCCACATAGCCACCACTCCAGTCAAAATAGAGAACATTTCCAACACCTCAGGGTATTTCCTTATGCCCCTTCCAGTCAACTCTCAGCCTGCTAAGTGACAATGATTCTGATTTTAGCACCATAAATTAGCTGTATTTGTTCTTGAATTTCATATAAATGGAATCGTATAGAATGTAATATTGTCTTTGGCTCTCTTCACTTGATATAACATCCTTGAAATACATTCATGTTATCGTTCATATAAGGAATCCATTTTTTTTTATTGCCAAGTAGTGTTCAATTGCATGAAATCACCCCAATTTATGTATCTGTTTCACTCTTGATGGAAATTGTTGTTGGTTCCAGTTTGGACCTATTATGAATAAAGCTGCTATAAACCACTCTTGTACAAATTTGTTTGAGAACTTTACTTTCATTTCTCCTCGTGAATACCTAGAGATGGAACTGCTGGTTCATAGAGCAGATACATGTATGAGAAACTACATATGCTTCCTAAGTGGTTGTACCATTTCACACTCCTGTCAATAACATATGAAAGCTTTATTTGTCCTACATTCTTACCAACCTTTGGTGTTATCAGTGTTTTATGTTTTAATCATTCTGGCTGGTGTGAAATGGTATCTAATTCAATTTTTATTAGCATCATTTTTCTGAAGTGCTAAAGATAGCTTCATATGTGCTAGAGAAATTTTGATCAGATTAATATAAGTAGCAGATATGGAAGAGAACACTTTAGGTGTATTTTAAGAATTATTAGAATATTTATTCCCCTAAGCATTTTTTAACTTCAACTTAATTCTTCATATCTCTACTAGGAGTCTCATAATTCTGAATTTTGATAACAAATTATCGAGACTGAAAAAAATTGTTACCATATATCCAGGTAAAACCATTATGCCGCTAGTGATATGATAAAGCAATAAGAAATCAGGTATGACTTTCCGTCCGTTGAAACACTTCATCAATAACATGTTGACATTGATATTAGTCAAAAGATCTGAAAGAAATGAGTATGAAATAGGTAATTGTCAATATACCTTCTGGTTTCTAAATTCTATGCTTTTAAGTAATACTCTGTTTTATTATTGATTCCACCATTTTTTAATAGTATAATGAATAAAGAGAAACTTAAAACAAGATAAGAAGATCCAGGAAACAGACAATAACTATGATAGTTAACTAATATTAATATTTTTAAGGTAATATTATCTTCAAGTAGTCATTTTTGTGACAGACCAGGAATTATGTCCTAGAGCTGATTAATCCATCAACACTTTCTTTAATGTTAGGCATTCTAGTACCTTGGTATACTGAGCCTAAAACAAATCTCTCGCCACTATTTCAAAAGTAAAATATTCAGGGCTTCCTTGGTGGCGCAGTGGTTGAGAGTCCGCCTGCCGATGCAGGGGACACGGGTTCGTGCCCCGGTCTGGGAAGATCCCACATGCCGCAGAGCGCTGAGCCTGCGCATCCGGAGCCTGTGTTGCACGACGGGAGAGGCCACGACAATGAGAGGCCCGCATAATGCAATTTAAAAAAAAAAAAAAGTAAAATATTCAGTCAGAAGGTGGTATGAATATGCCCACACAGTAACATATAACCAGGTTAACTCTTTTTATTTTGTTCCTGTTGAAATTAATTGTTGGAAAGATTGTTCGGTTGTTTATTTGGGTATCGCCAAGCCTCCAGGACTTTACCTATTCAATTATGTCTGTGTTGACATCTGACTCTTGAGATTTCAAAGCTTATAAGTTATTTCCCCACTGGTACCAGAGGAATTAAGTCCTATTTAGGAAGACTTTGACTTTGCATGGAGGAGTTAAGAGATTTCAGTGAAAATTATAAAACTGTGTAAAAATAATAAAGCAGTAACCACAGGACATAAAAATCTATCTGAATTCTTTAAAGGGTTATGAGTAATTTTCCTTGCATAAACAAGTTATTCTGAAAGGGTTCTAAAGTAATTTAGAGGGAAAGCCAGGAGAGCATATGAAAACCCACATGGCAAGCAGAATCACTTTTTGAAAAAGCTTGTCAATCTAATGAGCACTTAATTAAAGTCAACAGGGTCTCTAAGTCTCCAAGTAATTTTCAAAAAGAGCTTTTGGGAAAGGGAACATTTTTCTCCATGCTTGTCCCCCTTTTCTCTTGTTCTCCATTTGTCTGAAGACTGTGTAAAGCTTTTGTAATATTATCTTTGGGGTTTTATTCTTATTAATTCTCATCACATCACTCAGTTCATGACCAATTAAACATAAACCATTTTTTCTTTTAAAATATCAGTTGTGTGGCCTTAGGAAAAAATTGTTTTACCAGTTGCTTGGATTAGAAAAAACTTTTTGCCAAAATAAAGTTAACCAGGCTCTAAACATGGAGCCTTTTGATAGCCTACTCAAATAGATTACATACATATATTTGGTCATCTCAGATACAGTTGTTTTTTTTAAGTGGCATTTATTATATACTATAACTTTTTTTCGTTTTTCCTTCTTTATAACACATTTTTAAGGAAGTATTATGACAGCCCAACAGGTACAATGTTAATTTGACTGGGGCTCTTATCACTGTGTTAAACTTGTTTGAATAACTCTTTCTGTCCTGTGTAACTTTTTATTATTTTTAATAAATCAGTACAGAACCGCTGGTTTCAGAAGTGGTTGTGCAGAGTTTTCCACCTCTGCCATCCTGCAAAATTTTGGATATCAATGATGAGCAGACTCTTCCCAGGCTGATTGAAGCACTAGAGAAGCGATATCACCTTTGCTTAAGACGGTACCGTCATTTGAGGGAATTCCCTGGCAGTCCATGGCTCGGGATCGGCGCTCTCACTGCCGAGGGCCCAGGTTCGATCCCTGGTCTGGGAAATAAGATCCCACAAGCTGTACAGTGCGGCCTCTTATGCTGAGTGAGCATTAAATGAATCCTTATAGACTGTGGCTCAGTGCCTGGGACACAGTAGGCTCTCAAATGCCTCTGCTACTGTAACGTGCAGGTTTCTCATTTTCTCCTATATTCACTTAGTATTTTATCCAAGAAGCTGAGCTAAGCACCAGGACCTCCAGGTTAAAACCTATTTCCTGCTCTTCAGCAGGTCACTGCCTGCTTAAATAGTGTCACACGGGCTACAGCAGATGGGAGTGATGCCTATTTATCTACACAACTTTTTTCTAAAAATATTTTTACTGCTCACAGCCCTGAGTTTTTACCCAAACCAAGGGAGTTGGAGTCTGCAAATGCCTAGCAACTTTTTGAACCTTCAAACGAGTGAGGTACTAGTTTTCATATACAGTTTTGATCTGCTCACTTCTTATCAGAAATAATCAAGAGGAGTAAAATGGAGAAGAGGGACACAGAGACAACCATAAGTTACAGGATGGAATGGAAATACCAGTTTTTAATAACTTGTTCAGAAAAAGTAAATTACTATAAAATATATAGCTGTTTCAGAAAGCTTGAGAAATATAAAAATGCTTCATCCCTATAATACAGAAACAATTACTTTTCTTTCTTTGGAGTATTTGTTCAGTTCCTTTGCTGTGGGTAGACTAGGATTATGGTTGTGAGCTGAGAAACTACCCCTTTTACACCCCGTGCCCTTCAGCTCTTCCCCTTTCTCAATCTATTGACATTGGCTGTTTAAAGGGAGAGTTAAGGAGTCTCCTGAGAAAACAATGAAAACATTTTCAATTTTTGAGGCTCAGATATATACCTGCATCTCTGACGAATATTGTGGAAACCAAGATGAATATATAAAAGGATTATGGCATCACTAGGAGAAAACTCCATTCTTAAATTGGGGAAGGAAAGCAACAGGGCCTGAGGAATGGAGAAGACTGTTTCCAGGTAAATGTGTCTGTTATTAAAACACCACAAAATGAGCCATGCTAGAGACACTTGTATACTCAAAGGAGAGAAAGACTTTCTGAGTATATTTAAAAAAAAAAAAGTAGGTGTATTTTGGGGTATATATCAATATGTTTTTCTAAAATTTATTCCTATCTTTATATATTTTCAGCTGATAATTAGTAGGACCAGGATTTGCACCTAAGAGGTATGATTTTCAAAGCCCTTGCTTTTACTCATTATGTGATTTGGCTTCTCATAAAAGCAATAAGCAAGCTATTTAATATTATTGGTTGCAAATGTCTTTACTCATTAATATTTCAATTTTATTTTATATGTAAGTAGGAGGAAGTTATAAAAATTTTAATTTTAGAATATTTAAAAATATTTTGTTTGTTCATTTTATTTTATTTTTGTTAGGAACTAAGGCCACGAGGCCACAGACAATTACATTCAGTGCATATGATAAAATCTAAATGCTTACAAAGGAAGGTTCTCCAGGGTCTTTAAAAAACATAGAAACAAACCGTTTCTTTTTCTTCTCAATACAATTTTTTAAATTAATTAATAAATTTATTTTTGGCTGTGTTGGGTCTTCGCTGCTGCGTGCAGGCTTTTTCTAGTTGTGGCGAGTGGGGGCTACTCTTCCTTGCAGTGTGTGGGCTTCTCATAGCCATGGCTTCTCTTGTTGAGGAGTACGGGCTCTAGGTACACAGGCTTCAGTAGTTGCGGCACGTGGGCTCAGTAGTTGTGGCTCATGGGCTCTAGAGCACAGGCTCGGTAGTTGTGGTGCACGGGCTTAGTTGCTCCGCGGCATGTGGGATCTTCCCGGACCAGGGATTGAACCCATGTCCCCTGCGCTGGCAGGAGGATTCTTAACCACTGCGCCACCAGGGAAGTCCCCAAACAGTTTCTTATTACCACTGTATACTCAGAAAAATCCATACTAGAAATGTTCTTAAAAGGGTTCTAATGCAATCTCATATACTATGTTTGCTCTTACACAAGCTTCTAAAAAGTTAAGCTTCAGTCCAGTCCATGTCTATTTATAATTAATTTTGCATTAATGCACACCCAAATTTAGTGGTGTCTTACTGTACAAAAATTAGTATTCAGAAATTCCTCCTGGATGATCTTGAGAGGAGAACTAGTGCAAATGAATTTTTCCTATTTGTGACAAAGACTTAGTGAGTCAAAGTCTTCTCCCAAAGACTGACTGTATGATATCACAAATTCTGTCTCTTAGAGTGTAGATATATGAGCAGAATTGAGGGTGCAACTCTGATGGTTAATTACCACTCTCCTTCAGTACATGGGCATTTAGGGGAGTTGAGAATGGTCAGATTGAGCCAGCATGCATGTGGTCTGCTGGCCTGCACCTATCCTCTCTTTATTGCCAGTGGAAACAAAAGGGGCTGGAGTATGACACTTTATACTACCATACAGAATCCCTTCCTTAGGGTAAACTTAAATTGCTTAGAAAAGAACCCTGCAAAGTAATGCCTTCTAGATACCACTACACCAAGGAATAGTAGAAAACTAATTACCACTGCTGAGAGAAACACACCAAGGCCAAACCCAGAACATAACAAGGCTACCATCTGCCTTGCCTGTATTCAACAAAACACAGATATTTAGATGGAAAACAAACAAAAAAAGGACTATTGGGAATCTCCCAGGAGCTCCTGGGTCTAAGCCTCCAAGAAATAAAGTTGTGACAAATAAAAACTGCTATCTTCATACTTTTGTACTTAGGTAGCTCATAAAATAAAATTTAAATTTATGTGTTCCTCTTTGCATATTCCTAAGTTGACGTGTAAAACCTTTAGTTGTAGCTTTAAATAAGATTATTTTTTAATAACAGGAAGTTAAAAGATTGTAGACTTGAGAAAATAAAATATGATGAGGTTTGACTATGACTGGAATAAAACCTCTATATCTTGATAAAATAGATTTTAATTACCTCACTAAATATAGTACACTAAATCTGAAAGAAATCACGTAAAACTTTTATATTCAATATCTTTGACTTTATTCAGTGCTATCTGGGAATTTTTAATTGTTTTGGAAAACATTCCAGTTACATTTAAAATAATCAGTCTAAACAACTTATATTTGAATTTGGGGCATTCTAATACTGGCCAAATGATTTTTAATGTCAGCCACTTTTCATTTTTAACAGAAATATGAATAAGACTGAAAGAAAGGAAGTTTGATGAATCTGTACAGGAAGTTGCCCCTGACCCATTGTTTTGATTTTCCCTTTGACTAGCACTAGAAGATTTTTACACCTCAGGGCAACGCACCATCTTCAGAGTTTGGATGACTGAGAGATGTGTATTTCTTCTGTAAAATGGCTAAAAGGACTATTTTGAAGGTAGGGTCATTCTCAGGCAAATCAATTTTCTGGAAGAAATTTTATATGGCATTTGAATATCTACAAATTGATCCCCTAAAATATACAGGACTGTGTACCACTCAAATATCTTCTCATAATTGAAAGGGTACACTTACCTCCTTTTGAATTGCTGGGTTAGGGAAGAGCTCCCTTCCTAGAAGTCATCAACCATCTTATAATAGGAATAACCTAAGGCATATATTGGTGGGAGTGATGACAGAACAGGTGACAAAGGCAGAAGGGGTAAGGGGAATGTGAGCTTCTTCTCGGGACACTTCAGAACACTGGGGAGGGCAGAGGATTTACCTGGCATGTAGAATAAACAAGTATTCTATGTGAGTTACAGATGAGAGTCTAAAATTCTCTTAGTTCAGTTTTCAGTAAGAGATGAACTCATTCACTGTTCTTTGGAGCTGAAATGGGTGTTAGAATCATGTGGTTTATATTTTTGTTCTCAAAGCCTACATCCCTGTACCACACCTTCTCTGGTTACCTCTGCCCTGGGCAAAGAGCTGCTCATGGTTAGTGATAAGTGTGCTCAGCTGGACCTGCCCTGGACAGGATGTTGCCAATTCCTCAGAAAGCAAAAGCCACGACCACACTCCGAGCCTCACAGTCAGCCCCTGTACGGAGTGCAAGTGTACAAATTCAAATACACACACACACACACACACACACACACACACACACACACACACACACCCCACTGAACATCAGCATTGGATGTCAGCAGACACCCCCTAGAAATCTAGACAATCCATCCAGACTCAACTGACTCTTTCCAAGCTCAATGGACTCTGGAAAAGTTTTGAGTGTCTCTCCTTTACTCACATCCACTAGAAGCCAGGCAGTGGTAAACTTTGATGAGAGTGTGGGACCAGGGCCCCTTTCTTTAGTCTGTCTCTCAGATCCCTAACAGTTTGAATATAAAGTTAGGGCCAGAAGTAAAATAATTTTCTTACGTATTAAAGAAATCATTAAATAAGTTGTCTTCTTTGTTATTCAAACAATTAAATGTGGATTTAAACATTTATCTTTTGGGTGAATATTTTGATTCATATCTAAATGAACTGTTCATCTGTTCTTTGAAAAAAATTTCTCTGAGGTTACAGTTGCTACAGTAGCTGCTTCTTGACAACTGAAATAAATGGAAAATGGAACATTTGTTCAATTCTGTTGATTTTCCTAATCATTGAACCTCAACACAATTTGTTCACTAGAATTTGAACCCCTGGTGGACCAGGACTCTTGTTTTTGTTTTTGTTTTTGTTAGATCTGGCACTTGTCATGGTATCTAGCAAAAAGAGGGTAGTTAATACATATTAGTTGTGTGCACAGTTGAAAACTGCTTATTTCATTGTGAAAACAGTGAGTTAAAACGAAAACAATTATATTCATCATTCTACAATCTGCTTATATAATTCAGATCTACTTTCTGGATATGCTGTGGAATGGAAGGTCAATCAACTTTATCTCCTGAACAAAAAGGAAGAAAGATACCACTAGGAATTAAAGATAGATGTTTCCTTGTTTGCAAATATATTCTATACATAAAACTTATTATTATTTTTTTCCTGTAGAAGAAACATCGTCAGAATCGTAAACTCAGAGGTTACCCAGTCTGCATTTTATTACTGTGGAGAAGATGTCTATTCACACAACTGCCAATTGCTTTATTTTTGATAAAGCATCTGTAATTACTTTTAACTTAGAAAACATGTAACCTTAGTTATGTTAAAAAGGAAAACAGCATAAAAACTGGCTATATACATATTTAAAAGCATAAGCATAAAAATACTAATTAAGATAAAACATTATACCATAATCTCTATAATAAACACAAATTAATAATCCAATCAGGAGCATGAGCACCTTCAGAAAATTATGACATGAATCATAATCTTACAAAAAATTAAGTTAAGGAAAATAATGTGGACTTTGGTTAATAGCCTAGTTAATTCTTGACACCTCTGAGGATTTTTTTTCAGACTATATAAAACAAAACCTTCATCTGTTAATAAAGTAGATTTTTTTTTAAAAGAAGTTCTGTACTTTGCAGTTCCTCAAACAATCAATATGTGGAAGAATTTATTTAAAAGCTGTCAAGCAGCAGGAGAAACTAGAGAATACAAACAAAATTGCACTATTCTTTAAGTAAGATTCTGAGATAAAAACAGACATAAGGCATTTCTGACAGCCTCTTGAAGATTTAAAAATGGAAAATTTAGTTACCATTGTAGTGGCTTCCGTTGTAATGGGTGCTGTGAGGTGCTGCCTGGATTCTCCTTCAGGACTGAGGCATTTATTTCTCCAATTGCAAAGTGCTGGTGGCCGACAGCTCTCAGCTGAGTTCCTTTTCAGGAATGGCTTTTGTTGTGACTGCATCGGATCCACCTCTTCCCTAATCCTATGTTCTCTCCCCCACATAGGTGAATCAGAGTGTGTCCCCAGTGAACGCCCTGCACATAAATCTCAGACTCAAAATCTGTTTCCTAGGGAGCCCAACCTGATACAGACATTCAGACTAAAACACAAACAAACAAAACTCTTGTGTGTTTATTAGGGCAATACAATTGATTGAAAGTAAGAAATCTGTCTTAACCTTTAATATCTGAAACAGCTTTGAAGGTACCCAGGCATCTGCAGGTGTATTTGGTTCACCGATTTGAACAGGTGTCTTTAGGTAAGCAAGTCTTTAAGGACGCACCTAAATACACGCACACAGTCGGTGTCATGCTTCTCATTGCCCATCTTACCAATGTTGCCATTTCCTTATTTCTTCCTATTTGGCATTTATTTATTTTGTTACAACCAGATATACCCAAAATTTACGGAAATGAAGACCAAAAAATATATTGTAGTTCGACTAAATTTTTATGGGGTACAAATGTGCAATCAGCCCTTTCACGACTGCCTAAAGCAACCATTTCCCAAACTTACTTGGATCATAATAAACTGGGACACTTTTTAAAAATGTGGAGATTCTGGTTCAGTCATTCAGTGGGGTTTGACAGCTTTAACATGCTCCCAGGCGAATATAATAATCAGGTAAACCTGAGAAAATAATAACTGTAGAGAAACCAATGGGCTTGTAGTGCTACAGCCTAATGTGTCTCAAACTTTAATGTGTGTAAAAATCAGTGGGCATCTTGTTAAAATGCAGATTTTGACTCACTAGTTCTGATCTAAGGCCTGATATTCTGCCTTTCAAGCAAGCTCCCAGGTGATAATGATTGTCCATGGAACACACTAAAAGTATGGTAGTAAAAAAAAAAAAAAGAGTGGTAAAAGTATAGCCCATTCAGTACCTAGAAGCGCATTTCACATATGTATCTTAGGTCTTTGGAAAAACGGGCCCTTTGAAGATTTAGTGCTTTACATAAGAGCAAATGCACTTACCCCATTCTCTCTGTTGTTGTTGTTGTTATTATTATTTTGCAATTGATATCTGCAGAAGAGGGAGAAAGGAAATTTTTTTAGTCCACATGATCATCGAACTATCCTTTGGTTTGATGGCCATCACTACTTCCAGTTGCTGGAGATGCCTGGGACTCTCACTCCCTTACAAAGCTTCCTGATACAAACTCCCACTGTTGATTTCAAGTATTCTCAAATTGATCATCTGCTTTTTCATACCCGCAGTTAGCTTGATGGATGGATTTTAAGGGACTCAGGAAGCGTCTTCTAGGGTATCTGACGTGTTCTTGGGTGACATACAGAGTAAAACTAGTCAATAGATTGGGTTTATTATATGTTTCAATTTAAAGGTAAAATGACTTTTATAATCAGTATATGAATTGGTAGCTCAACCTTGATGATGAGCATTAAACATATGTTTTGAAAGTAACTTATCACAGTCATGTCCTCTTCTAGTTCTGCTTTTTTGTCTAGTCTTTCCACTTTGGGTGCCCTCAAGTGTATAACAGTTGTGTTTCAGACAGCTATGCCTCTTATGTAGAAGAGGGATTTTTGTAGACATCTGTATATCATATATATATATTTTTTTCTTTTTGTCTTTCCTGATTAAACATTACACAGTCACTACTTCAATGTCTTTATTCTTGGGACTATCTGGAGATAAAACTAACCCCAATATAATTAAATTAAATTAAATAACAACTAAGGTGTCAGATAACTTAAGTGAAGGTCTCCCTAGAATAGAGAAGTCTTTGTCACAGAAACCTAAGTCCTCCTGGAACGTCTTTGCCCTTGGTTTTGATTCTGATTTGAACTGAGTGATATTTTCTTTCAAACCCTCACAAAGATTGCTGATCTTCTGCTCTAATTTCAAACCAATGATTGATATTCTTGCAAAGTTTTTCCCTTATGGTTAATTCTTTTTTATTTTTTGACACAGATTTGGAAAATGAGTTTCCTACAAAGGCATTCCTAAATTCCAAAATTATTTTTTGAAAATCTTACCTTATAGGATTTCTTTTTTACTTGTATTAATTAGTAAGAAGTATAAAATATTTTCAAAGTCTAGATGAGCTGGTTTGTTCATTTTCACAGTTTGGAGTTTTCCTTCATGTGTGAGAACTAGGTTAACACCCTTTACTGTATGCTATTGTTAACTACTACAAGTTGCTCATATGTCTTGTATGACTGAATTTTGGAAGGGTAATTCAGAGTCTAAATCAGAACCGGATACTGACCTACTTGAGGCAAAGGTATGGATTAATACTAATGCTTTGCAAAGGTTACTTCCATAAACCCTGCTCCCACCTTCTTGGAACCTCAGGAGTTTAAGGTAAAACAGGCAAGCAAAGCAAACACATTTTTGTCTTCCATGGTTCCCAAATCCTTTTAAGTAATTTTACTCCCTGTCCATGCCTTCTCCTACACATTGCTTCTCAAACTTTAATATGCTTCAGAATACCCTGGAGGGCTTGTTAAAAAACAGATTGCTGGAAATAACCCCCAGAATTTCTAATTCAATAGCCGTGGGGTGGGACCAAAGAATTTATATTTCTAACAAATTTCCTTGGATACTGATGCTGATACTACTGGTCCAGAGAGCCCATTTTCAGAAGCGCTGTACCTCAGTGTTTTCAAATTTCTCCTCAACAGTCTCTGGGTTTTCTCTTCCCACATCAAATGCTATCTGACTATTTAACATCTGCAGCGACATGGATGGACGTGGAGATTATCATACTAAGTGAAGTAAGTCAGACAGAGAAAGACAAATATCATACGATATGGCTTATATGCAGAATCTAAAAATATGATACAAATGAACTTATTTACAAAATAGAAACAGACTCACAGACTTAGAGAACAAACTTATGGTTACCGGGGGGGGGAACGGTGGGGGGAAAGGATAGGCTGGGAGTTTGGGATTGACATGTACGCAGTGTTATATTTAAAATAGACAACCAACAAGGACCTACTGTATAGCACAGGGAACTCTGCTCAATACTCTGTAATAACCTAAATGGAGAAATAATTCGAAAAAGAATAGATACATGTATATGTATTACTGAATCGCTCTGCTGTATACCTGAAACTAACACAACATTGTTAATCAACTATACTCCAATATAAATTAAAAATTAAAAAAATTAACTACCTATATATGCAACAATATTAACAAGCCTCAAAAATGTTATGCTGAGCTAAAGAAGACAGACACAGAAATGTATGTACTATATAATTCAATTTATATCTGTAGTTCAAGAACAGGCAAAACTAACCCAAGATGATCTAAATCAGAATAGCGGTTGTCTCTGAACATGTGGGAAGAATACTTGGAAACAATCATGGGGGAATGTTCTGAGGTGATGCAAATGTTCTATATTTTGGTTTGCGTAATAGTAACATGGGTGTACTTTTGTTAAAACTCTGCCAGTTATACAACAAAGATCTGTAACATTTTATACATATAAATTATACCTCAAGGAAGAGAAGAAATGTGATTGCCAAAAATAAAAATGGCTGTTGGTAGAAAAATATCTGTTAAGCCAATTTAGACTAAAATTAAGAAGATAGACATAATATGGTTCTCCCCTCAACAGCATTTGAATTTTGATTGACAACCCAAGAAAACAATTCTTTATTAATAATGGATTGTCAGGTATTTACTAGACTGTGGTTATACTACTGTGGGGGCAGGGAAGATTCCTGAGACCACTTCTCTCTCTCAGTACCCTTTCTCTTTTGTTGATTAGGTTATCTACACATCTTGGATTTTTATTTACTTTTAATTTTCTCAGCATGGGTAAGTATCCATACTTTCTTACCCTCCTAAGTAATGTAGCACTCTCCCCAACTCAACAAAGTCTTTATCATAATATCACATTTTATGGCATCTTTCCACTCTGAAATTGTCTTGTTTATTCATGCTTCCTTGGGGATTGTTCATGCCATTCAACCATACTGTAAACTCTGCAGGAAGAGGTAATATGTCTGTCTTGTTTTCAGTGTATTGCCAGCACCTGAAATAGTACCTTGAACATATTAAGAATTCAATAAGTGTACATGGAATGAATAAAAGAATGGATGAGTCGGTTTCTCAACTCTTCTTAGAGTAAACCAAACACTCTGGCCAATTCTATATCTGTCTCAATTTCACTGGGTCACTAAGACCAAAGATGAATAATGTCAGGCCACCTCCAAGACTCTAGAGATGCTCAGTGAGGCAGAGGTAGTATGCATGCTAGTATAACCCCACATCTTCTGAATGGCCTATAAGCTCATCTCCCATCCAGAAATACCTCCTATCTACCCAAAGGGACCGTAGAACGGTGCCAGGCACTTTCTTATGGAGTATAATGTAGACAAAAAGGAAAATACCTTGCTCCTAACATAGTTCTTAATCCAGCTGCTTGGTCCTGGAGATCACAACACTGTACTGTGGGTGGCAACAGGGAAGAGCAGAGTGGTGGCTGAGCAATGACAATATGCAAGGTATTTCTTAATGTTGTCTTTTGTCATTTTTCGGTACTCTCAGTTATACTAAAATTTAATCATTCAGCACTTATTTTTCAGTTTCTAAATCTGTAGAAAGTAAGAGGCATATCTGTGTTAAAAGAAGTCCTACTCTGCCCCAGGAAATTTCCAGTGGCTACATACACATCTGTTCACCTTGGAAACTTGAAAAAACCCACTCACGACTCACGAGGAATGCAGTGGGCAGAAGATGGCACCAAGAGACCTCATGGCCAGCTCTAGACAATGGCAGAAAGTAAGTGGACTGCTCAAGATGATGCTCCTTAAATTTCCTTTGCTAGAGCTGCTACCCGAAAGTACATTTCTATACACATTACATTGAGAATTAGGTCTCAAAGTTTAAAAACTCTGGTTCTAGGTTTTGCTGCTAACATCTTATATGTCCTTGGACACAAATGACCCTTAACATAGAAATAATTATTCCTGACCCATTGATAGAAAGCTATTCTGTGCAATAATAGAGGCAAAATACTTTCAAACAATCAAAATATATTATCTGAATGTGAAGTATTGTTTCTATTTTTATTAATGGTAAATAAGATATTCTTATCTGATAATGACTGTTATAGTATTATAAGCATACAAGAAATACAAGGAGTATTACAAGCATTATTTAAAAGTAAAGCACTTTCTTTTAAACTCTAGATGTGTATTTTTCAACATATACACTGGAAGTATTTTAAATAATGTAATCATAAATTTGTGAAAAGGCCTTAAGTATTACCTTATAACCTCTTCATCATATAAATACGGAAAATTAAGCCCAGAAAAATTAAGCCCAGAAAAATTAAGTGACTTACTCTATAGATATCACAACAATTTATTTACAAGATTAAGTCTAGAACCCAGAGATCTTTTTACTTCAAATTCAAGGAGTGAAAATGACCCAGATAGTGAATAATTTTCTGCTTATTTGGTATCTTTAAGGACTAATCTTATAAATACTAAGTTCCAGGCCATGGATACCTCAGCATGATATTACTCTTCTAGAGTCATTTGCCATGGGCTAGAGGTTTAAAAGATCAGTGAAAAATATGAAGCTACCTAGTAGAAAGTGGACTGTGCATCCATTCCTATATGTGAAAATGATTTGTTTACAACTTAATCCTTGGATCCTTGGGAATTTTCTTTTTTGCATGGCAACAAGCATTTGTACTATCAGTTAAACTTTAAAAACACTGTTGTTGTTTTCAGAAAGAGAAAATGTATTGGGGGAATCCATTTAGTAAGGTTGAGTCTTCTGAAAGATGTTGCTGTCATCACTATGGGCCATTTGGTTCACCTGCTAATTCCCAGGAACATGTATATAGCAGAAGGTCTCTGCCCCAGGCAGTCCCTCCTAATGCTGGCGCCAGATCAGTAGAATGGATTGGATACATATATGTGTTTTGTCACCTCCACAGTACCAGAGAGCTCAAATGCTGAACACTTTATTCCCTTTCGTGGCTGAGAAACGTGTGTTCCTTATAAAAGGTTTAGGGATGGCATACTGTGTAATAGCTCAGATGAGTGAAAACAAATTTAAATATAAGCAATGTACTGCCTTATACGTTGCATGTTGTAAATACTCTTAGAAACAGTATGGGGCCTTATTACATTTGAACCTCAGGTCTTTCAACTTCCCTGAGAAAAGAGAACAAATGGTAAATGCATGAGAAAATAAGTAACTAACCTCTGTGATTTCCCACTTCAGCTCAAGCCTGGATATTTTTGTCAGTTGTTAATTACAGTCATATTTCTCTAAAGCATTTTCTTTTTTTAAGGGAAAAAAAAAAGGAAGAGAAGCATTTCAAGGAGAAAGGCTAAGCCGTGCAGTCCAGGTTCATGTTTTTCTGAATGGAGAGGAACTTATTGGAATGAAGGAATTGGCAGGGCTGCCTACCAGAGAAGAGGGAGCTGGGCATTTAGCTAGAGTAGCTGAAAGTAGAAGTCAGGAACTCAGAATGGGACAAGTCAAGAGGCAGGGCTAAACCCTGATTCAAAGGAGAATATGTCAAGAACTCTGGCTTGAAAGTGAGGGAATTCTCAGGAAAAAGATGAGAAGAAATTATGGTGAAATGTGAATATGCTCATTTAGCCAAGAAAATCTGCTCAATATTGCATTGTGTTCTCTTTTTCCAGACACGTGCTTGTATATGATGATATGTTGATCCCGACGCCTCTAACACTGTGGATCATTTTGCTGTACCTCATACATCTATCAGAGTTCTGGTTTAAGGGCAAAAAGGGAAAGTAGTATTTTTACATGAGGAGGAATTAAGGCATAGAGAAGTAAATGAACTGATTTAAGGTCACATAATTAAATTACTAATGGGATTTGCATTAGGGCCAGTGTCCTAACCCCACATCCTGTATCATTTCTAGAATTGTTACATTGAATGTGACCATTTAGGTCACTTAGTCTAGTTTTCCATCATCTGCCCCACCTTCCCGTGGAGGTTAAAATCCACCCACCTCACCTTTATCCTGATCATTCTTTTCAGGGTGAGTGGTAGTTCCCATCGAGAATACTAAACAGATGGTTTTGTTGAGCATGAAATCCTGGGTTTCTCTGAAATGCCCTGAAATGTCAGTTACTGTTTTGATTGCTTTCTTATTTTTCTATACAGACACTTGTTGACAGGAAACTCTGTGGCCACCATTCATTGCATTGAAGTAATCAAACAACCACAAACTGTCACTGTCACTTTCATTTCCTGTCATCATTCATCTTCTTTAGCTGCTCCCAGTTTATCACTGGAGTCGGATGCCACCTCCATCTGTGTATCAGGAAGGGCAGGCTGTAGGTGTGTGCAGGTGCTGGAAAGAGACCTGAGAGAGAGGCAGTGAACGCTTGCAACTTAGCTCCTGGTTTTCAGTTTATGTCATTCACCTGTGGATTTAGAAACTTTTTTTTTTTTTCTAGGATCAAATGGAAATCCTTGCCTTATTGCTGCAGGATTTTCTTAATTCTCCTACAGTAGTTAAAGACTATCTCTAGCTTCACTTCGTTTGTTGTAGCTTGTGCAGGAGTGATGCAAGGCAGGCTTAACTGCTTCCATCAGCAGCTGCAGGAGAAGTCTTTGTGATGGTAAGAATTGGATTTGGTTGTCCTTCACAAGGACATTTCTCCCAGCTGTTTCTATATAAATGGATGTCTCTATAGCTGGGAAGACTATCAGGAAACAGGTGTTTTTCTATTAATAGCTAGGATGTATCAAAGGAAGGAGAAGGTACAGCAGTGAGTGAAAATCAGGTGGTCCACGGTTGAATACTTTGTACACAATAACTAATCACTCAAAGCTTATATCTATTTATAATAAGGTCTATAATTATAAGCCAGGTGGCTGTGGTTAGGAGATCCTGGGGTTTTAAGCAGGTTACTTCACTCACCATTACAGCTTTAGAGGAGACACGGCCACCTGGGCAGTGGTTGGTGTGGTATGTGCCTATCAGTGGCACATATGTGATCTGCCCTAGTGCCTTTCTGCACTGTCTTCTAAATCTGCACACGTGTAAAGCTGGGCTCTACAAATCTCATTCTCTATTTGAAAATATAATGCCCAGAAAATTTTACATGAGATACTATGGGTTTTGGGTTCAGAAGTTTTGCTGTGTTTTTTCCTGATGAATTGATATAGATTGGGGTTTGCTAATACAATATTTTGAAATCCAAAATGTCATGCTACCTGTTGACTCTGTGTCTATAGAGTCTTCATTTGTTCCTTATTTAATTCAGAATGCATAGGAATAGTTTGAATAGTGCTATAGTGGCAATGGTATATTACGAAAGTGAATCTTTTAGTAATTAGTAAATAAAAAATATTTATTGAGTATCTCTTATAGCTAGTGACTGTGTTAGGGTCTGGGGAGGGGGATAAGACATATAGGAGATGGTCCCTGTACTGAAGTCGCTTTCTTCTTAACTGAAGATATAAGCTATGATAAAAAGATTAGAAAAAAAAACTGTTTATATCAAATGCTCTGTCCCTGGAATATTTGCTAAAGCTGGTAAAACATGAGAGATTACTGTGCAAAGAGATTGGTTACATTTAAAGCTTCAAGAAGAAGGTAGCACTGGAAACATGGATAGGAATTAAGTAAAAAAAAAAAGTCAAGGGCATTTGGGTGTAGCAATTGTTTTAGTTTTCTATCTCTGCGCAACAAATCACCACGAACTTAACCATTTAAAAGCACCTATTTATTATCTCCCAGTTCTGTAGGTCAGATGTCCAGCAAGGCTTGACTGGGGTCTCTGTTCCCTGTCTTCTATGGCTGCAAATAAGGTATTATCCAGGAGGCTTTGATATTTGTAGCTCAGGGTCCTCTTCCAGACTCCTGTGTGTGTCGGCAGAATTCAGTGCCCTGCAGCTATGGGATTGAGGTTCCAATTTTCTTTTGCCAGCTGTTGTCCAAGGGCCATACTCATCTCCTGGAGGTCACGCGCAGGTCCTCACCACGTGGACCTTCCAGAGGCCCTCTCACAACAGGCAGCGTCTTTCTTGAAGGCCATCAGGAGAATGTCTGCTGCTTCAAATTTTCCTCTTCAGAAAGAAGCTAGTCTCTCTTTAAAAGGCTCACCCAACTAAACCAGGTCCATCCAGGTTAATCTCCCTTTTTAAAATTAACTCAAATTTAGCAGATTACTCAACCCAATTAGTATCAGAAGTAAAATCCAATCATATTCACAAATCCTACGCACATTCAATGGGGCAAGATTGCACAGGGTGGATACACAAGGAGGCAAAACTCTCCTAACCATCTCAGCATTCTACCCACTGCAGTAATAGCAACAACACGGCATGAGATGGTACTTACCTGGTGTGTTTGGAAGATAGCAGATCAGCCTGACTGCACTAATCAATGGTGAAGTAATTTTAGACCTGTAAATTTGGAAAAAAGAAACAATAAATGCCTCAGGTTCTTAATCCAATTTGGTTGGTTTTATGTACTTAGTGCAGCATTTTAAATGAGGGAGTGAAAGGACCCAGCACCCAGTGAGGTTAACAATCTTGAGACACTTTGTCCACTCTATCTAAAGTCACCAAAAATGACTTAGAGTGGGATTGGCAAATCCTTCCCTTTGTTTGGAAGCCTTGATGACATCATAAATATAATATGTAAAATAATAATAATAATCAAAGCACAAGTTGTGATTTTAGTAAACATTTAATGGACCAGCTAGACTAAGCACTCATTGACTTTGGTACATGTAAATTCAATTTTTCGGAAATTGTTCTCTGATTGTTCTCTCAAGTATGTATGAGAAAAAATTATATCTTTAAATGGTTTGCTGTTTGCATTGTAAAGTTTGCTTCTGTGCCTTTTTGCTATTAAATCTCTCAAGTTACAGGTCGCTCATGAGAGCTGACACAATACGGTGAAAGATCTAGATGGATTGGTAGTAAATTTGTGGGTATTTTTCTTTTTAATAGTCTTTGTAGGGCTCGTAAATGCCTTAGGCAACTTCTTCTTCTTCCTTACCCTTGTCATAAGGCCAGGTTATGAACAAAAAAGAACAAATATTCCTTCCAAGATCAGTTCATGTGTGAATCAACCTTTTTTGTTGGAAAAAAAATAAAACCCATGTTTTGTTTCTAGGTATCTTATCTTAAAGAAAAATCAAAACCCTTAGTATACCCTCTTGAGGTTTATAAACTTCAGAATGTTATGAAACATGAGAAATTCACCACAGAATCTGGAGAAAAGTTCATTGATGATGCCCTGGGACGTGATCATTTGTTGCTCTTTTATGATTGTCTCAGAAGGCAGTGCACCAATTCAAAAATAAGAGTGTGCTACTATTGGCATTATGACACCTCTTCCAAATGCATCACTTTACAGAGCCAATGATGTTTTAATATTTCCTCTCTTTGGAAGAAGTTATATGATTCTCTTCTATAGTCACAGCCACTTTGTCCCCAAATACTAACCTATAACAACGGGTATGTTCCTGATAAATCTAAAGAGATAGCTGTTACACAGTCTCTTGATCATATGCATGTCTGGAATTTAGAACTTGGACTTACAATCTTTATCCAAGAAGCCTTCTCTAAGTTCTAATCTAGCAGTCTGGGACTTTTCATTGACATTATAAGATGAATAGATAAAAATTAAAATTATGCATTTCTGTTGGTTTTCCATATGTTCAGATTTTACTCATTGTGCATCTTAAGACTGATGTTTTACTGAAGAATGAGGAGTTAAATATTGGAGTAGGTATATGCAATGACCCAATCATACAAAATATGCTTAACAGCCTTGGTGTCTATGCATCTATCCATGATGGTTGTAACAACTCAAGTTCAGTGGTAATTTCCCTGGAAGGAGCAAGGAGCTGTTAGGAGAAGCTAGGATTTAGCACAGTTATTGTTTTCGTAGTGTTTTCTCTCTCACGAAACCAGAGGTAGCAAACTCACGTGTTCATAGAGGCCATGCAGTTCGTATAAATGAGAGAGGCTGGCTGAGGGGATTCTGGGGGAGAGGAGGGTGCCTGTCCTGCCTACTGGGGTGGCTATTCTTCATCTCCAACTGACCTGCCCATGTTGGAAAGTGAGCTCAGTCATATCTGAGTTTCCAGTTTTTCAACAAAAGCCAGAAGTCTGTATTTTTTTAAAAAATTAGATATCATCCTATATATAAATGTAGGAAGTTAATTAATAATTATTGATAGCGATTGTGGTCAGAAAAATCATACCATCAGGGCCAGACTCACTCTCAGCTACCAGTCTGTAAACATCCCACAAGGCTACACACTCTATGAGAACAGAAAGCCCGGGGCTTTACCTCCAGTTCACTGTGTATCCACATTGCAAATCAAATGACCCATGGGAGGCCCGTTCTAGTTATTGAATGAGGGAATAGTTTCAGGAACCGATTAAGTGCGTTCCATTTCTCGTTATCTTATGAGTAACATGAATTCAAAAATAAGACAAACACAAGGGAAAAAGTAGCAGTACACAGGTAAATTCAGTGATGTCATGGGCTCCATGAGCTTAATACCAGAGTTCTTAGCTTTTGCAAGTTAAAAAAAAAAAAAAAAGGTTGCCTATGGTTAAAAAATCTTGTATGAATTTCAACTTGTATGAATTTCAAAGGATTTATACAAATTTAAAAAATACCAATGCAGGTGACCACAGGGTTATATACTACATGATTCCATTTGTATAACAGTCTTTTTTTTTTTTTTTTTTTTTTTGGCCACGCCGCATGGCACGTGGGATCTTAGTTCCCCAACCAGGGATCGAACCCGTGTTCCCTTCAGTGGAAGCACGGAGTCCTAACCACTAGACAGCCAGGTAGTTCCCTGTATAACAGTCTTGAAATCACAAAATTATAGAGATAGAAAGCAGACTCGTGGTTGCCTGGAGTTAGGGATGAGAAGGGGAAGGTGGGTGCAGGAATGAGGTGGGTGTGGGTATAAAAATGCAACATTTGGGGTTCTATGGTGATGGGACAGTTTTGGTTCTTTACCTGACTGTGGTGGTGATAGAGAAACACAAGTGATAAAACTGCATAGAAATAAATACACCAACACACACACACAAAGTACACGTAAACTGGGGAAATGTGAATAATAGATTGTTTCAATGTCAGTTTCCTGGTTGTGATATTATACTATAGTTTTGCAAGATATTACCATTGGGGAAAAATGAATAATATATATATGGGATCTCTCAAGATTATTTCATGCATCTGCATGTGAATCAACAAATATCTCAGAAATTTGATTTAAAAAAAGTGAAAAAAAGAAACAGTCTGTAGAGGGTTATACAATTAGCCCATTACATGCCCTCTTTACCTACCCATGTCACCTGCCTGGTCCTTGTAGGATTTTGAGGGACTTACACTGACTTACACTGTCACTTCTGCAGCCCAGAATGTATCCCTTCAAAGGGAACGCTGTGGGTTTGAAGCTGGAGACAGAACAGAATCAAAGGAGCACAAGACAGTAGGCAAAATTCAGTACGCAAAAGGGGACCTCGAAATTTCTCCAGAGAGAAACATCTTTGATGTTTTCTAGCGACAAAGGATTAGCAAAGCCAGAGCACACGATACTATTGCTAACTGTTCTTGTTATCACTGCAAGTGCATTTCTGCCCAAACAGTACGGTGTGCCCACACGTTCTCTGCTGCTTCTTGTCTCCCATGTGAGCTGGCGGAATAACTTTCAGGGTGATGTCGGGTTTGACCTCACAGAACTGAATCATGATAGAATATACTTCTTAGGTATCTTAGGTACCCGACCATCTATTCAAATATAATTCCTCCGTAGTGAACAAATGTAATAAGCCAGGAGGTTGTCCAAACAATGATGGGTAGTTATACAAGAGGTAAATATGGTCAAAGGATCTGCTTTGATTCATGGTCTTAATTTGTTATGATTCTATGAATATGCCATAGAAGGAAATAAAATGCTAATTTAAAGGGGAAAAAAACACTTCGATTGTATTCTAAAACTTGAAGAAATGCAACATGAAAGCCCGGACACTGCTCCTATCTGTGCTCCCTTTGTACGCTGAGTCCAGGAGGGAGAACAGGTGAGTCTGAGTCGGGAGTGAGACAGGCTTTCAGAGCCTCGCGTCAGCCTCCCTTGGTCAGCCAGGTACAGGCGGCCCTGCCAAAGGCTCAGCATCTAAAAGCCTTGACTGCAGAGCTGGCGGGAGGGGACAGTCTCTATGTGTTTATAGTCTTTAGCTCTAATTACGTAATTAGATTGGAAAAGGGACTGACTTCTGCGGAAAAGCAACAAAGCAAACAAGGTAAAATTGTAACAGGTCAGGCTGGCTATTATCTCTTTAGCTTTGGGGTGTGTGTGGGCGTGTGTGTGCACGCAAGCTTGCATGTGCCCACAAGCTGGCGCATGGCATTAACAGATAAAGGCAGTCAGGGGTGTATGCAAGGCTATCGTTTTACCTTTAGTGCACCATGGCATTCTGATTATCTCATTGAAATTGTAAGGTAAATGGGATGTTGTAGAAACAGAGGCACTCCCTGGCAGGTAATTGAGCAGACTAATTAGCCTCAAGTACCTGTAATCCTAGGAGATGTACCTTGAGATAAAAGCTAGGGAAAGTCCCTCAAGTATGACAAATAGGTCCCCAGCCAGGTTGGCTCTGGATCAGGTGTAGTATGTCAACTGTGCTGAATGCACCCTATTGATCCAGGAGAGCCTGCACTTTCTGCCACAAATTGAATTCAAATTGCTTACAAGGGGAAGGCATCTGGCTCTACCTGATTCACATTTCAAAATAATTTTCTTCAATACTCCTTCGGTAATAGATTGTTTAGTCTTTTTTAAAATACTGTGTTTCTTTTCAAATCCATCCTCTTAAATCTTGTATATGATTTTCTTCAAAACCATTTTGTAAATGCTATGGATAAGTATATTTTAGATACATTTTATATTTTAGAAAAATAGGGAAGAGTTTACTGAAAGATTATGGCCTCTGCCTGTTAAGTGATATTTTATAAAAGGACATTTTGTAATTTACTTTAAAGGAAAGATGGATTTTTTTCTGTTTATTAACTAATTATAAGAACTTAAATAATTAGATATACAGAAGAAAATATAGGATTTTTAAGGGCAAGCAATCTAAAATAGTGTTCCAAACTTCAGCAGTAGAAATTTTCATTCCAATACATTGTTATAACACAGCCTCCCACCCCCCATACACACACCTGCCAGGTCCCCTCCTTACACATAACCAGAGCAGACAAAAGCAGGGTCCTTGAATAGAGCCAGAGTGGAGACCTGAGCTCCATCCATCTGGCTCCTTCTCTCCTCTTAGTGAAGTCTTTGAGGGGTCTCTAAGGAACCCTAAAAATCACGAGACTGGGTGATATTCAGTCTTTAAGTGGGACCATATCTAAATGATTTCAGAAGAATGAGAATCTAGGCTATTTTTGAAACCTATTGCTGAGTGACATCCCATAATTTCTTGCTAATCAATTAAGTAACCAACACTGCCAGAGAACTCTTCCTGAGCATTATAGATTTTATTTCTGATCTGACATTGGGATCATCTCCTTCATTCTACAAATATTCATTGAGCATCTATTATATACCAGGCACTGTTCTGGGAACTGGAGAGGCATAAGTGAACAAAACAGACAAAACATACCATACTTCCAGAGACAGATAATCTTCAATTAGCAAAATAAGTAAAATTTTCAGTAATACTAGAAGATAAAAGTACCAAGGAAAATAATAGAAGAAGTGTAAGAGGGGTTAGTGACAATTTTAAATGGGGTAGTTAGGGTAAGCCTATTTCAGAAAGTAATATATGAACAGAGAGGTCAATGAGAGGAAGATGATAGCCATGTGGATTTCTGGGGAATAATGCATACATAATAATACATAATAATACAGACATACTTTATTTATAGCAAACACTAAATTGTATAGATTATGCTTATTTTTAATTTAGCCAAATACTTCTGGATCATGATTCAGTGAGAAAAGCCAAGGTCCCCAACCTCTAATATAAAGAAAGGCAATTAAGGTAAATGTAAAAATGTTGGAAGTTCACACAAAAATAAAATGTTGTTGCTGTTGTTTTGTTAGGTAGTATGGGTTAAAAGAGAAAGTAAGCTACCATTTGATAATACTTTTAATTAATGACTTCCATGCATTTCATAGTGCTCTTTCCCACTTTCTCAGTCTTAAAGCTGGGGTTGAGAAGTTAGGTTGGCAAGATAACTAGTACTGTGCTAGAGCTGGCTTGAACCAGCTCATGACAGCCATTTGTGGGCATCTCTTCCTGATTCTCCATTAGCAACGTCACTTCGGCAGATTGAAATCAGCTGTGAGTGGGTATACTTATGCCATAGAAATTGAAAACACTGCAAATCTGCCTCTCCATACCCCAAGAACTGGTTGTTAAACACTTACCAGAATACCAATGAAAACAACCTACTGAGACAATTTTCAATAGGTTCAACCCGTTGTTTTGATCTTAAAAAATGTGCCAGTATTCTCAAGAATTCTTCATAAATGGTCCCTTTAGATCAGCTACCAGGATTATTTGAATACATTTTTTTCCCCACTCTAAGAAACTTGGCCCAATTAGTTATCTGTTTTATTCCTAGTCAGATGATCAGAAGCAGAAACTGCCTCTGATTATCTAAAGTTAGGGCAAAACACTTCTTGTGATGTTCATTTTAAATGGAGTCTTGATCTATAGTTTGGAATTCCTCTGTCCTCTGCGGAAAATAATTCTAATACTAAAAGGAGGTAAAAGTGATACCTTGAAACAAAAATATTCTGATCAAAAATCACAAAGAATAAAAGTGGGACAAACTGAAAGATAAATAGTGTTATCTGTAGACAGGACTAAATATTTTCCAGATTGGTTATTTGTGTGAATATTTTGGTTCTTTGTATGAATCCTACAAAGAACCAAAATAATTGAAGAAATACTAATTGGAGGGTGCTGAATTGACTGCTTCACCTAAATTTACCTTTGACTCAGCAACTCAGTTAACAACTAACTAATATGATCGTATTTCTGATTTCAGAAAGTACATCTGTTTCCCAATTCACTTTCAGGATTTAGAAGACAGTTTTGAACTAGGCTATATAGGAAAGATTGATAATAAGTCAGAATTTCCCTAATTCTCAGGATTTTATGTCATAATGTTTTATCTGCCTTAGTGAAGGTTTGCAATGAAATCAACAGTGTTTCTAAGCTGAAAGGTTGCAAGACTGTTAAGCTAATTACTGCAATACACCTACAGGGGCTGAAAACTGGACCACGTTTGTTTGGAGGGATACAAGGTACAAACTAGACAGCTGCTTTTTTCTCACTCATTTCACTCTATTACTGGTTAACTTAGTGGAAAAATGTAAATTTTCCAGGGATTTTAGGTTGAAGGTATCTCAGCCAACATAGATGTGTGCTTGACTTGAGGTCTAATTTAACTCCCATGTAGTATTGATTGACACAGACCACCAGGGACACTTAAAATCTTCCTTTGCCAAAGGTAGACAAAGGTATGAGAGTAAAGTGTAATAAATGCCCCTGTCCAGTCCCATGTCGATATCCAGCTGCCTTTTGTGTGTGTGTGTGTGCCATTTTGAGTGCATCAGTATTTCACCTTTATTGTAGTGTGATGAAACACCTTTCAAAATGGCCAGAGGGACACTCACCAGTAAGCATTTAGGCAGTACAAATTCGAGTGAACAGGAGGACATTTAGCAGGGAATATTTCTGAGGTCAGAGTAGTCTGGGTAGGAGCTGAATCAGCTAAATGCAGAGTTAAGAGCTACAGTACCTGCCGCAAAGTAAATATAGATTACCTTCTTGATGACAAATTGATCCACTGGACAAGGATCTTTCAGAAAAAAAGACAAGTGCAAAAAAATTAAGTAATTCACACTGACCAATTTTTTAACCCTTTATCTCATAACCATCCTATCTCTGTCACTTTCTACTTCACATCATTTCAGTATAAAAGAATCTATTGAACAAATAAACACCTATACAAAACTCAAAATTCCAACTTTAGCCTGAGCAATTTTGAAAGACAAATTAATTCGTCCTCATTTAACTTATGATTCTATACAATCACCACATTAATTATCATTTCTAGGTCTGAAGAACATAGCAAGCACTATTAAGCAATTGTTGTGATTATCACATCTAGAAAACCTATACATGGGTAGAAAATCAGCTTAATGCACAAGCACCGTTTTGAATTAATTCAGCAAATATTTCTGAGCCTTTACTATGAGCCTGACTGCTCTTATATGTTTATTTAGAAAATTGCTGTCTTCAGAAGATCTCTTTCAATCTGATTAGTTCACTTTATTAAAACTGACTAGATTTCAGTGCTGAAGGAGTAGGGGTGGGTGGGTAATGCCTTCATTTATTTAGTTAGCAAACATTTATTGAACAAATACTCCAAGCAAGGTTCATTGGCAGATGATGGCTTATCAGCCTCAACCACTTAGTTCCATTCCTCAAGGAGCTCACAGTTTATGTAGGGGAGATAAGTGATTAAAAAGTACAAACAGAGTATGGTAAATGATACAAGAAAGATCTCAGAAAGGAGGTGAGTTGCCAATTTATCCAAGATGGTAGGTGGGAAAAAATCACGACAGGTTTTCTGGAAAAGGTTATAAAAAGCAAAAGTAGGACTTGGCAGGGTTAAGAAGGGAGAAGAGAGGATGGAGAATGGGATAAGGATAGACAGTATTCAGAGAGGGAGTAGCACATATAATGCATGGACAGGGCACATTCAGGGACATAGTAAATGTTTGGTACCTTCATACAACCAAAAGTAAACACCAGTTACTGAAGGTGGTTTGGGGGAGCCCATGAAGGAGTAGTATAACAAATTGAAAGTCCTATTGGATGCTGGCAGGGTAGAAGTTATAGAAAATTAATAATAACAAGTTAATGAGGTGATTATCTGTCCTAAGGAAGATTAAGATCTAGCATCAAATTTATATGATTAAAGGGAGAAATAAACTTGAGCGAGACAACTTTCAGGTAGTTTTCTTTAAAATTTTAGAAATGTAAAAGTTCCATTGCATCTCAAAAGAACAAAATATTCTTATCAGTAATGTTTAAATAGATTAGTTCTGAGAAATACAACTTTTCAGACCATTCTAAATTATAATTGTGAATTTTACTTGTGAAACATTGTTTCCCATTTTAGATGGATTCATTCTAAGTGATTTTTTTTCAGGTACCAATTATCATTGGGTATTGGAGGGTTCCCTGTATATAATTACATCTGCCAAAGGAATTGGGAGAAAAGATCAAAGAATCCTCTTAAGTTTTGCAAACCCAGATTCTGAGGAGATCCAAATAACATCCAAGAAGGTGCAGATTTTTTTCTTCGGGCAGTACGGACAGTTAAAGATATGTTATTTGCTGAGTGTGATGACAAACTTCTAATATATCATAGGCTACACTTACAAGAGAGTAACTACTTTGGTGAAATCGACTAAAAGAGCAAGAATTTACTCACTTGCCTAAAACTGGTTTCTCTCCTCAGTTTTGGGAATTACCCTTGTTTTTTGGCCAATAGGGCACAAGTCTGATCTGACACTCACAGCGGGTGAGCTCACTCCTGAAACTGGCTGCTCCCTCTCAACTCCACGACTGAAAAGCATCTTCATTTATTTTTATGGGACTCTGTCCTAGGGACTGCTCAGCAGTGCTCAAATGGAGAAAAAATGAAGAGAGTGATTTAGGTTAGAACACAATCTTGAATTTCATTTCTGACCTGAAAGATAGAGCATATACTTTGCAATTAACCAAAGCCGAAAGATAATTTGGAATTGTTTCCTTGGTGGAAAGTTCATGTTCAGTATTTCAATCAATCAAGCGATTAAGAGCCTTAAACATTTTGTATATCATAAGCT
Source organism: Stenella coeruleoalba (assembly GCF_951394435.1). Classification (NCBI taxonomy): domain Eukaryota; kingdom Metazoa; phylum Chordata; class Mammalia; order Artiodactyla; family Delphinidae; genus Stenella; species Stenella coeruleoalba. The sequence continues at coordinate 43,922,513 of NC_137151.1, forward strand.
AATATTTTCAACTGCACAGAAATATGTAAGTAAATAAATAGTGTAAATCAATAAAAAGAGTGTAGATAGAAGAGGCTTAAATATCAGCAAAGATTAGTTTTTAAGTAGAATTTTCAAATTTATAAACTTATAGATACGAATTTAGTAGCTGAAATATTACTTCAAATTCTCTATAACGTTAACATTGTACTGATTTGTGGAGAAAAGTGGGGATAATAAAATCTGCTTCTGTTTCTTAGGAGGAAGAGAGAGAGAGGAGAGACAAGATGAGAGACGGACAGACAGACAGAGTCAGCAAGACATAGAGAGAAATGTCATTGATAATGAAAATACAGCAACTCATTTATGTCACTCAAAGGTATATCAGAAGGCCCCTGGCTGTAATTTCCGCTACCGAGCAAAATACCAGGAGAGTTTGTTATACTGTATGCTTTTTAAAAAATCATGTTTTCATGTGTGTAATCACATCTGTGAACACATTATGGGGGATAGAGTTACTAGTGTATATTTCCAAGTATGTTCCATTATATTCTAACTGCAATTTTCTGAACACTAATTTAGGGCTGTACTTCAAGCTTCCTCCCGCTACACTGAAGAAAATACTGTATATATTTCAGGAATTCTGTACAAAATTATATATTTGATAATAGAGTGACTGCTGATTCAGTAAACATTGCATAACTGCATTGTATTCACCACGGCGCCACACGATTTCTGCACAGCAGGCATACAAAGGAGGGGAATTTGTATACATTCATATTTCTAAGTCAAATCCTTGAATTCCCTGCCTATCATTTCACATACTGATTGCAGAAGCTCAGAATCCCATACCGTCTTGTAGAGGAGGAGAAAAGTCCATTTTAGAGATGAATTGACTGAGGTAATGATAAATAAAAAGCATTTTCCAGATAATATCAAATGAAGAGCATGAAGAGGAAGAGAGGACAGATTATGGCCTATTGATTTAACTAGCTTCAACCCTGGCTTCCCAGTAGGTGGCAAAGGTACAGAGTCTTCTAGAGCAAATGGCTGCTAACTGGAAGGCACTGACTGAGATTACATGAGGCAATGCAGACATCTCACAACTAAGCGTAACATCCTTCACCTTTGGTGCCAGGGATGCCCTTGCTTCCCACTCTGTTTTTTTTTTTTGCTCCAGGCAATGGCTAAGGAAAGAAGAGCTGATACATGTAAGGCAGTCAGTTCACAGTTCTCTAACGTGTCCGGGGCATCTGTAGACACTGATGGATAGTATTTTCAGGTCAATCACTTTGAAAGCCTGGATAAATAATAGAGGAGCAGGAGGACTTGTAGCATGGATAACAAAGTTGCTTTTTTTTTTTTCCTTTTATCTTCATGAAGTTCAGTTAGAAATTGCACCAAACATGGATTTCACTGGTCTGTTTGTAGGCTCTACAGGGGTCTTTTTAGCTGTGCAACACAGACATATGCTGAACAGCCTTTGATTTCTTTCTTACAAGTTTGTTTTACAGGATAGGCCATTGCCAGCATGTGTTGCTCCAGTCATTATATAAGATCCATATCATCACTTTGTATTGAAAAATCACCTGTTCCCCGCCTTGCCTTTCTCATTTTCTACCAATCCTTGGGCACTCCATGGTTGTTCCCCACCCCAGTCTGAGAAGTTCTGGGTTTCTTATTTGAGCTTGTATAAAAATATCATCGCAGTAAATGATTCTCCTGGGCACTCTCCCCTCACTGCTTCTTGGGCACGCTGCGGAACTCTCATTACTGTGATGGGAGTTACGCACGTGCTTCGAGCAGAGAATGGTCGCCTTAGTGTAAACTTTTCCACAGAAGTCTCTGCAACAACTTTTCAAAACCCGCAACTCGTTTATTTTCTTCTTTTTTCCTCCTGGTTTGATGTCAGTCATCAATCGAGCAGGAGACAACTCATTTCATTTCTGTGACACACCATGATGGACTTGTGTTGCAACCCTGACTTATTTTGAGAACTTCAATTTCTCAAGCTGAAAGCTTGCATGTCCCATGGTTGGAAGAGCTATTGATCCGACGTAGATGGACAGCTCAAGAGGAACGGATACATTCCTTGCAGCTCTTTCTTTTTCTCTTGCTTTCCTGGCCACTATATAAGGTCATCTTTCTCGGGGAATTTGTTGTCATCTACAAACTTTGATTCTGGCCTCTGGAATATACTCCATTTTTATACCATTTGTTTCACTGTAAGCTTTGTCCTCATGCAGTATTGCTCCATTTCATTTCAGATGAATTGTCTATTAACTTAGGAGTTGGTTATTCTTGTTCCTTTTCACAACTTGCTGGAAAATCTAGGCACTGAGGTTTAGTGATATTTCCAATACGTGTTCCTAGTGATTTTAGAAGAAAGGATGTACAATATTCCTCTCAAATACAAGATGCTAATAGGGCAGTAAAAATTAAGAATTTAAGCTATTACTTAAAATGGTAATTTAAAATATGCAAATAACCTAATACAGGTATTAAATAATGTAATTTTTAAAAACCTGATTTACAAAAGTCCTCGTGGAAATAATGAATTCTGTATGCCCTTCTGTGATAGGAAGAGGTGGCTACACCCTGTCTGGAGTGCTAGAGACTTAAACTACCCTGGCTGAACATTCATTTCTCCAATTAAGAAATGCATGAGTTTACAGGTGGAGAATAGTATGACCGCTGGATCTCTACTTCCTCAAGACTTCCCAAAGAGAATGTAAGAATTTTCCTTGACAGACTTCATGGAAATATACCTTATTCTTATTTTAATTTTCTTCCCAGCATTTATTGTAATGATTAATAAGTACTAAGCTCTGTGCAAGGCACTTTATATACATTTGCTCATCTAGTCTTCATAAGGTCTCAATAAAGTCCATCTTATTATTATGTACATTTTATAGGTGAGGATACTTGAATTCATATCTTGCTTTAGCTTCATGGTAATAAGAGTAAAGCAACTATTGGAACCAAGTCTGTCTGACTTTGGAACATGCTGATCCCATTAGGAAACAGAATTCATCTCAGAAAGATACTTTAATAAAGGGAAAACCTACATATATAAGTGGCCATATTTGGAGGAACCACAAAGATAGGGAGGGATCCAGATATTCTCAAGAATGTGGGCACTTGGCATTCATGAGGCTGACTGGGCAAGTGTATCAAAGAACATAGTTACTGGAGCATATTTAGAGCTAAGAGGAGAGACATCCAGAAAGGTCCACAGCAGGGACAGAGGGATGGTACCAAGACCTCTCTATGTCTTCATCCTCTGATCTCATGCCTGTGCTCCATGTAAGCTGCAACGTACTAGAAGCCAGCCAATGAGGGAGGCTGGGTGATATAGTCTTTAGTGGTTAGCATTTCAGATCTCAAAGCAGGGCAAAGAGGGGCATAAAATAATGGATGGGGACAGATGGCAGGGGCGACAAACAAGCAGGCACACTAACCAATTGTTTACCTGCAAGGATATGCCAACTTTCAAGTGACAGCTCAGCCTGTGTCTGCCAGGGTCCATTTCCTGGAAGGGATCCACCTTGCAAAGAAAAGGCAATGTCCACAAAGAACATCTGACAGACCAAATAAGAAATAAAATAAAATTTTTCATATGCGTTTTTCCCAGTAGACAGAGTATTTTTTATTTCCTCCTATAAGTGAACTGGATATATATTATGTGACATATTTTCTTCAGTGTTAAACTGTTTCTAGAAATTTATTCCTTTATTTCTAAAAATATGTTTAACTGTACAAATAATTTTGAAATATAACCCTATGACTAATTCTTAAAACTAATTCTCCTATTAAAATATGTGCATGGAAACTTTTTGTTATTTCTGTATCTTTTTGAAAACTAATACCTTGCAACTTCCATTTCATTGATCATCTTTAAAAATATTTCCATATCTATAATTTAGTTACTGGAATCTCTAACGCTGCTGGTAAACAATAATCAAATTAGTCAGGGATAAAGAACAATCACAGAATGTCTTAACCTGCTATTCCCAGTCCTTCGCAACCACACCCCAGCCTTCAGTTGCACCCCGTCCTTCGGATCTTCACTCATCCCACATGTCAGCCTGTCTGAGCTCCCTCCTGTATGGAGCCCATGTACTGTATATTCCATGCTTTTGCTTCCCTCCATTTCTCCTGCTTGAATGCCAATTCTACATAATCAGAGCTGCCTTGCAACTAGTTTCCCTGTAAATAGTCTCTCTATATTTAGTACTGTCTACCCCCCGCCTCCTGCCAGGGTTATCTTAATAAAAAAACAAATATAATTATACTGTTTGTCCTCCTAATAGCCTCCTCTGACTGTCAAATGCCACAGGATGAAAAATCTAAGCTTCTTAACTTGGCAAACAACAAATTTGCAGTCTGGCTTCAACCCACTCCCCCATCCTCATCTTTTCCAGTTTCACATCCCATCCACTCTATGCTCATTCAAAGCAAAGCCACAGGCTGCTATTTTCTTATGCCTTTGTTCATACACTGCCTGGATGTCTCTTCTTTTCCTTTATCTATTTGGAAAACTTCATATATCCATGTAGGCATCCAACTACCCGTCCATCTACCTATCTGTCTATTCATCCATCTTATCTATTAATTTACTTATTCATCCAATTTAATGATTGTTTTAGCATCTATTTGGGTCAGGTAATCTGTAGCTGCTGGAGATTCAAGAGTGAGCAGAAACAGACAGCTCCTGCCAGCATGAGGTTTGATCTAGTGATGGAGAAAGATACTTATCAACCTCACAGGTGTAATAACACACAAAGATAAATTTTGCTTTGAAGAAAAGGAACACAGTTCTGTGAGAATGGTTAGGCAATCTAGCTTTCGCTGGTGGTAGTAGTGAGGAAGGGCCCATAAGGTAAATCTCTCCTGAGAAAGTGATGCTTAAATTGAGATATGAAGATGAGAAAGAGAGTACTTGGCTAAAATGGGAAGAGGAAAGAAAAACATTCCAAGCAGACAGAATGCAGGGGCAAAAACTTTGTAGTGAAAGATAACTTGACATGTTTGAGAAGAATAGAAACAGAGGAGTAGTTTTATTCTCCAGAACAGAGATAGCTGTTAGAAAAGAGTGCAAGATTTAAATGAGGAGTAGACATAGATGAGCACTGGACCATCCCAGGTATTGTGGACTCTGGTGAGGACGTTTTGCCTTATCTGAATACCCATGAAAAACCATTGTCTGTGGAAGGCAGGAAGGGGAGGTGATGGGGTTTATACTTGTTCACTTTGGTTGCAGATAGAAAACTGGAGAAAGGGCAGAGTGGAAGCAGGTCAACTCATTAGGAGGCTATTTCCCTAGTCCAGTGAGAGAGTACAGTAGGTTGAACTTGGACAGGGATAGTTGAAATAGAGAAAAGTATACAGAATTTTTATATAATTGAGGAAAAAATAGACAAGATAAGAGGAAAAGGATGGTGTCAAGGACAACTTCTGACTTGTGCAGCTAGTAGATCCATTCACTGAAGCAACATTTGTTACTCAAGCTCAACTTAAATTTTATTTCCTACATGAATTTTTCCTTGACTTTCATAGAGCAAATTTAAACATTCCTACTATAAACATTTATCCATAACCTATTACTGAACTTACCACACTTACGAACTTTGCAAGGCTTCTATTTTATTCTTCTTGGTTTTACTGGCACCTCACATATAATAAGTGCTTGATAAGAATTTGCTGAATGAGTGAATAAATGAATGAATGAATGAATGAACCTCTTTTATGCTTCATATAAAGAAAAGGCTCTTATAAGGATACAGACATTCAAAATAAGGGATATGGGTAAAATCTGAGATTGTGCTAATTTTGTTTTTTCAAAGTGAAATAATGGCTGCCCTGGGTTCTTAAGTAATTTTCTCAGTTTTAAATAGCTAGAAAATGTGGATTTAGACTAGGGCCTTTCTCCCACTCCTCTTGTATGAATGACCACTCCACATCTGTCCTTTGTCTTCCTGATGGTAAAGACAACCCTATCTTCTACCTGACTTCCATGGCCGCTCCCCATTAGGTTGGGTCACTTTTCTACACTCAAGTATTGTGAAGGCAAACTCTCAGCAAGGGTAGCTACCCCTTATCTATAATTGTTTACAGGTCATTTAATGGTTACAGAAAAATAAAGAAGAATAAAATAGATGTGCTTTTAAAAGCATAATGAGTGAATTGAATTAATGAATATTACCAGGGCACTTTATTAATTACAATTTAATATAATATGACAATCACTATTAGATTGTGATGTATGTTTGGAGTGGCTTTACAAATTACATTTTGAAGATATATTATGCGTATAATCTGGCAACTTTATTGCAATCTAAATTGAATTTTCTCTTCTCTCTCCTTCTTTCTCTTCATCTCCCTCCCATTTAGCAGGTCTGCAAGAAGATATCTGAAGCACAGTGACACATAAAAAGAAAGGAGTAGGAAGGTTACATACTTTCTCATATTTGAAGTAACCTACAAATTAGTTCATTTTGTGTCCATATGTGTGTTTGTAGATATAAAAATGTTAAAAATATACATTCCTCAATAGTGTGCCGAAGTATTCTATATGGGATATGTATATATACAGACATATATATGTATTTTTTTAAGTTGGTCAAAAACACAGAAAGTGCTATCTATTCTCTTTCTAATTTTCTTATAGCACCAAGAAAACAAACATTTCTCGTTCAGATCTAATATACTCTAAGGAGGTATATGAGTACAGAAGGCAGGCCTTGCTATATAAGAGAGTAACTGGTAAAGGAGTGAAAACATGCAAAATGTGTTTTGTAGCCCTTTCACAGGATATTACAATGATGATAATAATTGACTGTGAAAATAAAAGCTATCATTTATAAAATGTTTATTATATGTCTGGCACATGCACCACACCTAACAGGTGTGAGATGGTATTGTGGTTTTTAACTTGCATTTTTCTGGTGATAAGTGATATTGAGTACCTTTTCACGTACCTGTTGGCTATTTGGATGTCTTCTTTGGAAAAATATTTAGGTCCTTTCTCCCTTTTAAAATTGGGTTATTTGGTTTTTGTGTTTTGTTTTTCTGATGTTTTTGCTGTTGAGTTGTATGAGTTTTTTTATATATTTTGGATATTAACTCCTTATCATATATATGATTTGCAAATATTTTCTTCCATTCAGTAGGTGGCATTTTCATTTTGCTGATGGTTTCTTTTGCTGCACAGAAGCTTTTTAGTATGATGTAGTCCCACTTATTTATTTTTGCTTTTGTTGCTTTTGCTTTTGGTATTAGATTCAGAAAATCATAGCCAAGACTTATGTCATGGAGATTACCACTTATGTATTCTTCTAGGAGTTTGATGGTTTCAGGTCTTACATTCAAGTCTTTAATCTGTTTTGAGTTAATTTTTTGTGTATGGTATAAAATAGGGGTTGAGTTTCATTCTCTTGCGTGTGGCTGCTCAATTTTCTCAACACCATTTATTGGAGACTGTCCTTTCTCATTGAGTATCGTTGGCTCTTTTGTTGTAAATTAATTGACCTGGGTTTATTTCTGAGTTCTATTCTGTTCCATTGATCTAGGTGTCTGTTTTTATGCCATTAGGATACTGTTTTATTACTATAGCTTTATGACATAATTTGAAACCAGGGAGTGTGATGTCTCCAGCTTTGTCATTTCTCAAGACTCTTGGATATTCAGGGATTTTTTTGGCTCCATACAAATTTTAGTATTATTGAATCTATTTCTTTTAAATATGCCATTGGAACTTTGATAGGGATTGAATTAAATCTTTGGATTTCTTTGGCTAGAATGGACACTTTAACAATTTTGATTCTTCCAACCCATGAGCATGGAATATCTTTCCATTTATTTGTGTCATCTTCAATTTTTTTCATTAATGTCTTGTAGTTTTTAATATACAGATACTTTAGCTCCTTGGTTAAATTTGCTTTTAGTTGTTCATATTTTGTATGGATAAATTCCTGATCTTATAAGATCTGTGTTATCTGCTATGTTAACAATTGGATCTCTTTAGAGACTGGCATTTCTAAAAATTTCCAGGATTAACCTTGCTTCAAATATGGATTAACTATAGGGTTGAAAGGTTTGAAAGAAGCTGTTTTTTAAGATGGAGTCTTTAAAATTAAAATGTTTCTGATATTATTAGCTGCAAAATAGATCTAGAAGGAAAATAAAATACCCCCTCCAAATTCCACTCAATGAAAAGTAGAAAGCTGCAGATAGATGTTCCAAATGGAAGTGTTTCTTTCCAAAAGTACAGCTTTATTAGGAATATAAGAGGTTAAAAGTGACAAGAGAACAATAATAATGTATGTGGATATAAAAGAGTAGAGATTAAAAGTTACAAAGCTAAAATTGCTTTCACTTGAGTAAGAGACTTGGCAAGATACTACTAAATATCTAAATTGTACTCTTCAGTTTTATTTGAAAAAAAAAAAGTTTATGAAGTTCTCAAAAAAGTTCTTTGCTTTTCTCTGCTCTATTCCCAAAGTCTATCCATAATGCATTGACTCCAATCTCTCCATCCAATAATAGGAAAGATTTTGACCCTCTTTCTATTTAACAAGTAATCCACTTTAACTTCAAATTTGCATTTTTAGAACTGACCTCTCTAAAGATGACTACTTTAAGTACTACTTTTCAATTGCCTTATGATACTACTTTTCAATTGTCTTATGATAATTCATGTATGAAATGACATTCAATTGTTAAATATAATTCTTAGTCAACCATAATTGTTGACTAATTTGCATGTAGCTCACCCAGTGTTCAAGATGATGATACTTGTTATTATGCTGTATTTCTTCTGAGAAACATTTTTAAAAATATGTTACTGTTTTCAATCAGGACACTCAAGCCCTATCGCCTTGATCATTAGTTTGAGGACAAAATGAGTAAGAATCTACTGATATCTTACCTCCCCCATGATAGGCTCATTGTCTTATTTCATTTTTCTTATGGGTAGTATTTTAATTTACAAATGGGCTTGCATTTGTCATTTCATTTGCATTTTAATTTATATTCATTTTTTTAAAGTGGGAAGCAAATCAACAACTTTGAGTTCCATTGATGTGATTGACAATATAGCAATATTCTGTTTTTATTTAGTGCCCATCTGTTTTCAGATTGTTAAGAATCAGATTAATTAAGTCTTCTTTTGATTCCTTAAATGTACATAAGGGGCAAGTTGTCTTTGAGTTTTATTTAGAGAACTGCTTGATTTCACTTTCTTGTACAAGGTGAAAGAGAAGTAGAACGAGACATGAACATACAGAATCAGAGAAAGAGTCTGGTGTCTCTTGCCGACACAGAATGCTATGGATCAGGCATGGGGCACTCACCACTGAGCTAAAATGTCAGAGGAAAAGCACTCAGGAAAGAATGAACATCAAATAACTATTTTTCATGAGAAACTGAGAATTGTTAACTTAATCTTAAAAGAGAAAAGTGGTAAATCTGTGTTTTGATTTACTTACTAGCATAATATCCTATTTTCTGGGTTTCTATAACTATCTAAAAAGGCCAGACCACTGCATACTTAGCAATTCTGATACCCAGATGGATACTCCTATCTCCTCTGCAACAAAATTGGTTTCAGTAATACTTATAGAGCAATCCCTAATAATCATCTTTTTCTTTTTGAACTTTAGTTTGGAAATAATCGGCATTTAAAGGAAGATGTATATATTGACTGGACCAATGTCTTTTCCTGGTTGTGATAGTGTACAATTTTGTAAGATGTTATCCTTGGGGGAACTTGGTGAAGGATACATGGGATCCCTCTGTATTATTTCTTACAGCATGTGAATCTACAATTATCTCAAAATAAATTGTTTAATTAAAAAAATCAATCAGTAAACTACAAATTAACACCAATTTTGTTTCTTTCTATTTCCCTCTAGTTCATATATGTTCATATATAGTATATGTTTACCCAGTTGCCATCGCTGTATACAATTTTATACTGTGTTTACTTTGTTTAACATTAATCAATAATCTCTTTTCCCTGTTACATATCTTTTATAATTATCACTATTATGACTGCACAGTCAAGTTGATAGGCTATAACTATCTATGTTTTTGGAAATCGAATGTCCACCTTTCATGTACAGTAGGAGAACTCTACATATGAATGATAGCAAATAAATTTTAAAAGAAAAGTAAATTAAAGACCTAAATCTCTTCATGGTAGGAGGGAAAAAAGATGGGGAAATTTGATTGTCTAAGATCTGTAAAATCTGATAGTATGATTTTACAACAGACTTTCTACCAAAAATGCCATAGTTTATATCCTTATTTATAAATTTAATAGAAATAAAAAAAATTTGTATGTGATAAGTATGTGGAAGCTCATTGTACTCTTGTCTACTTTTGTATATGTTTAACATTTCCAGTATTAAGTTTTTTTTTTAATTTGATGATAGAAGATTTTGCCAATACTCTCAGAAATACTTTGAAATATCCCTTGGTCAGCAGACCACCATTAGCCCACACGGCACATTTGTGAAAAATTTGATGTAGTGTATTGGATGTGATCCTGAAACAGAAAGGACATTAGATAAAAACTAAGGCAATCTTTAGTTAATAACAAGGCATCAATGTTAGTCAATTAATTGTGACAAATGTATTATACTAATGTAAGACATTAATAATAAGATGAATTGTGTTTAAGGTATTCAGGAACTCTATACTATTTTGCAATTTTTCTATAAACCTAAAACTGCTCTAAAATAAAGTTTATTTAACAAAGAAGATGAAACTTCATGTCAGTGACATTATTAAAATTCAATAATATGTTTCATGGATAATCAAAGTTTTCACTTACAAAACTAAGATATTACACCCCAAAGTTCACACTGTTTCACTGTCTTAAATTTTAAACACACAAAAAAATTTTAAGTGGTCATATACAATGACAGAATTAAAGTAACTCCCATCCTATTTCATTGCCTTTGTAACCACTGCTCAAACACAAGAATATGTAGTACCACTGGATGTGAAGACAGAATCTGAAGGAAGCTTAAATAATTTCAAATCTCTACTAGCTTACTATCCTAAGGAAACACATGTAGTTGGTCCTCTTTGTTTGAGTCATGGACCAACTATAACCTGGAGATCTCAGAGTCATCTTCCATGTAGAATACTATATTTATTAAAAGAGAAATATTTAAAATAATAAAATAAAATAAATTTATATATAGATAAACAACAAGGATCTACTGTATAGCACAGGGAACTATATTCAACATACCGTAACAACCCATAATGGAAAAGAATCTGAGAAAGAATATATATATATACATATGTATATATATATATATGTATTATATATAACTGAATCACCCTGCTATACACCTGAACCCAATACAACATTGCAAATCAACCATACTTCAATTTGAAAAAAAGAAAAAAGAAGCCGGAATGTCCAGAGTTAAATAAGTTCTGAAAACATTGGAGTAGGGTAGAGTTTCTCTTTCCCACTTCAAATTATACAGAGGAGTCCTAGGTTCTTCGAAGGCATATCACAGTAATAGAAACCAAGTTGCATAACTAAGCTTCCTCTCCACTTTCATCTTGTGTATTGAGATCCCACATAAGATTTCACCTCAGAAAAAGTGGCTCTCTACCAAAATTGACATCTTTTCCAGTCCTATGGTTGTAACTCTGTTCCCATTCTAAGGTGCTGCATATGCCTGGGTTCAGCTCTGGATTGACCCCTGCCATTCTAAAGCCTGCACATCTCAGCTAGTTCTTGGACCCTTCTCTCCACACGAGTCAAGGTTAGCACAGTACCCATTTATTCATTTGTTCTGCAACTACCATGTTTGTCTGAGGTTCCACAGGAAACGGGCAAAAGGTGTGTATGGGAAGTATACTGGGGCCTGCCCTTGGGATCAACATTTGTGAGGGAGTCAAAGGTAGGATTGGGCAGAGGAAGGAATTGAACTAAGATGCTTTTGCAACAAAGGCCTCTGGAAATCCCGTGACACTCAGGAGATAGAATATTCCTTCCATATTCCTTGAGGCCAGGGGGTCAGATTTTTAAACCCTCACATTGTCCAGTTATTGCCCCAGGTGTGGGAGGAGAGAACACATGATCTTCGGTGGGCAATTCTCTTCCTCTGAGGGCAATTGTTTATCTATTTGTATATAGTAGTTTGTATATGTTAGTCCTAAACCCCTAATTTATCTCTCTCCCCTTCCCCTATTATCCCATTAGGTAACCATAAGTTTGCTTTCTATGTCTGTGAGTCTGTTTCTGTTTTGTAAATAAGTTCATTTGTATCATTTTTTTAGATTCCACACACAAAAATTATATATATATATATATATAAATATATATATATATATGCACAACACATAATGGTACCACAGCAACTGTTTAGAACTTACACTAAAATATTTTTTAGAGAGAGATGCGTTTTATCACTTATATTGTTTCATATTGCTGGTGTGTGAGTATCATGAAAAGTAAATCGACTTATACTTGTTTATATTTTTGTTTTTAAATTTTAAGTGTCCTTTCTTGCCTGCACCTAGTGTATGCTGCTCCTAACACCCATTGAGCCAGACATAATTTTAGATACTGGAGTTATAGCAGTATCCTTCCCTTATAGTGCTTACAGTCAAGTGGGAGACTCAGATGATAAATAAGTAAATAATTAAATAAAGGAGGTAATTTCATATGGTGATAAGTGCCAGGTAGAATTTACTATCACCAGAACGTCAACAGCTGTACCAGGCACTGTGCTTCCTTCTTCGTAGAAGAGCATGCAAGATGCAGGGATTTTTCTCTTACTCTACAGAGGATAGCCCAGGATATCTCTGGCCATCAGGACTTGAAAAACTTTATTGAGCCCTTAGGTTTCTGAATCTTCCTAGGGTTTATCTCCCACTCCCTGGAAGTGACTGTATCTTACCAGGTCTGCCAGTGTACTAGCCAGCTCTCGTTTGTTTTGTCCATTCAGCATGGTGCCATTAAGGTAATGGATCACTGTGAGGTTTGAAGGGATGACCAGGATGTCCAAGTCAAACTATGAGAAAAGGAAGAGAGTTAATGTCTCCTTGAAGTAAAACTGTAAATGAATGTTTTTGTCATATGAATATCAATTGTTTCTGATCCTCCTTTTTGATTGCAATTAAAAAGAATGCATTAGATTGGATTAGAAGTTCAAGACATTTATTGGGGAGGACTTGGAGAAGGTTCTTTTCCTTAGAGGAAGGCCAAATGGAGTTCAAAGGCAGATGGTTCAGGATCCAGTGGTGTGGATGGATAATTAGTGTAGCAGATGAGGAAAAGGGAAGCAACAAAAGAGGGCCTTTACCCTTTACCAAAGGAGCAACACTACTCTCTCCCACGGCAGGTAGAAGAAATCATAGAGAGAATAAACAGCATTTGAAGGTGACTAGGCTAGGATGTGGGCTGCTATACCAAACAGCAGGATTTTTAACCTAAATTGGCAGGCAGAGACAGTCTTGAGTGTAGCAAGGCCCCACCTGTATAGAATTTCTTATTATACCAATTAAAGTTGTGCTTTGTAGAAACACCAGGAACATAAAAATAGGGAACGCCTTTCAAAACAATTAGATAGCTGATAAAAAAAATTATAGTCATTAAGTGGAAAGTTAAAACTGTTTGACTTCCTTAGTCTTAGTATGTGGTTCAGCCAATTTTAAATTTATTATGGTAAGAAAGGAAGATGTTATAAGGATAGCCACTATAGTCATTGTTTAATAGCATGATTCTGGAATTCTAGTCAAAGAAATAAGAAAAAATATATATAATATATAAAATATACAAGAACAAAATATCTCATTTAATAGAAATATCCACTAAACAGCTCAAAATGATTAATGGGAAATCAATTAAAACTAAATTCAATGTAAAAATGCTCTGAACTGATATGCGAAGATTATTCTTTTGATTATCTAAAGTCATAAATATAATTTGAAAAATTATATGGATATGTATATGTTCCTGAATGGAGAATTTCAATATTACAACTGTAGGCATTTTTTCTCAAATTGAGTTATACATTCTAACTAATTCAAATTTATATTCCAGTAAGGCATTTTGAAAAAATAATTTTGGAATATATCTGAAAAATAATTAACCAAGATAGCATATTAAAAATAAAAAATAATGAGATGGATTCCTATTCCTATTCCTATATATTCCTATATATTATAAAATATAATATATTCCTATATATTGTAAAATATCATAAAGCCACAGTTACTTAAAAAGTATGGTCTTATTCCTTATTTAGACATATAGATTAACGGATGAGACTGTATGGCCAAAAACCAGTGTCAATCATTTCTCATTTTGATATTTTTCATAATGATGGTGTTCCAAATCAGTGGGGAATATATAACATCAATAAATTGTACTGTGAAACACAACTTTGTGGACTTAAGAGCAATTATTATTCAACAGCTGATGTATCTAAAATGACCAACATGTTAATATTGTAATTAATACCCTTATTCTAGGAACATCCTGTTTGCCAAGAACTGAGTGTGTTCCTGGAATGTGGGACTGTCAGATTTAAAATGGGGTCAATCCAAGGAAAATGGGGATAATTTGGTCATTATAAATGATGTCAAAGTAGGGTATTGGAAGTCATGGTAAAGAAGTGATGGGCTAGTTTGTGGAACTATCAATAGAAACCCTCACAACTCCCTGTAAAAGACCTGGGGTCAGAGGGTGAGTAAGCAGTTAAATCATGCAGGGCCCTGTGGGCTGAGGAAAGAATGTTGGAGTTTGCTTCAAGTGTGAATGGCCCTAGCAGGGTTTTTTTGACTGGGGGGGTGGGTGGGTGGGGGTGACTCATATGCTTCCATATGGTGTAAAGAATTTGTCCAGCTGTCACAGAGGGAATAGAGATGCCTCCTTCTTCCTAGACAACAGATTGGGAGGAACTACACCAAAACATTTCTATGGCTATTTTTGAGTGGTGAGAGGTATTTTGTTTTGTTTTTAATATTACTTTTTGAGTTAAATTTACTGATATTCATTTCTACTTTAAACAAAACAATTATTTTTATTTAAAAAATAAGCTTTGTAATATGATCTGAAGAAAAAGATGATTAAAGAACACACTCCCATTTAATTAAATCTAAACTTACTAAAATGTGATTTTTAAATCAAAGTTTATAATTGACTTATGCCAACTGAAGAAAGTAAACATCCTCCCTTACATACTCTTTTTCCTGGAGGCCAACTCCAGTCTTTGATCTGGAATTTGGAGTCCATTCACCTGAACATAATGAAAAAGGACAA
The DNA here is from genome assembly GCF_951394435.1 of Stenella coeruleoalba. Classification (NCBI taxonomy): domain Eukaryota; kingdom Metazoa; phylum Chordata; class Mammalia; order Artiodactyla; family Delphinidae; genus Stenella; species Stenella coeruleoalba. Next base: position 43,937,790 of record NC_137151.1, read on the forward strand.
TTTGGACTTAAGAAAAACAAAAAAATCAATTTGCCTATACCAGCAAAGAAATCGTTGCTATCTAGTTCTACTTCGAAGATTTTGGAATATATCAGTAATTCAGGGCTTAAAATGATATAGAACTGGACAGATAACAAATTCAACTCTTCCCTACCTTGGAATTCACAAATGCTAAAGTTCTAATACCGATAATAAAAGCAAAAATAAACAAAATCCTTTCCCCAAGCATAAGCACAATAGTACAGCCCTTTTATTTCTATTGCTGGTGTCTTAGGCAGACTCATGAAGACTATAACAGACAAAATATTTGGAAGTGATATCATTAAACATTTAATCGAATGATGTCTTTGATATTTCTAACAATGACACTTTCTAGGGTTTAACATTGGAATATCAATAGCCATGATTCTACACTCTCTCTCTCTCTCTCTCTCTCTCTCACACACACACACACACACACACACACACACACACAGCTGATTCATGAAAGTCACTACATTGAAAAGCTTCAGTAAAAATGAACCATAAGTGTTTTCAATGTCAATGACCACCGAATTTTTCTCTTATACTATTCATGGATAATGATAGTGCCAGTGGTATCACTTGAAACTATGAAAGATAATGACTAGGTAATTACTTGTTTTTCTGCACATCCGTGTCATTACAAATTAGTGAAGTCTTCCTCAAATTGTCAGCATCCAGCCCCAATGATCTCTTAGTAAGTTTCTAAAAGCAGGAAGTTACAATGATGTGCAGTTAATGCTGACGGCAGCAAATAGACTGCTTACTGGTATGTTTTTGTAAAGAAAATTTTCAATTAGTGAAAGCCATGGGCATCAGGTTTCAAAAAGAGGAAAAAGAACTTCCTTGTAAATCTTCGATCTTTTCTGCTGCATCATGTTTTTCATGAAAGAGAGTTACACTGCTCCTGCTCAAAAAGCTTCTACAAAATAATTTTGTTTTTTAAGCCAGCAAGATTAAAGTTTTGAAATCTTTATTCAAATAATGAAGCAGAAATAAAATGTTAAATTTAGATCATGTTTATAAGAGATTCACTAGATTTAAAATTAGCCAACTAGTAATAAAAATAAGTGAAATAATTTATTTCATTCACTGTTTTTGAATCGATAATATCAATATTTCATAGATTGGCTTCACATGATCATTCCTTCTTGATCTTTCTCTGTCTTGTCATCATTTTATGAAACTACTGGTGTTTTAAGAGGTTTCCTTGATTCATGAAATCTCCATTCAAAAATGTTTCCAATCTTTGTTCTCTTCCTGATGGGGGATAACTTTGTAACAGAAGAGAAGGGAGACTCTGGATCTCTTCACTGTTTCTATTAGTCACGCATTTCCACGTAATCTGATGTTTTCTTTCTCACTCCATTAAAGGAAAAAAGTTGATTCATGTCATCTACAGGATGTGGACATTCAGAAGGTCATACATAGAAATAGATCATAGTACCATCATGAGAGAAAAGTAATGTGGAATGAAATAAATCCCTGCCAAGGTATTAATGAAACGGGCATAGTTTGGAAATGAGAAAGAAGGAAACTTCTTGGAGCACTTTGACTAGAGTTGTAAATTTTTAGCACAGAGCAATTGCACAAAACAGGCACTGTCTATGGGTTGTTGAGCTGAATTGTGTTAAAGGGCTTTACCATCTCTCTATTAAATAATAGATCTATTAAGCCATCTCTTTATTAAAAAAATATCTCTTTATCAAAAGTAAAAGCAGTCTCTAGCTCTTGCCATTACAGGGCTGAATAGTAAATTTCATCCACACTGGTCTACAAACAGTAGCTTTGCTCCTCAGTCTTAAATCTTTCATATGGAGGAAAGAAGGGTAGGGTAGACTTATAGCACTCATTAAGTATGGGGTTCCCAAGGAAACAAGAAATAAATGCTTAGTAAACTCTGATTACTGATTAGATAGTTGTGTTTTTTTTTTGCGGTACGTGGGCCTCTCACTGTTGTGGCCTCTCCCGTTGCGGAGCACAGGCTCCGGACGTGCAGGCTCAGCGGCCATGGCTCACGGGCCCAGCCGCTCTGCGGCATGTGGGATCTTCCCGGACCAGGGCACGAACCCGTGTCCCCTGCATCGGCAGGTGGACTCTCAACCACTGCGCCACCAGGGAAGCCCTGATTAGATAGTTTTACTTTCTTACCTCAAATATGAGAGAGTTTACAAGTGCAAATAGTTAACTTTCAATAATGGTTAAGAAAGTATGTTAGTAATATGTTAAGTGATGCTAGTAAAAAAGAGAAAACTTCAAAATTTGTGTGACTACGTAATATAACATTAATTTTAAATCCCAGTAATTCACTTTGCTTATAATTTATGCTGAGCCCTGTAGAATAATAACAATTACACATTACTTAAATTTCAGATTAGCTTTGTTGTAAATTTTATATTATTTAAACAGTAAATCACATGTATAGGCTCAATATTCTTGCTTTGTCTTTCTGTAATATGATCTTTTCATACATTATGAACAATTATAAAAAAAATCAGTTTGGAAAATTTCTGTGGAATGGCAATTGGGAAAAAAAAGTCTGTATAATTTTTAGGGAAAAAATGAACTATGATTTAAAGCTCTGCCATTTCTATCTCTGTTTTCACCTGTTTAAACAAACAAACAAACAAAATCCTGGATAACTGTTGTTACATGGCACACACAAGAGCTGGAAAAGAAAGTTTTCTTGAAATTAGTGACAAATTACAAACTGAAAGATGGACCTTTAGGCTTAGCCAACATTTCCCAATATGCATTCTTCAGAAGACAGTCTGGGAAGAACAAAAATCCAGCAGCCTGTGAAATAAAAACCACATTCACAGAAAGACAGACAAGACGAAAAGGCAGAGGGCTATGTACCAGATGAAGGAACAAGATAAAACCCCAGAAAAACAACTAAATGAAGTGGAGATAGGCAACGTTTCAGAAAAAGAATTCAGAATAATGATAGTGAAGATGATCCAGGACCTCAGAAAAAGAATGGAGGCAAAGATCAAGAAGATGCAAGAAATGTTTAACAAAGACCTAGAAGAATTAAACAACAAACACGTAGAAGAATTAAAGGACAAACAGAGATGAACAATACAATAACTGAAATGAAAAATACACTAGAAGGAGTCAAGAGCAGAATAACTGAGGCAGAAGAATGGATAAGTGACCTGGGAGACAGAATGGTGGAATTCACTGCCATGGAACAGAATAAAGAAAAAAGAATGAAAAGAAATGAAGACAGCCTAAGAGACCTCTGGGACAACATTAAATGCAACAACATTCACATTATAGGGGTCCCAGAAGGAGAAGAGAGAGAGAAAGGACCCAAGAAAATATTTGAAGAGATTATAGTCAAAAACTTCTCTAACATGGGAAAGGAAATAGCCACCAAGTTCAGGAAGCTCAGAGAGTCCCAGGCAGGATAAACCCAAGGAGAGACCCGCCAAGACACATAGTAATCAAATTGACAAAAATTAAAGACAAAGAAAAATTATTGAAAGCAACAACAGAAAAAAGAAAAATAACATACAAGGGAACCCCCATAAAGTTAACAGCTGATTTCTCAGCAGAAACTCTACAAGCCAGAAGGGAGTGGCATGATATATTTAAAGTGATGAAAGGGGAGAACCTACAACGAAGATTACTCTACCCGGCAAGGATCTCATTCAGATTTGATGGAGAAATCAAAAGCTTTACAGATAAGCAAAAGCTAAGAGAATTCAGCACCACCAAACCAGCTCTACAACAAATGCCAAAGGAACTTCTCTAAGTGGGATACACAAGAGAAGAAAAGGACCTACAAAAAAAAATCCATAACAATTAAGAAAATGGTAATAGGAACATACATATCAATAATTACCTTAAATGTAAATGGATTAAATGTTCCAACCAAAAGACACAGGCTCACTGAATGGATACAAAAACAATACCCATATATATGCTGTCTACAAGAGATCCACTTCAGACCTAGGGAGACATACAGACTGAAAGTGAGAGGATGAAAAAAGATATTCCATGCAAATGGAAGTCAAAAGAAAGCTGGAGTAGCAATACTCATATGAGATAAAATAGACTTTAAAATAAAGAATGTTACAAGAGACAAGGAAGGACACTACATAATGATCAAGGGATCAATCCAAGAAGATATAACAATTATAAATATATATGCACCCAACATAGGAGCACCTCAATACATAAGGCAAATGCTAACAGCTATAAAAGAGGAAATTGAGAGTAACACAATAATAGTGGGAGACTTTAACACCTCACTTACACCAATGGACAGATCATCCAGACAGAAAATTAATAAAGAAACACAAGCTTTAAATGACACAATAGACCAGATAGATTTAACAGATATTTACAGGACATTCCATTCTAAAACAGCAGATTACATTTTCTTCTTAAGTGCACATGGAACATTCTCCAGGATAGATCACATCTTGGGTCACAAATCAAGCCTCAGTAAATTTAAGAAAATTGAAATCATATCAAGCGTCTTTTCTGACCACAGCGCTATGAGATTAGAAATCAATTACAGGGAAAAAACGTAAAAAACACAAACACATGGAGGCTAAACAATACGTTACTAAATAACCAAGAGATCACTGAAGAAATCAAAGAGGGAATCAAAAAATACCTAGAGACAAATGACAATGAAAACATGACTATCCAAAACCTATGGGATGCAGCAAAAGCAGTTCTAAGAGGGAAGTTTATAGCAATAGAAGCCCACCTCAAGAAACAAGAAAAATCTCAAATAAGCAATCTAAAAAAGAAAAAAAAAAAAGAAGACAGTCTGGTAAAATGCTACCAGAAGCATTCTGTGCTAAAATATGTGAAGGGAATTTCATTCCCCACACAGTTAAATATGTTCATATTAATATGCTAATCTGCATGTCTAAGACAGATACATCACATGCAGCACTTCCCAAACTGACTTAAATGTGGTAGTCTTTTTCTACTGGAAAACATTCTTGTGTGTGCTGTGGAACAAAATTTGGGGAACTTTTTTTCAGGTAATAATATATAATGCAGGAGTTAAAATGTAAGATCGCAATTTTTTAGTTTTGTTTTTTTAATATCTTATAGTATATCTGAATTGATTTTTTTTTTTTTTGGTCTAATGGTGTTGTTTATCGTACTAACTTTTCAAGGTCTTTGGTTCCAGTTAATGTTTCAAGGGAAAAAAAAAAGATTGAGAGAGGTTAAATACACTTTATTAATTGTATAGGCCACTAAATGATAGTCTTCATGGTACTGTCAGGATCCTGCCTTGCCACATGAAACATTTTACTGTGCTTAACAATAAATTGATTCACTTCAAAATTATTTTAATGTTTATGTTCCTGGGAGGTTATCATATTGATGCTGAATTTAGTGCAGATACAGCCCAGAACTCATGTGCTCAAGCCATCCTCCTGTCTCGTATAGCTGAGACTACAAGCTGAAGCCATCTCCCCTGGCTTATTTTTATATTCTTAATCTGTGTTTAGTAATATTCAGAAATTCCCCATTCTGTGTTTAGTAATATTCAGTAATTCCCTATTCTAAAGAGCATAAGCTTATGTTTCTGAAGTTTGCTGAGCATTTAACATGTGGAAAATTTTACCTGGTGATATTAAAAAACTAAGCAATATGATATATTTTCTCTGCATAGGGAAACTGATTAAATGTCAAGGCTTTACAGTATTTTATGAATTGATCAAATTGTACCTATAAAATGTATGTTTTCTGGTGATATTAGCTATTCATCACAAGTATAAAAATATACAATTATTATTCTTTTTAGAATCTAGCCTCTAGACATTATATTTACTCTGTTCACCTTTAATATCTATGGCTCTAGGTGAAGCCATAAAAAATTAATTATTTTGTTGATAAATATAAAAATTTTTTTGGAACAAACTGCACAGATTCTCATAAAACACTTGCATTTTGAAAGCATTTTTGACAGAGTTCCACATCAGCAGTGAATGGCAGAGTGGTAGTTGTGGGAGTCTTGGAAAAGTGAAAAATTGGCTTTATAAATTAGAGACCGAAAGCAAAACACCAAAAAACCCAGTCACAGATGGATGACACTGCATTGGCAGGAAAGGTGAATATGTGGAGACTGACAGCCAGAAGTAAACAGATTTAGATCATTTTAAGTCTAATAGACAAAAAAGAAACTAGTCAAGGAAGATAAATTAGAATTGTGTTGCAGTAGCTGTCTGTCGACATTCCTGTTGCCCATCATTCCCTCTTTTTCTGGGTACACCAATGAATGACAAAATGAACTCCATGCCAGTACTTGATGGGCTAGGTCCCAAGCCAGTAGCAATGTTTCTTTTTAAACCATAAAATGCACTTGGCCTTCCTTAGTTACCAAGTAAAGAAGAAGAAAGAAGGAACACTTAGTTGGCACAAAGTGGCTTCATTTAGAAAACACAAATTATTTTTCTGCCAAAACCTTGTCCTATTTGAGTTCAGGCCTTGATAAGGAGGAAGGTCTTAAAGGGCCAATTTTTGGTACCAATATTAGTTTTTGAGCTTTGCAAACCATTTTCTCAGCAATTTAGCACACAGTATATTTTTTTGAAATTAGATGATGGAGCACATTGGTTTTTCAACACAGATAAGATCTGTTATGATTCACTTGTTATACAATGTCTGAAACTTGGGTTCTAAACTCTTGGAAATATAACATGACTCTATCAAGAAACTTCTGAAATACAGATTTACTCAGTATACCAGGACAGTGGCAAAGACTAGCTACATTTGGAATATACATAATTTTAAGTATTTAACCATGTATATAAAAATTCATCAGTTTTGAAGCTATTCTCAACATGTTGCTAAATATTCATCGTCTTTGCTCTCAGTACACATAAAAAAATGGGCAGTGCAAAACACGACAAATATGACACCTGTTCTTGTCATTTTAAAAAGCTAATGAAGATATCCCTGAACAAAATTTTTACTTTGATTATCTCTAGCCTTTCCCAAATGCTTAGGTTTTGACGAGAAACAATTATTTCATGCTTTGAAAAAGTAAACTGAGTCCAGAAACATTTTCATTAAAATTGGAAAATACTCCTCAGCCTTATAATTGTACTAATTCCCATTCGTATTTGCTATAGCTTTGCTACTGAATTGCTCCTTCATAATTTCAAACACCCAGATAATGACTAGAATAAAATCAACTTTAAAGAAGCATATATTTGGTCTATTTCTTTAGAATTATCCAGATATTGACCAAATTTGTTGGATGTGAGGGGGGTGGTGAATATGGTACATTTCCTCTGATCCTAAAATAATTTTAAAACTATATTAACTAACTTTTCTCAGGAGTCATGTGATCCTAAACCATGCTCATGTTATCTAATAATTTTCCAATAAGAAAACAATTCTGTTTCTTAGATATAATATTTTCATTTAGTGGGTGCCAATTATGAACCGACAATGTGATAGGTGCTTTTATGTGCATCACCTTTCTTAAGTCTTAACAGTTACCCTGGAAAATGAGTAGCCTTATTTTATAGACAGGAACAGTGAGAACGTTCATGTAAATTATTTAGTTAGCTGCAGAATGAAAGTTTAAAGCTGGCACTGGCTGATTCACAAATTTATATTCTCAACTATACTGCCTTACAGGTTCATGTAAAATATTAATAAAGAAATGGGCTTCTTATGTTACCATATTGTCACATGGTGATTAGCTGAATAGTAGTAAACTTTGACTACATGTTTCATTGATTCACCCTTCTCTTTCCCCAATCTCTGCTTGATCTAGATAATATTTAGTATATTTAATATTTGAGTTGTCTAAATTTTACTTTGTTATCAGTGTTGGTTAATTTGGATGTTATAAAATTCATTGAGAATGAATGATATAACACTATTGAATAACATCTATATGGGAAAATTATACATTTATTCTATGCATAAACAACAATCCACAAGTGTCAGATAGCTTGCTTTTGATATTAACTTTCAATCCTTCTAACCAAGGATATAGCAAAATAAAAAAACCAAAACCAAAAAACACAAAGACCCAAACCCAAACCATTTTTGTTTAGACTCTGAATTCAAAAGTTTTATGATTTATATTCTGCATATCCTATACTTTGTAAGCACTCTGATCTTATCTATACTATGATGATAATTTTCTTAGAGTCAGTGTTAGTCGGAAAGAATTATATATTTCTTGAATTGTGACTGTCCAAAATTCTTCAGTTTCTTATGTATTGAAGTGCTTTTTTTTTCTCCAAATAGACTATGCAAAAATAGCTATTAAGAGTTGTTAATTCAATATGACTGTCTTTTTTTCTACTTGAGTAGCCCTGTTGTTTCCTAAGTCTCTCTGGTTCATCTACTGTTTTGCCTATGGCGATAATAGAAGAATAATTTTAGGATAGTTTAGGAACTGCAGGAAACAAACACCTCTTACTTATAACTGATCCAAAAATAGCTCCCATATTATATAGAAGTAACAAATGCTCCCAACATTCCTTTCTGAATTTACTCTCTTTGATGGCACTGATATGCAGAGTTTTATTCACTAAAGTTAGTCTTTTATTTTTTAATTGGCATCTTATACACTGTAATTGTTTAGATTTTTGTGGCATCCCAGAGAATTTCTGAGGTTCATTCAGAATGTTTACCGTGGCATCAATCCATGGAAGGTGCCAGACTGTGCTTAGCCTTAGGTGGTGGATCAGATATAAACCCTCCAGAGCCTTCTTGACAGTTCAATTTATTTCACAGTGGTCAGAAATCTGGATCCCACATCATACAAATAATTGTCTTTCTTTTCAGTTTTTTTTAAAGTCCCCAGCGGTTTAGTGGAAAATTCTCAATATGGTGGTGAAAGTAGAAGTAAAATCAAAAAGAAATAAGAGTTCCAGGTGGAACCACCCCTCAAGTCCCTCCTGAAGAGGTCACAGACTGAAAGGAATCCTAACTCAAGGTTATATACAGAGAGACTTAAGCATAGCTTCATTCGCCTTGTTTCTAATTCCTCCTGCAACCTGCCAGCTTTACCAGTGCATGGTTGATTTACAGATATGGATGAAAGCCAATTGGCCCACAATCAATCTACACAAGAAAAAGGTGATACTGCAATTTAAAAGGAGAGGCAGTTGTGATTTAGGAAGCTTTGAGGAGAACTGTTTGCCCTTAAACTACACAGGTTCTTAATCCTGAGATGTTACTAAATCATTACTACCTAGAGTTAGATTTAAGAAAATTTTAGCTGTGAGCTATTGGACAATACTGAATTGAAGACAGGACCATCAACGAGAGTTATATTAAATCATGATGACATGAACATAGGAGCAAATTCATTAATATTTTAGGAAGTGAAAAAATCCAATAAGAAGAATGTTAATTAAATCATTTCATAAAATGGAATAAGAAACTTGAAATGAAGCCTGGGGAAGATTTTTTTTTTCTTTCAATAATAAGCAACCAATAATTATTGGGCATCTACTAGAACCAGATTTTAATGTTGGTTGAGCAATTAGGTATTGACTGTATTCTCAGAGAGCTTAAGGTCTAAATCTCTGTTCCCAAATAGAAATTTCTGCAGTGATGCGAATGTTTTTTAATGCACTGTCCAATACAGTAGCAATGAGCCATATGTGATTATTGACAAAAATTCTCTTCTTGACCAAATTCTACTTAGCCTCCTCCAAACTTTCCAAATAGGCCTCAACTTATGGACTTGTGTTCATCTCTGCATTGTCCAATTTTAGCAAAATCCTGCTAAGTTATATAAGTATAGATATGCTAAACCAAGAAATTTACAGACATGTAACACAAACACCTTTTACAATATGTGTTAACCTAAATATATCTCAAGTTATTTAAATATATAAAAGCAAATTCTTCCCATTAAATTTCTAGAAGAGAAAAGAAACAACCTGAGCTGTTGTAAGGACCCTCCTGCCAATACCCCCAAACATTTTCCCCCCATTGTTCTCTTTCTTCTCCTTTTAATAGCAAGGGTAGCACTATTTTGCATAAGCTGGGGCAGTAGTGACTAATAACTGGGCACCTCCTTTGACCAGTTATTCCCCACATATCAACAATCCAAAAGCAGGTCCACATAGCCAGCATGAGAAATACTTCTGTCACCTCTCTAATCTATTTTGGAAGATGCAAATGTCTGCTGGAGCTTCTCACCTGGAAGCTCTTCCCGGTGAGTTGCAAGAAGAAAGTGAATGTAGGACTTTGGGGTCATGTTAAAACTCATTCCTTGAGCTTCAGGTGGCTTCATCAGAAACGATCAGATCCTTGGAAAAAGGAGTCCAAAAGTGCTTGGGAATCACGTGGTCAAACAGCAAATTAATAATTTGTTACATAGTTTATTTATAACTACAAAAGAATTATACAAAATTATAAAAGAATCACAAAAAATTATTATAATTTGTCATTTTATAAGTGTAATTTTGAGTAAAGATTTCAACAAGAACACTAAAGTAGTTTGTGTGTATGTATTTCTATATACACATGGTGTATGTATTTGTCTGTATACATACACAAAGACATATATCTATATGCATTCATATATACATACCTGCCTAAATGTATGTATATATAATATACATGCATATATAAAACCTATAATATGCATACGTGCACATAATTATGTATATCATATCATACTGTATTATTTATATAAACATATAAAGATATATGTGTATGCATATGCATATATTATACACACATATACATACATGACAGTGAGTGTATTTATACATAAAATAAGTTAGCTTTTGCTGAGTGACAAACTACTCAAAAAACTAAGTGGCTTAAAACAATTACCCGTTTATGTAATTTATGACTGCATTTTGGCAATTTGTGCTGGGCACAGCTGGATGCGTTTCTGGTCTCTGCTGGGCTTGCTCACACTTCTGCAGTCAGTGCTGGGTCAGCAGAGAGCTAGCTGGTTCATGGCTAGGGCACACAGGTCCTCTCTAGCAAGGTTCTCATCCTCCAAGAGGGCTCTCTAGAGCAAAATGAAGTACGCTAGGTCTCTTCAATCCCAAGTTTAAAATTTTAACAACCCTGTTTCTCCCATCTTCTATTTGTCTGGGAAGTCACTAAGCTAGTTCAAATTCAAGGAGTTGTAAATACATTGGAAAGCAAAGAATCTATGCCCATTTCTTTTGAAATCTGTATTATACACTTTTAAGACAAAATCTTTTTTGCTGGTTACTCCTTAAATTTTTCATGTGTTCAATACCCAGTTCATTGTTTGTGGTTTCTGTCCTGTCCCTCCACCCTCATGTTAAGTCAGATTCCGGTCATCATTTCCCTGGGGAAAGACCATGTCTATGTGGGTCTCCCTGTTTCATACTTTACAGAATGCAGATGTGTCAGCCAGCCACTGACTTCTTCAGGAAACTTCTGTAGTACACTGTGCAAATTTTCAAAATCATTATATACCTGTTATACTGTTTGCAACTGTCTTTCCTGCTCTTATGTGACCCCTTGAGGACAGTAACTTTATCTTACTTATATTTGTAGTCCTTGCACTTGCCACTGTGCCTGGACATAGTAAAGTATTAATAATTCTTAGTCAATAATTGCAAGAAGGACTGCATGAATGAATGTTCTAGAACTTAACAAATGTTTCTCAACGGGGAATTAATATTTATTTTGAGTGAAGAAAAAATGTAACTCAATTGTTTTCTAGAAATTATAAGATTTTGTTACAATGTGAATGAAAAAATTTTTAAGAGAAAATCATAAATCTAACATGCCCTCTTCTCATCTCAGCCTCTCCCTGGGGCCTAGTGAACTTATGTTGACCCACCTAGATTTTCCCCTGAACTGTGCAGTTTTTAAGTAATTAAACCTGCTTTTAGTTAAAAAGGAGCTTTCTTTAGTGGTATCTTGAGATAATTAAGTGATCATATATCCAGTTTCCCTGGGACATACCTGTTTTCTTGGTGTATTTACTAATGCCCTCTTTTCCTTCCAAAACAGTTGTGACCTGGACCATAAACCCTATGATTACTGTAAACTTAGTCCATGCTTTGAATATGATGTCAATAGAAGCCTGAAGGTTAAAAATAATCCCTATTGGGTTTCCCTGGTGGCGCAGTGGTTGAGAGTCCGCCTGCCGATGCAGGGGACACAGGTTCGTGCCCCGGTCCGGGAGGATTCCACATGCCGCGGAGCGGCTGGGCCTGTGAGCCATGGCCGCTGAGCCTGCGCGTCCGGAGCCTGTGCTCCGCAACGGGAGGCCACAGCAGTGAGAGGCCCGCGTACCGCAAAAAATAAAAAAATAATCCCTATTGTAGTGTGATCATAGGTAACTACTTCAATTGGAACCAGACACTAACTCCCTATGCCATTTTTTCACTGCTAGTCAAGGATGTTGTATTACAGACTTCAGACAGGACTAGAAAGTACATGAAGCACCTCACTTAAAGGTCACCAGCAAATGGCTTGTGTGTAAATGAATTCTTTTTGTTGTAGATACCATAACCAATAAATAATTTATTAAGTAAATGGGAAACTTCCCCAGAGATTATGACAAAATCACTGGGTTAAAATGCATGATAAAAATGGCATTAAACCTTTTACCTAGGGAGAGGGACCTCATTGGCCTTTCTGCACTTGTGCCTTCTTCACTTTCACAGCTGACCTAGAGTGACAAAGAGTCTATGTGTTCCTAATGGAGTTGGGATCTGGGAATATGGTACTTAATCCTGGCATGTGATAATAATGGCGAGTCCCAGTGGTGAATACTAACGGCAAAAGAGTAAGTGTAATCACATAGTGGTGTTGACTTTGTATTTGAATATACATTTCCATAGATAGTTTATGCCCTAAATAATAAAAATATTACCTAAGTGAATATAGGTTATAGGATATTTTTTAAAAATTAAAAAGAAAGTACAATTTCTTTAAGATAAGAGAAAAAAAATCAGAGTATACAATATTTAGCTGATGCATGTGTCATGGTATTTTCCTTTCTTGAAAAATGCAAATCTACACATACAGGGCTCTGAAACAACTACCAGGCCAAAGTCTTATGACATTTTCAAGGACTTATAAATTCCCCTATAGAATGAGACTCTCTGGATAAATACATATCAAGCTACTTCATCAAACTGACTAGAAAACTTTGCCAAAAATCTTGTTTGACTAGTTTCCCTCATAAACCATGATTTTTGCAATTGCTAACATTTTAATCTTCCTTCCTTCCTCCCTCTCCCTCCCTCCCTCCCTCCCACCTTCCTCCCTCCCTTCTTCCTTCCTTCCTTTCTCCCTTCCTTCCGTCCTTCCTTCCTTCCTTTCCTTCCTTTCTTTCTTTCTCTTTTTCTTTTTTTCCTTTTGTAGATTTTAAGTAAATCTATCCAGGAACCTAACTGACAGAGCCTGAGTGAGGTATAGGTACGGATTCCGTGTGAGGAATAATATCTTATGACAATGAAATGAGGCACTGCAACAAATTACACACTTTCTTACAAAACCTTCACTACAATTACATGTATGGCTTTGGCACTCAGAAATATGTGCAGATATTCATAGCTTATAGGTAAGGTAGTTTATCACCATACATAATCAATATTTTAGCTTCTGTAATCTTTTTGAATACAGACTTCATCTCTGCTATTTTCATTCCAAGCTTTCTCTCTTTATTACTGCTTTTCCCAGGAGAGGCACCATGAAGTGGTCTCAAGGTCTCATGCCTCTGGACTGGATATCATTTGTACCTACAGCTAAAGAAAAAATAAGAGCTTAAAATATCAAAAAATATCAAATTGCTTTTTTCCCTCAGTAATAATGATAATAAACTATTCTTATTTTTTTACTGTTAAATAATTTTTCTTGTGTTTGTGACCACCTTGATCTGGGACTCTTTATCACAATGCTTTAAAAAGTAGCAGTCATAACTAATACTTGGAAATTTTAAATATAGGAAACATTTGAGGCTTGAAAAGAATACAGGTTGGTTCTGTTCCTGATCTTTAGTTGTACATTTCTATCTATACCTGGCCAGTGACAGCTTCCCTTTCTTACTTAATGTCTGAATCACTATAAGAAATGGTACAATCCACTCACACAATATAAAAATATATGTCTTTCTATTTGCCATTCTATAAACTTGAAACTTTTGTCTCCCCTGTTTTTGGTAGCTGTTACTTTTCCCCAAACACTGCTTTGAGTCAAAGAAAATTCATGCCTCTGAAACTTAGAAGGAAAAACATAGCATAACTTTGAAAATGGCTTAAAAAGTCCACTTAGGGAAATATCCACCAGCTGTCATTTTACTCTGAAGCACCTTTTACATTCTCTTGTGTCGGTTTGCCTGTAGCAAAACAGTAGGTATTTTTATTTATCAATAAGTGTGAAACTGCACACACATTCTGTCCGTGGATTTTCTTCCCCTCTCTCAATTTTAACTTCAGTTAACCATCTCTATTCGAATGTGTAGTTGGAGGAAGGAGATTGGAAAACATGTCAGTTAGGTAACCTAATACTGAACACTAGGCAATTTAATTCACCTCAATTTTTAAACTAGTTTTCCTTAGTCACCCTCTCAATGCTAATAAAACCAAGAGAAGTAGGAGGGAAGAACATGGAAGCTACTGTTCCCTGGTAACCACAAGGAAAGAAAAACGCTGAGATGAATCAAATTCCACTACCTCCCTTCATTCATTAATTTATTCTGTCATGAATTCATTCATTGATTCATACATTTATTTGATAAATATGTTCTAGGCACTGTAGACAGAGCAATGAACAAGATAGACATGGGGCTTACAATTTAGAGGAGGTGGAGACAGACACTAAACACTTTATCAAATATACTCCTGGTAGGTGTTATGAAAACAAATAAAATAGGGTAAAGAGCTACAGGATTCTATGAACCAGGAGGGCAGAGGTGGGTAGAGTTGGCATTAATTTAGGTAAAGTGGCCAGGAGAGGGCTCTCTGTGCAGGTGACTTTAAGGTAATGTTTGATAAACTACAGGTGGCAGCCCCATAAAGATCTGGGGAAAATGCCTTCCCAACAGTGTGGAGAGCTGGGGTGATGGTCCTCAGCCAGGATGAAGCTTGCCTTGTTCAGGGAACAATGAGGAGTGTGGCTGGAAAAGGAGTCCCTGAGAGGCCATGAAGGGGATAATGACTAGCATCGTACAGGGCCTCGGGTAGCATCTTGAAGCTGTGACCCTTCCCTTAAAACCTTCAGAGAGTTTTAATCAGGGCCATGACCTGAAATCACATATGTTTTTAAAGACCACCTCCAGCTATTGGTTGAAGAGACACGGGTATCCTGAAGGAAGAATCTTGATGATTTGTTTAGTACATATGATGTGTGACTATAATCTGATAGATTTTTAAAATACATGTGAAATCTATATATCCAGAGAGGTGTGGGGTTCTGAATCATAACCACAAGACACTATGTCATTACTCCAACAATGTCGCTATTTAAAATAACAAATTTGAAAATACTTTTGGAAGAGATTGAGCCTGTAGTGCACCATTTACTATCTTGAATGATAGCCTCTTTAATTACTGTGATTAGTGAATTTGATTTTTAAGAATAGAATAAAGGCATTTGGCATCTCATCTAGCAAAAAAATAAAAAAGGAAAACAAAAAGGGAAATATGTATTTTGGTAATATCATTACTAAGATGATTTTGCTTTTAATGTGAAAACATTTTCGAAATTTGAGTTGCAAACATGTTTTAAGCAATTACAGCATCTTTGGAATAGATTATGTCTTCTATCACAAGATGGTGATGGTTTCTCCCACCTCTGAACTTACAGTAGACTTTAATCTCTATCTTCCATAGGTAATGAACCACTTCAGTGTGGTGTTTTAGTTGTATCCATATTTCATCTTCCTGATGAGACTGGAAACTGCTGAGGGTAGAATCTTGCTTTTTTAACAATTTATGTCACTTGGTCCAGTGCAATTGGTGCTTGGATAAATAACTATCCATCTTTACCTTCCTAAATCAAGTTTCAGTTAATCTTAATAATGGCGTTATTTTCACCCTTAGCCTGGCCCAGGCTTGGGATTTTTAGTCAAATCTGTTTTTCCATGAGCACTATGTAATTTAGTCTTCATTTATAAGATAATTTTGTCTTTGTCTTGAAATTTATTTTGTGATTTTAGTCAACTCTAGTCATATCTTTAATTTATAATCATTTCTATTCTTAGCTTTAAATTTCTAATTTGGTGTGCACTTCATATCTGTCAAACCATATTTGTTTAATATATGTTGATAAATATATGAGTTGCAGCTTTATTCTGTATCATAAGAGGTTTTCATTAATATTTTGATCAGTAGAATAATTTTGATTATCACTTTTTTTCTCTTTCAACAATTTTCATGAATGTTTTCTGCCATTTTTGTTGTTACTGTTTATTTTTAAGTATCATAGAGTATCCTGGACCAGCAATAATAGGTGAAATATGGAAAGGGGGTAGGGGCTTGAGTAGTTTACTAGGTTTCTTACTTTAGCTGATCTCTCTTTTATTGATATAGAAAAAAAAGATTTCTTTAATAAACTCCACCTATTGGGAGTGGGTTGATGCAGTTTCTGATTCTATGATCTAGTTTTTGTTTCTATTGACACTCAATAACTATTACTTGCTTTCTTCTTTTCTTTCCCCACCAAATCTCTGATGTATGACATCCTCTTCCAAATTGCTTCCATCTGATCTAGAAGTTACCTTTTCAAAGTTACCACCTCTGGGCCCATGCACTTTCAAGCCCCTTCCTTTTGTAGCAGAGTACTAATCCATAAGGGGTCAGACCTGTTCCTGCTTTTAGAATTTTCCGCTAAGGATAGGGCCAACTAATTCTTGAGGTTAAATTATCTGAGTTGTGTGACCACTATCACTAGTAATCTCCTCTATTTTGTACTGATACAATGTAAACCTGATTGAACACAGTCAGAAATTATTGCTGGTTTCTGGTGTATATTCTTGCACTTACATATAAATAGAAGTTTTTGCATTCTTTTCTCTGCTTATGCTGTGTGTGTGGGTTATGGGTGGCTTTAATCTGCTCTCCTTTTAAAACTGTATGGTTAGTGGAAGATTTATGGATATACATTGAGATACCTGGATTAAATCAGTCATGGGGACCAGCAGTTCAGTAACTTTTAAAGTCATATAACTATTTCTCCTTTGTTATTTTATATTCACTTTGGGAGTCCAAATTTACCTATTTCACATGCTTAAAAATCCAAGAGATTTTCTTTATTGCTCTCATCACTTGTAAAATACCTGATCCTATGATTATACATAGGTATTAATTTAACATTCACCTTTACGAGACCACTAATCATTTAAACTAATTCTTTCATGGCTCAATATATGTGTTAGTTCCCAGCACATAATGTGCTCGAATAGAAACTGTACTTTTGAGCCAATTATCCATGTCTGAAACTCTTCTAAGTGGGTTTAAGTCAATGATACCTACCTATAAATAACTACATAGCTTCATGTGCCATCACCATTGCTAAGGAATTAAATGAATCAAATGTAATGATACTGTAATGCAGGGAGTCAAAGTCTAAGAAGGCAACAATTGTGCAATGCACAGAATATGGTCTTTGGCATCAAATTGATTTTTTCAGATTAGTTTTGGTACTTTCGAGGCTCTCTAAATTACACTCTCAGTTTTTATTTTTAATTGTAAAGCAGATATAATAATACCTACCTCATAGAAAATTTGTCATAATTAAATGGAGTAATGTATTGAAAGCACCTAGCAAAATATTAGTTAGAAAATATTCACTCAAAAATTTGTTTGCACCATCTTCTTCCCTTGGGAAAAATTAAAATTGCACATAAAGGGCCATGGTGCTACCATTGCTTCTATGGTTCTAACTAGCTTTTAATTTATCCGAAGTGTTAGTTTCTCTCATGCAAGAATTAGGGATCACTGTGATTTAAATGAAATATTTATAAAGAAATCACAAACATGGATATTGTGGCAATTGACTATTTGCTGTTAAGATGGTTATTTTCATTTCAAGCTGGGGAAATATGGTAAAAAAAAAAAAAAAAAGAGGATTTACTCCCAACTCCAGTCGCTGGGTGAATTCCAATTCTTGTGTTCTCTGTGAATTAAGTTGTTATTCACTGAAAATTTATTTTCTAAAAGCTCATCATTACATGCACAAAGGTATAATACTTTAAATGCAGAAATTCTGAATTAAACAAATGTAATAGATCTGCTAGTGGGATTTATAGTACCCAATAACCATCTCAGAATATACTTCACAGATTGCTTCTTTATACTGCAAAATGAATAGGATTTTATATCTGAAGAAACAAATCTGCACATTAAAAAATCAATGTTTCTCATGATACACACTTAGTATTATTTCAGGGAATACTACAGCTGGCATAACCTAGTTAAAACAGTATAATTTTCTTGACTACATGCATAGTCTTTTCGGAATCAAAACTGCCACTTACAAACATGTAAAGAGGAACAATGACCTTCCTGCTTTGGCAACCATCAAAAGTACTTTTTGCTCTACTCTCTCTCAAAGCCCTGATGCATAATCCTTTCTCTTGATACTTGAATGCCTCTTAGATTTGAAAAACAAAAAGGTTTGGAGAGAGTGAAGGGGAAGAGAGGTATAAAGCACATTCTGTCACAGAACCTTTACTGAAAAATCCTCAACAAGCAGAATGGATTGAAAAATTCAAGCATGACTAAAAAGTACATTCCCCACTAGTCAGTAGATTTTGCTTCCTATTTGTCACTGCCACCTTGAAGAGCGGTGAGCATTAATAATGCATGGATGCTAGGAATGTATTAGCAACTAACCTTGCGAAGAAAATCAGCTGGGAACCCAGAAGAGCTGTAAAATGAAAGAGAGAGAAAGGAGAAAGAGAGAGAGAGAGAGACAAAAAGGCAAAGTGAATATACACACATGCTCTGACATATCCTTCTTATTTATTAAAGAGATTTGGGGAGCAGTGTCAGGTGTATAGGCAACTGTGTATTTGTAAAAGAAGGGTAGAAATCCTTGGAATGGGGCCATAATGGAATTCATTGATCAGATTCACAAATTTCCCCACTCGAATCAGGCTTATTGCTTACTTTTATGTAACATAAAGAAATACCCCTAGGAGATTAGTGCATTTATATATTTAGGCAAATATGAAGTTTTAGTAAACAATACCTTAGACGTCTTCCTTAAAGAAACATGAACAAGTATATTTCTTAATGTGTTATGTGTAATTTGAGATATACTTTAGGATGTGGTATACATTACAGATAGATTTATTGTGATATGTGAATGCCAGTGCTGACTTCAGAATCCCCACAAGTGAACAAACATGCAGAGACATACCAGCTCAGATTAGTAGGGTTGCTCATGTTTCAAAAGGAAGTTTTAATTTTGTAAAAAATTGCATTTATTTTTAAATTATTATTTTTCAACGATTTTAAATAGAAACCAATTCAGTTCCTTTGTGAAATTATTACTTGTCTGTGAGGATGCCACCACGTGACTGCTTAGCCCTAGTGGTTCAGGGGTTCAGGTCCTGGGGGCTTCACCCCAGAGAGTGTACCATGTTCTGTCCTTTCTACTTCCCCTAAACCCCACCGCCCTACCCATACCTCCCAATACCATACCCAGCCCACAATGACTTGTCAATTTATTGAACTGATTGTGGAAGATGCTAGATTATGGTTTGTAAAACATTTATATTTTAAGTCCACCACCTTCAATTCAAAATACTAAGTTAAGTTATGGCACTGGGATTTTTATTTTCATACCTAAAGATTTTATACTTTAAAAACCGGGAAGGTTTCTTTCACTCATGAAAATATGTGAACATGAAATATTTTTAATTTGTTTACTAAAGGATGTTTAGTACCATTTTCTTTTTTTCCCTTAATTTTATTATAAAAATGTCAAACATACTGATAAGTGGGAAGAACTTTCCATATATTTCAGTATATTTTATGTATTCAGCACATAGATTGTCACTATACTTGCTTTATTACATGTCTAATCATCCCTTTCCCATTCATCCAACAATCCATCTTATTATATTTTTACATTTCAAAGTAAGTTGCAGATATTGCTATACTTCTTCCTATATACTTTGGCACTCATATCATTAGCTAGATTTCAATATTAGTTTACACTTCTTTTAATGTAAAATTTACGTACAATGAAATACTGAATCATGGATATGTAAACCAATGAGTTCTGTCAAATGCATACAACTGTGTAACCCAAATCTCTTTCAAGATATAGAATATTGTTATCATCAACTTATTTACTATTTTCTTAGCCCCCTCACATTTACACAGTTTTGAAGAAAGAGGAAGTCCAAAGACTACAGCTTACGTTCTCCCACAAAAAGTACTTATTCAAGATTTAAGAAGACTAGATTTTGGCATAATTAGATGATCACATGTTTAAGATATGAAAATTCTAAGAGAATTGCTTCACTACCACTTTCTCATATTCATTACAATTATTCTCTTGAGAAATGAGCAATTTCATCCTATTATTTTCTTAAGAGTTTTTGTTGAACTTAAGTAAATTTTTATACATTGTTCTTTAATTATTATATTTATTATCATTATTATTCCTTCACTTAATTTCTCATTTGGGAAAGCATCCCAGAATAATTTTATTTTATTGTGGCAATCTTCCTCTCCAAAGCTCTTTTCTTCTCCCTCCCCTTACCCCAGTATGCATAATACATTTAAAGAAAACCTAATGGAACAGCTACTAAATTTCTTGATGAGTGAATGAAGAAATGATATGGACATGACTTGAGTCATATGTACTTACATGTTAGCTGGTAATCTTTGGAACAAATTACAAAATTACTGTATAGAGTAGTGTTTTCAGAAGTGCACTTAAAGATTTACTATCAACTTGTATTGGCCATACATAGCAAAGATGGCTCAAAAATGAAACTTATTCAAACTCAAAAAAAATGATATAACTTTACATTTTAAAATCACCTTATTCATTGAAGACTTGCCCTGTCCAATCAATTTTTTTCTTATCAGAAGCCAGACCCACCTTGGATTTAGAGAATGTTTCTTCATTGTTTCTTATTTACACCCTCATTCCTTGATTTATTGTTTTATTGAGTTCCCCACCTTTTTTTTCCATTATGAGAAGAGCTTCCCAGTTTGGCAATCTTCTTTCACTTTAGATTTGATAAGTTGAGGTATCCATGACAGGAGATTTCTGCAACCAGCCACATTCAGTGACACCTCTTCCATTCTGCAATCCTATAGGAGGGGAAGCACTAAGGGGCACTTAACCATGCAGGTGGGAGTGGTAGCAGTGACATCCACTGCTGTTTCCTGAAAGTACATTTATTTTATTCAAATCACAGATTCACTCACACTGCTGTTACCTTGATCAGGGGCTCAAGGTAGGTAGGAAAAATGGAGTAATAAAAACCAGGGGAAAGATGACACAACTTAACCCATTCCAAGAATATTATATTCCTTCATTTGTTTTATTTCAAAAAATAAATAAAACAAAATAATATATAATTTAGTAAGTAAAGTTATTTATTGAAAATATTTTTTAAGACTCTAGAGAGCAAAAAGCCCCTAAATTCTTGAAAATTTTTCAAGGGAGCAAGTGCAATGCTGTGCATATATTGGATGCTCAGTTAATTATGTCAACTGGTAAGGAAAGGCAGTTATCTGTTTTTATGTCTGTCTGTCAGAAGACTACCATATGGCTCTTTTTTCTCTTATTATTAACACCTCTTACTTGTTTCTAATGCCAAAAAAGGAGAGCAGCACTAGAATTTTTTATAATGAGAATTGAAAGGAAGGGCAATGAAGCATTTGACTGTTTTGTGGATGAAATTTTACTTAATAAAGTAGGAAAATATATGTGGGAGAAGGTACACATTTTCCTAAGTTAAAAAGGCTGTTTTTCAACCAAAAGTTATTGATCTTTCCTGAAAACATTGATACACACACACACACACACACACACAGACACACACACACACAAGGTATTGAGACATCTAATTCCTTGTAACAAAACTTTTCAAAGATGTAAATACCATCTAATATGAACCCATAGAAACAAATGATCCTGATTAAAAATCATCAGTATGTACCCATTCATACTGAATTCTTCTACGTTACAAAATAGTGAATCTAATTCTTGAAAAGAAATTAGCCATTGGAAATAACTGATAGCCTTGCACAGTTTGTTAACATCTTCCAATATTTTAACAGAAATTCAATTTCTTTGACTTTAAGTGAGGGATTGTAATTAATTCATTCTTCCCATAGGGGTATAGAAATGTATAAAACCTGGCCTTACATTCTCAGCTAGGTGATTTTAGCTGACAGGCTAAGATTTCCTTATTGCTGGCTTTAAAAATATGAATACTTCGGGGTTTTCTACATAATCCCATTAGGCCATTATCCAATTCCTCTTAACACATTTTTTAAAGCTACTAATTGATCCAATCCCAATATTTCTTTTTGGGATATATTTCAGTAAATTTTTTAAATAAGAAAAATAAAACCTCAAGGAAATATTAACCATAAAAGTTCAATTAAAAAATCATTATGGCAATGTCATGAACCAACAGGAAACCAAGGGATGTGCAATAAATATGAACAAGAGCTGCACTTCTCATAGTAGCTAAAGTCCAAAATGACCCCCTTCCCTGTAGTTAGAATGGGTTACTGTGCAAAAGTCCTAACATGTTTTCCTGCTCTACTAAATTGTAGATTGATAAACTAATGGTTTTCCATTAAAATTTTTCCAACAGTCAAGTTGCTAGGTAAGACATTACTTCATCAGCCTTTTAAATTAATACTAATTCAAATATGTAAATAAGAGCCCCTTTATCAAAATATGGAGCATAAAACATAAAAATGAGCAAATTTCATAGCAAGTTATATATTATAGTACATTAAAATATGATAAATGGAATGGAAAAAAATGAGGAGAACTAGAAGAATGTGGAGTTCTGGGGGAAGATGCAGATTGCAATTTTAAATGTGTAGTTTGAATATAACCTTGATTGAGAAACTAACATATGAGCAATAAGTTGAAGGAGGTAAGTGATTGAATCATGTCAATATTGGGGGAAGTTCTTCTGAATAAAAACTCTGAGAAGGTCTAGCTTCCAAGTTAATGGGACTGCCAGGGAGCCCAGTAGAGATATATGGGGGTAAATTATACAACTGTACTTGGCAATATGCTCACAACAACTCTTTCTTCTCAGTGCATGAACATACACACACACACACACACACACACACACACACACACACACACCACCCACAAAGAGAGTTAGATGAGATGAGATCACAGACTGTAATGAATACCCAAGCAAACATCCAAATCTGTTTTTTAAACAAATTAGACAAGAAGTCTGAGGATCACCAATATTTCTCTACTGTACCTAAAATAAAGTCCCTTTTATTTTGACATGTATGGTTTTGCAGCCTCAAAGACTGCACAAATGACTGTAGCTCAATGTAAAGCAAAGTGGGAGAGTAAATCAGTTCATGGTTCTCATGTACAATCTTCACCAACAGAAGAGACTCAACAAGAATCTAATGATTCTTTTACATCTAGAAAACACAAATATAATATTAGAATAGAAAAAAATGAAATCAGGGCTTCCCTGGTGGCGCAGTGGTTGAGAATCTGCCTGCTAATGCAGGGGACACGGGTTCGAGCCCTGGTCTGGGAGGATCCCACATGCTGCGGAGCAACTAGGTCCGTGAGCCACAACTATTGAGCCTGCGCGTCTGGAGCCTGTGCTCCACAACAAGAGAGGCCACGATAGTGAGAGGCCCGTGCACCGCAATGAAGAGTGGCCCCCGCTTGCCACAACTAGAGAAAGCCCTCATACAGAAACGAAGACCAAACACATCAAAAATAAATTAATTAATTAATAAACTCCTACCCCCAACATCTTCTAAAAAAAAAAAAATTAAAAAAAATGACATCAAACAAAAAGAGAAAGCTCTTGTAGATCAAAAAAATCCAATAAGACTAGAAAATAGAAAAAAAAGAACATAATTCCAAAGCAAAAGAATTGGAAAATATGAAAAATAAATACACCAAACTAGGTGATCTGATATGCAATTTCTTCCACAAACAGAAAATGAAGACACTAAAGAATCAAAAGATCTTCAAAACTTGTAGATGAGAAAAATGTTATTTATAAAAAACAAAATCGTACTGGAACTGTAATTTTCATCAGTGCCACTGAATATTAGATGGAAAACATGTGATGCTTTTAAAATTTTATACCCAGACAAACTGTCTTTCAAGTAAAATAAAAGTAGAAGGATTTTCGAACATTCAAGTCCACAGAAAATTTACCTCCAATGCATTTTTCATAGGGAGATATTTGAAGATAAATGGCAAAATAAAGGAATAAACCCCAAAAGATGGACTTATGTATTCCAGGAAATAATGACTGCAATTCTTCATGTCTGTGAAGGGAAGGATCACAGTGAAAGCTCTATAACAAATTAAGAAGTAAATGTTCCAAATGGAAGAAGGAGGATTACAGCTTTTAGACAAAAGTTTTATTTTAAAAAAAGAGTCTTAAAGCATAAAAAATTCTGATTGAAAGGTTAGAAAAAATTGGGGATCTGATAAAGTCAGATGTCAGATAAATATAAAATTACAAATGCCTAGAAAAATAAACATGCAAGGAAAAGCAAATTAAAAGCAAAATAAAATTATGTCCATAGTAAAGGTGGGTCGTCAATAAATATTTGAAAAATTAATAAGTGTATGCATTTTGACAATGGAAAAGTACAGCATAACTGAGAGAAGATAAAATGTAACAAAAGGAAAGAAAGAAAGAAGAAAATGTAGCAATTTGAATACCCTGATTTGCAAAATGTAGAATCGTAAAATACTATCAAAAAAGGAAAAAAAATCTGAATTTAAATATATCACATAACTTACAATAGCAACCAATGGAAAAACTAAAAATAGTAAAGTAATTCAAACACTGGAATAAGATTGGAGAATTGTGAATGTACAATGAATGCTATTATGTCATATCAAGAAGTCAACAGATATTGCCTGACACAGAGATATAAATATACTTTCAAAAATTATGAGGATACTCTCCAGAAGAATTAAAATCAAAATTATTACACTATGCTAAGTGAAAGAATCTAGACACAAATTGTCAAATATTGTGCGTTTCCATGTATATGATATATCCAGAATAGATAAATCTACAGAGACAAAACAGTGACTAGCTGTTGTCAGGGCTGGAGAGAAGGGCTGAGTTTCCCTTTAGGGTGATGAAAATGGTTTGAAACTAAATACAGATGGTGGAGGCACAACACTGTGAATGAGCTAAATGCCACTCAATTGTTTACTTTAAATTGATTAATTTTATGCTATGTGAATTTCATCTCAATAAAGACATCAGCTTCTTTAAAAACCCCAAAACCGCAGGACTGGGATAGTAAGGAAAGAAGCCAGAGACTGGTTATTTTCATCATAAACTTGTTTGTACTATGGGCTGTAATACTTTAAGCATGTATTATTTTGATAAATATATTTTAAAATTATTTTTAAAATAACACAAATTCAGCCAATATCAGAGGGACAAAATTCTGTCTCTATACAGAGAGTAGAGGAAACGGAACAGTAAAATGTTGTCCAGTTTATTACATTGTAAATGGATGCAAATGTGCTTGAGACATAATCTTTTTTTACTTTCAGATGGTATAAATGGATTTCAGCTATTTGTCTCAATTATACTCTTATGGAACTAAATGAACGCATATATATTTCGGATAAGTATGATAAACAATAAGAAATCTATAAAAGGAGCATCAGATGTACTTCTTTAATTCACCATAATCCTACTGTAATCTGCACTCAAAGCTTTGTGTGTTAATTATGAAGGGATATGAATCTTTGCATTTCCTTTATTCTTGCCTTTTAGTAGTGACTTGGTAATATCTGCTAATGGGCTTTGTTGTCTGATGAACTGAATTACTGTGTTCCCTGTACAGGACTCTGCTAAATCATCTAAGATATTTCAGGAATTAACCTCCATTTAAACCTTAGAACTGGGGACAAAAGCATAAAATGATTACCTCTGATGGAAAAGAAAAATCAATGTTTTGTAGCTTTGCAGGAAGACAAAGCAATCCTAAGTTTCCCATTCATAATTTTATTTGTATTTAAAGGAAAAATTAAAAAAAAACAATTTTTATGATTAAAAAAAGAAAATTCCCTGCCCCTCAGTCTTTGACTATAGTTATTTCCTTTAAAAATAGAATTTTGCCTTCAAAAATGTCATTATTTCAACCTTTGAAAGTTTTAGTTAAGTTACCCAGAGGCACATCTTGGAATATCATTTGTTTTAAAGAAGTAAATTTTGTCCTCATTTATGATGGTGAAATCTTCTAAATATGCACATTTCAATATTCTCAAGATTTGTAAGTGGAACTTAATGAAATGGAAACTTGGTTGGTAATTATACCCAGCTCAGCCAGAAAGTTCATGGTGCTGTCAGCCTGTTTGGTCATGGGTAGCTAAGCAACACAGCCAACTAGCACCTTGGTGGAGGATATTTTTAGCTTCATTGCACATTTTTCATTTATCTATTGGAGATTGATTTGTTTTGCAATTTATTTTGAGATTCCACTACTTAAAACGAAAGTCATACCATTATACCAAAGGAAATGTACAAATAGGAATTTACAAATGACATGATAATCTCCATGATTTGATACAAACACAATATAAATATTGTTGGAGAGTTAAACATCACTTTATATTTTCAAAAAAGTAGAAATAATCTTGAGGCTTCAAAAATAATTCCTTATCAATAAATAAGTTGAGTTTATCTGTTCATGAGTGAAGACACCACTGACATATTCAAGTTAAATAACTTAATTTGTTTCTAAACTCAAATTAATATCCTAGTGACAAGTCCATGATTGCTTAATAAGTAGAATATAAATTAGACACAAGGATTATGTTCCTTTGGTAAACAGCATTTCAAGGGGAGATGAGAAATGTAACAAGTTGTCAAAAATCTTAAATGTCAGAGTAGCAATGGGCAGAAAGCTTTTGAAGTAGTTAATTGCATTTTCAGACCCCTGCGTTCCTGTGCTGCACCTGGAAGAGAGCTGATGGCCACAAAGCACACTGACTCTATCAATGTCACACTCATCCATTTCTACCCACTAGTCCTGATGGAGAAAGTTTCGCTCCTTAAGGTAACCTGCTATTCACATGTCACTGATAGGAAACTGCATGGCATAGAGAGGAAAAACAACCAGCTAAATAAGTAAACATGATATCTAGAATTCACAACTTTGGAGAGTCCAAATACTAGCTCAACGACTAATATCAATGTTCCTGAATCAGATACTTACTTTCCCTCTACTTTGTATCCTCACTTATGTAATGGGATGATACTTTCTACCACTCAGAATATTGTAAAAAGTGAACAAAGTGCATAAAATATGTAGCATGCATTAGGGTACTTGAACATGGTCCAACTCTGTTCCCACCCTTTGTAACCGGACACAATGATCAAGTACCGATAGTGATTTAAACATTTGTCATATCTTACCTGCCATCACTAATACAATCTAGGAAGCTACCAACTCTTAAGTATCACACTATTTTCTTAAGAGGAATAATCTTTTCAGTGGGTGAATAGATGGTATTCATATTTTTTTAAAAAGTGGAAACTGACCTGGGCTAACTGAATGCAAAGAAGGGTTTTATACATGTACATTTCTCATGATTAAAAACCTACTGAAAAATTTAAATTTTAAAACACTTCTAAAATATATTCCCTGCTTCATTTAAATATGACTATAGCTTGTTTAATAGAGTACAATCTCTTTCCAAGGATCCCATTTACAAGGATTTCCTGTGTGATTGATATAAAAGTCTACAATCATGATCCAATCTCCCAGGTTGTGTTCTAGGTAGTGTTCAGTGTGTTTCTTGGATAATATCTTAAAGGAGGGGTGGTGCTGTCTTCAGAAACTGAACAACTTCATATTTCCTACATGAATTGATTGTGGAGACGGAGTGACACCTTTGAGAAAGTTTCCCATGCTGTTCCATTGTTCATTTTTAGATATGAGCTAAGCTGAATTTCAAACACTAGCATTTGTAGTTGATGACAGTGACCACGTCAAGAACCCTAGGATGGCCATGTAGCCTCTTAGAGGTGCTCAGACCTCAGTCTTAGTACATGAGTGAGGGGACATGCAAGAAGTCTGGTTGGACTCAAAGCAGTGATGTGAGGAGCAATGACTATTTTTAGCTTGATTTACTCTTGTTTGTGTTCCTTTCTAGTGTATGCTGAATAAGGTAGAACCTGACCCCTGCTAATGGGGACAACAAAGGAAGGAAGTTGCACAATACGCTCCCTTTAAGTTCTGAAGTGGAGATAAGATTAAACAATAGTAATGCTTCTCACTACTGACATAAAAATAAATTGAAAACATTATCAGGAATGCCACTAATTCAGAGCTTCCCAATCACAATCCCAGTGGAGACACCCATTTCCTGGTAGTCTGGAGACCTGCGAATAAACGGATCAAAATGCAGTGACGTAACCATTACACCTATAGAATGATTCATAGGTGGAATAAAAGCCAGAAGAATGTCGATTTACACATGAAAGTTTGTAATGACAGCAGGCAATTTGAAACTATGAACTTTTTTAATTTAATGTTTTATATTAGTTAATAATGGAGACAGACTTCTAGATGTTGCCATGCAACATGTATACTCATATAAATTCATATATTTGAGCACTAAGGTATGATAAATACATCACTGAACACAACAGGATGTGTTCAGGTTGTATTTTGTATACAGCCCCTAATAAGTCTTTGAGGGGTTGTACACAAAATATATTGCACATTAGTGAATAAAAGATATAAGTATTAGTATCAAATATATATAGTGGTTGGGAACACCTTGCTATTCTGGGTAGACTACTTACTTTTATTATTGAGTTAGCTACTCTCCTTAAGATAGTGTCTTTATCTGTGGTTCATTTTTCAGTCTATTCAGTTTTATTTATATTTGTTATTTAATTATTTTCCCATGACACATTATTGGTCATCATATAATTTCAAATCTACTTTTTTAAATCTTCTATTGCCCTAAGTATTTGTTCTCAAAACATCATCTTTTAAGTATCACTTTATTTTTAAAGTTTAAATTTTGACCTAAAAAAGAAAGCACAGGTAATCTTCTCATCATTTTAAATGCAGCTGTTTTTTTTACCTTGAAATGATATTGACGCTTTTAAAGTTTTAGGTCATTTTCTTTCCCTTTACTTTGGACTGGCATAAATGTTTACATAGCTAATCTTATACAAATAAGATAAAAAAGCTGCCCTGACCAGGACCTCCTTTATTTCATTTCCTCCTTCTTTCTTTCTCTTTTTTAACTTAGCAGGATATACCTTATTAAAAATGACTATGCAGTTTTTCCCTGATACCTCTATGTTTAGCAAATTATTTTCTTGGTTCTCTATTTTTGGAAAATTTTAATTTGTCAATTTAATATTCATGATACTATCTGTCAATAATGTTAAACTATTACAGATATAATTTCTGAAGAATGTGTATGATTCTTTTTTTTTTTTTTTTTTTTTTGCGGTATGCGGGCCTCTCACTACTGTGGCCTCTCCCATCGCGGAGCACAGGCTCCGGACGCGCGGGCTTAGCAGCCATGGCTCACGGGCCCAGCTGCTCCGCAGCATGTGGGATCTTCCCTGACTGGGGCACGAACCCACGTCCCCTGCATCGGCAGGCGGACTCTCAACCACTGCACCACCAGGGAAGCCCTGTGTGATTAATTTTGAATATAACTTTATTGTTTTTGTTTTATAATTGATTATATCAAACTGTTTTTACCTGTAAATTTTGTTTCACATCCTTAAAAACAAATAAATAATCCCATGCTGTAGTGTAGTTAGGCATTTATTAATAGGTTGTATTAAACAAGAATACTTTGTAGATTAGAAGCAATTTCCAGCGAGTTTATGGAATTTCATGTCAGAATATAAAGTCTGACAAGATATAAAACACAACTGGACTTCAGTTTTCTTGTCTGTAAATAGGTATAATTATACAACCTCTTGATAATGCTAAGATATAAATAAGGTTTGCATGTGAAATGCCTAACATACAGTTTATGCCATTGATGCTCAAAAAATAGCAGCTATTATCATTAAATATATGCTGGACTTGACTCTAAATTTTTCATTATATGCTAATTGAAATTCTTTCAGGAAATAAAGCAGAGATTTTTCAAGTGTGTTACCAGCCAACAGCCTGTTCTTTTTTTTTCTTCCGGGATATTTTGCAACTGAACAAAATTATAAAGCTTAGAGTAAAAAACGGATATGAATCTTTTTTCTAAAGTGGATTAATTAAATTTTGTTATTTGAAACTTTGTGATTATCTTCACAAAATCTTGATTTTGGAAAAACATGCATGTGGTTTTTAAAAATCTGACTATTTCCTTCACTAAATGCGGGTGGCCTCAGTTTAAAGATTTATACGAGGAAGCAGGAGACATGATCCAGAATATATTTCAAGGAATTTAAATAGGGATATCCAATTAATTAACATCTGTATTCATTTATGCCTAGCTTTACATTGGATAGATTCTATAGTCTATATCCTGCCATGGTTCAGAGCATGAAATTCTTTCTAACTGAAAAGATGTATGTAAAATAATCAGTGTGAGAAAGATTGTTCACTTTACCTCCAAGAAAAACTTTTGGCTTCTTTACTTTAATGTTAAACAATAGACATTTATTTCATTGGCATTTGTGAACTCTATGAATAACTTGTGGGGAGGAGGATAGATCTATAAATATTACAAAAAGTTCTAAGCTAGGAAAGTACCTTTGATGCTTCAGCATTGTTATATGATACGCATGATCTCATGAATGTGGACAAGGGAAAGCAATTGAAATGAATACCTTTACTGCCTTCTTCCCAATATGAGTGATAGTGTAAATGTGGCCACTGAATAAAATCAGTCATACTGAGGGAAGTTGGGGCTCGGGGCTGTGTTTTTTAATAAACGGAAATGTTGTAATTTAATAGTTCTCTAATACTAATTACCTTTCCTGATATTTTTTCTGAAGTCTCTTTAGACAGATCTAAGTTGAACTAGATTATTTTTCTTTCTCTCTTTTCTTATCTAGAAACCTCATTTAAACCTCAACATCAGGAATGAGATGAAAGTACCGCGTTTTCACATTGATGCTCTATAATGAATATATTATCCCAGGAGCCTTTCTGGCTTACCTTTTGCTGTTGAATAACACCACATTTTATTAAATATCTGTGAAATGTTCCCTGAGATGTTACATAGCCTGTTCTCTTTAGACAGTAAGTTTTGTAAAATCTTCTTGGCTTTGTATAGGTGATAACAGGAAACAAGAATAATGAGATAAAACCTCTTCTTTCAGGTTTTTTAATTGAGGAACAAATTATTTCATAGTTTCTCATTAGTTATTCCCATGGATTCTAATGACAAGGTGCCAACTTTCACACTTTAAGCAGGTTAATTAATCAGGTAGTAATGAAGTTGTGTGATACCTGAGTGTTGGTGTGCTGAATAATCACAGTTCCTAATAACGTGCTTAAATGTCTGTAAACCTGAGAGGATAAGATGAAATTCAGATCTTCTGAGTTCTACATAAATAAACATATGCTAGCTAATGGGAAAACTAATTTTAATTTAGTACCCTATGTATAATTTTAATTTTGTTATATATATGTGTGTGCATATACATACTGCATATATACACCCATAATTATATACATATATATGTTGCTTTTTTCATATGCTTCGGGGTGCATGATCACACATCAATCTTCATATTTGAGCAATTTTGCTTTTTTTAGCCAATCCATAAAATTTTATATTTTAAATCTCATGGTTCAATTGTGATTTCACTTATGAAACTAGGTAAGAGGGAAATTTTGGGTGAACTCTCACAATATGACACAGTATGTAAGTGTGTCAAATAAGATATCATTATCAGGGAGACATCACTAAGGTGTAAATAGTCTTGAGGACCCTCAGTGTCCACTGCTCAGCACAATATACTGGAGTCGTCTCCAGTCCTTGTCACCTAGATTTCCTTCTTTGACCACCTCAGGAAAGATCAGCATATGAAAAACTACGTATCTAATATGTTGAATGTCACCTTGTTTATAATCACAGAAGACTGAAATAAAATTTTAAAGTAGACAAATTATTTCTTTTTTTCCCTAATGATATTGTAGACAAGTCTATCTCTAAGGAAACAGAAGGTTCAGGATATAAGGTGAAGTGCCTTCTTTCACCAACCAGTGTTTCATCCTTGTGAAATCCACAATAAAGTCAAAAATGTGCTTCCTAAGTGTAGTATGTGCAGCATCTACATTGCCCTGTTAACAATTAAAATATTGATGGGGTGATAACATATATAATTAACTCTCAACTAATTAGGATTA
The DNA here is from genome assembly GCF_951394435.1 of Stenella coeruleoalba. Taxonomy (NCBI): domain Eukaryota; kingdom Metazoa; phylum Chordata; class Mammalia; order Artiodactyla; family Delphinidae; genus Stenella; species Stenella coeruleoalba. Next base: position 43,970,306 of record NC_137151.1, read on the forward strand.
AAAATTAGAGGGTGGGTCAGGGAAGAAAAGTGTATTCAAATCAATATTAAAATAATTCTACTATCAATCTTCGATTGTCAAAGTAAGTTAACTGTAGTTAGGAAGCAGTAAGGAACTTGAAATATCTCAGACTTCTAGGATGAGCCTGACCAACAGGCAGTTAACAATCAGATCATGATCGCAGCTCCCTCAGCACAGAAGCCACGCAGTCAAGGCATAAGACTGGGTCACTAAGGAAAGGAGGGGCTGGCAGTAAGGGGCATGGAGGGAGGAGGAACAGGGCTCCCACTCACATTCCCACCAAATCATTAGGTGGTTTGAGACCTGTGACCACAACTCTGCTCCATGGGGACCTAACAGGTCCCTCCACTGCCTTCCAGAAAGGGGGCACTTGGTTTGCCCCTGCTGCAACTTAAACTCAATCTATAAGCCAGTAAGACCTCTGTCTTTGAATAAGTCAAAATTCTCTCATTCTACTTACTTATCTGTCTATCTACACATATTTGTGTGCGCATAATATTTATTCTTTTGCACAATATTGTGCAATCTATTGCATAATATTTTAAAATATTTATCCTGCATATGTTTATATACAGGCTGAAAGATGTGTATACATAAAGCATACATGTCTGCATATTTACCTATACTTAGCTAGCTTGCTCGAGGGTTTTTATTATTTCTTTATTTTTATTTTGACTTTTGCTTGTTTGCAGATTTGTTTCGTAGAGAAAGTGCTTTTTATATTTGTTCTGTTTGGGTTTGAGCTAAACAGGATTCAGCACCCCAACTCTCTGAATGGTCACATCCTTCAACCACTCACTGACTCATCTAGCTGTACAATCTTGGGACCAGAGTCTAGTTACCCACCTTCCAAGAGTAAAAAATAAGCCAATTAATTAGGCTTTAAGTAATGCAGCAGGTGGAATTCAGCAAATTAGAACAATTAACTGATTGCATTAAGAATATCAGTATTAAACAATGCATAATCATGGACTCAGGGATTTCAAAACACTCATTTTTAACAAGAAGGAGAATGATAGATTTTCTTATTATGCTTGAGATTTTCTTATTATGCTTGAGTTTAAACCAAAGTTTCCTAGACCCTACGTGGTCTAACAATTAAATTTTTCTCTGCTGGGACATAATAAATGGTGCTTCAGCTACTGAAGTACTTACATATTTTTTTCTTATTTATGCATTACAATTACAAGCCATGATCTTTATTCATAGTTTATTATGAGTGTCTGTCAATAATACTCACTGATGGAAAAATAAAATGAAGGAAACAAAACACAATCTTTCAAAATATTCCAATGGCACATAATATTATGCAGTTTTTCTCCTTCTCCAAAAAGCAGTATATGGACAAACCTAACCCTCCATATGCCCTTAAAGCTTTTGTTTCAAAATGACATGGTTTTGATAAGTTGTTGTTAAAAAGGAAAAAAATACAGAAATGCATATATTATTAGCACAATTGCATCCCATTATTGTCTTTTTCAAAATAAATTACATAAATGGGGTTTGTATTATTTGTTATACTTCACCCAGAGATTGGGATAATTAAGTTTCAAGAACTGAGATGCTTTAAAACACATTTAATTTAGTAAAATTGGGAAGGAAGCTACTGCAATTTAAAAAAAATAAATAAAAAAGACAAAAGTGTCCTATGTCTTACTGGGTAATTTGGAGTGAATTTAGACTGTGGCATTAGAAGTACAAAAAGGTAACTAAAAATGCCATTAAATGAAATGTTCCAAGTCCAAGCAATTTCCTTCTTAACAGAAAGTAAAATGCAAACAGAGATTACTAAAACCCTGCTGTGTTTAATTTAAGTGTATGTAAGCCTTTTACTCACAGTCATTTTGTCTGGAGATAATCACGGCCATCCACAGTGGTCAGGGCTGTGAAGCATGGGTTGTCGAAAGTTGCCCACTCTTTGATTCCACCTTGCTTGTGTCAGCTAGGGTTCATGTCAGGCAAGTTCAGCTTATTCATCTTCTGACAGAGTGGGATTCTCCTATTTCTGCCACCATCAATTTGTTTTTGTTGCCTCCAGACTGCTTGCAGCAACATGGAATCTTGTGTGTAACTGCATGTCCACCATTGCAAGGTGTCAGGATTGGCCGTATAAAGACAAAAAGACCTCTGTAGCTGTGTGAATATAAAATAAATTAGATATATCTTCACCTGTGGACTATTTATGTATATATACATGGCTTATTCAGTATAAAATTCCCAGTGACAAAGCTTGCAAATATGAAATCAACATTTTTACACTATTCAAACTGTCGGGAATATTTGTTACACACAAAATCCATTTTGAAAAGTAAGCAAAATCTTGGTACTGGAGAAATGACTAAACTCATCTTTTAAATATATAGAGAATAAAGAGGTTAAGAAATAGGTATACACATTGGGTCTGTCTAATAAGAATATTTTTCATTGGAATGATCATTTTTTCCAATATTTAAAAATATATTTCACAATTTGAGATAAGACTACTTTGAAGACTAGAGAATGCCATTCACAGAAGAGATGCCCAATACTGTTTTGCCATTTCATATTCACCTTCTGCTAGTAATCCCAACAATGAGGAGAGAGTTTGCATAATATGATGACTGGGTCATTAGTTTAATTTTTAAAATTATGCATTAAGTATTTATTAAGCAGCTAAGTGTGCACGAATCCCTGCTACTAGGTTATATAGACAAACAAATTGACAGTGAACCAAATAACACAGTTTCTGTCTTCAAGATAGAAGAGGAGGAATTGTAAAATTTAAAGGTGTGTGTGTGTGTGTGTGTGTACCTTCTGCAACTTTTCAATAGAAAAAGGAAAGATTCTTAAACATCTGGATAAGTCATTTCTTAACATGTGAAACACTCATGAAATATTGCAAGGAGCCAATTCTTTTTTTAGCATGGTGTAACTAATGTCCCCCCAAAACATTTATTAATATGAGCCAGCCAGAACTGGCATATAGGAATTCCATATAATTTATTAAATAACGTAATCCAACAGGCAGTAAAAAATGGTAGTGTCACCTGAAGATGTGATACAAAACTATGGGAGTGGCCTCTGCCATGTAACAGACAACCACAATACCACCTGAAATACTGTATAGTCTTTGAGCACACAGGGACATTAGATGTCATCAATAAGCCTGGGTTGTGGTCAATAATAAGCAGTTTAGGGTGTCCGGGGAAATTTAAAAGCAACTTAATGTCCTCTGTGGTGATGTAACTAGATACTGAAAAATTATTATTTAAAATGTACAGTCTTACCTCATTTATTTTAGGCAGAATTTTTAACGGAAGCTAATATAATACTTCCGGTAATGAGGTGTGTCTATATGTAACTGTCCTACACAGGTTTTTCACTTCTAAACAGCATTAAAAGATCTTGCTAGAAATCAGAAATGGCATAGAGTCTTAAGGCTTTTGAGATATTCTAGTTTAAACCACTGATATTATTTATGAGAAAGTTAATGCTCAAAGAAGGTACACTACTTCATCAAGGATATATGTAGTTGGCAGGACCAACATATGAGGCCATGTAGATTGAATACTGTGTGATTCCAAGGAGCACCCTCTCCACAGAATACAATTGGTAAAGCATCCTTTGGAGTTGTGAAAATTGGCAGAGTTATAAACTTAAATATGAAACAATGCAAAATAAACTTTCATGACTTCAATGAAATAGAGGCATGATTAGATACTAAGATTACATCAGCTTCACAACAAGCATAGAGCCCCAGGCAAACTGGAAAGTAGGAAAACTGTATCTTTAATGCCTCCACATTTCCACCATTATGCGTGTTGTATCCACTTAAACACAACTACAAGTATTCTAAAACAGTGGTGTGTTAGTTATCAATTTATTGCCACTCAACTCCAAGTTCAAATTCAACATTTTTACCCATTCTATGAAACTGGTTTCTTTGTCAACTGACCAGGTGTTAAGCTTTGTCAGCTGAGGGCACTGGAAAGCGACTAGAGGAGGAAAGGATTTTGATCTAGCGTGTTTCTTTGGTAGTCTCTTACAACTTACCTTGCTTCTTCAGCCTGGGCCACTACTCCAGGTCCAGATTCTGCCCTGCATGCAGATTCTCCAGCATCACACTTCACACTGCATCACACTGCAACATTCACAGCTTCTCCAACAATCAGCTCTAGTGGTGCCCAGCACGCAGCAGCATCCCCCAGAAATTCTCTTAGGTGATTTTGTAGCAAAGTGCCTCTGCTGAGACAATGCCCTTTGACAATCTTTCCCCAGCACCCTAAAGGAAGGATTTCTAACAAGTTCCAGCAAATTCCACAGGTGCAGCATCACAGTGAATTCTCTGTCACTGCCAAAACTTTCTCATGAGGTCTGCATCTCAGCCCTGGGGGAGGGGTGTTATCACACTGCCATGGCTTGTGGCTATATTACACATTATATTTATTATATTATATGATACAATTATATATTTATACTATATTTTATACTATAGTATCTGCTCTTACAGTATATATGTCATTCCTATATTGCTTACCATTCTCTTTACTTCTTACTACCCAATTCCTCATTTTGCCGATTCACTTTTATAGATAATAATTCATTATATTCAGCTCTCTCTGTTTAAAATACCATATAGTTTTACTAATTTACAATTCCAAGAGCATTACATGAAGCTATTTGGGTCTCCTGTTCTTGACATTTTCGGCTATTATGTTTTAAAATGTTTATCTTTTAATTATTTTGATAAAGTAGAAATAAAGTATTTAGCTATTCTACTTGGAGATTTTGTGTTTCTGTGTTTGTGTATTTGTGGGTGAATTAATTACTCATGGCCTTAAATACTTTTTTATTGCAGTGCAGTTCTGATTTTAAAAATTGTGATAGGAGGGGCTTCAAGATGGCAGAGCAGAAAGACGTGGAGATCACCTTCCTCACCCAAAATACATCAGAAACACATCTACATGTGGAACAACTCCTACAGAACACCTACTGAACGCTGTTAGAAGACCTCAGACTTCCCAAAAGGCAAGAAACTCCCCACGTACCTCGGTAGGGCAAAAGGAAAAAGGAAAAACAGAGACAAAAGAATAGGGATGGGACCTGCACCTCTGGGAGGGAGCTGTGAAGGAGGAAAAGTTTCCACACACTAGGAATCTCCTTCACTGGCGGAGATGGGGGATGGCAGGGAGAATGCTTCAGAGCCACGGAGGAGACAGCAGCAATAGGGGTGCAGAGGGCAAAGCAGAAAGATTCCTGCACAGAGGATCGGTGCCGACCAACACTCACCAGCCTGAGATGCTTGTCTACTCACCCGCAGGGGCAGGTCGGGGCTGGGAGCTGAGACTCTGGCTTCTGAGGTCGGATCCTAGGGAGAGGACTGGGGTTGCCTGCATGAACACAGCCTGAAGGGGGCTAGTGAGCCACAGCTAGCTGGGAGGGATTCCAGGAAAAATTCTGGACCTGCCTAAGAGGCAAGAGACCATTGTTCTGGGGTACATGAGGAGAGGGGACTGCTTCCCTGTCTTCCCACAGAAGGCAGAGCACCGCCTAAATGAGCTCCAGAGACGGGAGCGAGCTGTAGCTATCAGCCTGGACCCCAGAGATGGGCATGAATTGCTAAGGCTGCTGCTGCAGCCACCAAGAATCCTGTGTGCAAGCACAGGTCACTATCCAGACTCTCCCGGGAGCCTGTGCAGCCTGCCACTGCCAGGGTCCCGTGATCCAGGGACAACTTCCCCGGGGGGAACACACGGTGTGCCTCAAGCTGTTGCAACATCATGCCGGCCTCTGCCGCTGCAGGCTTGCCCCACATTCCGTGCCCCTCCCTCCCCCCGGCCTGAGTGAGCCAGAGCCCCCTAATCAGCTGCTCCTTTAACCCCGGCCTGTCTGAGTGAAGAACAGATGCCCTCAGGTGACCTACTTGCAGAGGCAGGGCCAAATACAAAGCTGAACCCCAGGAGCTGTGTGAACAAAGAAGAGAAAGAGAAATTTCTCCCAGCAGTCTCAGGAGCAGTGGATTAAATCTCCACAATCAACTTGATGTACCCTGCATCTCTGGAATACCTGAATAGACAATGATTCATCCCAAAATTGAGGCAGTGGACTTTGGGAGCAACTGTAGACTTGGGGTTGGCTTTCTGCATCTAATTTGTTTCTGGTTTAATGTTTATCTTAGTCTAGTATTTAGAGTTTACTGTCATTGGTAGATTTGTTTATTGATTTCGTTGCTCTCTTCCTTTTCTTTTATATACATATATATATTTTTTCTTTTTTCTCTTTTTGTGAGCTTGTATCTGTATGCTTCTTTGTGTGATTTTGTCGGTATAGCTTTGCTTTTACCATTTGTCCTAGGGTTCTGTCTGTCCATTTTGTTTTGTTTAGTTTTGTTTTTTAATATAGTTTTTAGTGCTTGTTATAATTGGTGAATTTGTTTATTGGTTTGGTTACTCTCTTCTTTCCTTCTTTCCTTTTTTATGACTTTAATTTTTTTATTTTTAATAATTTTTTTTATCTTAATAACTTTACTTTATTATTTTTCTTCTTACTTTCCTTTCTTTTTTCTCCCTTTTTTTCTGAGCTGTGTGGCTGACAGGATCTTTGTACTCCAGCCGGGTGTCAAACTGTGTCTCTGAGGTGGGAGAGTCGAGTTCAGGACATTGGTCCATCAGAGCCTTCCCAGCTCCATGTAATATCAAACAGTGAAAGCTCTCCCAGAGATTTCCATCTCAATGCTAAGACCCGGCTCCACTCAACGACCAGCAAGCTCCAGTACTGGACACCCTTTGCCAAACAACTAGCAAGAGAGGAACACAACCCCACCCATTAGCAGAGAGGCTGCCTAACATATAATAAGGTCACAGACATCCCAAAACACACCACTGGACATGGTCCTGCCCACCAGAAAGACAAGGTCCAGCCTCAGCCACCAGAACACAGGCACCAGGCCCCTCCACCATGAAGCCTACACAACCCACTGAACCAAGATTAGCCACTGGGAGCAGACACAAAAAAAACAGGAACTGCAAACTGGGAGCCTGCAAAAAGGAGACCCCAAACACAGTTAAGTTAAGCAAAATGAGAAGACAGAGAAACACACAGCAGATGAAGGAGCAAGGTAAAAACCCACCAGACCTAACAAATGAAGAGGAAATAGGCAGTCTACCTGCAAAAGAATTCAGAGTATTTATAGCAAAGATGATCCAAAATCTTGGAAATAGAATGGAGAAAATAAAAGAAATGTTTAACAAAGACCTAGAAGAACTAAAGAGCAAACAAACAATGATGAACAGAACAATGAATGAAATTAAAAATTCTCTAGAAGGAATCAATAGCAGAATAACTGAGGCAGAAGAATGGATAAGTGACCTGTAAGATAAAATAGTGGAAATAACTACCACAGAGCAGAATAAAAAAAGAATGAAAAAAACTGAGGACAGTATCAGTGACCTCCGGGACAACATTAAACACACCAACATGCGAACTATAGGGGTCCCAGAAGAAGAACAGTAAAAGAAAGGGAACGAGAAAATATTTGAAGAGATTATAGTTGAAAATTTCCCTAATATGGGTAAGGAAATACTCAGTCAACTCCAGGAAGTGCAGAGAGTCCCATACAGGATAAACCCAAGGAGCAACATGCCAAGACACATATTAATCAAACCATCAAAAATTAAATACAAAGACAAAGCAGCAAGGGAAAAACAACAAATATCATAAAGGGAATATCCATAAGGTTAACACATGATTTCTCAGCAGAAATTCTGCAAGCCAGAAGGGAGTGGCAGCACATATTTAAAGTGATGAAAGGGAAAAACCTACAAACAAGATTCCTCTACCCAGCAAGGATCCCATTCAGATTCAACAGAGAAATCAAAACCTTTACAGACAAGCAAAAACTAAGAGAATTCAGCACCACCAAACCAGCTTTACAACAAACGCTAAAGGAATTTCTCTAGGGAGGAAACACAAGAGAAGGAAAAGACCTACAATAACAAACCCAAAACAATTAAGAATATGATAATAGCAACATACATATCGATAACTACCTTAAATGTAAATGGATTAATGCTCCAACCAAAAGACATAGACTGGCTGAATGGATACAAAAACAAGACCGGTATATATGCTGTCTACAAGAGACCCACTCCAGACCTAGAGACACATACAGACTGAAAGTGAGGGGATGGAAAAAGATTTTCCATGCAAATGGAAATCAAAAGAAAGCTGGGGGCATCCCTGGTGGCGGACTGGTTGAGAGTCTGCCTGCCGATGCAGGGGATGTGGGTTCGTGCCCCGGTCCGGGAAGATACCACCTGCCGTGGAGCGGCTGGGCCCATGAGCCATGGCCGCTGAGCGTGCGCCTCCCGAGCCTGTGCTCTGCAACGGGAGAGGCCACAACAGTGAGAGGCCCGCGGACTGCAAAAAAAAAAAAAAAAAAGAAAGCTGGAATAGCAATTCTCATATCACACAAAATAGACTTTGCAATAAAGACTATTACAAGAGAAAAAGAAGAACACTACAGAATGATCAAAGGATCAATCCAAGAAGAAAATATAACAACTGTAAATATTTATGCACCCAACATAGGAGTACCTCAATACATAAGGAAAATGCTAACATCCATAAAAGGGGAAAGCGACAGTAACACAATCATAGTAGGGGACTTTAACACCCCACTTTCACCAATGGACAGATCATGCAAAATGAAAATAAATAAGGAAACACAAGCTTTAAATGACACATTAAACAAGATGGATTCAATTGATATTTATAGGGCATTCCATCCAAAAACAACAGAATACATTTTCTTCCCAAGTACTCATGGAACATTCTCCAGGACAGATCATACATTGGGTCACAAATCAAACCTTGGTAAATTTAACAAAACTGAAATTGTATCAAGTGTCTTTTCCGACCACAATGCTATGAGACTAGATATCAATTACAGGCAAACAACTGTTAAAAAAAAAAACCACATGGAGGCTAAACAATACAATACTACATAACCAAGAGATCACTGAAGAAATCAAAGAGGAAATAAAAAAATACATAGAAAGAAATGGCAATGAAAACATGACAACCCAAAACCTATGGGATGCAGCAAAAGCAGTTCTACGAGGAAAGTTTATAGAAATACAATCCTACCTCAAGAAACAAGAAACATCTCAAAGAAACAACCTAACCTTACAACTAAAGCAATTAGAGAAAGAAGAACAAAAACCCCCCAAAGTTAGCAGAAGGAAAAAAATCATAAAGATCAGATCAGAAATAAATGAAAAAGAAAAGAAGGAAACAACAGCAAAGATCAATAAAACTAAAAGCTGGTTCTTCGAGAAGGTAAACAAAATTGACAAACCATTAGTTGGACTCATCAAGAATAAAAGGGAGAAGACCCAAATAAATAGAATTAGAAATAGAAAAGGATAAGTAACAACTGACACTGCAGAAATACAAAGGATCATGAGAGATTACTACAAGCAACTATATGCCAATAAAATGGACAACCTGGAAGAAATGGACACATTCTTAGAAAAGCACAACCTTCTGAGACTGAACCAGGAAGAAATAGAAAATATAAACAGACCAATCACAAGCACTGTAATTGAGATTGTGATTAAAAATCTTCCAACAAACAAAAGCCCAGGACCAGATGGCTTCACAGGTGAATTCTATCAAACATTTAGAGAAGAGTTAACACCTATCTTTCTCAAACTCTTCCAAAATATAGCAGAGGGAGGAACATTCCCAAACTCATTCTGTGATGCCACCATCACCCTGCTACCAAAACCAGACAAAGGTGTCACAAAGAAAGAAAACTACAGGCCAATATCACTGATGAACATAGATGCAAAAAATCCTCAACGAAATACTAGCAAACAGAATCCAACAGCACATTAAAAGGATCATACACCATGATCAAGTGGGGCTTATCCCAGGAAGGCAAGGATTCTTCAATATATGCAAATCAATCAATGTGATACCATATTAACGAATTGAAGGAGAAAAACCATATGATCATTTCAATAGATGCAGAAAAAACTTTCAACAAAATTCAACACCCATTTATGATAAAAACCCACCAGAAAGTAGGCACAGAGGTAACTTACATCAACATAATAAAGGCCATATATGACAAATCCACAGCCAACATTGTTCTCAATGGTGAAAAACTGAAACCATTTCCTCTAAAATCAGGAACAAGACAAGGTTGTCCACTCTCACCACTATTATTCAACATAGTTTTGGAAGTTTTAGCCACAGCAATCAGAGAAGAAAAAGGAATAAAAGGAATTCAAATCAGAAAGAAGAAGTAAAGCTGTCACTGTTTGCAGATGACATGATACTATACATAGAGAATCCTAAACATGCTACCAGAAAACTACTAGAGCTAATCAATAAATTTGGTAACGTAGCAGGATACAAAATTAATATACAGAAATCTCTTGCATTCGTATACACTAATGATGAAAAATCTAAACGAGAAATTAAGGAAACACTCCCATTTAACACTGCAACAAAATACAAAGGGATAAACCTACCTAAGGAAACAAAAGACCTGTATGCAGAAAACTATAAGACACTGATGAAAGGAATTAAAGATGATACAAACAGATGGAGAGATATACCACGTTCTTGGATTGGAAGAATCAGTATTGTGAAAATAACTATACTACCCAAAACAATCTACAGATTCAATGCAATCCCTATCGAACTACCAATGGCATTTTTCACAGAACTAGAACAAAAAATTTCACAATTTGTATGGAAACACAAAAGACCTCAAATAGCCAAAGCAATCTTGAGAACAAAAATCAGAGCTGGAGGAATCAGACTCCCGGACTTCAGATTATACTACAAAGCTACATTAAGCAAGGCAGTATGGTACTGGCACAAAAACAGAAATATAGATCAATGGAACAGGATAGAAAGCCCAGAGATAAACCCATGCACATATGGTCACCTTATTTTTGGTAAAGGAGGCAAGAATATACAACTGAGAAAAGACAGCCTCTTTATTAAGTGGTGCTGGGAAAACTGGACCACTACATGTAAATGAATGAAATTAGAACACTCCCTAACACCATACACAAAAATAAACTCAAAATGGATTAAAGACCTAAACGTAAGGCCAGACACTAAAAAACTCTTAGAGGAAAACATAGGCAGAACACTCTATGACATAAATCACAGCAAGATCCTTTTTGACCCACTTCTTAGAGAAATGGAAATAAAAACAAAAATAAACAAATGGGACCTAATGAAACTTAAAAACTTTTGCCCAGCAAAGGAAACCATAAACAAGACGAAAATGCAACCCTCAGAATGGGAGAAAATATTTGTAAATGAAGCAACTGACAAAGGATTAATCTCTAAAATATACAAGCAGCTCATGCAGCTCAATATCAAAAAAACAAACAATGCAATCCAAAAATGGGCAGAAGACTTAAATAGACATTTCTCCAAAGAAGATATACAGATTGCTGATAAGCACTTGAAAGGATGCTCAACATCACTAATCATTACCAAAATGCAAATCAAAACTACAATGAGGTATCACCTCACACCATCCGAATGGCCATTATCAAAAAATTTACAAACAGTAAATGCTGGAGAGGGTGTGGAGAAAAGGGAACCCTCTTGCACAGTTGGTGGGAATGTAAACTGATACAGTCACTATGGAGAACAATATGGAGGTCACTTAAAAAACTAAAAATAGTACTACCACATGACCCAGCAATCCCACTACTGGGCATATACCCTGAGAAAACCATAATTCAAAAAGAGTCATGTACCACAATATTCATTGCAGCTCTGTTTACAATAGTGAGGACATGGAAGCAACCTAACTGTCCTTCGACAGAAGAATGGATAAAGAATATGGGGCACATATATCCAATGGAATATTACTCAGCCATAAAAAGAAATGAAATTGAGTTATTTGTAGTGAGGTGGATGGACTTATAGTCTGTCATACAGAGTGAAGTCAGAGAGAGAAAAACAAATACTGTATGCTAACACATATATATGGAATCTAAAAAAAAAAAAAAAAAAGGTTCTGAAAAACCTAGGGGCAGGACAGGAATAACTATGCAGACGTAGAGAATGGAGTTGAGGACGTGGGGAGGCGGAAGGGTAAGCTGGGACAAAGTGAGAGAGTGGCACGGACATATATATACTACCAAACGTAAAATGGATAGCTAGTGGGAAGCAGCCAGATAGCACAGGGAGATCAGCTTGGTGCTTTGTGACCACCTAGAGGGGTGGGCTACGGAGGGTGGGAGGGAGGCGCAAGAGGGAGGAGATATGGGGATATCTGTATATGTATAGCTGATTCACTTTGATATAAAGCAGAAACTAACACACTATTGTAATTATACTCCAATAAAGGTGTTTAAGAAAAAAATTGTGATAGGGACTTCCCTGGTGGTACAGTTGTTAAGAATCCACCTGCCAATGCAGGGGACATGGGTTCGATCCCTGGTCTGGGAAGATCCCACATGCGGTGGAGCAACTAAAATCATGCGCCACGACTACTGAAGCCCACACGCCTAGAGCCACACTCCACAACAAGAGAAGCCACCCCAATGAGAAGCCCGCACACTGCAACAAAGAGTAACCCCCGCTTGCCACAACTAGAGAAAACCTGCGCACAGCAACAAAGACCCAAAGCAGCCAAAATAAATAAATAAATAAAAATTTTAAAAAGGGCTTAAAAAAATTGTGATAGCTCCTTATATACTAAGAATACGTATCCTATATCTAATATGTGTTTCAAAATTTGCTCCTCTAGTGATTCAACTCTCATGCTTATTTAAGCTTCATAGATACATAGATAGGATATATATAAATATTAACATTAAAAATTTTTTTTCAAATCATGATTTTATTCAAATATGATTCCTGCCTTTCGTATTCTGCATGGGAAATTTTTCCACACTTCAAGTTTACATAAATATGTATTTATTTAAAAATTTCTATTATTTTACTGTTTCTGTTGTAACTAACTCTTAATCCCCGTGAAACGAAGTAGGGTTACCATGTAATCTATCTTTATTATTCTCCCCAAATTGTTAGTAAATATTCTGTATAGTGTACATTAAAAGTTATTGTTTTCATCATTGAACTGAAATTCAACTTCAATTGTATTCTAAATTATTTGAGTTGTTTCTACTCCATTAATTGTCTTTGTATTTCTGTACTAGTTCACCAGTCTTTGATTATTGTAAGTACCTTTATAATAAAATAATACATATTATAATACAGTATTTAACATGGTGGGTCTTCTTTTCATTATGTAGTTTTATTTTCCAAACAAGCTGTTTAAAATCTGTATCTCCTGTTTTTATCCAATGAACATCAGTACCATTAATGAAGATTTATTTCTATTTAATTTTAATGTTGAATTGTAAATTCATCAAAATAAAATTATCCTTTTAGCCTTGTCTCATGCTTTTTGTGAACAAGTCCAATGATAATATTATGTCTTTTTTTCTTTTTGCTTGAAATTTCCTGATAAACTTTTGCTTAGTCTTTTACTTAAGATTTTATTATGTTTAACATGTTTCCTTTGTCTATTTTATAAGTAGCATGCACTTGAATATGATTTTGCAGTTAACACTTGATTTTAATAACAAAATTGATTTCATGTCTATATATTGTTATAATGTATAAAGTTGGTCCTACATCTACCATCACTGTTTTATGATTTCTATGTTTTTCTATGTTTCCTTGTATTTTATCTTTTGCTATATTGACTGTTTTTTTAAATTGTTTTGTTTTGCTTTTTTTTCTGTGCCACAGAATATTTATTCTAGATTATGTTGTTAGTTCTACCAAAAAATTTCAAAATGTTTTAATCCTGTAATTCTTATATATGGACCCCCTTCTCAGAAAAAATGCAAATGGTCTCACACTTTGAATATAACTTCAGGAGAGACAAGGAGCTTTAATGCAAATCAATGCATTCAAATTTAAGGATCTTTCCTTTTAAGGCTGTTTGCTTACAGGTATAATATAATAGATGCAGCAAGTCACAGCTAGTGCTACAAAAATTAGAAAAAAAAATCATAGGGATTTGTGAATAAAGAGAACTAAACAAACTAAATTTCCAGAGATAGAAGAGCCTGTCTTAGATTAGCTGAGATCTCCGGCAGTTTTTTCTCCTGAAGGCATTTGCTCCTAAACCAAAGATACGATCATAGGGAAAAACAAAAATAGCAGAGCTTCTGATGACCACATGTGATGGCATAAAATGCTGAAATCTAGAATATCTCCAAACTGAGAACCGATTTTCCCTATGAGACATTTTTGGAGAGCTGTATTGGCATAGATATCATGAGAATGTGGGCAAGAAAGGAAGAGTAAAATCACTGATTTAGAGCCTCTATAGGATTTTTATTAATATTAAAGACATGTGAAGATGCAGGTAAATGTGACAAATAAAGACAAAATCAAGAATTGGATAATTCAAATACTGGACTTAGAACAGGAATATCTGTATCTATGTTTTATATATATATATATATATATATATATATACACACATATATATATACACATATATATACTAGAAACATAGAAAATGAAATATTTCTAAAAAATTGATTTCAAATATTGAATGGATATTAGTCAATTAACTCAAAGAGATATTAATAGAAAATAAAAATATATCAAAACAGAAGCAGAAAAAAGGTTAAGTGAACAATAACAACAAAAAAACCCAGAGCATAAAAAACATAATGGCCTAAATTATGTGTAATCAGAGCACCAAAAGAAGAGGAAAAATAGAATGATAAGAAAGAAAATTTTAAGAGATAAAGGTCAGAATTCTCCAAAACTGATTAAAAACAACAACAACCTAGTTTCAAGAACTTCGATCAGGATAACAATACTTACTTTAGTCTGAATTTCTCTCATTTTCTTTCTTTATATAAGGTATTTAGAAGAAGTATTTCTGGAAACGTAAAATAAGAAACTTCAAAAATCTGATTTTCCATAAAAACAATGAAAACACTGGCAGCTGTGATCAAAATCAGTTTTTTCTGACCTCTAGGAATTAACCAAAAGTGTACAACAACTCAAGGAACATTTATTCAAGACAAGTGACTGGATCTCAATAAGAACTCTGAGATTTTTAGTATTTTTTACGTACACAATCCCCTCCCCCTTATTCACAGGTCTAAGGTAGCCCTGGGAAAACAACACCAGAACCACAGTAGCTGTGAAACCCAGGTACCAGGTAGAACAAAAAGGGTTTAGAACTCTCTTAAAAGCCCTATTCTCAGAGAATTGTCACTATTTGGCCTATATGGCCACTCCCTGAACAATTCCCATTTAAGAACTTATTTTAATTTGTCTTGACTTAGAGCAATAAATGAGGAAAGCTTTATCCCAAGAGGACTTTGTTAAAAACAAAAACAAACAAACAAAAACCCAGTAATTGTTAAACACTGCAGCTGCCTAAAGCAGCAATACCAGTTGCGGCCTACAAGAGGCTGGCCAAATATCTTACAAGGAATATCTGTGGAATGAGATGTCCATAACAGGCTTTAAAAAGTTCCGTCATATTTCTGAAGATATAGAAGGCCATACACATATGGATGTCTTTGTCTGTGCCTAAGCAAGATTTGAGAAGGCCCTAAATTTTCATCTTGACCTGACCATGAGACTCCACAAAAACATAAGTAAAGGCTAAGGCAGAGCTTTAAACTTCCAGAGCAATAAAGGCATCTCCCAAAATACACACAGTCACTTGGAAAAGGTAGGTAGACCATGATTCAAGGCATTTAAAGAAATCTTTGTCCAATCATCAGATGACCATGAAGCTAACTGAGCAGAGACTTCAGTGGTCACACATTGTAAAGAATAGAATCTTTACAGAGAAGTCCAGGAAATACATTTAGAAAACAAACAGCAGCAGCAACAAGAAGTGACAATAAACCCTGGGAACAAAGAAGAATCTGATTTCCAGAGTTCTCAAATTATATCAGTTGAACTCTCCAGTTTTCAACAACAGACAAATTCCAAGATGTGCAAAGAAAAAGATAAATATGACCAATACACAAGTGACAAAATAAATAAATAAAAACTGTCTCTGAGGAAGCCCAGATGATGGATTTGTTATACAAAGACTTGAGTTAGCCATTATCAGTATGTTTAAAGAACTAAAGAAAACCATATCTATACATTTTTTTAAAGTATGAGAATTTCTTAATAAAGAATATAAATACAGTGAAAGAAAAATTTTTAAAAGAAATCAAATAGAAATCCTAAAGTAGAAGGTACTAAAGAGAAGATTTTAATAAGCAGAAGAATCAGCAAACTTTAACATAGATCAATTTTTTAAAATAAATTTATTTTATTTTATTTTTATTTTTGGCTGCATTGGATATTTGTTGCTGTGCACAGGCTTTCTTTAGTTGCAGCGAGCAGGGGCTACCTTCGTTGCGGTGCACAGGCTTCTCATTGCAGTGGCTTCTCTTGTTGTGGGGCATGGGCTCTAGGCATGTGGGCTTCAGTAGTTGTGGCTCATGGGCTCAGTATTTGTGGCTCACGGGCTCTAGAGCACAGGCTCAGTAGTTGTGGCGCACGGGCTTAGTTGCTCCGCGGCACGTGGGATCTTCCCGGACCAGGGCTTGAACCCATGTCCCCTGCATTGGCAGGCAGATTCTTAACCACAGTGTCACCAGGGAAGTCCTAATATAGATCAATTTGTATTATGCAGTCCAAGGAACAGAAAAGAACAGGAGAATGAAGAAAAGTGAACAAAGCCTCAGAAACCTGTGGGACAATATAAAGTATAGCAACATGTACATAATGGGAATTTCAGAAGTAGAGGAGAGAAAGGTCAAAAGGGAATGTTTAAAATAATACTAATTTAAAACTTCCCAAATTTGATGAAAAACATTCATGTACTCATCCAAGAAGCTCAACAAACTCCATGTAGGATGAACTTAAAATTATGCACAAATAAACAGAACACAATAAAACTGCTGAAATCTGAAAACAGAGAGAATCTTGAAAGCAGCAAGAGAAAAACAACTCAAGATACAAGGAATCCTCAAATATTAATAGCTCATTTCTCAGTAGAAACTATTGAGGCTAGTAGGCTGTGGTATAACATATTAAAATGGTTAAAGGAAAAAACCTTTAACCAATACTATATCCAGCAAAAGCATCCTTTGAAAAAAATGAAGAAATTGAGACACTTCTAGATAAACAAACACTGAGAGCATATATCTCTATCAGACTTTCCCTACAAGAAATACTAAGGGAGACTTTCATGTTTAAAAGACAGAGCACTAAACAATAATTTAAATCCATATGAAGAAATAATAGCACTGGTAAAGTCAATTACATTAAAAAATATGAAAAAGTATAAACATGACTTTGTTTATAACACTTTCCCTATTTGATTTGAAAGACAACCACATAAAGCAATATTTTTAAAAACTGTACTGATAACCTTGTAATAAATAAAGATTTGATTTTTTTTATGACAATAGAAGAACTAAATGGGGGAGAAAATGGAATTGTATTGAGGCCATATTTTTGTAAATAGAGAAACTGATTAGTTTAATTCCAAACTAAATTGTTTTAAGTTGTCTATTGTAAGACCCAGAGAAACCACTAAGAAAATAAAGCAAAATAAACAAGGGAATTATAATAGTGCAATAATAATAACTATTTAAGACAAAAATAAGGCAAAAATGGAGGAACAGAGAAACACATAATATATGACATATAGAAGAAAATAGCAAAATAGAAAATGCAAATCATATTTATCAGTAATTACATTAACTATAAACTGATTAAATACTTCAATCAAAAGCAGATATTGACAGTAGATAAAAATCATCTGATAAAATGGATTGAAAACAAAGAATGGAAATAGGTATACAATGCACAAAAGAGCACTGGAGTGTCTTTAGTAATATTAGAAATAAGAGAAAAATTGTTACTACATATAAAGAATATTTTACAATGATAAAATGATCAAAGCATTAGAAAGATATCTCAAATAGGTAAAGCAAAAACTGACAAAAAGCAGAGAGAAATAGACAATTCAAAATAAAATTTGGAGATTTCAATACCTCTGACCTTACAGAAAAAAAAAGCATATTCAAACTCAGAAGCAAAGAGTAGAATGGTAGTTTCCAGGGGCTGTTAGGAGCGGGAAATAAGGAGTTGTTGTTCAATGAGTAAAAAGTTTCAGTTAAGCAAGATGAATAAGTTCTACGGATCTGCTATATAACATAGTGCCAATATTTAAAAGCTATATGACATAGTGCCAATAGTTAACAGTGTTATATTGTGCACTTAAAAAAAGTTAAGAGGGTTTGTCCCAGGTTAAGTGTTCTTACCAAATGCAAAAGAAACAAAAAACAGAAACGAAAACAAAGCAGGAAGAAATTTTTGGATGTGAGGTATATGTTTATTACACTGATCTTATCACAGAGATGTTTCCATGGTTGTATGCATATGTCCAGACATCAAACTGTATATATTAAATATGTGCAACTTTTTATATGTCAGTTATACCTTAGAAAGACTGTGGAGAAAAAGGATGCACATACAGGTCAATGTAATAGAACTGTAAGTTCAGAAATAAACTTTCACATTTTTAGACAATTTATTTTGATGACAAGATCATTCAATGGGTAAAGAATAGTCTTTTCAGTAAATGGTGATGGGACAACTGTATATCTATATTCAAAAGAATAAAGTTGAACTACTACCTCATACCACATACAAAAAAGTAACTCGAAATGCATTGTAAACCTAAATGCAATAGCTCAAACTGTAGAACTCTTAAAATAAACTGTATAAGTAAATTTTCATGAGTTTGTGTTATTTAATGGTTTCTTAGTGATGATACCAAAAGCATAAGTAACAAAGGAAAAACAAATAGGGACCTACTGTATAGCACAGGGAACTCTGCTCAATACTCTGTAACAACGTAACTGGGAAAAGAATTTGAAAAAGAATAGATACATGTATATGTATAACTGAATCACTTTGTTGTACACTTCAAACTAACACAACAGTGTTATCAACTATACTCCAATATAAAATTAAAAGTTGAAAAAAATAGGTACATTGATTTAATCAAAATTTAAAATTTTGTGCTTCTAAGAAAAGTGTTAAAAAATAAAAATATAAAGGCAAAGTACAATAGGGGAAAAATATTTGCAAATCATATACCTGATAAAAATTTCATCCAGAATATATAAAGCATTCCTAAAACTCAACAATAAAAAATCAAATAGCCAATCTATAAATAAGCAGTTCTTAATAGACATTTCTCCAAAGATATATAGATGACCAGTAAACATAAGAAAATATGCTCAAAATCACGAATCACTGGGAAAATGTGAAAGAAAACCAGAAAGAGATGCTGTTTCCTACCTAATAGAATGGGTAAAATAGGAAAAAAAAAAAAACACAACAAATGTTGATGAGGATGAAGAGAAACTGAAATCCTCATTCATTGTTGTTGATATTATAAAGTGGTACAACACTTAGAAAACAGGGTGGCAATACCTCAAAATGTTAAATGTAAGCCATCTGACAAAACAATTATAATTCTAGTTATACACAAGAGAAATTAAACCATACATCCTGGCAAAATAAAATTGTATACAAATATTAATTGCAGAATTATTCATAATAGCAAAAAGTGGGTAAACCCAAATGTTTATCAATGGACGAATGGATAAACAAAAATGTTCTATATTTATATAAAATATTATTTGACAATGAAAAGGAATGAAGTAGTAACACATTCTACAACATGGATGAACCTTAGAAACAATATGTTAAGTGACAGAAGTCAGTCCAAAAGACTATGTACTATATGATGGCATCAATACAAAATGTCCAGAATAAGCAATTCCATAGGCAGAGAAAGCAGATTAGTGGTTTTCAGGGCCTAGAGAGAGGAGGGAATTGGGAGTCATTGCTAACAAGTATGGGATTTCTTTTTGGGGTGATGAAAATATTCTAGAATTAGATAGCAGTGATTACACAACTCTGTGAATATACTAAATGCCATTGAATTGTATACTTTAAAAGGGTTAATATTATGATGTATAAATCACATATTAATAAAGCTGCAAGAAAAATGTTTATTGAAAGTAAAAATGCTGACATGTTAAAAATTTTTTAAAAATAACCTCCATCTTATTTACCCCAAACTTCTTTAATTTTAAAAATATAACAGGACATCATGGATTCAGAAATATTAATAACATTATTTTTATAATAAATGCTTATCTTTCAATTACAACATTTACTAATTGAATGTATTTTATAACCACATGTCTCTAGCCTTGGATTTCTGGAAAGCAGAAACTAGGGCAAGGATTATGATAGTGATGTTATCTGGGTAATGTAAGTAAAAATAAGAAAAAAAAGAAAGTGGGTCAAAGAAAGATGCAAATCACAATAATGAAATATTCTTCTACAATAGGTGTTTGGAATTGTCTGTCAGGTAATCATAAATGAAGTTTGACCTCACCGTGGAGAAGACATATTTCATCAATTGTGGTGAGGGGTTTGGGAAAAAAATTAGAGGGAAAAAAAGAGATAAAATTTAGGGCTGCCAGAAATACAAATGTGGATATTGTAGGAGGATGAGACCGAAGTAAATACACAAATTTTTTAAATTATTTAAAATATTTACTTTGTTCAAAATTTTATTTTAAAATATTTAATATTCCCTATAAGGGTATTATATATATAAGAATATTATATATATAAAGATGTATTATATATGTATATATTTTTTTGATATGTGAAGGATTATCTAGTAGTGCAGAAAACTGGCTTGTACTAGTTCAAGGGCCGATTGTTAACATTTTCAAGTATTTTCAAGACATCTGTTAAACCATTAATAGTTTGAATTTAGCAATGGTGGTAGTATTTACACCATGAAAATTGGCAAATGCTACACATCAAAGCTCTTTCTTTCCCCCCAAAGCTGGTTGCTAAATATTTACTAGCACACTGCAGATATTAGCTTTCACAATGAAGAGTAAAGAAACAATATTTAAGCTCTGTTTTCTTCAAAGTGTGGCTGACAAAGTGAAAATTTGTTGGCCAATTTATAGGTTAAGATTGATGACAAGATTGATACAAAGGACAAAGAATTTAAAACAAGTTCTTGATTGTAGGGTATTTTCATTTACATATATATAAAGTATTAATATTTTTCTGTTATATATATTTGCAAAAAATAACAGGTATAAAGGAAAAAAAATGATTTCACCTGTATATGTTATTTACAATTTCCTCTTTATCCCCCATCTCCATTATTAGAAAATTTGTAGCACAGAAATTCTAATGTTAGCCATATTATGTTATTATTTCTTGAATTGCTATGCAGAATGACTAATTCATTTTGTCCCCCAAAACACTGATAATTTAAATCTGGACTGCTGACCCTGCTAACAGTCATCCTGTTCTTTAGATGGTGCAAATGTTCCAGTCCTTTTCTAACTCAAAATGAAGTGACACCAGAGTTATCACAGCAATCTCATTATCCATTGATTTCTCTGTCAACTAAAGGATTGGCTTCAAGGCATCTTCGAGTTTTTCAGGGTCTTATTTGGATTATGAGATTGAACGCTTTGTTTCTTTGTATTTGATGAAAGTGATTACCACCAATTCTTCATTCTTGGGACAGAGTATTACCAGAGTTGTCAAAGTTCACCTGATGATCATGTAGAATAAAAGTGCTTTTTTTTTACAGCTCTAACCTCAGGGATCCATTGATCAATCTGTTTCTATTTTTAATATTTTACCCAAAATCTGTTTTAAGAATCATTTAAATATTGTTTTACGGTATATTGATTTTTTAGGTGTTTGGTATATTTCACTTTCAAAAATCAAGATGAATGTCTAGGGTATTGGAAAATGTCTACATAAAAGTGCTCTGTAAAACGAATGTTTTTGTTACACTCTAACAACTTCCAGCCACCAGTCAGGAACAGATAATTTTAAAAGATAATTCTGCTATCAATGGTGGGAAAAAAATAAATGTTTTCATCTTAATGCAGCTTCAAAGAGTAGAAACGAAAATATTTCATGTTAAAAAAAATAAAGGTAACAGAGCAGCTGCTTTAGTCTTATATATCACAATAATTTGGGATCTATTAAAATCCAACCGATTTTTATTACCACATTTAAAACCTAGTTGAAGGTGAGTTCTTGTGACATTATCAAATAACTACCTTTTTGCATATAGTGCTCTTTTTCTGGTTAAGCTTGAGGTTTCTTATTTTTTGTTTGTTTTCCTGGAAAAGAAATATTGGAGTAATACTGGAGCAACAGAGAATAAAATGTGTTCTGCCACTTAATCTTCTGTGTGTATATATGAACTATGTAACTATATAGGAGGTCCTGAAACTGCATAGACTCTTTTTGGACTTAATGTGATTTTATTTTTAGAGACACTTGTTGCTGAGTTACCTTTAATCCTTGAAGAAAAAAAAAAACAAACTAAAAGTGATAAAATAATGATAAATTTAAATGTGGAATCTCTTATTCAGAATATTACCATATCCATCTGAGCCTCACTATTATACAAGTGGATAAAATTCCCTCTTGGAGTGGAGACAAATCATTGTTATCAGTTTTAGAGAGAAACCTTTCTCAGGGCTAAGAGACAGCAGGAACAGTAGTAATATCAGTTGGAACCTTGGTACACATCAAAGGAAATGAAGCCCTATGGCTGAAGAAATTACATGGATACTATAGACCAATAATTTTAAATATTAAAAGGCTCTTTTCAAGCTAAGGACAATTTGTAGTTATAAGCAGACAGCCCAAGGTTAGTGAGTACTGAGAAAAATCAGTCCCTTGAATCCAAGATTTTTTTTACCTTCAAGCTTCCTAGGGATTACAGCAACTCATCTAATTCTCACTGATTAATGAAATAGTTTTCTACCATTGTCCTGTGTGTGTGTGTATGTGCATTCACGTGCATGCTTTCTTATCAACTTATGTCCATATTTAAAAAATACACTTTCCCCAATCTATTTTTTTACATCATATATTGAAGAGCAGTGTCAATTTTTAATTTAAAAATAAAAGTATTGTCAATTGGGGTGTCTCTAGCCTATTTCAAACCTGATATTTAAGTTGATATTCAAATTTGATGTCTTATTTTCTTTCTCAATAAAAGCTATCTCATTTAGCTATCAGTTTATGCTTTCCTTGTGGCAACCTGATAATATAAGCAGATAGTTAGAGGTTCTGATTTATGATGGTTTCTTTAAAAGATAGCTTGCGTGTAACTCTTCAGTCTAGAGTATTTGCTTGCTTGTTTTCTACCAAAGGCTCATTAAAATGAGTGAAACTAATATAGAACTTACCTTGAAACAGTTCCTTTACTCTATCCTCAAAGGATTTTCTAATTTGCAATTTATATTTTAGACTTTGACCAGGAAATTAAAAAGAAATAACATGTACTACTCTCTGAAAATACTTGATCCTATTTCAAAAGTAGAATACAGTGATGGATCTTGGATTATTAAGACATTTGTGTCCGTACCATATATTTATGGAGAAAGCTAATTCAATATGATTTCTCACTAATTAAATGGTATTTTGAAAATTGTGATTTAGTAAATACGTGTTATTTTCCGATACCAGGGCAATCTTTCCATATAGATTCATATTATGGGGTTTAGATTTTGAAACCAGGTGATGTTGGGCATATGTATAAAACTTTACAAGTTTCAAATTAGAAAATATGATCATTTTGATATGAGCAAAATAAACTCTTCGACTATGTTTTTGGCTTCCAGTTTCTCTCATTTTTCATAAAGAGAACAATTAAATTTAAACATACATTTATTTCCTTTTTCAGTACAAGGTTTAAGACACGTAAAATCTCAATAAACAGAATTCTCGCTTCTGAGTTGTATTCTGTTTAACTGAATTTCTGATTAAACTAAGGTGAGGATAAGATTGAATCAATTGTAGCTTGATAAAATGTTTTTCTATCTTAATATATTAAAGTTAATCCTATTTGTTTTTTATTGTACTTCAAGATCATCATCCTGAACATGAATTATAATTTTCAAGAACTAGATGAAAAAGATTAAATTGTAAAACCATTAATGCAAGGATGCTGAGAAGCTACTTTTGGACCAAACTCCTCAATCAGCTTGCTTTCCCTGATTATTGGCTTCCTCCTCAAAAAGAGGATAGAAAAGTTTTTTTAAAAAATCTTATTATCTGAGGGCTCTGATTGTTTAAATTCATTTATGCAATATTTAATGAAGAAAAATGGATATATTATTAAAAACAGCAATGTTTTTAATTAAAGGCTCAGGTTTTTTTTGGTTTTGTTTTTTTTTGTGGTATGCGGGCCTCTCACTGTTGTGGCCTCTCCCGTTGCGGAGCACAGGCTCCGGACGCACAGGCTCAGCGGCCATGGCTCACGGGCCCAGCCACCCCGTGGCATGTGGGATCTTCCCAGACCGGGGCACGAACCTGTGTCCCCTGCATCGGCAGGCGGACTCTCAACCACTGCGCCACCACGGAGGCCCAAGGCTCAGTTTTTTACAAAGGCAAGAGATGTGGTTAATTTCACTGTTACTTTGGAAAACTGAACACCAGGTTTTTCAATAACTTCTTTTTGGCTGACTCCATCTGATTATGGATCTGTAAATGGTTTGATGCTCCAAGGAAGGCATCTAAATCACATCTTTATAAAGAGCCTATATAGAGTGAATTATTTCCCATTTTTGCTTTTTTCTGCTCGTTGATTTGGGAGTATGTGTACAAATCAAGACTGTAAATTTCCTGGTACAGCTACCTACTTTCCATGTACTTAATGGCCACAGCTGTACTGAGTACAGTTCACGAAGGCTTTGAATACAAAAATTAATATGACTGGTCCATCTCTGCACTAATAGAAGTTTTTTGTCCCATGGGTAGCTCAGACCACACGTGTAGTATAGCAAAAGTGTCATCTGGAAGTTATTCAGTATTATTGCTTCTTACCAGGACTGTTGAGGATTTCTTCTTTTTTTTTTTATCAAGTAAAAATGAATCATAGAACAGACTGATGTATGCTTATTAAACTATAAAAACTTGTTAGGCTATCATCTTACCACGAAAAATAGAAGTCTAATAAGAGGTAAGCTAGATCATGTGAGTCTATGGTATGAATGTGACGTGTGAATGGAGAAAAAGACTGAAATCTGTCTGCATTACACCAGGAAATTACATATTCTTCTTAAAGTAAAATAAACACTTGACAAAGCTGTTAATCATCCCTAGTGGAAAGGATTTACAGATTCAATATTAAGATGATGAGCTTCCCACTGGTCTTAGAAGCACTGTAGTCAAATGAATCCATTTTCCTCTGAAATCATTTAGATAAAAATTATATTCACATTGAGGAATATGAATGGCTTGAATGCTAAAATGTTACTTTAAAAATGCATTGTCCCTTCTGTGGGTTCCTAATAGCTTTCAGTTAATATTTGGTTAGAAGAGAAAGACATCCAAATCCAAACCAGTTTCTTGAATGGAGAAATTACTAACCTATGTTTTCTGTGAAAAAGAGAATGAGACTGGGGATGAAAACAGAGGCAAGTATATACATCTCTCAAATTCACTTCAGAGTTATGCATGTAACTCAGCTGTAAAAGAATATGTTTTTTTACCTTAAGCTTACTTCATTAAATTTCTCTCTCATATTTTAGGATAAATTGAAATAATCTTTAACTGATAATGTATTTGTAAATTTACCTGCAGTGATATTGTAGCTGGTAACTCCCATAAGAATAAACAATTTTTAGAAGTTATATATTCACAAAGAAATTATAGAATTTAGTGATTAAGAACGTGTGCATTGCAGTATAAGTGCATTTGTTTCCTAGGAAACAAACTAGTACTGTGCCACTGAAGAAATTTGTAAGCATTAAAAATATTCTGTAATCAGATCCCAGGGGAACATATTAAATTTTTTAAAAGGAATAAATATTTGACGTCCTTGCCATTTTCTAAATATACTTGCAGATGAGGCCTGTTCTCAAGGGGCTGTGTTTCAGGGATGAGAACCAACAATATAATAGGTGAGCCAAGATACATACTTTTTAACATGCGTAATCCAGGTGGCAGGATTAATGTAGGTATTAGCCTGAACAACTGCATTCATTCAAAACCATGAGGTAAGAATGAAAACTACAATAAGACAAAAGGAAACTAATTTTAGAGTAAAGATTCAGAGGCAGAAGTAAAAGGACATAGATTCAAAACACAACTCTCTTAAAAGCAAAAGGGTGCAATTAGGAAAAAAAATTAACCTATTCTCAGGAGGCACTGTTACAGGTGGCAGACTAAGCAAGTAATCATTTAAATCAGCAGTCTCCAACCTTTTTGGCACGAAGGACCAGTTTCCTGGAAGACAATTTTTCCACGGACTGGACGAGGGGGGATGGTTCAGGTGTTAACGAGAGCGATGGGTGGGGAGGGGATGGTTCAGCCGTAATGTGAGCAATGGGGAGCAGCAGATGGTTTCCTCACTAGACCACCACTCACCTCCTGCTGTGTGGCCGGGTTCCTAACAGGCCATGGACCAGTACTGGTCCATGGCCTGGGGGTTGGGGACCCCTGATCTAAATGATTTGCTGGGTGATTAAAGACACTCCAGTCTAAAAATACGTTCTTTGTGTGCCTATCATGGACTCTAAAATCACTACCACAGAACTACATACAGGCTTCCTGGATCTCTGTGACTATAAATGAAGGTAAAACACTTTTGTGGTGCCTTATATCATTCAGAAATAAAAAAGATATAAGGTTTGGATCTGGCCTCAAAATCCTCATCTACAAAATAGAGATTATGCTATTTGCCCATAGGGTTGTTGAAAGGATATATATTTTTTAAATTCCAATATATGACATAAAGTATCTTGTTCAAGTAAGCATTCAATACATGGAAGTAGTTATTATCTTATTGAAAATGAGTCATACATTACTAGGAAACACATATACTACTATGTGTTATGTCAAACAACTGCTATGCATGTTGCCTCCAACCTAGTGAACTTTAGGGGAAGATAGATGGCAAAATACAGACAAATGCATATATAATATTAATACATCTGATCATGATATTTACTCCGAGGAAAAAGCAGAAGTGGAGGGAGATAGGAAAGCCCCTTTCATCTATGGTGAACACAGGACATTTGAGCAGAGACCTAAAAGCAGGGAAGGGTGAACATACCAATGGCTGGTAGAAGAGAACAGCAGACAAAGAAAAAAGTCATCGGGGACAGAGTACACTTGGTTGGGCAGAAAGCAAGAAGATAGTGAATGGCTAAAAAGAATAGAGATGAAAAATGGAAGGAAATGAAATTAGGACATACTTAGAAGCCAGAACGTGTTAGGGCTTGGAGTCCATGGTCACGACTTTGGATGTTATTCTATGTAAAATGGTAGATTACTGGAAGATTTTGTTCACAAAGTCATGTGAGCTAATTTGTCTTTGACCCATGGGGTTAGGGCAGTTATATTTAATTTGTGGATGGAGTTATAAGGTCAAGGCAAGGGTTTCAGTGCTGTCTAGATGCAGATTGGGCAGAAGATGGAATAATTAAATGGCTGGTGGGGAGAGCTATGTGTCTAGCTGCTGCATGAGGATGCTGGGAACCTCAGAGTGGCAGGTATTAAAAAGGAATAGAAGAGTTTAAGCCCTGAATCTTTCCTTTTGTGGACAATATCTGTATTTTCAGGATTCAGTCTTTAGAGATGACCATTCCATTATGCATAATAATGGATTTATGAATCTATTTCACATAGAGTCTGCACTATTGCTAGGAGTTCCATTTGCCTTTTTCTCCAATAATCATGTGTGGCCACACACACTGGTAGTCACACATGCTCCTCATTAAAGAAGAAATATTCAGAGGTCAACTTTTGTCATTATTGTCTCTGCAACATACAGATGGAGAACAGCATGGTGTATGTGGGGAAACAAAACATTTAGAATCTAAAGTTAGTGGAGGAATTGGGGTTTATTTTCATTTGGGAAATTGAGAGATCTCTGTTTTACAGTACTATGCTGTTCAGAGATCCCCCCAGCCATAAAGGCAAATTACTGAAATAGATCTAAGCAAATACTTTCCACTGGCAAAGCTCAATGCGAAGACACAAGCATTTGCTTATTTAATAAGCAAGGTATGGAAATATATAATCACAGCTAGGCAGGAGACTGTATACATATGGAAGCAAATTGAGTAGGAAGATTCAAGAAAGAGATTTAAAAATAGATTATAGATATAGCACACATATTATGTGCATGAAAGATAACAGAAAAATAAAATTCGTTATTTCACCATGAAATGAGATATAAATACCTACCTTAGGTAAATTAGAACTATATATATCTTGGAGAGAAATACTTAATAACTCTTGAAAACTCCAGTTTAAATTCTTGTTCTCTCACCTACCATAGAATGCCTACTGTTTCCGAAGCATCTTTATTGGACCTTTGGTTTTCAGATGTGGTGATAATCATATTTTGGTTTTGGTGGACTGCTTGGATGAGGACGAGGAATGGGATTAAGGCTGGTGGCCCGTTAAACTCTAGCTACTTCAGCAGAACTGCATAGTGAAACTGGCACAGCATCTGCCTACCCTTATCCTCTGGCCCCTGGCCAGTAAGATTTATCAAATGTATACATGAAGGCAGAAGCCCTAAAGAAAAAGCATAGTTCTAAATTGAAAGTAAACATTCCCACGTGCATTAAAATTGCACTGTTCAAAACCGTATCCACTAGTCACAGGTTTATTTATTTTAGCCATAACTATTGCAACACTTGAAATGTGGCTAGTCTGAATGGAGGTGTTCTGTAAGTGTAAGATGCACACCTGATTTAGAAGATGACATACAAAAACCAAGAATGTAAAATAGCTCATTAACAGTTTTACATTGGTACGTGTAAAATGATATTTTTGTTTAAAGAAAATCTAATTTAAAAATTAAGGTCAACTGTTTGTGTTTAATCTTTAAGTATGACTACCAGAAACTTAAAGTTACATATTAGCTAGTATTTGTGGTTTTCATCGTATTTCTATTGTACAGTTGTACTAGAACTTTATTGGGCTGGGCTTTAGTTTGGCCAATGCAATATGCACTGGGCAAAAACAAACAAAAAAAAGTATTATGGCTTGAGTGAGAAGAGAATCATTTTGGTGTCTAATCTGAGCCTGAATCCAAGCTATATAACTTAATAGCTATGTGATCATGAACCTTTTATTTAACTTCTCTGAGGTTCAGAGATTTTTAATCTGTAAATAAAGAATAACAATATTAAAGGCTTAAGGTTATGGAAAATGTACTTAGCACAGTCCCTGGTTCACAGAAAGTGCTAGGCAAATTTATTTTTTTCTTCCAACACTAGGAAAGAAAGAACTGAACTCTGCCTGCCTTTCCTCTAACAGCTAGCTTTATGTTGGCAGGCACATCTGTTAGTTTCTTTCAGTTACATTTGATTTGGAGGTGAAATGGGTATAATAATATTACAATTGTTTTGAACATATGTATATGTACAAATTGTTTTTCTGAGTTCTTTTAACTTCAAATATTAATTATTAAATACCTAGTGATTCAAAATATTAAAAAACAGAAAAAATTATCTCCCAGGAATCCTTGGTTTCTCCTTAGGATTTAGGATAAAAGAAATTCAAGTTAAATCTAACAAAAATGATGTACTCAAAAAGATTGATATATTTGACATCATTGAAATGGGGACCAGTATATTTTATCTTCAACTATTTTTTATTAAAATTAAAATACCTACTCTTTAATTTTAAAAGCTTTTTTAAAGTGGCAAGTTTTTTCCACATTTGGGGAAAATGTTGTCCCCCTTAAAGCCACAGATGCATGTCTTTGAGAAGCTGCTTTTGTCCTTCCTAAAAGTAAAGATATTTTACCCAAAGAATGTAAACCATACTTCCATAGCAACACTGTCTCCATTATGGAGGGCAAAACCTGCCTGATGTCAAGGAAATTTGTTTGGTCAGCAGGCAACTTATGATGAGAATCCAATAGGAAACTCTGCCCTTTATTTTTTAACAGGATTATAAACTTCCTTTCAATAAGCATAGATTGTTCTTCCTTCTCTCTTTTGTGAAGCATTATTGTCTGAATATGTGGAGGGAGAAATTAAAGCAACTAACCTGTGTGTGATTCATTTATCCCCAGTTACTGGGGAGAGGTGCTTCCAGGGGAAGAGAAAATTGAAGGCAGGTGACCTGGACCCTGGGCATTTCCTAGGAACAGAATCCTTACCTTTGGAATGCTTTGAGCAGAATGTCCCTGGTTGAGAATTGCTTATGGCAACAACAACAACAATAAAAAACCTAGAAATCTATGTACTTATGAGACATGGCTTCCTGGAGAATGTGATAAAGCTGTACATTACTAAGATATATGATAGAGATAAAATGGAGATGTTTCATAACTTCAGTGCGCTCTGCTGTGTGAGATAACAAGTACAACTTACAGAGACTTTATCTATTATACAATACATATGTTGTATGTTATATATACACAGTACATGTCCAGTGTAGAGAGAAAAATTTTTGAGGAGCCACAAGAGCTGTTCCAGACCTCTCCTTACTTTGCTTGTGCTTCTTAATTGTTTGAATTTTAAAAATCATTAGTAACCGTTGATCCTGGCTAAGATTAAGGTAACTGATTTAAGAATTTGATTCTTCATTTTGACTCAGAATACTTTATGCAGAAGCTATACTTTCACTATGACTTTATCTTTTGTGCATGAGTTAGAAAAATAAAAGTGAATCTTTCCACAAATGTAATCAAATCAGTATTGAATTTTAATGATGCCTTACTTCTGTATTTCTATCAAAGAGGGCACTATCCTTGTTCTCTGGAGAAGGGTTAAAAAAATAGGACTCCACAGTTCTAAACTGAGCCTGTTGTCATGATTGTATACAATAATTTGTGTTATTCTTTAAATAATCTGCTGTGAAATACCATTTCCACAACATGTAATTTATTCCTCATTTCCTGTCCTCATCCAATGTATATGATATGTGGGTATACTTGATATGAAAGCACTGTAAAGTGAATATACTTAATCCAATAATTCTCCAGATTTCCAATTTAAAAAATTGTAACTTAGATGTAAAATAAAAACAATCATAAAGTTGACATGGTAAACCAATGCATATCAAGGGAATATTCTAGTCAAGGGAACAATGATGCATAACTCTACTAATCTTTTTCCTACAAAGAATGGTAGGGCAGTGAGCTGTATATTCTTAAAACACCTGCCTGTTTCTGAATGGCTGTGATTGCATATCTGGAGTATATGTCCCTTTCTAAAGCATGTCAATAATTTTTGTAAATAAAAATAAGACCTGTAATCTAATTTGATGATAAGCAACAAAGTATTTGAGAGTATTGGGAAAAGCAGATAGGACAAGACTCATCAATTTGGACCAAGACAAATAGTCAATGGGAAATGGAAGTTTCTTTCCTTTCCTTTCCTTCCTTCCTTCCTTCCTTCCCTATCTCTCTTTTCTTTCTTTCATCTTTTCCTTCTTTCATTCTTCCCTTTATCTTTCCCTGCCCCTTTTTCCTTCTTTTATTCTTAAACTAACAAAATGTGAAAACAGGCTTTGGAAGCTAGTGAATTCTCATCCTATTTATGCTATTTTTAATCACAATCAAGCCCATTGCCATCAAATGTTTTGTTTGAGTCTGTACAATCTTCGTATTCCTTCTATAACAACATGTTTAGGATTGCCATTAAAGTTTTAAAGGCTCATTTTGCTTATAAACACTAGCTATGGTTCCATCTCTGAGTCTTATGTCTCTCACCACCTGCTTTCCTCAAGACCTAACTCGTAACACCTCCATGAATCCATCTATCATGGTTTATTGAGAATGATTTATATCACAACTTGTTATGATAACTCAATTTAGTTTGCTATAAGTAACACGTGCAAAACTATAAGCTTCATGAATGTAGGTATTTTTACTACCTTTTTCACCTGTATATTCCTAGTAGCCACAAACAGTCCTTGCATGTAAAAGAAGTTTTTAATAAATATGTGTTGAAGGAACAAATGAATAAAACTCACTATAAAGAGTTTGTCTTCTTGCTGAGGTTTGTCTCATACAGAGATGATTCATATATTAGCCTGTCAGTTCTACCTGGTACATTGGAGAAATGGTTGTGATAACCTTTAATCAACATGGCTATAAGGGAATGATCACTGTTTTCTGAATCCTTTTCTTGTGGTCCTGTTTTATCCTTTTGCTATGTGTGATATTATGCTATGATATCTGTTCTTTACTTCAGTCTCTCATTACTAAGATTAGATTTTATTTAAGCAATTGCTCCAAATGTACTCTTTTATTGCCTTTCAGGAAAAGCTTTGCTTCATTCTAATATGATATCTAAATTGATCATGTGACGCTATAATTCTGACTTTTCAGAATAAGAATTCTCTACAGCAATTTTGTATTATCATCAGATTCATAATTCTTTTGTACCTTGGGAGAGATTACACTTAGAAACAAGATTCACTTCCTTCTTGGAGTGAGCCTTGAAAATAGATCTTCCATTTGAAGAGCACTGTTAAAGTTCTGGTTTAACAACATTCAGTTTGGATTCCAACCCAGTAACTCTGGGTTATTATAAACCCAGAAGTATATGCTTGCCATAGCATGCACAGAAAATGTACTGATGGACTAGTTGGTTTTAAATATTAAAATGTAAATCTGGGCTTCCCTGGTGGCGCAGTGGTTGAGAGTCCGCCTGCCGATGCAAGGGACACAGGTTCGTGCCCTGGTCCGGGAAGATCCCAGATGCCGCGGAGCGACTGGGCCCGTGAGCCATGGCCGCTGAGCCTGCACGTCCGGAGCCTGTGCTCCGCAATGGGAGAGGCCACAGTAGTGAGAGGCCCGCATTCCGCAAAAAAAAAAAAAAAAAAAAAGTAAATCTGATTATATCACTACCTTGCTTAAAACCCTCCATGATCTACCCCCCCCAACCCTCCCCCTCCTCCCACCGAAACAAAACCAAAAGCAAACCCCACAACTCATGATAGTGTACTTCAGGGCCCTCCACAGCCCCTAGCCTGCTCTTGCCCACCACTTTAACCTCAGCTCTTATAGGTGTCCCCCTTGCTCAGTCTACAACAGCCATACTGGCCCTCTCCACACTCATCTTTAAACACGCCTTCCAACTTCTACATCAGGGTCTCAGCCTTTACACTGATTATTCATCTGCCTGAAATAGTTTTTGCATAGCTGACATTTTCCCTCATTTACATCAAACATTGCCTCTTTGAAGAGGCCTCTCAGAAGCAATGTATACAACATTCCCTCTGTGATTACTTTTATGCCATTACCATTTGTTTGTTTCATACCATTTATCTCTGATATTATCTTTGCTGGTTTGTTTGCCTTTTAATTGCTTGTATCCTTTCACTAAAATCCAGTGAGGAAACTTAATGTTGTAAAAACTGGATTCAGCTGCTGATACGGGAAGCAACTATAGCTACAGCAGAGT
This sequence comes from Stenella coeruleoalba, assembly GCF_951394435.1. Lineage (NCBI taxonomy): Eukaryota > Metazoa > Chordata > Mammalia > Artiodactyla > Delphinidae > Stenella > Stenella coeruleoalba. Next base: position 44,003,881 of record NC_137151.1, read on the forward strand.
GAAGAAAGGTTGCTATAAGGCTCACGGAAACAAAGAAAAGAATTGACTTATTTTTCTTCTACTTTTTAAAAAGTACATAAGTCAGAAACAAAACAGTATTAAAAAGCTTATAGAAAAATACACATTTTTTTTTTCCCCTGAATCCTTTTACCCCTTGAAAAGCATTTTAACTTCTTTGTCCTCATAGTTCTTTGGCATGTAAAAGGGTGTATCTTACGTCTGTTAGCTGCTATAACAAATACCATAGACTGGGTGGCTTTTTTTTTTTTTTTTTTTTTTTTTTTTTTTGCGGTATGCGGGCCTCTCACTGCTGTGGCCTCTCCCGTTGCGGAGCAACAGGCTCCAGACGCGCAGGCTCAGCGGCCATGGCTCACGGGCCTAGGTGCTCCGCCGCATGTGCGATCTTCCCGCACCGGGGCATGAACCTGTGTCCCCTGCACAGTCAGGCGGACTCTCAACCACTGCGCCACCAGGGAAGCCCAACTGGGTGGCTTTTAAACAAAAGAAATTTTTTTTCTCACAGTTTTGGAGCCTGGGAAGTCCAAGATCAAGGTGCTGGAAGACTTGACATTTTGTGAGGTCCTGCTTTCTGGTTCATAGCCCTCTTCTCCCTGTGTCCTCAAATGGCTGAAGGGGCAAGTAAGCTTTCTGGAACCTCTTTTATAAGGGCACTAATTCCATTCATGAGGATTCCACTCTCAGAACCTAATCACCTCCCAAAGGCCCCATCTCTGGATACCATCCATCACGTTGGGGATTAGGTTTCAACGTGTGAATTTTAGGGGGACACACATTCAAACTTTAGCAGGGTTTTAGCTACCTCCTATAGTTGTTACCACGATGTTACTTTCATGTACTATTTTTGGCTTTTCAGCTATCTGGTTAACAATTTTATAGCTAGTTAACAATACTTTATATATGAAAATCTCCATTAAAATAACTGGTGTGATTCCTGTCTCTCCACTGGACTGATGGATTATCTATTGATATCTATGTTTATATCTAGAGATAGAAATAGAAATATAGAGATTTACATGGATATTTACATGTATGCCCTAGTTGGATTAGTTGACATGTAGCCTTTTTCCTAGAATGTTTAATTTTTTATAGCTCCTTCAGTTTTGGTTAATTAACAGTTGGTATTCTATTGAAAGTTTCCTTATAGATAGGAAATCGTACTTTTCCTATCTATAGCTTTTTTTTTGTAGCTTTTCAAACTCTGTTACCCTTAGAATTCTCAAATGTGACTACTGACTTAAAATCTAAAAAGGGAGCAGTGTGCGTATTTTATACAGTCAGTATCTTGCCCCAGAAAATTCCTTATCTCAGTACCAACAGGCTGGAGGAAATTAGGTACTTGACCTCAAGGAGGAGGCTTTTATACTTTTGAAATCTGAAAAGATGATGTTGAAGTATATGATTCAGGGATTTTAAATTGTTTCTTTGAGATTGAGTAGCTTAAAATATGAATATTAAATTCCCATCCCTAGTAAAGCTACCTAGACACAAAAATGCATGTTTGCAAGGAAGTAGTAAACAGACTTCTACATTCTAAAGGGATTTTCTAGTAGCTATATCTCAATTCCATTTTAACAGAAAACTCTCTAGAGAAAGGATTTATGGTAAGTTTAAGGGTAGAAAGGGGCAATCTTGTCTCAGAGGGTGTGGAATAAAAACAGCATAGGGAAATCTTAAATTCAAAATGGAGGTAAGTGAATAGTGATAAAAAAGAGAGTATCATTTTGAGCCAAAAAAATCAGAAGAAAATGGGGAAAGAGAGAAGAAAGAAAATGGTGAGATGAGCCTTTGGTTGTTTTCCAAATTTATTTAACACAGAAAAGGGAGAATTCTGGTGAAACTGCAACTCATGTGTGTACACTTTAGTCCTTTTTGTGTTGTTTAATTTGCTTTCGTTTTGCTAAATGTGATTAATTCTCTAAGTCTGTAAAGTACTTTACCTTGTGCTTTTGGCTATTTTCCTAATTCAGAGTTATTTTAAGTGAGTGTACTGAGGTTTTAGAACAGTTATTTAAGGTAAAAGTTCAACCCGGCTCTCTCCAGGGAAAACATTTTAGATAGATCACTTGATAATTCAGGAGAAAAAGATCTTTTTTCTTGCTAATTTTTCAGACTTGATTTCCTATACAGGTTTAACAATTTATTAGAGTAAACAAATGCAGTTCAACATTACTCTCAGAACATTTAACATGCTGAAACTGTGATGAAAAAGAAATTAAAAGTCTTTTCAACAGGTAAAAGTATTCATGAAAAAATGTATTTTTCTACAAGTTTTTTAAATACTATTTTGTTTTTGATTTATGTACTTTTTAAAAAGTAGAAGAGGAATGAGACAAATTCAAATTTTTCTCAAAATAGAAAATGAGTATATCACCTACTTGGATGCCCAGTGTATGGCTGAAAATTACATTTTTCATTCTCATGGAAAAAAAAAAACCCTCTGCCATGGATTTAATTCCTAAATCTCTGATTTAGGATACTGACTTATGTTTTTAAATGCCCTTAATGACACATCATTTAACTTTTCAGAGATTAACTCAATCTAGATCTTCTAAAAAGGTCATCAGTGTTCAAATTCCAGAGTATAGTGTATCTGCCCCAAAGTATGATTATTTCACCAGGGGATTTAAGCCAACAATCAAGGTTGTATTGTATGTAGAGAAGGAAAAGCAATATTCCTACTATTCGGGGAAATGTAGAAGTTGAGAAATTGCCCTTTGGGTAAAATGTAAGTGAGGAAATGGCATGATTTATTGCCATGTATGTGGTATTAGCATGTATGTGGGTATAACAAATTAAACTCATGTTTCTGCTAATAAGTAAACTAGCAAATGACAGTATCCAGAGAACAAATTTCTGAGAAAATCTACCTGATAGTTTTGTGGTTTCTAAATAAGCCTTTTAAATTTTAATGGCGGTGTCATAGAAGGAACATCATATTTCATAGCTTTGGAAATAAAATGCAACTTTAGAAATACCACAGGCTTTCTAAGAAATCCTTTGTTCTCTGTAAATAAGTATTTCAAAAGTTCTGTTAGGAAAGCATTTTTGAGATTTCTACTTGTTGGCATAATATATATTGCTGTGTCTCCCCAAAGGACTCATCTATTCTAAAACACATTTAAATAAAAATTACTGGGTTTAAATTAAAATTTGTTTGATGTTTTTGTTGTGAACTTATTTTAAATTTATTTATCTCTTTTAGTTTAAAATTCCACGTTTTGGGGGAAAAATGTTTTCTACCTTTTAAATCAAAACCTTGGATTGCATTATAGGAAAAACAAATCTTGTAACAGGAAAAGTAAGGTTGAATAGCAAATAAATTAGATTCAGGCTTGAGAGAACAGAAATAGCTGTAATCAGAAGATATGTTTTATTATTCCAGATGGAGATAATGGTGAGAAAAGTGTGGGAGAATGCCTAAGGCTTATTTTAAGACAAATGTAACAATATATTACCTACATGGCTTATTTTCACATATGCATTTTTTTAAATGCCTTTTTCTGGAATATGGTTTTTAATAACAAAAAACAATTTTCATCATCACAGAAGATTAAAATCGACAAGCATTATTGAGTGTTTTTGATATACTGTATCTACAAGGCCATATGGATAACCAAACCAAATACAGTTTAATTCCTGTCTTCAAGGAGCTTATAATCTCTTATGAAAATATTATGTGCTCAAGAAAAAAACTGAGATATATTTAGTATTAAATGATTCAGTAACAGATTTTTAAATTTAAAAAAGAGAAATAAAAATAAATGTGTGTTCACTGAGGAATCAGGCCTGTGAAGTATTTCAGGGAAAAGAATACTGAGTTTTAACAGAAAATATGTTGTGAAAAGTTATAGAATAGAGGAGAAAAGAAAGGCCACTGGAAATATTTGATTCTGGGTCAAGGTATTTAAATTTGCAAAAAGATGTGGACTCATGGCTTAATTTGGAAAAGTGTCTTAACACTTCTAGACCTCATTTTCCTCAAATAAATGAAAGTTAGATAAGACAGTTTTTTATACATTCTCCAGTACTGAAATTTCAATGGCTCAAAGTGGCTTATAGGGAGCTATTGGAAGTAATCCAATGGACACTAGAATAAGAAATGACTAATTATTGCCATCCAAATGTAATTGCTATATTCCTTAGGATTAGGACACATTAAAGAAGCCTATAGCAAATAAATGCACTTTTCAAAAATGATTTTAAATGTTATTAAAAGATTTTTGATACAATTAAGATAAGAAATGAATATATATAGTATTAGTATATAACACTAATTTTATATATTATATATAAAATTATATACTAATATATTATATATATTATATACTAATTATATATATTGAGATTTATTATTGTGAAATAAAATTCATATTTTATGGCAAGACAAGAAAAATTTAAACAGAAATTTTTCTCTGCCCTTTGGCCTCCTCTCTCCCCCAGGTGTGCATTGTGTATCTGCATTAGGACTCCAGCAAACCTCGCTCATCTGCAGGAACACCTGTTTGACCATAAAGAGCAACATTCTCCTAGCATCAAGACAACTCCTTAAAAGATAACGTTCCTTCTATATCTTGTAAGGGGCCACAATGATGCTTAGATCTGGATTGTGTAAATTGTCAATAATATGTCATTTAATGTACAGCCCTCTGTCTCAAAAAACTTATATCACTGTACCTTGACTTCTGATGGGCGGAACAGTTCTCAAAGCTTTCTGAGATGCTCTTCCCGGGTTATAAACCTCAAATTTGGTTTGAATAAAATTTTCCATTTCTTTCTTAGATCGATGGATCAATTTTCCGTCGACATATGCTTGGCGCAGCCGGCAGGATATCAGAGACACCCATCAGGGGGTCACCAGGAGTCTACCCGCATCGGAGTTCGGCACCAGCATGGTTCCTTTGTGCCACACTGACTTCTGGGTACTCCTCAGGTGTTCCGGTGAATTGTTCTGATATTTGGATCTCATTGTTTGGGTGATGATTCTAAAAGTTTTATTTGAGGTGGTTTCCCCTTAAGACTTGCAGTCTTTTTTTTTTTTTTTCTTTTTGCGGTATGCGGGCCTCTCACTATTGTGGCCTCTCCCGCCGCAGAGCACAGGCTCCGGACGCGCAGGCTCAGCGGCCATGGCTCACGGGCCCAGCTGCTCCGCGGAATGTGGGATCCTCCTGGATCGAGGCACGAACCCGTGTCCCCTGCATCGGCAGGCGGACTCTCAACCACTGTGCCACCAGGGAAGCCCAAGACTTGGAGTCTTAAGGGGCACAGGTGCATTTCCTAGGCAGGGCCTAGGGGATCAGGGTAAGAGGTCCAGGGAAACAACAGGTGACTGGCTTTCTGTTAAATTTGGCTTAAATTAAAAAAGAAATGAGTTGACATAAAGTCTGAACGAAACTTTTGCTAGTGAAATGAGAGGCTGAATTATTCCGCTTCAAAGAATAAAGGGACATTTTTCTCTTTCCAGTCACAAATCCCCCTCAGGCGAAGGACGAACTCGAGAAACAGTCTGAAGACCTCGTGAACTGTTCGAGGATCAATCCTCGCGAGAGGCTGCATCAATCCTCGCGAGAGGCTGCATCAATCCTCGCGAGTACTGCATCAATCCTCGCGAGAGGCTGCAGTCCCGTAAGTCTGCTTTTCCGCGGAGCGCGGCAGGCTGGAATCCTGGCGCTCCGAGCGGCCGTGGCTGTTTTAGGCTCTCACCGGGGGGAACCGACCTAAGAGTAACTCCTTGGAGAGCTAGACTGAGAAGCAGCACGCATGAGGTCTGCCACGCTGTCCTCAGAAAGTTGTTCAGATCATATCTCATATCTGAATCAGCCTATGAGGTTAATACTGGGAAATTGTGCCTCAAAGGCCGAATGGCTCCTGTGCAAACAGCCACCTATGGGAACACTAGCTGGGTTTATGTATGCTTCCAAGTGCTTAATTGGGAACTAAAGGAAATCTGGCCCTGAAGTGGCCAAGTTGGGGTTCTTTTGACACGCGAAAACAATTTTGAGTGCGCAAAGTCGGCAGTCTTCTGGATCTGCGCCTGCCCCGGGTCTACTGGAAACAACAGTGGTAAGTGTTTTTCTCTTTTCTAAAATTAGCAGGGAAAAAATATGGATCATTTGAATTGCAGAAATATCTGAATTGTTATAATTTTAGAGAGCTTTCATCTTAAACTATTGTACCTATTTTAATTGGTATGTGGAAGCCCCAAAAGCTTTCAAAATTCCAAAATCGCCTCATTGAAAGATTTGTTGTAGAAGGCTAGTGAAAGATTAATGATATAAAAGGTACCTAAAATTTTAATTACTTCTCCCCTCTCCCCTTCTTTATTTGAGTACTCACCCTAGTAATCTTCTGAGTTGCCTTTACACTCTGAAGACACTATTAAGTGATTAACTTCAGAATTGAGACCAGGTGAGGCTGTAGCCAAGCCTCGTCAGATCAAAGGCCCAGCTGAGGGTCCTAATTAGAGAACTTCTTAAACCCAGGGAGGATCCTCAAAAGTGTTTGTAAATAGATTACCAAAATGGGAGGCCACCAGTCTGACTAAACCAACCATAGCTGATAATCAGATGATACAAATTTGGGGTGGGGGCTTCTCCCCTAAGCTAAATGAGGGAAAGTAAAACATTCTGACAGAGGTAAATGGGTGTGTCAGTCCTTTGATATCATTGAGGTGGCCACCCAATTCTTTGAGGGAAAAAAAATTAAAAACTATCCTTGTTTTACAAATCTAGTCATTATAGGACCAGAGGTGTATGTATATATTTGGTTACATGGATAAATGGATATTATTATCTTGGGGTACTGATTATTTACTTTGGGTTTTCAATTGTACATTGCTTCATATATAAAAACTGAATTTTTCTGTGTTGTTCTTATATCCTGCAAAGTTGTTAGATCACTTACTCGTTCTAGGAATTTTTTAGTAGTTTTCTTAGAATTTTATATGTAGACCATAATGTTGTCTGTCAATAAAAATGTTTTTGTTTGTTTGTTTGTTTTCCTTTTGATCATGAGGCTAAATTTCTTTCAGTGCTAGCTGGGATTTCTGGTACAGTGTTGAATAGGCACAGTGAGATTGTAGAACATCTTTGCAAGAAAGCATTCATCTTTAAGCATGATGTTTTATGTAGATGTCCTTTACCAAATACCTCTTCTATTCCTAATTTACTGAGTTTTTTAACATAAAAGAATCATAAATTTAAAAAAATTTTATATCCGTTGATATGATCATGTGGGCATTCTAATTTAGACTGTTAACATATTGATTAATATCGGAATATTTAAACTTTCACCAGCATTACATTTCCAGGATAAACTTGACTTGGCCATGTCCTGATGTTTTTGAGGTATTGATTAGTACTTTAAAAGAAATGTTTTCATCTAATTTGGAGATCAGGGTAATGGAACTTTATAAAATAAGTTGGAAAATGTTCTGTCTTCTATATTCTGGAAGAGATTGTGTAGAATTTGTGTTATTTCTTTGAAAATCTGGTAGAATTCACCAGAAAAATTATTTAGGCTTAGTGATAGCTTTTTGGGAAAGTTTTAAGTTATAAATACAATTTCTTTAATAGTTATCAAAATATTAAGGTTACCTATTTAATAGTGTGTGAGTTTGGGGTCGGGGGATTAGTTGCCCTGCTCTGCTGTGTCCTTTTAGGGCTGTGCTGACATCTGGACCAAAGTGGCAGGAGGACAGAGGGAGATAGGAAAAGAGAGAGTGAGCAAGAGAGAGACATTGGAAGCATCAGAAGTTTGCTACCTCCTTGGGACCCCAGCTCTCTTAAACAGAGAGGAAGATTACCCTCCTCTGAGTTGTGGCTTTACTGGGCCTCCACTGCTGATACTGTTACTGCCATCACTGGATTGCATGGGGACTGGTACACAATAGGATGATGACTTTTTTTTAATGGAAAAAAGAAAAGACACAGCAAAATAAACATGAGGAGTATTTACACTGTTCCCAGTGTTAGGCGTTCCCTTTCCTACCTTCCAAATCATCACCAGAAGCCTTTTCTTGGCATGCTCTCTGACTACAGCCCAATGCCCACTTCAAACTTTGGGTTGCATTAAGATCAGGTTGGGAGAAACAGAGGAAAAATAAAACAGCAGACTCACTGCCAGCTCATTGATATTTCATTTTCCCCCCACTAATCTGCCTAGTACTCTCTTACATATCTTCTGTGCAGGTTTTATAGTTCTATTCTATGTCATAGATAGCGTGCTTACAGCACCTAACCTGAAAAAAACCCAAATAGATGCTTCCTTAGTGCAACTGTATCACTGTATAATCCTTAGGTATTTACTAAGAAATAGCAGAGCGATTTTTATGGACTTTAGTTTCTGACCCAGACTGCCTTAATTCAAATGCTAACTCTGTAACTCTACTACTTACTAGCTATAGACCGTGTCTAGATTATTTGAACTCTTTCTGCCTGTCTTCTTGTATTTTTAAAGGGAACAATGATAATACTAGTATCTTCCTTACAGTAATTTAGTTAGTTATTATAAGTAAGTGCTTAGACTAGTTCTTGGTACATAGGGAGTACTATATACACTTTGCCGTTATTGTAGTTTTGAATAAAAATATGTTTTCTAACTCACCATCTGTACTGTACAACCAGAAGAATACCTACTGATCAATACTAGAAATATTAGGGTATATGTGAAATCACTTTGTTCATTTCAGACTTTGTAAAAATGCAGATTATCTGTTTCTAGTTTAGGTCACCACTTTCCCTCTTATTCTGTGTCCTTCAGTACATTATATCGCATTGTCCTGTGAAGATGCAGTGTAAATGACCTGGTCTGACCACTGTGGCAATTAAATCACACAATCAGAAAGCTAATTTCACTGCATTTTGAGAAAGTTATTAATTGTTGATGTATATATTTCAGAGAAAGTCAAATATTGGGCAAAGTGCATATTGCAGATAGTCATGCATCAGCCAGGATTCAAAGGGAAACTTAAAACCAAGCTTCCTCAGGATGAAGATAACTATCAGAAGACTGATGTTATAATGTGGGGAAAAAAACCACCAAAAAAAACCCCAGACCATCTTTCACTCTTCCTTCTCTACTCACGGTAGTTCACTAAGAGTACACTTTAGAGGTTGAGGGGAATTATTACCAGAATTTTTTCCAATATCTACACAAATTTAACCTGAAAATCAAAATGGACCACACTTTTATATTTGCTACCTAGATAAAAAAAAGAATGTATAATTCTGTTTGAATGATATTCTTAGTGGTGTCAAGCCTAGAGGAAAGTTTATACTGGTCTTAAAAAAGTTTACGGAATCTGATAAAAAGTCAGGACCAACCAAGTGTGTGTGTGTGTGTGTGTGTGTGTGTGTACGTGTGTACACATATGTATACATTCTACACCTGTTTGTGTATAACATTATCTGTTGTTCAGTGAGATAAAGAGGATTAAAATAACTATTTATTTTCTTTTATAACACTAAAGAAATCTCAATATATAAAAACAATCTTCTAGGCAATAGTTGATTCAAACATTTCTAATGAAAGACATCACTGTGAGTCCTAACTCTGAAATTTCATGTTTCCAGTAACTGCTATGTATAAAACCCTAAAACAAAGTTATAAGTGGTTAACAAGCATTAAAATGTAAAAATATTGATGAATTTGATACCTGAAAGTTTTGATTTAAAATAAGAAACAAAACATTTTGGGATTCAGGTGTTTGAAAACTGGATCCAAACTGGCTTAAGAAGAAAAGGAATCTTGGTTGTCTTGCAACAGAATGTTCAGAGGCAAGGTTGGTCTTTGACATGACCAGAACCAGAACTCTGTGATATCATCTAAATCAGATTTCTTTTATTCTTGGCCTTTGGAGGTCTCATGCTCTGTGTGGAGAAAGCAGTACCAAGAAGGTAGTGGTGGGGGCCACTGTGGAGCGGTCTACCCTCAATGGGGAGAATATTTTATCATTCATGTTGTTCAGAATTGTCAGTGAATTGTGGTAATAAAAGACACTTCTTTGGTAGGTTTTAGTATTGTCTTAAAAGTCTCTATATACAATTCATGCCCTATTGCCTGGCCCCCAGTATGGCAGCTACTGCCCTTACCATTCACACTATGTGCAAGGAAGAGGATGGCAGCAATTCCATCCCCTATATTCTTTCAGGGAGGACAATTGTTTCCCTCCCAGGCATCTCAGGAAACTTTCCCCCTTGTCTCAATCCATCTGACTGGAAATTTACATGTCTTTGAACCAATGCCTGTGGCTAGGAGAGTGCTCCTCACCGATTGGCTTAAGCCAGTCATCATATATGCTAACTCCCTAACTCTATCCATATCATAGGAGTAAGGAGCGGCTTCTCTTCAATAAGTGGTGCTGGGAAAACTGGACACATGGAAAAGAATGAGATTAGAACACTCCCTAACACCATACACAAAAATAAACTCAAAATGGATTAAAGACCTAAATGTAAGGCCAGATACTACTGTTGTCTTTTACCAACAGAAAAATGGATGGATGGTGGACAGTTTATTACATTTTCTTTAGAATTCCTTATGTACTTTATCTAAGTGATTTGGTATGAAGATGAAAGTGTTGATTATTACACATGGCCTAGAGTTGCAAGGTGAAATTTTTGACCCTCTTTCAAGTCCTCTTTCGTATCATGACATACACCAGAGGTTCACATGTTTGAAACTCCCTTTTGTCAACAGAAACAGAGACAAAACAACCCAGTCCTCAGAACATGTGTCACTTATTACATTTATCTTTGCTAACTCTGTGACCAGCAATATGCATGGAGTTTTCAGTGAGGTCCATGTTTGCATCTGTATTTGGTTAAATATATGGACTTCTGTTCATTATTTATCTTGACAGGTTGAATAAGCAACAATACAAAACAATTAAATGCATCCTTGAGAAGTAATGACATAACTGATTTTAGACCTTTTATGTGTATCCTGTCAAGGTATACATCTTTTTCCACATGGGTTTCTGCAGAAAAAACAAATAATTGTAAAGTGTTTACCATTTTACCACTTGGGTGATTCTAGCCAGCCTGATTTGACAGTTGTGGACTATACAAGGAGTCAAAAAACTGTGGTCCATGGACCAAATCTAACCTTGTTGCTTGTTTTTGTAAATAAGATTTTATTGAAACACAGCCCATTCATTTACATAATGCCTATGGCTGCTTTCACCCTACAATGGCTCGAAAAATTTAAAATATCTACAATCTTGCCTTTGACAGAAAAAATTTTCCAACACCTGTTCCGAACTAATGGCTTACATTCATTGAGCACTTGCTGTTTGCCAGGCACTAAGGTAAATGGTCTAAATGCATAATAAGATTTTATTTTTATAACAAGCCTATGAAGCCTTATGAAAAATACAGAAAAAATAAATAAGTAGCCCAACATCACACACTCAGCATGCATAGAGAGCCAATCGAAAACCAGAGTTTTTAAAAAAATTTAAAGCCATTTCATTTAACCACTACTCTTCACATTCTGTAAGTTTTCTAATTTCTACTAAGTGGAAAAAAAAAAAGACAATTAACTTAGGAAGTATGGAGTAATATAAAGAACTTTTGAGTTGGGAAACAGAAACCAAGGTTCTAGTCTTGGTCTTGTCATTAATTAGCTGTAGGGATAAAGAAATCACTTTAAATTTTCTGCAGTGAGCTTCTCCATCAATGAAAACAGGCAGCATTATGAAATGACCACTGATATTCAGTTCTAAATATCTAAGAGGCTAAACTTCATAAAAAAAAAGAAAGCCCCCTATATTTAAAGAATAAAGTAGATTTAATGTAATATTAATAAAATTAAGTCAAACAAATCTATGTGACATGACAGGGAAGAATATTAACTGAAATTGAACTGGTTCTGATATGAATGTTGGTTATTTGGTAAGGTGACATAAAAATTGGATGTTGGTTATTTGGTAAGTTGACATAAAATTATTTTTTGAACAATTGATTTGGTGGTAAATCTAGCATCCGTATTAAAATTATATAGTGAAAATATTTAATAAGAAACTATTTGATCTTTCCACTCATATGCCTCTGCTTTCACTGGATTCTAAATACTATCATAGACATTTGTTTAAATTTTAAAATCATACAACATGAAAAATTCAGTTAATTGTCCACAGGGTTAAATTACAGAATGATGTTCCTTCTTAAAATAATGGCATGTGCTTCCTGCAGACATAATTTAGAATGGAAAATTCTCTGGTTTAGCTCCCTAAATTTCAGGGAACTCTGTGCAACTACAGAGGAGCCCTCTTTATATTATCTCAACTGGTCTTTTCTCTTGAGGAGAGTGAAGTTTGCCCTCACAGCATTCACAATATTTCCTTTCAATGTTTCTCATACTCTACAGCTAATTTCAATGAATGTTAACTAGAATTCTCCTGTTTGAGGGCAGCTGACTAAAGCTGAGGGCCACAAACAAAATGGAGCAGGTTGACAAGGCACTTCTCTTGATTGGTCAAAGTCTGTGTGTACAGATTAGGGAAACAATAGAGATATACAGAGACACGAGTCTCTCTGTGGCATAAGGAAATCTATCAGCTAATCGGACTAGAAGAAACATGCCTGTATCAGTCATTTCATGCAGAGATATCAAGTGACAACTCTAAAGACAGTGACAAGATTAGGAAACCAGCCCTCCTTCTCCTTCCACATCAAATTAGTACTCTGTGAAACTTCCTTACTAAAGGAAACTTTAGTAGAGTTTTGGTGGAGGTTCATATGTGCAGGGAAGTGACACATTTGGTTGCTAAGACACACCTGTGTGTGTGCATCCACGTGTGTGTGCATCTATACATGTGTGTAGGTGAATATACCATCCAGTTTCTAACAGATGACTCAAGTGACAGAGTTTAGAAATCTAGAAAGGTAAAGCTGTAACATGTCTGCACAAATCAGGCATTCTCCTGAACCATGCATAACTTCACCGCTCGCAAAAAGTATCATAGAAACTCCTTATGAAACCCTCTTTGGGTCTTTGGCAGAAGCTGGCTTCTAATCTCTAATCAGTGTGCATAATTATAAAATAGACATTTGATTTTTTAAAATTACAAACTTGCTGTCATTGTATTGGTGGTTGTATGTGTGTGTGTGTGTTTGTGTGGTGTGGGGTGTGTGTGTGCGTATTTCCAAGGGACAAGTGAGATCATAATGCAGTGGCTCACCAGAGCAGTTGTTCAATACAGACTGAATGACATGACTAGAAATAAGTAAAAATATCTGTCATAATGAGTTACTCTCTGATTTAGTGTGTTTGTGTATGTATCAGTTTTCTTAGTTTATATTATTGATCTATTAATTCTCTTTTAATAGTAATACTAGCTTATGAGTACTATCCTTGAAGTATTTTCTGCGACTTGTAATGAACATTTATTTTTAGAAAGGGTTTCATTTCAAACGTATGAAACATTTATATAATAAATCATCAAAAGATGTAAAATTACATCATCTGGTTATATTTATGTTCATGAATATAATGTGACTTTTTTCCCTTCACGTAGGTCTGTGCCACTGTCAACCTCAACCTTTCCAAGGGACATTTTCATTTAGAATCTTATCATTTTATAATTATTACTTCTCAGAACTCCCAGGGAGCGAACAAAAGCTTCCTCTTTTTATTTCCATTGTTATGTTTCTTTGAAGAACAAATTAAATTTTGACTTCAGCCAAAATAAACATTTAAATGGCAAAATAAATCTAGAATTATGTGAAAAAAAAAAACCCTTCTAGGGAAAGCTTGACTCTGGCTATCATAAGTTCAGGTGTATTTAAGATAATTTACTACCATGTTTTCTTTTCTTTGTGCAAGGCTGTGGCGCCATATGCTCCCTTTGTAGTAGAAAAGGGAGGAAAGAGCTAAGGTCTGAAAAACATTACTACAGAATGAGCTGAGGAAACTAGTTAGTATATCATTCTATCCTGTCTTGAGAACAAAGACAGAAAGCTGCATTTTCTTTGCCAGCTTAACTCTCATCTATCTCTTTTACATACCCTTTTCCTATTAACATCAATGATGTGAGGGTACATAGGAGGAGTCTAGGGTCTGAATCTATAGAGTTAACTACATTGGCTCAATGTACCAGTAAAAAATTAACAACCCCTTTGGTATATGCAGCCGTTTACCTAATCTTCTCCCAAGTATCTTGACCGTATGGAAGCAAAACAGACAATTTCATTTACCATACACGATATGCCAAATGGACTTCAGTGCTTTAAATTTATTAGTTATGATTTGACTTTCACATAAAATGACTCAGTAAGCTCACTTGGATCTGTCCCTGCAAGTTACCATATTAGACAGTCCTTTTTTCTCCTCAGTTCACCATATTGCTAAAATAAATTGCCTTCTCTTCTTTGTTTTGGCTTCCCCTGTGTTTTTCTTTGATTTTTCTGTTCATTTCTCCTATCCTCATTCTTGCTTCCGAATTCTTACCTTTCCTCTTGCTGAGTGTAAACACACCTGAAGGCTGTGCTGCTGCTTAAAGAAAAAATACTGAGCTATTTAAGTAAAGAAACTATTACATCTTTAAGAATAATGAAAATGCAGTATAATGAACATAGACTTTCACATGCACTCGAAATATTCTGAACAAAGTCAGTAAGTGTATTGTGAAGGATTTTTTAAACAAGATTTGGCAAATTTTCCCTTAAAGGGACCTGGATTTTTCCTGATTTGGTAAGATTTCTCATGTCTCTACTCTGCTACAGTGTCTGACATAGTGTTGTGTTTGGTTTTTAATTGGCTTTGTTTCACCAAACACTAACATTTTATTAATCATTTAATATTTATTGCTTTTTCAAGGTGTTTTTTTTTTCACTTTAATTGCTTTGCTCATTTAGTCCTATTTTTTCTTTTCTTATTTCCTTTTTACAAATGTTCAGATCCTCAATTTTTAACATGTTTAAATGTTAAATGGATATGGATATGCACACATATATACTAATCTAAAGGGTTAAGAAAAGTATTGGTGCTATGTCAAAGCCTCTATGCTAATAAAATGTTCTGGTGTTCCTTGTGTTAATATCAGTAAATGAAAAGGGATTATGTGGACAGTGGGTGCTGTATCCTAGGCCTCCTGATGCAAGAGTTTTTTTTTTTTAGAAGGTCATTTTATTTTATTTTTTTAAGTCTTTATTGAATTTGTTACAATATTGCTTCTGTTTTCTGTCTTGGTTTTTTGGCCCTGGGGCATGGGGATCTTAGCTCCCTGACTAGGGATGGAACCCACACCCCCTGAATTGGAAAGCGAAGTCTTAACCACTGGACTGCTAGGGAAGTCCCAAGAGTTACTTTTATGTTCAATATGCCAGGACATTTGTGGTCAGTGGGAGAAAGAGACCAGGATATGAATTCTCATCTGGAAGATAAAATGATGCCTACATTTTTATATGTTGACATATTTTTATCTTTATATCAAGGTTATTGGCAGCTCTTTTCCTCTATTTATAGATAGAAAATCTGGAGCTTAAAGAGGAAACTGAGTTACTCAAGAGCACTTGGTTGTAGCTTTTAAAACTTGACTTATAGTTTAGGAGTCTTGACTTCAAATCTCTGACTTTTCTCATCCTGCTTTGTTGACTTTTGGGCTTGTGTGCCCCTGGGTTGCAATGTAGTTTAGTGACTAAGCACCAAGTCTCTGAGGTCAGTTAGGTTGGGTAAATATTACACTTTATCACTGATTGACTGGGTAAGTTAGTATCTTTAACACATCAGTTTTCTCACCTGTAAAGTGAGAAAAAAAGTAGTATATGCTCCCGATGTAAATGAGAAGGAGAGAGAGAGAGTTTAAGAAATTTGCTTACAGAATTGTGGGGGCCAGCAAGTCCAAAATGTGTAGGGCAGATGCACTGGCTGGAAACTCAGGCAAGAATTGAGGTCACAGTCTTGACCCCAAGCCCATAGGGCAGTCCAGAAAAAATAGAAACTCCAGAGGCAAGATGTCTATGGTACAGTCCTGAGGCTGAATTCCTTCTTATCTGGGGATTCTCGGTTTTTGCTCTCAGGGTCTTCAATGGATTGGATAAGCTCCACCCGTGTTATGGAGGGTACTCTTTATTGAAAGTCAACTGATTATAAGTGTTAATCACATCTACAAAATATCTTCACAGCAACATGTAGTGTATAATCCACCAACTGGGCACCCTAGCCTGGCTAGGTTGACACATAAAATCAACCATCACATGTTTTGGTATAGAGCACTAGCAAATGTATGGGGAAACTGAAGTACTTTGGAGGGGCAGAAACTGGGGAGATTCTCTTTATGCATACCCAGGGGGTCTCCATCCACTGTCCATCTTAGATTCTCATTGTAGTTTGTCATAATGGTTAAGGTCTCTGCATTTCAACTGCTCTGCTGTGCCACCTACAACCACATGGGCTTTGGGGAGTTGCTAATTTCCACGTGGCTCAGGCTTCTTACCAAAGAGGGTGCTAATGATACTTCCCTCAAGGTGGAGGGGGTTTGCTAGGACTAAATAAAGTAATACGTTAAATTTCATAGGACAGTTCCTGTCGTATACTAGGACTCAATACAAGTTAGCTACTGTTGTTATTTCATCTGATCATGTGATTGGCTTATTACTAGGGTAAAAGATAATTTTTATCAAAACTGTGACATATTTGAGAATGAAAGAGAAGTTTGTGAATATTTTCTCTGGTAAATTGAGCATAGATCAGGGTATCTAGAGAAAACCAGGCCATATGACTAACCTAGCTGTACTGAAATTTGCTGTGGATTTCCTCTCAGAGTTGGAAGTGCTTAATACATAAAGTTTCTTAACTCTCTGAAGTTTTTTTTTTTTGTTTATTTTTTTTTCTTCACAACTAGTTGGTCATCACATATAGTTTGGTTCTGGCAGCTAGGATGGACACAACTGCCTTAGGCTGTCTGTATTCATTTCTTGTGGGTAGGTGGTATTAGCGAAAATGTACTTTTTCCTGAGGGTCGTGGCAGGTGGAATTTAGCTAGTTATACGACATCAAATTCAATTTCTTGCTGCCATTATTCAATATGTAGGTATACCCACATGGAGGCCAGGTCTGCAGCCAGGTTCAAATCACTGAATAAATGATACTCATAGTTATCTCCATTTTTCTATGAGCAAGATAATTTCTGCTTCAGAAATTCCATGTTGCTCTGTTGACATGAAGCATGATGGCATGCTTAAATCATATGATATGTGGAATAAATGCAGTATGAGAGGAGTAAAATTCACTTGATAAATGCCGTATAGTATATTTTATTTGATTGTTCATATATTGCATGCTCTTTGTTCCAATTGAACTTTCTCCCTCACTCCAATTTTAAAGAAATACTACATTTTTCTGATCTTTGTCTTTTCTGCCATGATAGGCTATCACTGATAGCATCTGTAATCCCAAATTCTAAAAGTTTGCTAAGAGCAATCCACAAGGAATGACTGGTATACTGTTCAGGGTTCATTAAGAGGAGCAGATCTTGGGCTTCCCTGGTGGCGCAGTGGTTGAGAGTCCGCCTGCCAATGTAGGGGACATGGGTTCGTGCCCTGGTCTGGGAAGATCCCACATGCCGCGGAGCGGCTGGGCCCGTGAGCCATGGCTGCTGAGCCTGCGCGTCTGGAGCCTGTGCTCCGCAACGGGACAGGCCACAATAGTGAGAGGCCCGCGTACCGCAAAAAAAAAAAAAAAAAAAAAAGAGGAGCAGATCCACTCTAGTGATACAGAATAAGAAACTTAATGAAGCGATTAAGTGTTACACAATTCTGGTTGAGCAGTCTATATAATGGGCCTAGTGTCAACAAAGACATCAGCTGGGAAGGGCAGGTAGACATAAAGTAGGAGAGAGCAAGGAACCTGTGATGGCACCCCAGAATCACATCTGTCTCTCACTGCCTCCAATGTCCGTAGGTTCTGCTGGCACCCCTTCTGTACATGTGCCTTGCGCATGGTTCTGGGACATTGAAGGAAGAGGTCCAGTAAGCCTGGCTGCTCTCTGTACCAACAAAATGAGCGAGAGCAAAAACAATTACATGAGTGAATAACAACAGGGCCTTCCCTACGATGACTTAGACCATAAAAATGCCTGCTTCTTTGCTTCTGCCTTGCAAATCTCACACAAATTTCTATGGTGACCAACTCTGACCCAGTCACCTATAGGAAAAGGAATTCTGGAAAATGTAGTTCTAGCTAAGCTAAGTTGACACAGGGTAAAGGCACTACAAATAGTTTCAATAAGTTTTTCATGGCTAAATGTAAATTCGTAAGTGCTTAAGTAGCCTCATTTCCCATAACTGTTCTTACTCCCTTGCCTTCAGAGGCTCTGCTTTGCTGGAGTCTTGCGGTGAGTCAGTGAGCTGCTCATTGAGACCTACATGATGCCAGAATTTGGTAGTGTCAGGAGAAGACCTCCACCTAATTTCAAGATCTAATTTAATTTAAAGATCCCATCCTCCCCTGTGATAGTAGTAATATGAAAAGCAAAATTTTGAAGAAATTATTCAGGTTGAGTGGTCACTTGCTAAAAATGCTGACTCTGGAATTAGCCCAGATGTAAACTGTGGCTCCACTTCCTACCGCTTATCTCCTGTGGGACAAGTTACTCAAGCCCTCTGCTCCAGGTTTCTCATCTGTGAAGTGCTGATAATAATAGGACTGCTTCATCAGGTGTGGGCATTAATATTTCAAACATATAAAGTGCTTAGACCATTTCTGTGCCTAATAAATCTTGACTAATAACATTTTACCACAAATCTACTTGAATTAATAATCAGTTGTACAATATTTCATCAAGTCCTCATGATTAGTAAAATTAATCTGCCTTATCATTTTAAAGATGGTCTGATCTTCGAAAGAAAATATTATGTTGGATACGGATCTCTTTTCCACACCACACCTTATCATTTCTTTTTTCATGGGAGAAGTCTTTCTGGAACAGATTTTATTAAAGAACCTGGCCTTGCACATCTATTTTAACCTTCATATCCGTGACCAAAATTAAGACGTTCATGATCCTCTTCTCTTCCCATAGCTCATGGATTTGGACAAGTGGGTTTGGCCATGAGAAATGTGAGAGGGGCCAACACTTATTTCACCAGCTGCTTACAGCTTTTAAAGACTGTATTTTCTCTTTCTTTTTTCAGTTATGTTGAACTCAAACATATTCACAAATAGAATATTTCCATTGAGTCTGGGAGCCACCAAGTCCCAAAGTGTTGACATACTGATGTGTGAGTAGAGCCCATTTGTCCCAGAAACCCATTCTAGGAAGTAGTATTCTACCCTGTGCTTTATTGCTGTGTTAACACAAGGTGGCTAGAATGCTAGGCAGCTGTCTTTCCAAACTTTCGAAAGAGCAGATTGAAACTTGGAGCCAATTTTGTCCATAGTTGACTATTTTCACCTTGTGAAGTTGGGATGGAATTTACCACCATGCATTAGGTGGAAAATTTGAGTAATTGTATTTACTTCAGTGAGTAAAATATATATTTTATTATCATTCTTAGAGTGGAGGAGATTATATTTGCTAGCTTTGTTGTACATAGATCAAAGAAGAGACTCTCATTTATGCCAGATTTCAGTACATATTAAATGAGCTATTTTTGGTGAGATTATGAGGTAACCAAAACTCTTTTTAGTTTAATTTTACCTTTAACTGGATTCAGATTGCTTTAACTGAAGAGTCAAAGGGCCTGACCTCTAATTCATTAACATAATCAGAAGCACATGTAAGCTACCGGCTCCAATCTTTGCAAGGCAGTGACTACAGGATTCACACAGCAGTCTTGGAAGATTTACTCAGTGCTACTCTCAGGGTATTCTTAGGTACACAGGTGGAGGAAAATCTATATAGAGAGAAAGAAACAAAGAAAAATAAATGCCATAAAGTAAATAAAAGTATGCATGCAGACTGGAGTCCAAATTTTCATAATGTTTAAGCAGTCGTTTTTAGGTGGAATCATATAAATAAACACTGATTTTATTTATTCTATAATTCCTGAAAATTCCAGTGACAGGTGATCGTAACAGCCCCTCTTGAGACTTGCTCTCTTGTGGAATATTAGTTCTCTAAGCAAATGAACTTTTGGTAAGAATTTAAATAGGATAGGAGAAGAATATATGGCTTCAAATTTGCCTCCTGACACACCATATAAAGGTTAAGAGAGCAGAGAGAAAATCCTTTGTTGAACAGAAACAAGAGTAAAAAATAGAGCTACCAAATGATCCTGCAATCCCACTCCTGGGCATATATCCAGAGAAAACCATAACTCAAAAAGATACATGCACCCCAGTGTTCACTGCAGCACTATCTACAACAGCCAAGACATGGAAAACAACCTACATGTCCATCAACAGATGAATGGATAAAAAAGATGTAAGATATACACACACACACACACACACACACACACACACACACACACACACACACACACACACACACACAATGGAATACTACTCAGCCATAAAAAAGAATGAAATAATGCAATCTGCACCAACATGGAAGGACCTAGAGATTATCATGCTAAGTGAAGTAAGTCAGAAAGAGAATGACAAATACCATATGATATTGCTTATATGTGGAATCTAAAAAAAATGGTACAAATGAACTTATATACAAAACAAAAATAGACCCACAGACATAGAAAACAAACTTACGGTTACCAAAGGGAAAGTTGGTAGGGGGCAGGTAAATTTGGAGATTGGGTTTAACATATATACACTTGTATATACAAAATAGGTAACGCCTGAAACTAACCCAACATTGTAAATCAATTGTACTTCAAAAAAATTTTTTTAAAAAATTACATTAAAGTGGATGATGGCGGAGCGCCCTCTGATCCTCAGGGACTCTCCCCAGGAGGATTTTTGTGAATGCCTTCCTTTTCCAGCTTACTTTTTTACTTTGTAAAACAAGTCTCATTTTTGTACAGGAGAAAAACATCAACCCAAACCTTAGAGAAATAAATTAGATACAGTACAATTCAGATTTTTATTTTCTTTTTTCTGCCACCTGGCAAAGGGAGCCAGAATATATGGGCTATCGTTAATGTTACAAATACAGAAATGCAGAGACTATCTGAGGAAGCTGGCACCACTGACCCCACGAGAGAGTAGCAGCAAGCACTACCCTCTGCTAGCATTCTCTATTCAGCACCGTTACCAGTTTCCTGAAATGCGTAATGAGGAGTAGTTCCTTTGGTTTTGTTGTCATGCCCTACCCCCACTGTTATATGGCGGAATCATCAAAGCCGATTAACTCAGATTATTGTAGTGCTTTATTGCCTCACTCATATCTGTAACTAGGCAGAAAGAGATTTTTCCCTGGAGAAAAATTTCATATAGGGTGTCTAGGTCATTCTTAAATTTGCATTGCTTTCTCTTTACAATTTAATTCTGCAAATCATATTTCTGTATTGTACATAACACGTGTCTTTGTCTCACAAGACAGTGGCAAGAGAAACATTGATATTTTTGTGATTCAGGAACACCCTTATCTTTAAACTGATCTGAGAGAATGATTCAATTACTTTATCTTTAAGCATTCATTGTGAAACTGTTTTAATATCACCAAGAATCTCTTTGCCAACTGTTTTTTCTCACAAATATATTTTGATGAACCATATAAAGTTTCATTAACTCAGTCCCTGACAGTAACTGGTAGATAGTCATTACTCAGTAATTTGAATGTACTGGTCTGATGTTTTATATAAAGCATCTGAGATTAAATGGGAACGTACGTAATGCCCCAGATCTGAAAAGCCAGTGCTAAACCTTGTATAATTAATTCTCAGCAACCAGGGTATGTTATCCATTTTGCAGAACATTTACCATTCAGTGCCTATTTCCCACTACTCATCACTTATTTCCTGTTCACCTTTCTTTCCTACTACACTTCTCCTACTACTTGACTTTCTGTAACCCTTCTCAAAACTCATATATTGCTTGATTTCTCAGTTTTTCTTAGAGCACTGTTAGTATCAACTACTTCTTTAGTGCCTACATTGTCCTTTTGTCCTAGTTTTGAGAGTCAGAACAATGGTAGACAGACAGACAAACTTTAAATCTGAGGGAGTTGGATTAAAATCTCCGACAGCTATTACCTGCATTTACATAAATAATGCAATAACCCAATGGGGACTCACTGTGTTCATTTATAAAATGGATGCAATAGCTGTGTCAAAGGATTCTTATTTTTAGAATGGTAGATTTTCAGTATATATTCCCTTTTCATGCTTTCCATAATTTCCTTTGCCTCTGCAGTTCCTGACTTTGTTGTTTGTTTGCTTGCATCTTTTATTTCTTTGCTAATGAAAATTATGTTTTCTTCTATTGAAGCCATTGTTAGTGCTCGGATGTGGCCAGCACTCTCCTCCCAGGTACATTTCCCCCCACACGCATCACCTATCATTATCTTATAGACAATGATATTGAAAGATGAAAAGTTATTTTTCACATTTGTGTCCTATTTGGATTAATGTCCCTGACCTCTTTGGGATGCCTTGGCATTGAATGCACAATAATATAACTCTTTAGTCTTTAGTTCTATACTTTAAATAGTAGAACATACTGACTCTATAACCTTGTTTTTCATCATCATTTTGCCTAATGGTTGGACGACAAATGTTTGTCTCTATCCTTGTATAGCTAGGAAAGAAAACGCTTAACCTTAAAAAAAAAAAAAAAATTGTTGGGCTTCCCTGGTGGCGCAGTGGTTGGGAGTCCGCCTGCCAATGCAGGGGACACGGGTTCGTGCCCCAGTCCGGGAAGATCCCACATGCCGCGGAGCGGCTAGGCCTGTGAGCCATGGCCGCTGAGCCTGCGCGTCCGGAGTCTGTGCTCTGCAACTGGAGAGGCCACAACAGTGAGAGGCCCGCGTACCGCAAAAAAAAAAAAAAAAAAAAAATTGTCTTTCCCTTTTGCCCTTCAAGACTGGTATTCTTCAGTGCCTTGCTATTCAAGGTATGGTCCTTGGATGAGTATTCACTTGAGAGCTTATTAGAAATGCAAAATCTCAGGCACTTCCTAGACCTGGTGAATCAGAATCTGCATTTCCACAAGTTCCCCAGATCCTTTCTATGCACAATAAAGCTTGAGAACTGCTTTCAAGTACATTGATTAAAAAAAATTGAAAGCCATTTTTGAACTGGAAAAAAGATCAGAAAAATAGAGGCAATATTTAAATATCACTTATGAACTAGTGAATGGGGGCGGTGCTTAAAAGAGGTTTAACTTTTGAAACCTGACATAATATAATTGATAAACTCATTGCAGTATAAGAGACAACCAACAACATCGGCCATGATAAAGGAGAGTGTAAGGTAGATTCTCCTGTTTAGTGCTGAATAGAGCCATGGTAAATGTTGTCCATAACCATGCTGATGTTGTAAAGAAAAAATTACCAAGTGACATATTTCTGGATTAAAAGGAAATATTAAAACTGGCTTTCAATATTTAAAGCTTTCTTAACTAGTAACACTTCCCCTGACACTGACTCATGTCATTTTATTTCATTCTTCTTTTGATCCATGCAGATAGTTACATGGTTTAAAATATATTATCATGTCACCTTTTTGACTAGATTAGATGAAGGAATTTTTTAATACTGGGTGATGAACACTATGGCCAAGACTTGATGAGACGATGTTTGCAATAAGACAGTGAATCCAGGCAAGAAGAAAGCCATATTTTCCTTTTTAAAAATAATGAAAATGCATTATTTATGTCTACTCTTTCAATGTTGTGCTCACTGATAATTAATGAGAACTTTTGTGGCCATATATTTAAGGTGTTTCCCTGCACGTAGGAGTTATCCATCTCAATTTTATTCGCAGGATCAAAAAGTGGCAAACCATCAGTTTTGTTTCTCCTTTGATTGTAAAGATGCAAAGGGTATCGCAAGAGGTATTAACATAAAATAAAATTATTCCTGTTCTGCTTGATTTTAAATTACTCAAGTTATTATTATTATTTTTGTTCTTTGCTTCAGATTTAAAGAACTAGGGTTCCTTTCCCATACTTGGTATGTAGTACATCTTTTTTCTCTGAGTTAATTCTCCAAGTCTGGTCTGTCAGCCAGTATAAACAACACTTGATGAATGAGACTCAAGGTGTTTAGTCACCTGAAGCAGCTGTTTGAAGTAACTCTACACACAGCCTGAGGCTTGTGTTTTCACAGCTGTGAGAACTCTTCAAAAGCTTTCCCTCTTGGCCTAGCTCTTTGCTGTGGCTTTAAACTCTTAGCACAAAATCTGGACTATTTCAAAAGAGCAGAATGAAACTAGAGACAGTAATTTTGCATGATTTTGAGCCAAAAATGGCCTAAAATAAATAAATGAAGTACATTTGAAAGTGCTTTACCTAGGTGGGCTATATATCTGAGAATTGTTCTCCCTCTCTGTGTCCCCATATACTCTCTTAAAAGGGAGATGTGTGGCTGAAACACTAGCTCTGTTTATATGGCAGTATTTTCATTTTCTGTTCTGATTCTATGGCACCAAGGCTAAAACCTTATGAGCTTGGAACTATATGTACCTGAATTAAGCTTAGGGAATTGCTAGATGTTTGAGAGAGTTCCAGCCTTATAAATCGACCTAAGGTGATTAAAAATGTCATTCTTTGCCAGCGTGCTTAGGTGATTCAGGCTTTTGAAGTTCCTCTGAGGTCTTCTATTGGTCTGGCATGCTTAACTCGGAGCAAACTTAACTGTGACCACTACGTTTGTTATCAGGCTTCAGACTTCCTTTAGCCGAGTTCAACAACAGCTGTTTTTCTTCCTCTTATATATAATGGAAAGGACATAGTTGCTTCTTAGGAAGAATCCCATTTCTTCTTTACTAGAAAGATGTAAGGACCATTTTTGTTCAGAAGAACAATCTTTTTTTTTTTTAATTTATGGATTTTATTTCTGAATTTGGAAGATATCTGTTTTCTTTTTGGAGTTACTTGGCAGAGTACACTTGACTTTTATAAAATTTCATGTGATTCATAATAGTCTTCCAACTATTCTCTTTTATTTAATTAAACAGAATCATATGTATGCTTTATCCATTCACCCCACAAATATGTATTTAATGTCTCATAGGTGCCACGAAATGGGATAATTGATGACAACATAGAAGTAAAATAGACAAGGTCCTGCCACCAAATAGCTTAAAATCTAATTGGAAAAGAATGCATTAAATAAGTAACAAAACAAATAATGAGTGTTTTACAATCAAGATAAGTGCTGCAAAGAAAGAGCCAGGATGGAATGAGAGCAAATAATCCTTAAATGAATCTATCTTACTTTCTCTCAAGCTTTTGATTTTAAGATAAAATCAACACTGACAATGAATTTTTATTGTAATATTATCTTAGTGCATTGGTTATTATGAGAAAGTCTAGTTTTTATCATTGTGGTTTCCATATTGACTAATGCAGTACTTTGGCCTTTTATGTGCTTCTGAATCTCATTTTTCCATAAATATGTTGAAATTTAAGTACATTTTTATTATCTTCAAATACTTATGTAAAATATTCAGAGTACTTGACACAGTACAGTGTTAAGGAACTATGGGATTTATGCCAATTTCTTTAGCTGTATGTTCCACTCTGAATGATTTCCTAGGACAAAAGTAGAGTCAGGTTAAATTCATCATTCATTTATTAATTCATTCACTGCACAATTTATTGACTGCCTACTATGTGCCATATTTGTTCCTAGGAATACACAAATGAATAAATTACTGCTCTTGCATTTGTAAGTTAACAACTATTTTTGTAACTAGTAAGCTCCGAAGTTTCAGTGGCCTAGCAGGAGTGGGCACATTACAGTCCAAGGGTCCCTGCCTGGGTTTTAAACCCCTTGAGCTAAAAATGGTTATTTCTTTTTTAAATGATTGGAAAATATCAAAACAAGAATACTATTTCATAATAGGTGGAAGTCATATAAAATTCAAATTTCAGTAAATAAAAGTTTAATGGAACACAGCCATTCATTTACGAATTGTCTTTAGCTGCTCTTGCTCTAAATGACAGATGCTTTTGCTCTACAATGACAAAGTTTAGTGGTTGCAACAAAGACCATAAGGCACACAAAGCTGAAAATATTTACTACTTGGTCCTTGACAGATTGTCCCTGATCTGTAAGTGTCCCTCCTCAAAGTAGTGATTCAGGTACCCAGAGTCCCTCCATTTCTGGTCCGTGGGAGCCACATTTAACATGATGTTCCACAGTTGTGCTTATTTGCAACATGCTGGAAGGACAAGAGCAAGTGGATAATGTATGAGTGATGTCTTTGAACCAGACCTGGATGTATGATACAAATTGATCCAGCTCAAAATGCGTTAGCTGGAACACAGTCCTGTAGCCACACTTAACTGTAGATGAGACTGGGAAATACAGTCTAGTTTTATGACAAGGAGTAAGAGGAAAAGGGTTTGGCAATCAGCCGCCAACCCTGTGCTATAAACTTTTCCCTCAAAGTCCGTAACAATTTGAGGCAAATGAATATGCAAAGTAATTAGACTATTCTGTAATGATTTAACTAATAGAGTTATATCAAAGGTAGAATGGAAGCAGGAAGAAAATATTTAAAGATTTCTAAAGATGGTAAACTTAGAAACTTGCTACAAAGGAAAAACAGAAGAGCATGCAAAAGTTATAACAAGTTCCATAATAGCAATTTCTGTAACTTGCTATTGGAACTCCAAGATGCTATTGGGAGTATCTAACTTTGCATGGGTGAATCAGGGAAGTATTTACAGAGGGGCTCTCATTTTTATGATGAAAATTATAATAGCTACTATTTATTGAGCACATATTATGTTTAAGACACAATAGGATACCTTGATGCATTAAATACTTTATTCATCAATCACCACAATCTTATAAGGTAATTTTTATCACCATTTTATCAATGAAAATAGTCAGACTAAGATTAAATTTTTCCTCAAGGTCACATTTCTAGCAAATTGAGACTTTAAGTCACATCTTTCTGAGTCCAAAACTTGTGCCCTTTACTTTCCATCGCACTGTACAAACAGAAGGATATTGATGGACAACAGGAGCGTGTCACTCCTTGTATGGAGTAATTTATATACAAAAATGGAGCTGGGTAAGACAGAACACATTGAGAACAATAAATAATTCTAGGTGACTGATAACAGGGAGGAGAGGTAGATGGTGAGGATAGAAAGGCAGGTTGGACTTCATCCTAGTGTTGTGGGGATCCAGGGAACATTTTTATGTGGGAGAGGAACATGACAAATATGGGTTTCAGAGAAATAACTCGGATGTCTCATGAAGGACATATTTGACTGGAGAGACGGCAGAATTTTTGAAGGGACAGATGAAACAAGCAAATTCCTTAGAATATATCATTAATGGAACAGAATGTTGATTAGAGTATCCCTAATCAACAGATTTTTAATGTGGCTCATTTCAAGGAAGAAATAACAAGATAGTATGAGTTTTTGAAAGTTACCTGACTTTTTTTTATTGCTGTGTGGTAGACTTAGATTGCCAAAGTTACCATGGACAAACATGTGAAGTAGCTTTGATTCACTAAACATTTAAGGAAGACTAGGGTCTTCATTATTTTTTTAGGTGGAACCTTTACGGAGCTGAAAAACAGCAAAAACAAAACCCCTCAAGGACACTAATGTAAGCATTACCTGGCATTTGTACAAAAAATTTATGAGTTCTTTCTCACCATAAAGGGCAGTGCTTTTTTATTGCTCAATTTAATTAAAACTTGCTAGAGACCACCTATACAACCTAACCACTTCTCACTTCCACAGTTCTAGCAGAGAAGGGCTCCTCAGATCTTTATTTTGGGAATCTTTAGCATTTTCCTTCACTCTGCTTTCTAGGCTAGTGGAACAGACTGTCGGTCTTCTTGAGAATATTGTGTCTTTACATCAAAATCTATTTTACTGTGTCAACTAATATTTTGGCTTTTAGATTTCATGTAACTAAGACTTGGCATTTCTTTGTGTAATTGATTAGCTTACAAGTAAATGGTTTTATATAGAGCTT
This sequence comes from Stenella coeruleoalba, assembly GCF_951394435.1. NCBI lineage: Eukaryota > Metazoa > Chordata > Mammalia > Artiodactyla > Delphinidae > Stenella > Stenella coeruleoalba. The sequence goes on from NC_137151.1 coordinate 44,031,914, forward strand.
GAATTTTATATTTGCCATATTTTTCAAGCATATACACAATTTAGATGTTAAATCAATAATATCAGATTTGAATTTGTTTTACTCTAAAGATATTCTATTGCAATAGGACCCCAGGGTGTATGTACATTTTCTGAGCTACATGTAAGCTGTATTTTGCTGAACAGAACCATGTTTTCTCTTAAAATGTTCTCTTACGAGCAGAGATTTGCTTGAGTTCTATCCCTCTTTACTGCCATTGCCATTCATCAGTGTACTGCATGATATGTAATAATCAATCAGTAAAGGTTAGCTGGTATTATTCAAAGTAATAATAATGCCATATTTTTTAAAAAATAAGACTCGTCTTGACCATGTACCAAATATACCAAGAGGGTTTGGATGGCGATAATTTTTTTGAGAAAATAGGCTTGACCTCCATCTCTTGTCTTTACCATCACTATAAAAAGCAGTGCCAATATTAGCAAAGTTTAAGTGCAAATTTATGTATATGTATGTATGTGTGTGTGAATATATAAACACATATATATATATTAGAGTAAATAACATATATTTATATATAAATTATATTCTATATTTATGGATATAATATAAATATTTTATAAATGTATATACATTTATACAGTGAATTTTCTAATAAACATTAATAGTAGTATTTATAACAAGAATTGATAACAGATCATCACCATCTTCCTTAGGTCAGGGCAGCAGGAGTCGTTAAATTATGATGTCATATCAGAGGACTTGACCGATCCCACAGGAAGCTTGGAATCTTGAATGGCCTTGCACAGTTATCCCAAACTGAGGCAAAAAGACTGGACTTTTGTATCTCATTATTGATTAGTCATTGAATGTGGCCTTGTCCCCAAGGAAGGGTGTTGATCTAGTGTGAACAGTTCCCTTCAATCTACTATAATCCTGAAGAAGGGACTTGGCTGTGGGCCACCAGAAGCCAGTGCTCCCAGGTCTGAGGGAATAAGTACTTTGATTTTCAAGGATTTATCTGGCCAGTGCACCACTTCCCACGAAGTGGGAATTTTTCAATTTTTGTATCACTCAGACCCACTTGCTTCTTATAAGTTCATCTCAACTGGGACTAGGTCTGTTAAGATTTCAGTTCATCACTTTTCTTGTGTATATTTACAGAAAAGAAGGATAGTGGCATATAGTATTTCATACATGAAATACAGTACTAACTAAGACCTGCAGATCTCAGGTCTGCAATGATATTCAACATTATCCTGCTATTCTAGATGCCACTCACCCTGGCTGGTACCTCTGCTGGTCTAGAAGTTTACCTAGTGGGGTGATCTAGAGTCTCATCTTGAGAGATTTGAACCTCTGATTATCACACACTTATTAGACCAAGATTGCTACACTTGTTTGTTTATTGTCAAAATAATCTACCCAGTGGATCACTAAATGCAAAATATATATTTCCCTGACTCCAGTGAACAACACCAGCTCTACCTTTTCCTGATGATCAGTGTCCATTAAGTCCCCCTGCTAGATTGGTGACTCCTTTCCTTAACTCCTGGTCTGTTGGTGTGAGAAGCCCAAAGTAACTCTATGGCAATCACAGATGAAGTTCAATGGACTCTTGCTGTGTCCCCTAGTGAAAACATTACTCTTCTGAGCAACGAGATCTGTAAACCCACAAATCCCAGAGTTATGTATAGAGGTAGAATGCACACATTCTCCAAATAGGTTGCTAGGAGTGATGACAAGTGAACTTGGTCCGGACTCCTGTCTGGTTCTTGGACCCATGTATTTATGTATTGGGAATACTGTAGCACATGTTGATTTGGGATGTATACTGCATCCTGAAGTATGGTGCCTCATCCTGTTGGATTATTACCTCAAATCTGGACTTCAGTTGTACTTTCTAAAGGCTGTTCCATTATTCGGACAGGAGGTAGTTTCTGGGTTATAAAGTACGTTACTGGATTGGCTGACCCCATGACCATGAGTCTACTGCTGTACCTTCTTCGCAGTAAAGTGGTTTCCTTGGTCTGATGTAATGTTATGTGGGATCCTTTGTCTATGAATCCCTCAATCTGAAAGCCCTCAATAGCAGTTCTGATTAAGGCCTCACAAGCAGGAAAGGCAAACCATACCCAGAATAAGTATTGATTCTAATCAAGATGAATTGCTGCCCCTCCCAATAAAACAATGGGAGGGTTCTGCCAACTACCAAATATGTCCATTTCAACTATACTTCCAGAGTCTGGAGGTATGACCACAAGGTATCTGTATTTGCTCAAAGGACCCACAGTGAGCTGGTCCCGAACCAGGATTCCATTTATTATCTGCCTTCCACACATCCTCACTTAAGCAGGTCTCTGGGTTTCGGCATCAACTCAGACCCTTCGTCATGCAATTCTTGGTAAGTTTGGGTAGTTCCCTTTCACTAGAGTACAATTTCCCAAATAAATAAGATTTCTTTCAAGAAAGACTGAAGGAACAACTATCATACACACTTGTGCTGTTGTAGGTTCCTTCTGGGGACCCATCTCTTAGGTAGTCAGAGGTTTCTATGTCTGAAAACTGGCTCAAGTCTGGAAACCAGGTGCAAAATCATGAATTTTTATTGGGGTGGTTACCCTCAATCTCCTCATCTTCCATCCTTGATGACAGTTTATTGAATAAATTAAGCAAAATTCATGTTAACTGCTCATTTGTCTTTTGTCTAGGAGTACTGTGTGCTATTAAACATGTCCATATTTCCTTGTGTGTAGGGACGCCCTAGTCATCATTCTGATATTATTGCTTATTGTGAAATTCCACACACTTTGCTTCTGACAGTTAGTATCCAATTATTATTATTATTAATATTATCTAGTTATTGTAATAGCCTCTATTATTTCAGGATGCCATCATTTCGGTTGCTAAAAGAAGCCCAGTACTATAAATGCATCTTCTGTTATCATCCCTGGCTTAGAGAGGACATCCACCACTGAGTTCCTTAGAGATGCTTGTTCCCCTTTCACCTATGCATTCTGTATTGCTTTTGTAAATGGAGTGTCCTATAGTTCCTCCCATGCAACGTAGTTCAATGGTGTGTTTTTCCAGCCCCACACAATATATTCACTGTATTATGCTTGCTTCTTTGAGTTTTTGAACCCTCCTTGCACTGTCTTCTATAGCTGTTCTGGCATTTTTCTTCACTTACAGCGTGTTGTCACTTCTTCAAGTTTTTAGGGCTCACTTTCGTAGTGTAACACCTTCTCTGGAGAAACTTGTCAAGGTGTAAATTCTGTATTGTGGTCATGAAAGTGCTCCCATACTGACAAACTCTCTCTTATCCAACTGTGGTCTATTCTCCTTGATTCAGTGTCCTTAGGATCCAGGCCCAGGCATATTCTCCTGGCTTTTACTCTGATATGCTGAATAGGTCCTGCAGTTCCCCCAGGGTAAGTCTTATTCATTCCTTAGCAACCTGCCATATCGCTGGTTGCTTTATTTTGTGACTTAACCTTAGTTATTGGTCCAATGATTAGAAAGAGAAGTAGGGATACATCCTAAGTTATCATATATTGTCTTGCAAGACAGTAGTGTCTATACACCTTCAAATAAAGGGGTTATCACTAAATTTTTAGCAGGGAAGAGGGATCCACTTCTGTTCACTCAAAGGGTTTCAGGGAATCTGAAGATTCAAGATTATTGAGTGTATCCATTCAGATGTTCTGATACCAAGTTTCAGGGTCCCCCTCTGACCCAATCAGAGCTCTGACTTTGATGTGTCAGACTTGTCAGCATTGAGAATTTACCTTCTCTAGAGCTCTACCATTCTAATAATCAAGTTCTGCATGTAATCTTCAGCACTTTCTTCATTCTGGCTGTGAGAGATCAGAACTTCTTTGCAGGCAATTAAAGGCCTTCTTGTTTCTATAATTACTCTTCAATCTGTGATTAGTAACTTCATCCTTTTATTGTCTTTCTCCAGTACATTGATAGCCCCCAGCAATAATTTTCTGAATCTATAGTCTTTATAATTACTACATCCCCTGAATTCCACAATCACCTAAAATAGTGAACCCACCAATCCATTGCCTTCCACTGATATTTTCTACCAGTGTAGCCTTGGTAGCACCATACCATAAGCCAGGAACTATCAGTATTGCATCTCCTACCACTAATGCCAGTCTGATGCCAGTCTCTCAATGCCAGTCTGGTGGCTGGTATGCTAGATCCAAATTCCTTTTTAGAGTCTGGTTCCTTGGACCACCTCTGCCACCAACTGTCTTAGGTCATGTTCCCAGGAACAGAACATGAGGCGGAAATTTGTGGTCAGCAAGAGATTTGTGTTCAAGTGTCTTCAGATGCAACACAGTAAGGAAGTAAAGAAAGGAGCATAGAGCAGAGGAGAAGTTGAACTGTGGTCCACTTGCAATAAAAACCTTGGCCAATCTTCAGAGGAGTCCTACAGCTAGGATATCCCTGCAGAATTGTCCCAAATAGAGGGGAAAGTTGTGAGTCTCTGTAGTCCTCCCCACCCCATTGCCTAGTCATTAAATGTGAGGGACTCTTGGGGATAAAGCATGTACTTGGCTGGGCAATTTCCAGGGTGGGACTCAGCTTTCAGCCATCATCAGCCAACACTCCAGGCAGCTTGGGAAATAAATGAAATGAATGCTGAGTCTTGAAGTGTGGAGGGAGATATTGGTTGTGAAGTACCAAATTCACTAGCCTAAAATACTGTATTTACTAAAATTAGCTTGCATAAGTTAATTCTTGAATTGCATTAAACCATTGTAAAATGGCTTGGATAATGGTTCTTTAAGAAATGTTGGCTGTGAGACTGATGGAAGAATTATGAGAATAATTCATTTGTTTGCTCTGCCAAAGGCAGTAGTCAAGAAAGCATATGGATGTAGAAGAATGAGATAGATACGATTTAGAAATAAGTAATTATCCCCATTCATCTCCATCAACTCCCATCCATATCTGACAGACTATATGTAAGTGCAAGATTATATGCTGCATGTGCTTGTGAACCTGGTAGTCCTCCTTTCTCTTAATTGTTTTTGAAAATAGTAACAAAGGTAGAGTGTCTGTGGTTTTAACTGTAAAAAAAAAAAAAAAAAAACATGATAAACCACCTAGAATCTTTTCTAACCAAATTTTCTAAGTCTCTGCCAACCACGTAGGTATAAAAGAAGACAAGTTATAGCCAAATGAAGTGAAACAGTAAATAAAATAAGTGAATATAAAACATGATTGCATGTGATGATTGCTGGTGATGAGTCCTACAATAAGAAAATTAAGCAAAGAAAAGAAATAGGGAATTTTGGCATGGTGGAATTTTAGATAGTGAAGATGGCTACTCTAAGAAAGTACCATTTTGGCACATACCTGAAGGAGGTGAGAGAGTAGTCTTTGCAGGTATCAAGAGTAAGAGAGCCCCAGGAAGAGAGAATAGCAAGTGCAAAAAAACATTAGGTGAAGGTGCATGCCTGTGTTTAAGGAATAATAAAGAGTGGAGGGAGGAGAGATGGTGCGAGTGTGGGAAAGAGTTTTAAGTCATTGTCAGGACTTTGGCTTTTACTGTTAGTGAAATGAGAAACCATTTGGAGCAGAGGAGTAACAAGATCTGATTTTGTTTTAAAAGGATCACACATTGATGTGCTGAGAATAGACTTAGGAAGGCAAGGGCAGAAGTGGGAAGATCAGTTTGGAGTCTAGTGTAATAATTCAATTAAGAGGTCATAGAGGAGAATATGATGACAGCTGTGGAATTTTTGAAAAGTAGTCAGATTTTGGATGTATTCTGAAGGTAGATCTGGCTGAATATTCTGTAAAGTATGGGTGAAATGGAGTCAGATTACTTCAAAGTTTGGGGATTGAGTAATTGGAAAGGTGATGATGCCACTTCTGAGAGTGGGAATACTGTAAAAGGGAAAAGTTGAGAAAAGACCAGGAACTCAGTTTTGGCATGTTAAATTTGAGATTGCTCTTAGATATCCAAGTGGAGGTGACACATCAGCAGCTGAATACATAAGTATTAAGTTCAAGGGATAGGTCTAAAGTGAAAAATACACATTTGGGGCATTAGTACATTGAAGAGTTCTGAGGATGTCGATGAATAAGCTATAGAACTGAAAAAAAAGCAGGCTAAGAGGTAGGAGAAAAACCAGGAAAGGTTATGTCTTGAAAGAGTAAAGAAAATGTTTTGAAGAGATTTTTTTAAAATGCAACATACAGAATATTCTTAAAAATGTAAATGTAGGCAACCAAGTTTGAAGAAGTACTTAACAATAAAGCAGTAATCCAATAAACCAATAAATATTTTTTCAATACATTAGGTGCAGGTAATTAGAGGCTACCCAGTTGTTAGCTGCTAAATTTGAGACAAGCTGTGTACTCAGACTTGTTGAAAGTTCAAGTTCCTGGAAGACTGTGACTGTATCATTCTATCAGTAATATTCATTTGGAAAAGGATCATTGTTTGCATTGCTTTTGAAAAAAATTTACATATAAAATGTTTATACTGATATTGCTGTTCATACTGAAGCAATAGATATAAAATACTCAACTTTTTAACACAGATACGGAATAGATAATGGTCTTTAGAATTTAAGCTCTTCTTATATAAGCAAATATAGTACCTCATTTTGTATTAAACAATTTAGTGTCTCTCTAGCCCCTTGATTAATTTGGGCACTGTCTTACAGATCTCATTCCTCTCATTTTTGACTTTCATGTTGTTGAACTATAATGCCGTTAACATCTATTTCAAGTAATTTCCCCTCCCTGGTGATTGATGTTAGATACAACAATTATGATGCCAACGCTGGGGATAATTCTTCACAGATGTTGTCAAATTACAGGTTAAATGGGGAAAAGAGTTTCTTTCTTCCGGCCACCCACTCTTCATTCCCTTGAAATAGGTGCGTGGTGCTGTGTATCCTGTGCTGTAGGTGTGCCAACTCCCTACTGTTGCTCATCTGGTTTAAATGACTTCCATTTGCTCTTTCAAAGAATGACAGAAAGTTATGTTCAGAGTGCTGTGCAGGTACCAAAATGCAGTAATTCAGCCTTGAATTTTAACTGGCAAAGGGAAGTCCATTGGGTTTGGCAGTCATGCTGATTTTCCCCTTATTATAAATAACATTTGCTGTTACTATTTAAAAAAAAAAAAGAAATGATGACTGTGATTTGCTTCAAACTATTACAGGAGAAGGAAAGTGGTCTTGAGTTGATAACTTAAGGTTGGATTATAGGTATATTGTGTCTACTTTATCTGTTTAATTTTACATTAAAAGAATAAAAGCAGAATTTATGTTATTTTAACCCTTCATAAACTTTTATGTTCATAGGAAGGAAATACAGAAATTCTACAGGTAATTCTCCGCTTGGTTATTTAAAATAATGAATTCATTTTTTTCTTGGTAGTTCAGTTTGGACCAGTGGGTTATGGTATGGCATTCCTTTAGTTCTGCATTTATTTTTATAAGGGAGTTCATTGCAGTTCTCAGCAGGGAAAGAGGGAAGGATATGAAATGAGGGACAGAGGAACAAAAAGGAAACTTGGGTTCCCAAGTAAACACGTTAAGGTTAGAAAAAAGGTTTGGGGATTTAGGTTTTAGCCTCACCTAACAGCTGACATATTTTAAGACAGAAAAATTTGATCTACTTTTTAGCTGAAATTCTCCCACCTGGATAAACTGAGGGTGATTATTTGAGGTATTTCCACAGAGGTGTCTGGAGACTGTATTAACAGATGTCCTTCCAGAATGTAAAGTTAAAGATGCTCCGTATCTACCATTGGAGCAGGAATAATGACAGGTATTTTTTGTTCTATGGTATAATTTATTTTAAATACATTCTTTCTACTCAAGGTAGAATATTATAAGTGGTGAATTTTTTTTCTTTCTTTGAAGTACATGTTATCAAAAATTCACCTAATGTAGCCCAATATATGTTGGCAGTATTTCATTAAAGGCATTCCACCAATAAAGTGATCTACTATTTTTTTGTAAATCTCTAGAGAAAACATTGCTTTCCTTTAAATAACTTGCCAATATCTCAAATTATAATAATCAAGAAGTATTTCCAAGTGTCTAATTGAAATCTTTACCACTGCAATTTAGTATCATTAGCCATGAATTTTCAAGGTATTTTCATCCATCTTATTTTATCATTCTTATTATTTTCTTAATGACTTGGATATAATTTTACTTATAACAACTTGAGTGAGTTTAACTACCAAGCTATCCAGGCAAGAGGTTGAAAGGGAAGGGGAGGAAGATGGTGGAAATAGAAGAACCCAGGAATACGAGGACTTACCTGTGGTTTGACTACCGTCTGATGGAGATCACTCAACCCTGGCATCTTAAAAAGAAGGAAAATCCATGTTTGCCAATACCTGTATTCAAGTAAATACAATCTTAAGATAAAGTATGGCAGTAGAAGTCTACAACTAGTTATTAAACTGAATTTTGAGTCTTCCTAGTTTCCGTTAGTGACTAGAAGTATAAAGAAAGGAGAAAAAGTGTGTGTGTGTGTGTGTGTGTGTGTGTGTGTGTGTGCGTGCACGCGCACATGTGTGTGCATGGTTAGTGGGTTCAGAAGAGATAAACAAAATTGTGGTAGGTCAATTACAAATATTCTTTACCTTACCTTGTATCCACACCCTTTGTAGTATGACTTTGAGGCTTTTCTCATTGAACAGTAGAGTCTGTGTTTCCATCCCTTGTATCTGAGTTGGCCTTGTGCCTTGCTTTGGCTGATACAGTACATATTTCCATGCTCTCTCCCAGACCTCTGCCAGCATGATATGTGCAAGGCTAGGCTACTCTACTCAAAGGTGAAAAATAAATGGAGAAAAACAGGTACCCAACCAACACCAGAAACATAGCCACCAGCTAAACATAACTGAGGGAGCCAGCAGACCAGAACAACTGAGCAGCTAAGCCCAGTCTCAACTATAGACTTTTGGAGTCATAAATTAAATAAATAGATGTTGTTTTAACTCACTGAATACTGAAATTGTTTGTAACACAGCAACAGAGATCAGATACAGAGATGCTAAGATCACTAACAAATAAGCTTGAGCTTAAGGTGAAATTTCTTTTCCAGCAGGGGTACTATAATGCAAGTCAGGAGACACAGACAGTCATATACATTCGAAAACTATGGATATGGTGAAGCGAATCATTGTGACTCCGTAACTGTGGTATCTAGGGTTGACCTTAATTTTTGAATTTGTTAGCCATCTTGGTTAATTTAGTGTCATTGACAGCACACTTTCTCAAAGAAAAGTATTTCTCAAAGAAAAGTATTTCTCAAAGAGAAGGGGGTTGCTATTTTCATGTTGTACTAGACAATTCTTTGCTAATGGAACTGAAGATTAGGATGTTTCGTGTCTCAGGCCCCTAAATATTACATGCCAAGAGTACTTCCCTGGCATCTGCGTTAACCCAGATTTGGAAGTTTAAGATAATGTAATGCCCAAATGAAGAAATTAAATGCTAATGCATTATTCTTAAGAAAAGCTGTGTGCTTGTTTATCTACTTTGACTGTGAAAGGTGGACAACTATTGTGCAGACGATAGATATGAACAATTAAGAAGTAAGAACTGTGTATTCTGTTGCTTATTCTGAACACCCAGCACCTATCAAAGTGCCTGGCACATAGCAGACATTGAAAACGTACTTTTTGTTTGACTGATCAATGAGGAAGGGAAGGAGAAATTTAACTGCTTATATACTGAAGCATCATCAAAATCTATTTCACGTGCTTCTTTCAGTGTTTACAGAGACCAAGAAGACTGTCTAGGCAGCCAGTGTGAACTCATTTAACTCACTTAAGTGAATGCTTTTACTGTCTAAACAAGGGAGTTGACAATTGATTGCTATGGATTCTAAGTCCTATGCATATATCATCTCATTTAATCCTTCCAATAACCAATGGTATAGTATTACTTTTATCCCCATTATATGACCAAAAAAAAGTGCAATAGACGTAAATACTAGCTTACGTAAAGTTGATCAGCACTTTTTCTTCTTCTTTTTCATCTTCAGTCAATTCAGCTAATCCTCTCTGCTGTCTCATTTTTACTCACTGATATAAAATAAGAAATTAAAAAGGGGTGTTTTGGAGAGTCATCTTTTGAAGAAAAAGATAGAGTCCTCCCTTAAGGGAGTTTATCTTCAGGGAGTTTATCTGGAAGATTTAAATCATATTTAATAACTAAGCAGGTATATAACACAGATTCAAGTAGGAAGAGTGGTCCAGATATAGCATGTTACATGATGGAGTTGGGGCCCTTTCAGATGAGATTTTTAAGAAAGGTCTCTATGAGGTTGATATCTGAGCAGGAATCTGAATCATGTGGAGTCACTAGCAATAAGTAAATAAGGAGAAGTAAACAGGGCAGTAGATAATCTATGTAAAGTGGTCAGCTCCATGCTAAGCTTTCTATAAATACTCTACCAATGTATAAGTTTAATTAACCTATTCGTTGTGTTTTTGAGTTACAATGCCAACTATATCCACCATCTATACTCAAAAAAATAAAATTAGTATACATTTAAACTTCTACTGTTGTGCCACACAGCTTCAAAAATAATACATTTTCAAACTTAAATTTGATTACATAGATTTTATTTATTGAGAAAACAGATTCAGATTTATTGTTAAGTTTTCTCAGGTTAGGAAGTCTGTTTAGTTTTTATTGTATAAACTCAACCAAATAAAATTTAGGAAGACAGTGGTGAGGGATACAAGAACCAAATTCGCAATTTAGTTGGAGTTATGAGAGACACAAGTCAACCAAACAACAATTGGAGTCTAATATGTACGGTCTCTTAAAAGAGAGACATGGTTCTCTTGGAGCCAAGAAGAAGGGCAGTTTGTACAGAATTAAGGTCAGCAATGGCTTTCCGTCCAATGTGAAGCCTGGGCTAACAAGATTAATTTTTTTTCTAATTGAGGTGGAATTCACACAACATAAAATTAACCATTTAAAATGTATAACCCAGTGGCATTTAGTATGTTCACAATGTGGTGCAAAAGTCATAGCTACCTAGTTGCAAAATATTTTACCACTTCCAAAAGAAGCATGGTAGTCATTAAGCAGACACCCCACCCTGCCTTGCTGCCATCCTTTCCACACCCCTAGCCCCTGGTCATCACTAATCTGCTGTCTGTCTCTAAGTATTTAACTATTCTGGATATTTTATATAAATGGAATAATATGTGACCTTTTGTGTCTGGCTTCCTTTTACTTATTTTTGAGATTTATCCATGTGGTAGCATGTATCAGTACATTATTCATTTTTATAGCTGAGCAATATTCTATTTTATAGGTATGCCACATTTTTAAATCTATTCGTCCATTGATGGACATTTGGGTTGTTTCCATGCTTTGACTATAGTGAATAACACTGCTACGAACTTTCACTTATTGTACCAGTATTTGTTTCAATACCCGCTTTCAATTCTTTGCAGTATATACTTACGAGTAGCATTTCTGGGTCATATGATAATTCTACATTCTACATGAATTCTTGATGTAGATGTTTATAAGATAAAGAAGATATAAAAAAGGCATGAATGAATACAAGATGGCATTACAAAATGCTGCTCTTGGGGACATGCGTTATCTGATGCAGTGGCAGCAAAAGAAATGTATAAGGGAGAGGAGGGAGAGAATACTAAATAATTACATAGGAAGTTCGTCATGAAGGACTTTATGGACTAAAGAGCTTGGACTTTACCCCATGGAGAACTTCCATGATGAAAATTCGAACTTTAAGGCTCAGATCCATCTAGTCCATGAGTCAACCCCCATAAAAGTAGGTAGCCCATATAAGCATAGGCTTGGATTTCTAAGCCTAAATATTAAAAATGATTCAGTGAAGACCTTTAGTGGAGATCAAATGGCAACCAGTACAGAGATACACAATGAGTTTTGAAGATTAGAAAAGTCACTCTGGCAAAAATACAGGTGATGGATTACAGGGAAGTGATAGTCATGAGCTTGCATCTGAAAACAAAAAGAGAGTAAATTGGTCAAGCAAAACATGCTGAGAGCTTAAACAAAGGCAGTGCTAGCGGGAATTACATGGAAGAACCATACTGTAGGGATTTTAAAGGGTAGAATTCTTAGTACTTGTTTCCTGGTTGGATTTGGTATTTGGGCAGGCAAGAAGTATCAAAGATAACCTCTTGAGTTAGACACAACAAATGCTACAGGGACGACTTATGAATGTCTTTTAGTAAGCGTTGTGTAAACCAACATAAATATTTTAGTTCATAAAAAACACTTGTTTTGTTTATATTACCTCATGAAAAGCAAACGAACCAAGGGCATCTTTTTTCCCAGTAGGGACCTCAAAAAACCCCTTCCCAAACTGCTAGAGATGAGTTGGGGAATGCCTAAATTATTTCCACTTGACAAGCTACAGGTGAGTTGTTTTCCAATGTGGGCGTGTAAATGCGACCCTAAACATAGTCATGTTTTTTTTTTGTATCATTCTGTGCTCATCAAAAAACTTAACGTTTTAAGTTTATTGCTTACGTGAATGGAGGAAGTTGAGGCAAACATTAAAGCCCAGAGAAACACTGAAGAAATAAAATAAGTGATGTCTTTCAAATTAAGTTTTGAGTCCATGGTTTTACCAGGGTTTCTCAACTTTGGCCCTATTAACATTTTGGAACAGATAATTCTTTGTTGTGAGGGACTTACCTGCTGTGCACTGTAGGAAGTTTAGAAGTATCCCTAGCCTCTACCCACTAGAAGCCCCCTCAAGTGTGACATTCAAAAATGTCTTAGATATTGCCATCTGTCCCATGGGGTGAAAAGTCATCCTGAGTTGAGAACCCCTAACAGATCAAAAGTGGTTAAAATGTGAAGTGTTCATTAAAGAAAAACCTTCTCCTTATGCTACATAATATCAGTCAATGGGCAAAATTTGTTCTGCTTATTTTCCCTCTGATCGAATGCTTCAGATTTACAAGTTGATATTATAACCTTAGTATAAAATGTAAAAAAATATCTAGTATCCAGATACATGCTATAGTCTTTCAAAAATCATTTGATAAGTTATTATTTTTACTGATTTCCCTGTGCTTACATTTGTACTAAGCTCTTTGGAAGGTACAAAGTAAGTTCCACTCTTTTAAACAGTTATTAATAATGTCTTTGAACTTGGCACTGATGGCCCCCAAACGTCTATATAGGAATTATTCAGATGGTAATTTGGTGGTAAGTGGGAATCAGATTTACTATGAAGTTATAAGAGCAAGTCCAATATTTTGTTTGTTTCTTAATGGGACTGTATATTTATTTGTGGAGGTTTGTGAGGTAAAGCTGATGGTATCCATAGTGGGGAGGGTTAAAGTCCTCCCCCATTCATGACCATGTCTGTATGACTCCACTGAAATGGGAATAATGTAGAGGAAACACTAAAGCATAATTTTAGTGAATATCAAAATGAGAACAAAAGGCAAGGGCAGATGTAGAGAATATCCCTTAGAAATGCTGAGTCTGAAAAATTGTTATAGCTATTGACTAGAGAAAATTTTGTAGCATAAGGTCCTAGTAAGTGACAGTATATTATTGAAAATAATAGGGATTGGCTTTAAAATAACTTGAGGTTAGCTTGACTAGGCAGACAGAACTGTTTCGACCAAATAGCTCAAATTCTGAACTATGGAGTTTTTATTTGAATTCTCACATGATAATATGTTTACATTCACATTAAAGCCTACCTCCTTGTACTTTTGACTATCATTCAATTCATTCATTCAAAATAATTTAGCCAACTCAAGATAAAAGATTGGATTCTATTCAGCTTTTAGCCTGGTATGTGTCAGATTCTATGCTAGATGTTTGAATCAAAGAAGAATATCACATAATCCATAAGATTAAGAATCTCCCAATCCTGGGGAAGAGAGAAAGAATAAACTAATAGTCACAGGTTTGTGAAAATGCTAGGAATAGTGGAATGTTTAGGTTATATATCAGGAGAAAAACACTAAGTCTTCCTGGAAAAGTTTTGTGAAAAGTTGAGTATTAAAGAATGAGCAGAATTTCCCCTTATGCAACAAGAAGGAAAAGGCTTTAGATGGAAGAAATGAATATGCATACATATGGAAGCAAGTAAGCATGCAGCACATTTCAAGAAGTTCAAGTACGTTGGTGTCACTGAAATGAAATACTGGGACTGGCAGAAGATGAATATGGAAAATTTAAAAGAGCAGTATTATCATGGGCATCAAATGCCAAGGTAAAGATTCAAGGCTTTACATTGTGGGCAATTGAGAGTTGTTGAAGCTGGGAAAGATTTCATGATATTGGTGTTTTTTAAATGTTAGCCTTTACATGGAGCATAAATTAGAAATAGAGGACGACGAGATGCAGCTTGCCAAGCTAAGGGGCTATTGTGAAGCAGATACTTTTTATATTATAGTTAACCCAATTTTTGTTAAAAGGCATCTGACATTGACTTTCTATGGCAATCATTTAAAAACCATAATCAAAAAAAATTTTTCAAGCTTGCTGGTGTACAATATAACAAGAAGGGTAAGACTCTGTAACAGTAGACTGATGTTCCAAATCTTTGTTTAGATAAAGTCATTTACTTATTCGAATTTATGGCAGGATTTATATTGCTATCTACAAATAGATATCAATAGTTAAAGAGATTTTATAGCTTTTTGACATTCAATATATTATTCAGGTTTAAAAGGCTCTGGAAAATGGATGAACTATCTAAGCTGAATAACTTTCCACTTGTAAAAACATTTCTTAAAGTATAGAGCCCTCAGATTTAATACTTAGTCTTTTGCTTGTTTAAGCACATGGTAAAACGTAGACAGGTTTTTCATTTGACAGAACAACCCTGATGATGGAACAATGCAGCTTCCACAGGGCTAAAGCCAAAAGGAAAAACTGACAGACACATCTTATTAGGAGAGATAATTTAAGGAATGCTTAGTTTTAATGCTTCTCTTAAGCAATACCATTTTATTTCTCTTTTGACATGAAGCCCCCTTCCTTACCTATGATGAATTTAATTTTTACATGATTTGAGTAAATTCTTAACCCTGAAACTAAGATGTTTTTGAGTCAGTCCAAGTACCTGAGATATTGCAGAAGCTCCCTTGTATTACTTTGCATGTACACTGGCTTGTTTTTTTCTGCATTAGGATTTTGCAAGAATAATTTTGACTTACCAGTTGGTAGTTTAGATAAAAGCCTGAAACCCTGTGGCCAACCAGGCCTCCAAGGCAGGCATTAACCATTTGATAAAGCTATTGAAAACACAGAGGATGTACATCTTCAGTTAATACAAATAATAGAAAATTTCCTAAATAAAGTTTGGTCCTGCTCTGCTTCCAAAGTAGTAATTCACAAAATACAACTCTTTTCATTGGGAAGGTTGTAAAAATTTGTTTGTTGTAGGTAGGGAAGGAAATGTAATTAAAGGCTAAATTCAGACTCACATTTGATTTTAACCAAAAGAATATGTGTGATTTGGACACCAGTCACCTAGGCACTTCCTATTTTAAGGCAGTGCACATTGTCAGCAAATCAAATTAGCCAATAGCAAAACTGCATTTGGCAGACCTAACTATGCCAGGTAACCCTAAATAGAAGTTGGGGGATTAGTTAACTATGTTGCAACACTGGGGTTTCCTGGTAAGACTTATCTAAAGTTCCTCTTTGTAGCATTGCTATTAAAAGAATAAAATGGGAAGAGGTGAAATGAAAACATTAAACTTGTGGGTATAAATGTGTGTTTAAATGTCCCCTTTGCATCTGAAAGTGCTAACAACAGCACATTTACAGTAAAGCAACTCTGGGATTTCATTTTATATATTTAATTTTTTTTTTGCTTTTGCATATGGTCCTTATAAAGTAAAGCTTTAGATCATAGATGCTTTAAGGAAGTCCTGTTACACATCATTTACATTTGGAAGATCAAGGAGCTTTGAATTGGATTGACTTCAGGTACCAATCTAATCTAAAAGTGCCCAATGAAATGATTTTTGTTGTCATTAATAATCTGAAGAGAAGCTTTAATTTGCAGTCTTGTCAAAGTAATGTGTGGAGGTCTGTTTAAAATAAAATTTTTAAAAAATGTGTTATACTTTTGGAAGGCCTGATTCAGACTCACATATGTGGATTGAACAACACACACACACACACCCCCACACCCCCACACACACCTCCTAAAGTCTGGTCAATTCAGATCTGATGACACCATTTTTTTTTCTCTTATGGGCAGTAATATCACTTCTATGTGAGATCCAGTGTGGGTCAGGCGTTTCCATTAAGACTGTGCATCTACTGGTTGTCTCTGGAAAAACACATCTTTTCTATATGCAGTGCTCAGAACAAATTTGTTCACATGTATGACAGCCAAATCATCTCATTGGCTCTGTAACAGTCATGATGTTTTTTAGGAGGAGGCTAAAAAGGATGTATCTTTTCAAAAGAAAAGGAACAAAAACCCTTCTGGGTGCATCTTTGAAATACCATAGTTCAGAATTTTAAAATTTCCTAGGACTTCCAGCATCAGCAAGAACAAACCAAGCCCTCCTTCTAATAAGAGGTCAGTTTTGCCCCAAGAATGAGTCAGCCTGGGGTATTTGAGCTCATTAACTCTTATCCCAAATATTCTGAGATCGGTTTTAATTTATTCACATTTATTTGTTCCCTGAAAGACTACAATTGCTTTCAGTTTTAGCCAAAAACTGGGAAGAAGGATGGAAACAGGGAAATGCAGAGTATGGGATTAAGAATTTCATAAAGTTGTAAATCAACTTCTAAATAGCCTGCCTGTGATACCCAAACATATTAGTTTATTCACCCTAAGACTGTCCATCCTGTAACTCAAAACCTTTTGTCAGGTCTGAGAAATGGTTTGTTTTCTTAACCTGATGTTGTTTTAAAGGGCAATACCCAGATGTTCTGGGTTTGTGATAAAGAGAGAATTAATGAGTCTGTCTGTCCAACTGGAGCCCACTTATGAATCTGTACGGATGCCAATTGCAGGGTGAACCGTGATGTTCCTGGTGCACAGAGGACTCACAAACATTTTGAGAAAATGAAAGGTTTTAATTAATCTTTCCTTTACATAGTTTTCTCTTTTATAGTCTACCAACAAATAGATTCAGGCAGTTCTGGGATCACTTTAAAACCTAGCTCTATTATTTCTTCTTTTTCATTTATAAAACCTTAAAGCAATTGCCTCTGTTGATGCAAGTTGGGTTTTGCTATATTTTGTTGCTTTAACCTTAAGCTTTACTGTAAGCTATGTAAACTAAAATTACAGATCTCTCTTTATTTTCCAAGTTGTTTCCCTCTAAGAAATCCCTTCTGTCTTTTTCCTAAGTAAAAAGACTAAAAATGTGTTTGAATAGAAACAATAATGACCTTGGCTGAAGTTTTGGCTGAGCATGTCCCACATGAACCAAGAAGAAAACTCTACCTAAGGTAAGCTGAAGGTCACCAGAGCCTTCAGAAAATATTTTCAATAAGGCTATTTCATTTCTTTCTTTCTTTTTTCCCCCTAAGAATTGAACGTAAGAAATCCTGATACAAACACATTCTATAACCATTGTCTCTTGACAAGTGAAATATTGACATTCTGCAGCTCGAGGTGGTCTGATCTTTGATTTCTTTCTAAAAGTTTGAAATAATCTTGTTGGGTTAGGTTCTCCTTTTGCTACTGATGGGAGTTTGTATGTAAATCCCACATATAATAATGGAGCTGTGTGTGTAAATTACTGTATGTGGAGGTGAGACTGTGTCTCACGGAATTGATGCATTGGTTTAGAAATTACAATGTGTAACAGGTTTCTTATCCTGTAGATCATGATAATTTTATAGTGCAATTAACTAATACCAATTTAGTGACTGTATTCAGATGAAGGTGTGTCTTTTATTCATATCCAGCCATCTACTTTAGGAAATCATGAATGTTCGTATATTTAAAAATTTGAAGGCCAGTCTTGGTTAAGTCTGTCACTTTTCCTAAAACACTCATGAATGTGTTCAGGAAAAATTATTATAGAAATCCTTGCTATTTGACATAGAGTATTTTAAAAATGAGGCTTGCAGCTATTCTGTTTCAAAGAGAGGGAAATCAGAAGGTTCAGTACTTTTCCTGAATTTTTTTAAGAAGTTGTTTGAAATCATTTACTTTTCTGAACTAGAGCAGATTTCTGTTATTTGCCACAATGCAAATTCAACAGAATAAGAAAGCATACATGTCTGGAGTGGTCAAGAAAGAATGGAGTTGAAAAGACTTGAGGTTTGATGAAAATCACAGATTGAATACAGATAGATCCATAGAGATTAAGTCGATTTCATGATGGAGAAGGGATCATCATTCATTTAGTCATTCAACAAATATTTTTGAATACCTAGAATATTTTAGAAGCAAAAGTCCTTGCCATCAAGGAGAAACAACCCTTACTGGCTGCACTTTAAATAATGATTTACTATTTCTAAGTCTCAGTTACTTCATCTATAATACTGGGGTAAAAATAGTCCTTTGCAGTGAACACTCTGTGTCCTACCCAGGTCTTCTTGGTTTTCTCTTACCAACTTTATGAGACCCTCCCCCAGGTTCTGCATACTTTGCTGCAAAGGGCTATCAACTTTTTCGACTTTCATGGACTACTATATTTGTCCTTGTTGTCTAATCGGAGCATTATATTGAAAAATATTCTTCAGCTGAATTTTAGATTTGTAGCAAAGAAAGTCATGATTCATTTGTGATGTTGTACATGGGCACGAGAGGGAGGCATTGCAGTAAGAGGTGGTATATCTCTGCATATGCCAACTGGACGCAAGGAGCCTGCTATGAAGCTTTTATAATGATGCAGTTTCAAATGTGAGGTCTGGACCAGGTGGAAGACATTTTGCATGGGGAGTGGAGAATGGATGTTAGCAATGTTATTAAAAAAGAATAAACATGCTTTGTTAGCTCTCTGAATGAGGGTAGGTGGTGAATATAAGGGAGGGAAGGGGAACAGGACAAAGGAAACAAGTTGATATGGAGATCTGAAGCCCTTTGGCCAGGAAATATACTATTGATTGACAGAAATATCTAGGGAAGTATATTAAGAATGGAAGCCAGTTTGAGAAAAAAGATGATGCATTTAGTGTAAGAAAGTCTGATGAGATGAACTTGAAGAGTGTACTGGCAGTTGGAGGTGGTGTTCAGAGTCAAGAAGAGGATATAAATATTATTGGTGATGTTGGTGGGAATAGGGTGCTAATATGATCAGGCCAGGGACTCAGTAACATGCCCACCCTAGCCCTACTCCTCTTCCCTATAAGAGAAGACATACATGGGGATTACTGGTAAAGAAAGTAAAATGACATTTTCTTAGTAAAAGGAACTTGCAATCCAAACCCTAATGCAGCAGTTAGAATGGAATCCATAATAGACAACTTAAACAAACCTTTATCTAACCTTTACTTTACCTAAACTAACCCTTGCTTAGCCTTTTATCTGTTCCTTCCAGCTCCCCTACACTCACCAAATACACACATTCATTAGCTAACAGAGTTAATTAGATCCAGAGAGTCTAAGTAGTCCGTTTCTTAGGCTTCCAAATTGGATCTTCTAATCTTACTATTATACCAAGGAAACTGTCCTAATACTGCAGGAAAAGGAGGCAGAGACAAAGAACATGAGAGTTTGGCCACACTGCCAAAGGCAGAGCTGACCAGAGCATCCAAGTTAGGGGTGGGGTAGAGGTCAAGCCCTAAGATCTTGCCATTTCAAATGCATTGAAGAGAAAAGTAATTGCATACCTTTATTATTCTGACCTTTTGAAAATTTTACCCCTAGGAAAGGTAGTGGCATCCTTTCAACTTTAGCCTTAGCCCCCTTCATTGGGGAATAGAAGGAGAGGGAGAGTGAAGAGGGGCATTGAGTTCTCCTAAAGACAACTTATATAGAGAATAAGCCCAAGACAGCTTAGCTTTCATTAGTTCTTCAAATTAGGGAGTGCGAATAAGAGGTAAGTCAACAAGGAGTCAGTGACTGGGCAAAGACATAGTGAGGTTACCAGAAGTTAGGGAAGGATAGCACTTCAAGAGGTTTACGCCACAGTGACACATGATGCAGAGGTGAAGGAGAAAGAGGTCTAAGAAATGACCTTTGGACCTTAGGATATGACAGTTCAGAGGTGACGGCAATTTTTGACTGGCAGTTTTCCTGGAATAGCATTTCCTTAAAAGTACTAACTACAAGGATAACTGGATGATAAATATTGAGTGGAATTAATTATTATCTATATTAAATATAACTGTATAATTGATGTTACTTTAAATGTATAAAACAAACACTTTATCCCCTTTGAGCAAACACTTTAGAGAAACTGAATAAAAGTTTCCTCTCTGAACCCTTTCTCAGGGCTTTTACTATGCCAGTATAGATTGTGGAGTTCACAGTCCGGAAGGTAGAGCGGATATAGAATTCTGTCTTTCTCCAACTTATTTGCTGCTGAACTCTTTTTTATATAGAGTGTCTAGTGGGGCCAGAACACACTTTAGGAAATGTTTACTTAGCATATTTTATGCAGAAATCAGATTGTGGAAAGTTAAAAATAGAATACTAGGAGGAGAGGTGAAGAAGTAGAGGTCATTGAGTGAACTATTTATTTGTGAGAGATTGAATATACAAATAGATAAGGGTCAAACCTGCCCAGGTCAAACCCCTTTACCTATAATAAGCAACCTAGGAAGCCAACCTACTATAAGTCAGGCTTGCCGTAAGCCTGATTGCTATCTCTAGCAACAATCCAGGAAGCTAAACAATAACTTCTATAGCAATTGGCCCAAAATGACCAGGACTTGATCAATAGCTGACAGCTTTCCTAATTTTTGACCCCCCTTCCAACTTAGGACCAACCAGAGAAAACCGAATATGTGCCTCTAATCAATCATATAGGATGCCGTGCTTCTGGTTATCCTGCCTACAGCTTCCCCGGGACAATAGCCTCTTATCAGGGCATACATGAAGCCTTCCCCTTTTCTCACTAAGTAATAAGCTTTCCCACTCCACTGCCTGCCTTTGAGTCTTTGTCAAAACACAAGTAATGGTGCCTGACTCCCTTGCTACAGTGAACTCAGAATAAATAGCCTTTGCCTTTGCCTTTCTCATTTGGTGGGTTAGGTCATTATTCCTTTCCATGTTTGTAAATGCTGGCTCTTATTGAAAGAGATACATTAATTAGGGTGTAAACCCAAGGGAAGAACATGTTTGGCAAAGGGTTAAATTTCAGGACTCCTATGTTGGAAAGAAAAAATGCAAGAGTCAATTGAAAGAAAAGATTGTAGGTTACTGCAGACAGGGAGGAAGGGGGAGAGAAAGAGGGAAATTGGGAAAGTGAGAGGTAGAGAGAGAGAGACCACTTGAGAGGGCTAGGTCCCAAAAGAAATAGAAGCAAGAATGGGGATAAAACTGAGAACACAAAGGGAATGGAGAAAACTCTTTTTACTTCCTCCCCCTCATTTCCTGACCTCCAGACACAGACTAAAGCCTCCGAAGCGAAGCTCCTCACATTCCATCCAGCACAGTGAAGCAAATGGGCTGAAAACAAGGGCCTGGCTTTTAATTTTTTTAGTTGCTCTGAATTGTCAACTAATTACTCGACCACAAAATAAGTTTTGTTTCCTCAATAATAAAAATAACAATAATGGCTTGGGATTCAGAAAAAATGATTCACATGGAACAGTTTCAGCCTCTCCTTAGATTACTTTAAGGTCAGCATGAATCAGCCGAACCTGTTCTTAATGTAATGCTAACTAGAACTCTCCACCCTGTTTTTTCCTGCTATTTTCTTCTCCTCCCAGGTCTCTTCTGCCAAGAAATCTTCCACATCTCCACCTCTGCTGCTGCTAAGTCTAAACCAGTCTCTCAACAACCTCTGAGCAAGAGCGTTCTCTTTCAGCTTCATTCAACTTGGGTTTTTCTCGTTCTTTACAAATATGGGACTTAACTTATAAAATAAAATACTCTCATACTGGCAAAATGAGGTGGATTTGTGAAACTACTCTTGGAGTGGATTAACTCCACCTTGGAGTTTCTCTGAGATGCAAATCATCAGGCCATACTCCAGGCCATACTCTGATACTTTCAGTATCTGAAACTCTGTGGGTAAGCCCAGTAATCTGTGTTTAAACCTTCCAGGTGATTTTAAATTCTGAGAAATGTTTTAGGGCAGGGATTGGCAAACTAAATCCTGCCCTTTATTTATTTTTGTACAGCTAAGAATAGTTTTTACCTTTTTAAATGATTTTTTAAAATCAAAAGAAAAATATGTCACAACACATAACAAATTTTACGAAATTCGAATTCCAGAGTCAATAAACAAAGTTTTATTAGAATGCAGTTACACCTACATGTTCACATATTGTCCATGGCTGCTTTTGTAGAACTGAATAATTGTGGCCACGATTGAATGGCCCACAAAGCCTAAAATATTTACTTTCTGCCCCTTTACCGAAAAAGTTGGTCCCCTAGTTCTAGGGCATAAGCTCCTAGGATCAGCTATACATGTTGGTGATAAGCACTAAAAATTTACTTTTCCTCATGGCCTCTTCTCCTTCAGAGGATTTGTTCCATGGGTCTGGAAATACAATGGCATTTCCTCTCTCAGACTCCTTTTATTCCCCAAAGCCAGGCACATCAGGGTTGCTTCACAGCAAGGAAAATGTCGTAACAAAGGGATTTCTCTACCTTAGATGTAATCATTATAGTCACTTGGCTAAGAAAGGAAACACAGTTGGAGACATTCTCTGGAAATATCTCATTGCTGGCTTAACCAGAGGTTCTCAGACTTTGCCGTGCATAAAATTGCCTCATGGAGTTCGACAAAACTGTAGATTCTTGAGGCAAATCCCAGAGGGTCTGAATCAAGAACTCTGGATTAGTCTCTGGGAATCTGCATTTTCACAAGTACCCCAGGTAACTCTGATTCTGGTAGTCTGAAAGGCATACTTTTGAGAAACATTGAATAAAACTGGATTCTGTAAGAGTCTACATTGCCCCTGAATAGAGGTAAACTGGCTTTCAGGCTGAGACATAGAATTTGGAGTTAGAAAAGTAAAAGGCAGAATACTTTCCTAAAAGAGTGAATATGTAAAAACTCAATTGGATTACAAGGTGATCCCAACCAGGCCGGCAATCTGAAGCTACTCTAACTGGGGTTGTCTTCCTGAAGTCAGAGGGCTGCCTAGTATATCTTTTTATTCTGTTTAGTTATGTAAGATTTCTTTGTAATTCAGCTATTTATTTATTTTTGGGTCTTCGTTGCTGCGTGTGGGCTTTCTAGTTGCGGCGACCTGGGGCTACTGTTCGTTGTGGTATGTGGGCTTCTCATTACGGTGGCTTCTCTTGTTGCGGAGTGCGGGCTCAATAATTGTGCTTCGCGGGCTCTAGAGAGCAGGCTCAGTAGTTGTGGCGCACGGGCTTAGTTGCTCCGTGGCATGTGGGATCTTCCTGGACCAGGGATCGAACCCTGTGTCCCCTGCATTGGCAGGCGTATTCTTAACCACTGCCCCACCAGGGAAGCCCCTCAGCTATTTTCAATAATCAACTTCTTAATGTTTTTAAGGTTCCTCTATAAAAGAAAAGTCAGTCATCTTAATTTGTAGTCTTACCTACAGTTTGACCCAAAGTCTATTCAGAAGACCATACATCGCTCTCTTCTCTATTAACTCCCTTCGTTATATTTTGTATCTCATTTCTCTAAATTTGGTCTAACAGGGACTTTTTGTGTACTTTCTGCCTGAGGCCTTTCATATGAACAGTGAAAATTGCAAATTAAAGAAATATGAACCTTTAAAAAAAAGTATAGGCCTTAAAATACTTATCTTTTCTCACTTCTCTATATTTCTATTTATCTGTCTACACATATTAGTAATATGACTCAAACTTCTCAAGGTTTCTTTTAGTAGAAAGGCTGCTGTTAAATAAGTCTGCATAATATATCTGAGTGTACAACATTTAGTGTAGAAAAGAAATTATCATTCTTAAAAGTCTTCCCTCTCTTTCTGAAGATTGTTTGATAATTTCAGGTGGTATTCTGAGTTTTGTGTTTTCATCATTGAGTGAGCTTTTCATAGCTCTCACAATAAACACACACACAAACTCTTTTTTTTTTTTTTTTTTACCCAAATCCCATAAGCAATTGTACAGGAAAATTGAGTAAATATTTTCAGGTCTAGATAAGAATCTCTAGCCAGGGTATGAGGGCTATGTGGTCCAGCCAAATCCTAAATAAATGAAAGGGCAACCCCAAACTGTTTAATCTGGACCAGTGAACCTGGGGTAAAGTGAAGAAGGTTCTGCTTGCTCCTCTTCAGCTGGATGAGCTTTCAGCATATCACAAGCCCTACCCAGAAGAGTGAAATGTTCTTTTCCTTCCTTCCCTTACACTCTCCTGTGAGCCCCTTGGCCAGTAAGTCTGAGGGAGATGGTGAATCAGGCCAGAAGGCCGGGGCATACCCGCGATCTGCGTGAGTCTGCCTCGCACTGACTCATTTCTGAGGAAGCAGCACACTTCTGTGGCAGAGGGCAGCTATTTATTTATTTGTTTCGTGCATGTGCTCTTCCAGACTTATAACGTACACCATCCGCCTCCTGAGTGGGTTCCAGAAATGAAAAAAATCATAAATTGAATACACATGGAGAAACCAAATCTCCATCCAAGACCGTACAGGCTCCCCACCCCAGCGCTCCAAGTCCACACCCTCCTGGTTTACATAGCACCTTTCTTCCAAGGATCCCAGAGAGCTGCTCCAGCACAAAGGAATTAGACTATGGGAAGGATGTGTTTGGGTTTACTTCTAGACCAGTAAAAGGAACTACTAGGCCCTCTAGAGTTTAAAGCCACACAGGCAGGCTGTGTATATAGCAAGGAATCACATTAAATCTTAAGTCTTTAGGTGTTCATTTTTAC
Source organism: Stenella coeruleoalba (assembly GCF_951394435.1). Taxonomy (NCBI): domain Eukaryota; kingdom Metazoa; phylum Chordata; class Mammalia; order Artiodactyla; family Delphinidae; genus Stenella; species Stenella coeruleoalba. The sequence goes on from NC_137151.1 coordinate 44,056,854, forward strand.
ATTTTAGAAAAGCCAAATCACTCCTGATTGTTTTTATGCTTAGGGGGAAAAGTATGAAGTGAGAAGGTTTTTGCCTATAGAAATATATTCCTTGGCACTCCATTTCTGCTCCATTTCTTCCCATTTATCACATTCTTTCCCCAAATATCAAGTGCTCTGTGCTCTCATGCTGTCTTTCTCTGAGAACAATCTAATCAAATCACTTAAGCTAAGGTGTTCATGATGGATACTGCCCATCCCATGTATAGTCAGGTTTTTTTAAAAAGGCTATAGCCTAAAGAATGATTGCAAACCCAAAAGAAATTATTTCAAATGAAGGAATTTGATGTATTTTTAGGATTAAATTATTGGTTTCTGTGGGTCTTTTCAGCAACCTGTATGTATACAAGCACTTTCCCTGCCTGAGGCTGGCTTTGCTTAAAACTAAGCTGAGACCACCTAGTAAAACTCATCAGCTTGTCAGCGTTGGCCTGGTAAGGCTGCTGCTTCTCTTTGTACACATTGTCTTCAACTTAGCCTACTTATTTAAATTACTGGCCTAAGACTTGAACAGCTAGTTCAGACCTCAAATGTTAAAAGAAAATGTATAAAAATCTTGGACCTGAGACAAGTTCAACTTAGTATCTAGTCGCCGCTAAGTTACTAGAGGTCCATCATATCTCTTTCTCAGTTTCTTTGTTGTGACTTGAGGCAACTGCTGGCTCCTTTCTGCTTTCCCTCAGTACCTTTAATCCACTGGGTTCTAGCCACCACTGGTTATCTGCCCCCATTCCGACACTTTGAGTCTTATCGCTATAAGAACTGTAGGGCCTGGTCTCTGCTTTCTCTATCTAATATCTTTATCCTTCATTCACAGTTTGCTTCTTCTCACCATCAAGAAAGACTTAAAATCATGTGTAGAGCATCCAGTGTGACCAAGATAGCACAGAACATTAAATCCCCAATACCTGGAAATCACTGTGCCAGAACCCTTGAACCATCAGTCCAGACATCCTTCTACCCTACTGCAAGCTGCTTGGTGGAAAAGGCAGACAGATGCCAAGAGGACAAGCTAATATTATTAAGGATTTATTATGATCGTTTGATGAATTACCTTTAGATATGTAGAAATATTCACTATTGAAATAGGATCTTAGATATTATGAATTCTTCTTTCTAGTCAATGTTACTGAAACTCTAAAAGGTGAAATTAAATTGTCCAAGACCATAAAGCAACTTACAAACTGAACGGGGATTAGACTTTGATCTCTTGAGTCTTAAAACAGTGTTCTTTCTATCATACTGTCTGCCCTGCTCATTTTTTATAATACTAATTAAAAATTTTTTTTTTGTTCAATATGGAAGTTGTTTTGATGTGAGCTCCTAGCTCTTTGGCACCATTCTTAGCAGACCTTACAGATGCCTGGCCAAACAACTGTAAATGCACCTCTGGATACATCATACCTATATTAGTACTATTTTGGGTAATTGTGTTTCTAGCAGCAAAGTCTTCTCTCGTATATAGATATGTCTCTATCTGAAAAGGCACCAGGTCAATACACATTCCTCTTCATCCCTCCTACTCTCTACCATCACACCAATTCATTTCACAAGGAAATTGATGATCGTGATAAAGGCACATGCAACAGTCAAGGTGCAAACTTGCCAGAGAAGGGTTCCATTTTCTTCTTAAGATTCTCCATAATGGGGTACACTTATGGATTGTTCTAAAAGCTGATTGAAATATTAAAGTTCCAGTAATCATCACCCTTCATTTTACAGAAAAAGCAGTTTTAGTTGACTCACATTACTATGCTGGCTAAAAACAGGCACAGACTAGAACATAGACCCCTACCTAACTGGGAAGTGAGAGATACTTGGGAAAATTTTAAAGAAAAATTACATAAATAGGGGTTTGAGGGTTAACATCAGAAATTTAAATAGTTCAGTCTCCCTTTATTTTGTAAGCATTTCAATTAATTATTATTTTAGGATCATTCACATTTGAGGAGTAGAAACTTTTAGTTAAAAATAGCAAAGTACACCTTGCTCTCGAGAATAACTAAGCTCTATTTGCCATTGTAGAACATGTGAGTGGGAACAAGAATTGCAGACCAGAATAAATAAATTTTTTATTGTTGTTGAGGTACCTACTTTAGAAGGTAAGGTATGGTTTTGGGGGTTGTAATATTAAAATGTTTATAAAATTAAAATGTTATTGCTTTCCTTCGGAGGGAACTTAATTATTTCTGTTGCTTGGAGAATAGAATTTTTATAAATGACATGTATTACCTTATCATGGGCAAAAATAATCAGTAATTTATCTGTCGTTTTTCTTAGATGCCTCCTTAAATCTGCATGCTAGCCATTTTCTTCCATCTACTAATACCACAGATTTACTGTTCACCACCCACTCAAATGCTGGTATGCAGGCCACATGTGCATACACACTTCTTTTTAAAATTTTTTTCTTTCCGTTTATTTTTAATGTGTTAGGGCTGAGTAACAAAGAAAGTTTTTGCCATGGAATGAAAACAAGGGTATTTGCTTTCATATAAGTATCATTTGTCTCCTTCTACCTGTGAATAAAAGGATATATAAAACATTCCTTTTTCTTCCTTCACACACATTGTTGTTTCCTACTGTAGAGAGTTCAGGATAAGCATATATTGATATTGTGTTCCTTCACAACCCTCGTGCTGTCTGTCAGTGCTTCATGTGGGAGCAATTCTAGGTACCAAACAAGCAGAGTTGAACTTTTGTTTCTCTTTGTGAGAGCACCCTGGGAGGCAAAAATTTGCAGTCGTCCTAAATAAAGACAAATTAAGAAAAGATTATCTAAAGTCCTTTAAAGGGCTTCCCTGGTGGCGCAGTGGTTGAGAGTCCGCCTGCCGATGCAGGGGACACGGGTTCGTGCCCCGGTCCGGGAAGATCCCACATGCCGCGGAGCGGCTGGGCCCGTGAGCCATGGCCGCTGAGCCTGCGCGTCCGGAGCCTGTGCTCCGCAACGGGAGAGGCCACAGCAGTGAGAGGCCTGCATACCAAAAAAAAAAGAAAAAAAAAAAAAAGTCCTTTAAAGATGTATTTTAGGTTGTGAAATTAGAATGAAAAAATACCATATTGGATGTTATTCTCAAGAGAGTTCATATTCTAAAAACCTGTTCCCTTTACGGAAAGAGTTAATCTATTCATGCTAGCCTTGGAGGTATTTAAAAATAAAAGAAAAATAACAATAAAAATAACAACAAAAAACACTCTAAACCACCAACAAGCGTTCTTATTCTTTGAGGTAATAAAGACCTTTTACTTAGAAGGGATTATCTATCAAACTTTTTGCATGTCTTTGCTAGCTCAGCAAACCTTTGTTCTGAATGCTTTGTGACCATCAGTGCCTTTGATTATAGATTACACCACCATTTGATTTATTTTTTTTCTCATGGGCAACATATTTCTTTCATTGAGCAACATTCTGAAACTTGGAAATCTAACCTGTGTTTTAGTCTTAGGAAAGTGACATTCATCTGGTAAATCCTCCCCAGTTGGACTTGGTATTTATTCAACTTGTATATGGTTGATTTCAGGCCAGGTTTAATCATGCAGTCCTCCTCAACTCAAAGAGGATAGTAGAATACAAAAGCACTTGTATTTAATACAGTGCCAGTTTTCTGGAAGAAAAAAAATAGGGAAATGTTAATATTTAACAATAAAGTAGTAATCTCTACATACAATTCTAGAGGGCTATGATAGAAATTTATTGTGTAAATTAGAAATTGATTAGGCTTCAAATCTGGGCAGACCTCCTTGTGTGTCTCTGCTAATATTAAGAAAAAATATATTTTTTTTAAGTTCTTCTTTTTATCAGGAAGAAAAAGGAAATCAGATACCTGACCTGACTGTTTTATAATTAGAAACCATATAAACACATCAACCACCTCTGAATTCAATTTTTTTCTTCCAGAAAATTGTGGTCGCTTTAAACACAGTTTCCAGGGAAGTATTTTTTTATGTGTTTGGAATTGCTTGTCCAGTCATTTTCTTATATTACATTACTCACGTCCCCTTGCTGGAGGAAATTCCCTCTTACAAATGCTGTATCACTGGGATATATGTATATTTATGTAACCCTGGTGGTTCTGTTTCTTCTTAGACAAACTCAGTGGCATTATTTCCTGAACTGAACTCCGTCCGTTGTCTCCATTAATATTAAATTCACACTCACAAAAGGCAAAATGCACTCAAATCTCACAGGCCTTTTCTTCAGGATGTTTATAGCTAACAAGTTCTGCTCTGATTTTGGGGTTTGCTAAAGAGTCCTCAAACTTCCTGGAAAACAGCATCGTAATGTATTGGCTTGATATTTGCAGGACAAATGTTTCCTTCCATGTTGGCATGCATTTTCTCTCTATTAATGATCCAGAACAAGGATAAATCAGAGATCCTTAGCCCTAGCTAAAAGAAGCATATTCTCCAAATAAACAAGCAGGAGAATTGAGCGCTCCAGAGAGCTGAGACCCCCGTCATCGTCTGGTGTATTGGAATGACCCAGAAAGGTTATGCAGACTTCTTGTCTTACATGAGCCTAGGAGGCCCCCTGGGACAGCTACAGGCTTGCTTGCCATATAGAGCAATATAGCCAGTTTTGCCCTCTAGGTGATAATACATTGGTACCTCACAAGTTGCAAGGCCAATAACCAAGATCTGGAAGCCTGGATTGCAGTATATGGATCTTATGGTGACGTGAGCCCTGTCTCTGCTTCTTATTAAATGTGGAGGATTTTGAGGGAAGGTTGAAGGATTAACTGTGGACTTGTAGTTGGGTCCACTCTCTGTGTCCTTAGACCCTCGTATGGAGAGTGAGTGTATGTTTTTATATATCCAAGCATTGCTTTAACTTTGACCTGGAAATAAAGAGGAAGGGTAGTGTACCCTTAAATAATTACAGTGATCCTTTTTTAAAACATTGAGGCCTGCATCCAAGTTAAGTAATGTGACTGCTGGGTTTCTTTTCTCTTTGCTACAACTATGTATATAGATTACTGTCCTAACCATGTATTTTGAGATTTTTTCTGAATGGTTCACTTAATTCATATGTGAGCTAAACAGGACATTTGCTAAGGAAAAAAAAAAAAAGATTCAAGTGTCCCTGTCCTAGTTACTGTCTAAATATTACATTGCTCCTGCTTTTACATTAGTTTCTGTGGACATAAAAGTACATTTCCCTAAATATTTAAGTTAGAAGAATCCATGCTGGTACTCCACCAATTTTCTTAGAAATGTTTTCTTAAAAGGTATCCGGCTGATTTCTTAGTTTTCTTTAAATCTGTGATCTCAATACTGAAAGAATCCTCCTGAATCCCTTTTCATTACTCACATGTAGTGGATCACATTAAGAGGCTTAGAACTATTTGGCAAATGTTCTGTGTCTCATGATTTCATGCAAGGCAGCAGAAAAGCAATTATTGTGGTATTTCTTTTAAAAAAATGGAAAGTTCTCATCTGATTTGAGGGTTGGGTGGAGCTCAGGGTGTGTCTTTGTCTCTTCTGGTTTTTGGTGGAGTCGATTTTTTCAGAGGAAGTTTGTTTATTAGACATAAACAAGGAAAAAAGTACCCAGAATATTATTTGCGTATTGTGAACTTTTTTCTGAGCAAACATACATTCATTTTTAATCTTTTCTAGAGTCAGAGTCAGGAGACAAACTGGATTTTGAGAACCTTTTGCACAATTGACAGTGAAGGTGTTAGATGGTAGGGTTTTGAAGGGAGAGGATGGTGAGGTGGGACCAGTCTGGCTGCCTGTGCATTAACACTGTGTATCTACACTTAGAACTACAACTTCCGGGGACCCCCATGGAACTCCATTAACCTTTCAACCCATTTCTTGCACAGACTACCTGGGTGGCCAGAATAAGCAAGAACCAAAATAATTGGGGCTTGAAAAACAAAACAATGTGGTAGTGTTGGTGTTGGGGTCAAGTCATTGACAGAAGAAATCTGGCTTAGAAATCAAGACAGAAGCCAGTACATTTTGCTTTTTATCCATCTTAACCAGCAATATACCTTATAGAAATGATGCATCATTTCTCATAGTTCCACAATTTATTATTGCGGAGGAATACATTTAGAGGTATTTAGTACCATTCACATGTATATGAAACAAAATTGCCACATTATCTAAAGTTGTGAAATTGAAAACTTTTCTATGCCAGGGATCAAAGCTTCATTTGGAAATCATATCTTTATAAGTCCAAAAGGAGACACTGGCCTTATTTAATTACTGCCCTTATGGTGTCTTTCTCTTTCTGTTCTTTTTCTTTTCTTCCTAAGAGGCATCACAATTGCAGTCTATCCCATTGCAAGGTCTGGCCTTAAAAAGTTTTCTGTAATGGTCCCTCAACCTGAACCTACTTCCTTTTCAATGCATCTTATTAAGTAGACCCTCCCCAAATGAAAGCTGGTCATTCCAGAGGAAGCAGGCACTCCTCGGCCCTCCACTCTGACACACCGCTACCCCTCCCTTTCTCTCATGTCATCCTTTAGGCCTGGCTCGAAACCTTCCTGTACCACTGTGAGTACAAGGGACACCCTGTGTGGTTCACCTGTCTCTCATTACTTATAATCAGAGAGTCTAAAGTCTCAGATCATTAAGCACATAGACAATTTAACTCTTGATAGTAGGCACACTCTTCAATCCCCCACCCTCCAAATTTTATAAGGGGCTGCAAACAAATCATATCATTTGAGAGATTTAAACTTCATATTTTTCTGTGTCCCTCATTGTACCTCTGGCACAAGTCCTAAAGAATCTTAGAATGACCCAAATACATACACTAGGAATAGAAGGAAAAGAACAGAATCCTGGATAATCTACCAATGGAGTAGCCTGTTTGTGAATGTTGTAAAAAAAATCACATATCTATAACTTTACTGTGAGGAGAGCTTTTTCCCTATATTTTGACTACTTTCTTATGCCTTTAAACAAAATCAGTCATCTCACTTAGTTAAAACAGTGACATTCCAATCAAAAAGAAATCTTTTTTAAACATATCCAAACATAAACACCACACACACACATATACACGCACATTCAGATACACACTTCTCCAGTATTTCTATGCATAGCATCCATTAGCACAGTTCCGCATTTACAGCCACAACCATATCTGACCCCTCATTCATGAAAGCTCCTGCTGCTTAGCCTTAAGCTATTGGGCTCCTATCATTTGCCACTGAGCACACTGGGGTGGATTTGGGTGTCTTGCCCTCATTTACAATCTGAACAAAAGAGAAACAAGCCAAGAAAGCAGCTGACACCATAAAAACAGTAAAAACTCTAGCTAGCATCACTGGTTGCCACTGACTAGCCAAATATCCACAGGGAATGGTGCCAATATAGATTTCTGGGACAAAACAACAAAATAGATTTTTGTCAATAAACATTGATTTGACAAGAAGTCACACAAATCCATCCTTACCAAGGGACACGTACATCCACAGAATTCCAAACCAATGTGAGCATTGTGGACCAATTGAAAGCCCGCCTTTGAAAGCCTGCCTAAGCTGGATTCAGACATGGCACAAGTTCTCTAAGGTCTTCATCTGCCAACTATGGTTATATGTTAGGTGTCAATGTCGCTCTCTGATTCTGCTACTAGCTGACAACATAAACCATGAACGGTGACAAAGCAGACACATACCATAACTCTGGGGGCAGTGTTTTTCAAACACTTTTTACTGTGATGCAATGGAAGAAATACATTTTGCAGTACAGCCTAGCACATGCACAGACATACAAACAACAAATGAAATAAAATCTCAGGGAACAATACTTATCCCTATTATGAATGATGTGCTCAGTTTTATTCTTTCCTTTCTATTACAGTAAATTGCATTTTTAAAAATATTCTAAAACCTACTGTGATGGCTAGTGAAATTGATTATAATCTATTACTGGGTCATGGCAGTGGTTTTAAATATACTGCTTAGGATAATATAAACTTTCTCACTCTTTAAAACATGCTTTCATTTCTTAATAGGATTTGGGGGGGAAAATAGCTTTCTTTTCTTTTAATTTATTTTCTAGTTACATACAGACACACAGTTATTGCTCTAACAATCCCCAACAGATAAGTGGCTCAAGAAAATAATTCCATCAAATTTAACATGCACTGATTGAGTACCTACTATGGGTATGACCCTAGGATGAGTGTTCTAAGTGTTGCTAAAGACCACCTCAGAAACTGTATCTAACAACGTCCATTACATCTAAATTGTTTAAATTTATATTTAAAGAATTACAATCAATTATGCAACTTTTTTCCAGTTCATTATTCATCTAGGGTAAGACCTTAGGAAATATAAAAAAGGTATTATTGAGCAAGTAGAAACATGCCAAGGTCAAGTCAAACATCCTTCTTTTTAGGATGAAAATTTCACTTAAGTGTCCCCTGGACTTAGAGATGCTGGTGGTAGTAAGGGCTGAAGAGTCACCAGTTTTGCAATTAACAAGGGGTAAGCAGATTGCTGGGAAAGACCAGTCTTCCCTTCTCAGTTTACATATTTAATGTGGGATACCTTCACTACCTGGCCCCAGAAATAGGCATTTGCATCTGGCTCAGCCAGTCAGGATATGCCACTGACCTGGCCACCGTAATTAGTTCAAGACTGAGCACAAAACCTAATGCAACCAGCTGGAGTCATTACTGGGAATCCAGCCTAGATTATCTGTGAAAGCCAAACTTTTTAAACTTTCTTATAGGTTTTGCTGCCTGTGAGATGACATAAACCTTGAACAAAAAGTGACCTAGGTAAAACCTACCTAAAAATAAATCCAGGTATTTGAAGGACATTACTTTGATCCCTTGATCTGATTATGCTTGACAATGAAATCAACTTGAGGACCACCCAGTTAGAAGAACCAACCCATTTCCTTAAAAAAATTTTTTTTAATCAATTTTAATTGGGCTTCCAATAAGTACAACAGCAAAAAAGGCCTAACACTCACCTGCTTTCAAACATTTTTGACGGTTCTAGTCACTTCACTCCCCTTGAGTACTCCTTTAGCGATAATGGTTCTTTCATAAACAATTGTATAATTTTGAGCAAGTCACCATACCCCTCTACTCTTGGTACATTATACGTAAAATAAAGATGTTAAGGATGCTTTTATTGTATTACCAACTTGCACATTTGGCTAGAGCTTTCAGTAAGTACAAACTCTAGACCCAAGTACAGCCTTATAACTTTCCCTCTCTTCCAGCCACTACCTGCACTCCTGTTTCTGATTCTTCATTTCGCATGGGGTAAGAATTCAGTTTAATATGCCTGAAAATATCTGCCTTGGTGATTCAGTATAATCTTTTCCTATTACCACGTAACAAACTAAGTGAACCAGTATTTTTTGTAATGCACTATTTTACCTTCTATAGGCATCTCCAATCCCCCAAGGTATTTCACATTTGGTTATTTAAGATAGTCTCTCATCTTTTTGATAACAGACATTCTTACAGGTGTGAAATGATATCTCCTTGTGGTTTTGATTTGCATATTCCTGATGATTAGTGATGCTAGGCACCTTTTCATGTACCTGTTGACAATTTGGATATTTTCTTTGCGAAAAAATGTCTATTCAGGTCCTTTGCTCAATTTTATTTTATTTTTTGGTTTTAATTTGTTTTGTGCAGTTGAGTTGTGTGAGTTCCTTGTATATTTGGATATTAACCCCTTATCAGATATGTGGCTTGCAAATATTTTCTCCTATTCCATAGGTTGTCTTTTCATTTTGTTGATGGTTTCCTTTGCTGTGGAAAAGCTTTCTTAGTTTGATGTAATTCTACATGTTTATTTTTGTTGCCTTTGCTTTTGTTATCAAATCCAATAACTCATTGCCAAGACCAATGTCAAGGCGCTTACTGCCTATGTTTTCTTCTAGTAGTTTTATGATTTCAGGTTTTATGTTCAAGTTTTTAATCCAGGTTGAGTTCATTTTTGTGTATGATGTAAGATAGTGGTCCAGTTTCATTCTTTTGCATGTGGCTGTCCAGTTTTCCCAACACCATTTATTGAAGAGACTATCCTTTCCCCATTGCTGATTCTTTGCTTCTTTGTAATAAATTAACTGAATATATATGTTTATTTCTGGACTCCCTAGCCTGTTCCATTGATTTGTGTGTCTGTTTTTATGCCAATACCATACTGTTTTAATTACTATAGCTTTGTAATATAGTTTGAAATCAGGAAGTGTGATGTCTCCAGCTTCATTCTTTTTCCTCAGCATTGCTTTGGGGTCTTTCATAATTCCATACAAATTTTATAATTGTTCTATTTTTGTGAAAATCTCCATTGAAATTTTAATAGAGCTTGCTTTGACATATAGATGGCTTTGGGTAATATGGACATTTTAACAATATTAATTCTTCCAATTCATGAGCACAGGATACCTTGCCTTTATTTGTGCCTTCTTCAGTTTCTTTCATCAATTTTCTTACAGATTTCCGTGTACAGATTTACTATCTCCTTTGTTAAATTTACTCCTAAATATTTTATTATTTTAATTGTAAATAGGATTGTTTTCTTAATTTCTCTTTCTGATATTTCATTGGTGTATAGAAATGCAACTGTTAGGATATTGGTTATTAAAAAGACAAGACATAACAAATGCTGGCAAGAATATGGAGAAAAGGGGATACAAACTGGTATAGCTACTATAGAAAACAGTGTTGAGGTTCTTCAAGAAATTAAAAATAGAATTACCATATGATCCAGAAATCCCACTTCTAGGTATATATCCAAAGGAAATGAATTTATTACCTCAAAATGATAGCTGTACTCCCATGTTCATAGCACCATTATTTATAGTAGCAAAGATATGGAAACAACCTAAGTGTCTGTGGACAGATGAATGGATCAAGAAAAAGTGGCATATGTATGTGTGTGTATACGCATACACACAATGGCATATTATTCAGCCTTAAAAAATGAAGGAAATCCGGTCTTTTGCAACAACATGGATGAAACTGAAGGGCATTCTGCAAGGTGATATAAGCCAGACAGAGCAAGACAAATATTGCATGGTATCACTGGCATGTAGAATCACTGGCATGTAGAATCCAAAGAAAAATCAAACTCAGACAAACAGAAAGTAGAAAAGTGGTTGCCATGGACTAGGGGGGTGCAGAAAATATGGACAAATTTATAAAAGGGTACAAGCTTTCAGATATAAGACGAATAAGATCTGACAGTCTAGTGTATAGCATGGTGGCTATAGTTGATAACACTGTATTGTATAATTGATATTTACTAAGAGAATAGAACTTAAATGTCCTTACACACACACACAAAAAGGTAAATATGTGAGGTGATAGATGTGTTACTTATCTCGATGGGGAGTCCTTTCACAATGTGTATGTATATCAAATTATCACATTGTACACTTGAAAGAGCTTACAATTTTATTTGTCAAATATACCTCAGTAAAGCTGGGGGAGATAAAAGGGTAGCCTTTCAGAGTCAGTAAAGAAGTATTTTTTACTGTATTCATTTTGCACAGGATGAAGTTAAATAAAAGGTGTTCAATTATTTGCCTGGACTCAAATATCTAAGGATTTCTATTCCATAGTGAATTGAGGGAGCAGAACCTGGAACAAAAGGGTATGAGTGGGGGAGAGGTACAGAAAGAGTAGGAGGAGGCTGTAGCCAAAGTCACGGAGAGAGGAGAGGTCAGAAGGACTTCATGGGCTTGAGATATCATCATGACCCCTGGGCCAAGTTTATTACCAGGTACATGTTTTATGTGAGAATAAGCAGACTGCAACTTAGTTAAGTGTTCTCCAAAGAAGGATCATGGAAATAGAATTATGTAAGCGTGCATTTATTCACATATAATATTTATTTTATTAACGGCAGCCTCTAGCCTAGATTTTACTTTCTTGAGCAGTTTTGCCTATGTTTTTTCTTGATCAATCTACACATTGGCTGTTGTTCAGCTTTTTCCCTTCAGCAGTCAGAGGAGTGAGGACCTCCCACGTCTGTGATGGACAGACCTTTAGCTCATCTGTCAAAACAACCTGCTTGTTCACTGAATGTCTAGTCACTGAAGAAAAATGCCCTTCTATTATTTCCTATCTATTTTACTCTCAAAATTAGGAAGAAAGCTTTTCCTTTTCTACCCCAAAACAAATTTATGAGCAACAGAGTAAAACTACAGAAGAGAAAGCACAAAACAGTACAAATTAGCCTGACATGCTTTTTGGGGTGACATATACATAGTTTCAGAAAGTTGAAAACTACCTTGACCTTTTAATTTTATTTTGCAACATTCTGTCATTTGCCAATGGACATTATATTTCCTTTCTCTCCCCATTTTTAGCATAAACACATGATAAGAAAGGTGAGGTTCACACTCATTTCATAACTTAACACCACCAAAGCATATTACATATGCAAAACAAATTGTATACAATGATAAGAATGCAAGTCCTGTTGCCCAATATTGTTAGCCTAAAATACATTTTATACATCTCAGTGTTTGAAATAACAATTATTTGATCTGTTATTTGGAAAAATGGTTTTACTTCCCCAAGTCCATTAATTGTACTTATTCATTTATTCAGCACAGATGTTTCTAGAGCTCATAAAATGTGGAAAATATTTTGTAAAATATTAATTATTCTTTAGTGGTCAAATAACTACTGTACCAAAACACTATCATAAGGGGACAATATACTGTCTGTGTAAATATATTTTAAAAGCTGACAATAAATAAAATAATTCACTGTTCATCAGCATGTATTTTTCTTTCTGGTCTGAGTATCAGATCTATGTTTATCTTTATTTGGCTTCTTGAAGAAGTCATTTAACTTTCAAAGTCTCAGTTTCCACATTTGTAAATAGATAAAATTGAATTAAATACAAGTAAGGTTATGCTCATTATGTGATCCAAATTGCTCTTTTTTGCAATACTTATTCCCATTCGGAGAGGTAAGACTACTTAAAGATTGGGACTATCTTTGATTTTGCTGTATCCTCAAAACAATAATAGTAAGAAGCCCTGATTAATACTTGTTGAGATTAATTGAACTGGATTATTTTAAATCATTCTCAAACCTGGAAAGAGAATTGGAGTTTAAAGGAGTGAGTTGGCTGTAGTATTTTCTCTCTCCTTGCGGCAGTTTATTCAAATTCTACATTTCAGCCAGATCCAGTGGGGGTTCAAGGCTGCAAAAACAGTTGAGTCAAGGAAAATTGTAAAACACCATACATACTGTGCCATGCCCATTATGAAGAATCCACATGCTGACTTTCCCTCTCCCTCATCGGGGTGTTTTCCTAGGACATGCTTAATATATCTTTTGTAGAGTAAAGTGTTTTTAGGTCATTAGTCTCTCCCAGTTGCACTTGTATTTTAAGCCTCATCTCTAGCGGCTGAAAGTGTTACCTTATTAAACAGCTCTAGGTATGAATGGATGGTCAAAGGGAGAGCTGGAGGAGAAAGGATACTTGGGAAGTCTTTCTGACTCCTTGATATCATATCAAGTTCAAGATCAATTTTCTAGGCAGCCTGTAGATCCAAATTCAAGAGATTTGAGCAAGAAAAAGATCTTCTAATATCTACTCCAACTTCTTGCAGACTTTGATTCCAGTGCTGCAAGTGTAGATCTACCGGGAAAAAAAAACCACAACAGGATTCTGCTTTATTCCATTTGTGCCAGTATGGTAATCTTGATGTCCTAGAAGAAGTTTATTTTATGTAGCTATCCTGGAGTCAATTAACTCTCAACCATAATTTTCAAGAATGTGTGTGGCACATTGTATAAATTGTGGGCAGATTATAAAGTAGAAAACATAGTCCTTGCTCTCAGAAAGCTGACAGTTTAATTGTTTCTCAGGCCTGGTTTTGACCTGGAGAAAGGTCAGACTTCCCAGGACTTTAGGTGCCTCAGTGAGTAAATTTTTTAAATTAAATTCACACTCTATTGTAGAAGGAGATGTTGTCTGTGAGGAAGACACAGCTGTAGGAAAACCAGTAAAAAGTGTACTTACATTATATTAGAAAAGATCTTAAAATGCTGTAAGGAGAACAGCTGGCTGTATACCTTTCAGAAGGAGCTGAGAGACTCATCAAGGCCCCTGACACTAATAATTTTGACTGATACCTATTTATTTTACTCATGTCTGAAGTATAGGTGTTTAGAAATGGATAACATTAACATTTTCTTATCTCTTCCAGATTCTTTGTACAATAGATATTTGCCTTTCTGTTGCTTGATACTGTTACAAATCTCAGAGATGGAGGGGCTTTATTCATTTCTGACATAGGGAAGAGGAGAGGTCATTTCTACCTGGGCAAGTCTGTGTATCTTTTGATAATTCAGCTGTGAAATCACGTAAAGGCAAGCTGGTCATGGTCTTTGGACTCACAGTGATCTAAACCTTTTGCTTTATTGGTCTCACCATGTCAGTTAATCTCTCTGCTCCTTTTCTCCGCTTTCCCCAGGTACCCCACTAGGACCCTGCAAGGAATACTGATTATGATAAGATCCTCCATATTTTCGTGGAAAATAATCTTTCAGCTAGATGTTATGTAATTATTTCATATTACGTTGAAGTTGATCATTCTTTTTTACCTATATATCTATGAGCTCAAGATATTTTGGACAGTTAATTTGAAAGGTTTTCATAAGTTATTGGCTTATATTTCATTTCTACCTTTTCCCTGAATAATTGTGTTTTTCCTTGCATATAACTAAATTTAGAAAGATTTCTAAGAGGTTCAGTTCATCCTTGAAATTTAGTCTTTATCTTTCATTTTTAATAAACTTGAAGATATTTTAAATGTTACAGTGGAATGAAAGGAAAACAAATATGCATGGCATATAAATGGAAATCAGCTTGATCAGCTATGCAACAGTTATAAGTTAAATAAAATTAAGTTTAACACACTTAAAAAAAACAATTGAAAGAAAACACTTATTAAAATGTCTGAACTTTGTATCCAGAATAAGTTAACTGTTGGAATCTCCTCTTTATCTGTCTGTTTATCAGTATGATTGCTAGTTGCATTAGAGAAGATAATTCAGAAAATTTCAGAGAGCATGTTGTATTCCCACAGTACCAGCATACTGGGCTCCAGTCATAAATGGAAGCTGTGGGCTTGCACTAACAATTATTTTTTCTGTGTCACATTTGTTCCACTAGTTGTGAGTGTTACAAAGGTGACTAATAAACAGAATGAGAAAAACATGGAGGAAATTTAAAAGTAAAACAAAAACAAAGAAATTTACAAAAATGCAAACAATTTACAAAAGTGAACAAATGTTTGGAATCATATTTTCACAGTTCTGTGTAGGTTGAATTGTTTGAGGAGAAGCACATTCGAGGATTAAACACAAAAAGGTCATCTTGTAATTCCTCATATACAATTCTTCTGTCGCTTTAGCTTCAGTTTTCTGTGTGGAGTATGGAACTACTGGTATCTGTCTGTTATCATTACATTTTAAGTAGAATAACTAGAAACATAAATGGATTTTACTTCATTTTGTTCAATGCAGTTTGGTTCCCCAAATGTTAAAAAAAAAAAATCTCCTTACCAAAATATGCAAATTGGCAGTTTTGAAGATATTGCTTTATCTGAGTTTTTCATTTTTTTAAACTAAGAAATGGAAAAGAAGCAGGTAATAGTTTAATTTGTTATTAAGAGTAATTATTGTCTGGTATATGTGGGTTACTTCTACGTAAGTTTTAAATAGAAAACCATTTAACATATATTTATCTTTGTAAGCAGTTCTAAATGATCAGCAAATACCTTCTCATCATTCAAGAGGAGCCATTTAAAACATTCTTGTTTTGATAAAAGAAAATTATAACCTATGAGACCATCGAAACTAAAGTAATATTTAAGCTGTGATAGACACTGTGAGGAGGAAAGACATATTTAGTCAGCACATGTTTCTTTGTCCTCTTTTGATTATTAATAGATACAGATTCTATTTTTGTATGTTGTTGTGAACCTGAGTCCCAGTCAGCTAATAAAAGAGAAAGGTAGTCTGTAAGCTTTATGAAGCATTTGAAGCATATGATATCTTTTGATTTGAATTATTTATGGGCAAAAATCCAATACTCATAACTTAGAAGAGTGTTTCTTCCATTTTTGTTATGAAAATATTATGTTATTTATATATTTTGTTTTGGTTTATTCATCTATTCTTATTAAACAAAAAGTATTTACTGAGTTTCTACTATATGCCAAGCACTATTCTAGCTGCTTGAGATATAGCAATGAGCAAAAAAGGCACAGTTGCTAGCATCGTGAAATTTACATTTAGATAGATTGACATAATAAACAACAGCAACTATAAATATATGTATGGTTTGTTGGTTGGGTTTTAATAAATGCAATGAAAAAAAACAATAAGAATAGGGAGTGCCAGGTTCAGGGTGGGGTGGTCATTGATCATTTTATAAGAATTATCAGGGAGGGCCTCACTGAGAAGGTGACATTTGAGCAAAGAACTGTAAAAAAAAAAAAAAGTGAAGGAGAGAGCCAGGTAGATATTTACATATTCCAGGAGAAGGACCAAAATGTAAAAGGGCCTTGAAGTGAGGATTTCTGAACTTCCAAGGACCAGGAAACAAGAAAAGCGCCAGTGTCCCTGGAGCAGGATGATAGTCATCATAGCAGGTGAAGTTAGAATATAACAAACAAGATTAAATCATGTAGGACATTGTAAGCACTTTGGCTTATTCTGTAAGTGGCAAGTAAGTTATTGAAGTGTTTTAAAACATTGAGTAACATCGTCTGATTCATTCTCATCTGGATTACTGTGACTATGATGTTGAGATGAGGCTATTATGGGCAAAGTTTGCATGAGAGACCAATTGGAAAACCTCTGCAAATATGCTGGTGATGGCTTAGAATGATGTTGATGGCTTAGACCAGGATGGTAGTAATAGGCATAATGAAAAATGGTTGGACTTTGAGTATTTCAATTTAAAGCCAATAGGATTTGCCGTTGGAAGGAAGAGGATATGTGTTTAGTTTTGAGCAACTGGAAAAATTGAATTGCCGTTTACTGAGATTAGAACCACTATGGAAAAAGCAGGTTTAGGATAGGTGAACAGGGATAGGAGTCTGATATTATGTACACTAGATTTGAGATGTCTCATCAACACCCAGAGACGTGTTAGGTAACAAGTTGGATATATAAGACTGAAGTTGAGAGTAAATATAACTTGATGAATTGTTAGCATACAGAGAGTAGTTAAAGCCATAAAATCAGATGGAATCTAATTACCTGAAAGATGATGGAATCACTTGAAAAAATGTAAATGAAGCAAAAGCAAAAACAAAAAAACCCAAACCTCTTAGTCTTGAGACTTGCAGACCTCAAATATCTGTTTTGGGGCGGGGGGGTGGGTTGGGGAGATGAGAAAGAACTAGCAAAGGAGACTGAGAAGATGTAAACAGTGAGGCAGGATGACTTTAAGGGGAAATAATGTCCTGGAAGCTACAGGCAGAGGGTGTTTTAAGATGAAGGTAGTGATCAACCATGTGTCAAGATATTCCTGAGAGTTCAAATAAGATGAGGACAGAATCATTCCCATTAAGTAATAGGGAAGGTCACAGTGACCTAGACAGAAGTTTGTTTACACGAAGTTTATCTAAAATACAGTTTTACCTTATATACTTTATTCATAAATATCCTAATGTATTCCAAGCACTTAAAACAATGTCTGCCACATAATAGATGCTCATAAACATTTTTTTGAAAATATTTTTTGTAATAAATGAGAGTTTGGAGAGTTACTAGCAGAAAAGAGAGATGGGGAACCGAGTAAATGAACTTCACCTGTGTTCTTTGGCCTAACCACGTATTGGCCTTAACTAAATGGATGTATTTTAAAGTATATCTAATAATCTCCCTTTTCATTTTGATAAGAAGAAGTGATACTAAACAAAAAAATATGTTATATAAAATGGCTTAGAATCCCAGAACTTAATATTATTACCCAAAATTCTTCAGTGTTTTTTTTAGGCATATGACAATGTCAGTGCTGTTTTGTTAAGTGATAAAAATGGATCCCTTCAATGAAAATTTTAAACTTAATATAGTTAATAGTCTTCACTCTTCAAAGGTTAAGAAGAGAGAGGCTAAAAAGAGGAAACTGCCTTTTATCTTACTCAAATTCTGTAAAAGGAAAAAGAAAACCAGAAACTACTACTTCAATACTATGAACTCTTGGTAGGAAGCACATATATGGTTTAGAAAATATTAAACCTGTATCAGCTATCATTTTTTGAATTTATGACATACCATATCCCCAATGCCGTCACAGTGCAGTAAACGAAACATGAAGGTGAATACACAATTATACTTCAAGGTTATAAGATCAACAAAAGAAGTCAGCACAAACATGGGACAGCACAGAAGGAGTGATCAACTCTGCCTGGTGGGCACAAAAAACATCTAATTTAACTGTAATTTAAACCGAGTCTTACAGCATGAGTAGTCATTAACCAGAAGAAGGCAGGAGAGGACATTTCAGGCAGAGAAAACAGGCTAACACAAAAGGGTAGCATTGTAAACAGCATGGCATATTACACAAATTATTCTGGTGGGGTTGGAGTATAAATAGATTAGTATTAAGAATATCAGGCAGAAGCAAAAAGATGAAGGTCTTGTGGCCTATGTTATGGAGGCTGTGTTTAACTTTAGAGGCAGTGGGGAAATCACTAGAGGATTTTAAGCAGGGACTGACATTATCAATTTGTGTTTTAGATAGAGCTGGCAGCAATGTGGAGTATGAAACATAAGTGCCATCTCCCTTCCTCCACATCAACCAAAAAGATATTGAATAAAATCCAAACACGCGGAAACTAAGGGATAAATACTGTCGTCAAGTATATGAAACATTTATGAGAAAGATGCTCAGCAGTTGTTCTGAGTGTCTGTGACAGACAAAACACAAAGGAATACACTCGAAGAGAAGCAGTAGAGTTGAGTTGGACCTTTAGCAAAAACATCTCAATCAAGGGCTGCCCTGAATTCACCAGAATAGGCTGAAATGGGCAACTGGAAATTTCTTCTCTTTAAATAGCTGGGAGAAATGAAAAGAGCTATCAGTTCTGGATGATTTTTAGATACTTGCTCCTTGATAGCAACGGATGTTACAAAATATACTTCGAATATACTTTGGCTTCATTGTTTTGTCACCTCTAAATTCTAGAGGTGAATTATCCCATCTACCCCACCCCCCAAATACTAAACTACTTAGAATATAGACAAATAAAATACTAGTCACTTGCATTCATGACTACTTACTAATATCACCAATTAAATGGTTATTTACACTGATAGAAATCAACATTGTAATAAGTCCCACAATAGTTCCCACAATAATTGGGGATATATATTTTTCCTACATGATGTCTTCCTATTTTACTTGGGAAAAAACGGGATTCATGCTCTAATAGATTCGGTAAATAAGGTTACAAAAGATTAAATAAATGTTTTTCCTGCAGAATACCTCAAAGCCTTTAATAGGCTAATGTTCATTCTAATAAGTTTATCCAAGATTTTATCCAAGAGTGTCTTAGTCAGCTCTAGCGGCTATAACAGAATACCATAGACTGTGCTGGGTGGATTAAGCAACAGACGTTTATTTCCCACAGTTCTGATGGCTTGGAAGTCCAAGATCAAGGTGACAGCAGATTCCTGGCTTATATGTAGACAGCCAGCTGCCTTCTCACTCTATGCTCACATGCCTTTCCTCTGTGTATGTCTCTCCTTTCTGCCTATAAGAGCATGAATTCCATCATGAGGACCCCATCCTCAAGAACACCATCTAAACCTAATTACTTCTCAAAGGCCCCACCTCCAAATACAATTGCACTGGGGGTTAGAGCTTCAACATACGAATTTGGGAGGAACACAACATTCAGCCTATAACAAAGAGAATGATAGAATAAGTTTTTATCCAAATTTATTTGACCATGGAATTCCATTTTTCTAAATACAACTATAAGTTATTTAGAAAAAATAAGATATGTATTAAATGATTGTATTTCTGAATTTAAAAGAAATATTTGATAATAGAAATTTAGGTTACTTCAGTTACAAAAATAAGGCAGAAAACTACCATATGGTAGGTACAGCTATGTTCTATATATTTTACATTTAATTTCCAATATTGTAGAATATGTTTTAGAATATTATTCATGAGGGAACTGAGGCTTAGCTAGGTTATCTTCTCATTGTAATAAACAACTATAGAAACACCTTTGCTATTGGGGTTTTTATATAATTTATCTTCCAACCTGAGATACATTTGTGAGCAAAACAGGATATCAAAGCTATAAAATTATGTACGTTTTAAAGTGTATAATTATAGACTGATAAATTGGTTCTAATGTTTGCTAGACTTATAAAGTGGTTGTATTTACAGCTATTTAGGAAATATTGTTTTCAAACACCAGACTAGATAGGATGCTGGTACAAAAGACATCTCATGGGCAAGAGGAAATACCTGGTCACCTTCATTCAAGACTAGTTCATTCTTCCTCTCCAGCTTTGCCTTCTACTGCTCTTCACATCAGTTAAACTGGATTCCTTGTGTTCCCTATAAGACCTCTGGCCTCCTCACTTTCATTAATGCCATTCTCTCTGCCTGAATTTTTTCTTGTAATCAAACAAAATCCTTCCAGTTCCTTAACACACAATGCTACCTTTTTGACATCTCTCCATTCCCCATAGTCCCTACAAACAATGATGTCTTCTTCTGAAATTCCCTTATACTTAGTTTAAGCAACTAGGATGACTTATCATATTGGCCTTTGTTGCAGCTATTTATGCAATTATCTTAACTTCTAAATTAAATCAATGACAGCTGGAGAAAATGAACTTTTTTATGCATTTGGTATATCAAGACATTCTTGTTACCCATATGCTATCTTGTATTCTAGGTGCTAAATATTTGATTTTTGAATGTTTTGTGGATGAATAAATGATTGAATTCAGAACTTCAAATGAGTATTAGAACTGAAGTATGCCTCATTATTGATTTCTACTATTTCTAATCCTTGAGCATTAGCATGGAGCTGAAGGAAAGAATGGGCCAAATTTAGGAAAAGTTTTTTTAAAAAGATAAACTGAGTAATGGACATATGAGATAGGTCGTTGCCATTTTTGGCAAGCATGCATGACTAAATTAAAAATACAAGTCACTATCAGCATATTGATATAATTTGAAGTGTTTCTCATAAAAGATCTATTTGTTCTCAGTTTTTGTTTCATTTGCTATTGAATTGTTGCTATTAAATGAACTAAATCCAGAATTTAAAACTCAGTAGCATCAAAAGATCTATAATCATGAGATATAGCTGTTGGTTTTACATTTACACATTCTTTTAACACATATTTTTCAGTACTCTTTATGCCCACATGGAGCTTTCAGACTAGTGGTGAAGATAGACAATAATCAAATTACCACAGAAATAAATGTAAGAGAGCTGTTGTGTTTAGTATAAGAATTTGTGTGGAAAAGTGAGAGCATTTTATAACATTTTTGACCTGTAAGAGAGAACAAGTAAAGTTGTCCTGAAGAATTTATGAGTATTTAGGATCTGAAGAAATAGCAAGAATTAACTAGCAGGGATTAGAAGAAAGAATATTCTTTATTCTTTATGGGGGATTAGCATGTGCTCTATGATGATTAGAAGCATTTGGAGTTTAAGAAACTGACAAAAGTGAAATGAGGTGAAAGAGGTGGTTAGGGGCCTAAGAAAGGTCTTTAGGACTATATTAATTCTTTGGGCTTCTAGAAACAGAGGAAGTCAACCATTCATGTGTATAAATGGGGTAAGTATAGATTAGTGATTCCAAAAGATCACACCCTTTGAAGGGTGAGATTATGCATCATATCTCAGTCTAATGTGGTACCTTGAACATAATAAGAACTATTTTTGCATACCTAAGATGAAGAAATAAAGTTTCAAAGTCTTTTTTGCAGAAAATATACAAATCAAGAATTTTTTTTTTTACTTTTATCTCTATGGCATATCAGGAATAGGAAAAAAAAATTTGCCACTTACAAACTTTCTTAAATCCTGAAATTTTGTATATTAGGAAATACATAATCAGCATCTTGGGGTCCTGAATTCTGTTGAATGAAAAATGTTTTCCTGATGAACTCTCCAAACTCTCAATAAGTTATTCCCATTCATTTATTTCCATTCACTTTATTGACTTGTGAAGACCTCAGTAGAGTGATATCAAACATCCATCCACTTCAGTTTTCTGACAGAAGCTTTCAGATTGAGTATTGGAGGATCATCTTAACTTGTTTGTCTCTACCATAGGCCAGGTCCTGTACTAGGTACCAGGGATACAGGAGGAAATGTGACAATGTCTCTGCTTTCATAGAGCTTCCTTTGAAAATGGAGGAGGTAGACATTGAAGGAGCTAATAAAGCATCAGAAGATACTTTCTGAGAGTGAAAAATGCTAAGAAGAATTTTAAAATATGATAAAAATGGGGGACTACTGCTTTGGGGAATGGTTTCCTTAATTATAATGGTCAGGATCAGAAAACAAGTGAAGTTTGGAAACAGCTTTTTCAAATTCTCTGTTGAAAGATCATAGGCAGAGACATGCATTTCAACAGTGCAATATGGACTTTTTTTATTCTTTTCATTTAGTTTGGGTTTTCATGCTATCCAGGCAGAATATGTAGCAAGTATTAAATCCTCCAACATATAATCAAATAACATTAAAACTCCTTACTAGAAATTTGTTACGTTTTCCAGATAAGGAAATGTTAAATTTTAAAATGTTAAATTCAAGTTAGGTTATGAAGTTGGCTCATCAGCCCCTGACGGTACAGCTTTCAGGGTCACTTGGTCCTCTCATTATCCTGCAATATGTTTAAGGAGTTTTACTACTGCTGTATGAACCTCACAGCCAGGATGGTAAACCAGACCTGAGCCACTAAGATTCATTCTGAATACTAACTGAAACTGAAACCCTTCTCAGAAAGAGAGAAAGAAAGAGGAAAGGAGAGGGAGAGAATGGAGAAAGTAAAAAAAAAGTGCAAGGAGAAGAGATAGGAAATGAAGAAAAATAAATGAGAGAACAAAATATAAATGAGAGAGACGGGGCAAATGAGAGCCAGCAGGTAGTGCAGAGCCTAGAAGGTAGGGAGACACCTGTTGTGCTGGGCTACTGCCCACGGCGGGCAGGTGCTTCCTTTTCACATGGTCACCCAAAGGTTTCAGGACCTTATTCTCTCTACTTCTATCTCTATACTCCATGCAAAGTGGAAAAAAACTTTCATTTTTGTTTAGAACTCAGGCTGGGGACTTTTAACACTGAAGCGTCACTTGAGGGCAGGTTGAAGTCACAATGTTCTTCATAGGATGTGCATTCAATTCACATTTTTGAATTACTAAACTGAAGACGGGGCATAAATAGCAACGATATTCACCTCCACATCTACTGCATTCTTAGAGACAGAACATCAGTTGAAGGACAAGAGGTGGGAATGGTTAAGATTTTACCTAAAATCTCATTCTGATTCCTCTTCTCTCCCCCCTCCAAAATAACCCCAGTAAAACATGCTTTATAATGTGGTTACACAAACAACAGATTATCTCCACTCTCTTTGGGAACGTTATTTCTTCTCTCTTTATGGAATCAATTCTTAACTATTTGACCTTAAGCAAGGTAGTTAATCTCACTGGATCTCAATTTCCTCTGCCTGTGAATGAGGATTATGAGAGAACCTACCTCATAGGATTGTTAGGAATATTAAATGAGATTATTTGTATAAAAAGATTATACCACAGAAGTATTCAATGGATATTAGTCCCTAGGCAATTCTGGATTAAACAGGCAGTGGGAGTGTAGGAAGACCTCACGAGGGTGATATCAAACAGTTAATGTAAGCGGGAGTTCTCAAGTAGAAAATTAAAATGTGTATTTTTTTGTACACCAAGTTTGGGAAATGTTTCATATCACATATGGAAACCTAAAAGAGAATCAGGAAAATGAAAATATTTAAAGGATAGAGGAAGCAACATTCTCAATGGAGACTGAGATGGTGCTAAAAGAAAGATAATAGAAAGCTCAAGAAATTCAAGAGAAAGGAACATTTTAAGCAAGGTGGATTAATAATATCCAGTGCTATTGTATAAGAACTAGAAGATGCCCCCTTTGATTTGTCAACAAGGAGATCATTGAAAGAAGCTATTGCAGTAGAGTGGGGTGGTGGTAGTTGTGAATTGCTTTGGTTTTAAAAATGAATGGTAGAGAATGTGAATTGAAGATTGTGTGAATACAGCAAACATTTCAGAAGTTTGACTATAAAGGGAATGAGAAAGATAGGGAATATTTAGAGAGAAATTTGAAGCACCTGTGACAATTTCAATGCAATGTGTTTTCTAAACCTGTGGTAGGCAGTGTAATAGCCCTCCAAAGAAGTCCACACCCTAATCCCCAGTATCTGTAAATATGGTGCTTTCCATGACAGAAGCAATTTAGCAAACATGATTAAGATTATAAACCTTGAAATTGGAGATTATCCTGGATTATCTAGTTGGGCTCAATCTAATTACATGAGTCCTTAAAAGCAGACAACAACAACAAAATAAAAATAAAAAAATAAATAAAGCAGACAACATTTCCTGGCTGTGGTTAGTGAGAGAAGGTTCAGAGAGATGCAAAGTTTCTCACTTTGAAGATGGAGAAAGAGGGCCACAAGCCAAGTAATCCATCGCCTCTATGAGCTAGAAAAGGCAAGGTACTGGGTTCTTACCCAGAGCCTCCAGAAAGGAACACAGCCCTGCTGACATCCTAATTTTAGGTTAATGAGACTCATATTGGACTACAGCGAGATAAGATAGTAAATTTATGCTGTTTTAAGCAAATAAGTTTGTGGTGATTTTTTATGGCAGCCACACAAAACTAGTACAACCCATCTTTTCCTCCTGGCTCACAACCTCCTCTGTGGTTAGGTGGTTCCATGTGACTAAAATCCAGCTAATGGGATGTACATGAAAACGATGTCAGTATCTCAGGCCTGGTCCCTAAACACTCATGAGATCATCCCAGTCTTTCTCTTTCCTGTTATCCAGTCTCAGAGGATACAGCAGATTTCTTCCTGACCCTACACAATGGAAAAACCATAGGATGGAGAAATCCCTACGTGGAGCTTCATTGGACTGAACTTTGTCATGATTAGAAATAAACTTTTATAGTGTTAAGCACCCATATCGTGAGATATTTGGGGTCGTTTTTATACTAGATATCATTACTTCCTCTGAATAACACAATTGTTATTAGTTTGTTTGTTTGTTTTTTAATGGTTATTGAGATCGAATGTATTTGAATCCTCAGGCAAAGAAGCAAGTTAACATGGTAACATTCAAGTTAGGCTTGCAGAGGTGGAGAGAGAGAAAGAAGGCAATAAAGCAGTAGAGCTAGAATTTAGAGCACAAGTAATGGGACTAGACTTGGTGGGGGAGGGGAAGAAGCAAAGAAAAGAATGAGGGTAAGTTTTAAAGTTATGGTGATAGAAAATTTAGAAATAGCCCATCCCATCTGATAACTTCTATCTTCTCTATAAACATGGTAGTAAAGTCATTTGTTGGAGAGATGGGGAGTAGTTTGGTCAGAGATCTGATGAGAGTGAGGAAGAATGAAAATAGTCACTGAGGAAAGGGGA
Organism: Stenella coeruleoalba; assembly: GCF_951394435.1. Classification (NCBI taxonomy): domain Eukaryota; kingdom Metazoa; phylum Chordata; class Mammalia; order Artiodactyla; family Delphinidae; genus Stenella; species Stenella coeruleoalba. The sequence goes on from NC_137151.1 coordinate 44,082,547, forward strand.
AAGAGTGTTGACTAGAGTTCCACAAAGCACTGAATATCCAAATAAGATGGAACATCATGATTTTAAAAAGACAGCAACATACCCACTTGTGAGTTTGTCTCATGCAGTGATAACCAACACATACCTAAGTATTGGATGTTTAATCAATTGCATTGAAATGGTGTTGGAGTTTTTCTATATAGGTTTACTAGCTTATAACATGATAAAATATAGTATTTGCCATAAGAATTATTGATCTGATGAGCCATATGTCATTTATCCATCAGGATCAGTTTTCAGCCTTCTCTTCAATGCTCTCAGCCACAGGACTGTGGACTGCATCATCCAGGCTCTGTAGCCTTGACTTAAGTTTGACTGCCAGGATATTGGAGGAGAGAAAGAAAGGATAGAGGACTTTTCCCTCTTGCCTTGCCTTGATTTTGTCAGTGACTGCATTCTCCTTACATCTTTTGTCAGACATCCTTGGCCCATAGTGCCAAACTGTCTCTGGACTCTAGCAAAGATGTTTCATCCCCATTTCTCCTTTAAGTCTAGGACTCAGAGTAGCTTCTCATTATTGTTATTCTCTGAATATTTACTTCCTTTATTGGTTTCCTCAACCCTATTCATGCCATTGTAAATGGCCCCATTATTATACTCTCTTCAATTAAACCCTTGTGTGTACCATTAACTTCTTTTAGAACCTTGACTAACACTGATTTAGAGGCCATTGTAAGGCCCTTGGTTCTACCCTGAGTGAGATGAGAAATTTTTGGAATATTCTGAGCTCTGCAACTATTTAGATGTGTGACTTTTAACAAGTCACATAACCTCTCTCCACTTCAGTGTAATCTATAAAATAAGATAATTGATATACTGAATAATTTCAAAGGTCCTTCATGTCTTTTTAAAGTATTTAATATATTAGTCATCTTTACACTGACTACTCTGATTCTTTATTAACTGGGTGAGTTAATGATGTGGGTCCAGGGGAGCTCCCTTTCCTCAAATCACAAAAAAGAAAAAATCCTTCACCCCAAGCAACTCATAAAAATTCTTTCCAGGGAGATTATTTTCTATCCCTTTTTAAATGCACTTCCATATATATCTCACTATAGGTAAACTTCATTTTTTCAGTGGTTTCAGTATTTACATTCAAGAAATTCTGGATACTTGCTATAAGTTTTGAAAGAAATTATTGAAGTTGTGAAGATAGAGATACCAAAATTACTCCCTAAGTGCAGATCTAATATAGGATAAACAATAAATAAACACAAATTTTAAAAGAATCATAGTTGCTTATCCACTTTTAATATATATTACAAGTAATTAATACCAGATGAAAAGACGAAAAGAAATTCTGAATATACTCTTGCAAACCTATCTTGTGTATTAAACATGTGTAAAGTATTTATTGTCCATCAGATAGTCATTTTCGGCAATTGGAAATATATGTTTAATTTTAAATGTCCGTTTTGCACAATTTTGATCCATCAAAGATCACTAATTGGGTTCTCTCATTTACTGCTCAATACTTTTGCTCTTGATTTGGCTTGTGAAATTATGAGTTCACAGAGATACTTTTCAAAGAAAATGCACCATTCCTCTGAACATTCATTTAGCATTCTCATAACTTACTATGTTACAACTTATTTTTTATATTTTAGTCCTTAGTATTTCTATGATTAACCTAGAAAGTGCAGGTTTTTAAAAAAATCTTACTGGGTTCACTGTCATTCCTTACCTTCTCAACATTTTAGTGAATGTTTATTACAACTTCAATAGTAACATTTAAGGGGGAAAAAATCACAGCAGATCACATTCTGCCTAGAAAATGTTAATGAACAAGGAATGGAATAATAGCAGCTACTGTTTTTCTATAACGCTAGGTGCGTTTTATGCGCTGATTTTAAAGGTTTTTAATGTGAATCATGTCATTTTTACCATTGATATGTAGAGCTTCCTATTGCCTTACTGTTGAATCTTGGACTGTTTCTCTGCCGTAGAATTTAAGTGCCCACACCATAAGATTTGTGGAGATTGTACTGATACTGTATATCATGTATATAAATGTAGATCTTTCCATATGCACAGAGGCAAAGAACAATGACGGACTGCATCTATGCTAAAATGTTCTTTTTGTAATTACCTGAACTAATCTAAGTAGTTACTGATTTACTTGTCTTATGTGCCACAAGATTGTATTTTGAAAGTAAGGATTACTTTATATTCATTGCTCTATACTTAAAAAAAATCCCTCCAACTAAGATTACTAAAATCAATAATTACGAATATATCTCTTCTTTCAAAGAATGAGAAAATTAGTGCCAAGAAATCCAGTAAGCTTTCAAAGTCTTGTAACTAGTTAGTAGCAAAGCAGGGCATAGAATCCAGGTCTCTTGAGTTTCAGACCCATTAATCTACTGCCTCGCCACCATTTTCTTGGGACTTCGCTATGAACTTCCTACATCCTACCTCTTATCTTGAACTCACGTCAATAAATGAGTATCTTCTTTCTTTCTTCCTTTCTTCCTCTCTTTCTTCAGTGGCAATCTTGGAAATCTCAAGAAAGTCTTCCTGATTTTGTCATCAGCAGAATGCATTCATGTCATGCGTTTTTATGTTCTTATTCAATCCTTGTCTGAGGATGAAATATTGGACTTGTAATGCTGCACATATGTTATGTAAATTATAGTAGCATATTGTATTGCTTTGACCTTTACAACACTCTATAATTTGATTGGCTGACTAGTCCAGTTCATACTGTTTACAGTCTTGCCCTTACTTGGACGGACACGATGAGATGTTCCAATCTAGCCAATCAAAGTATAGAATATCGAAAAGGTCAGAGTAGTATAATGTTTTCTTAAACTAAAGTCTTCCCTTTACCTTTCAAATAATGAATTCTCATAAAAAAGAGAAATCCTATGAAATAAATTTATCTGAGAATAATACATGTAATGAGTATTTTTATTAAAGTTGATGTCAACTTTCTTGTTTTCAAACTTGGTTCTCTTAAAAGAACTGCTTAGGTTTTTTATTAAAGCTGTGTTGTCACAGACTGTGTTTCACTATTCTTTGAATTTTCAGCACCTACAAATATTATATTATAGTAAAGTGCTTCATATATACATATGTATATATGTATATATAATTTGTTGAATAGATAAGATTTGCAAACTATACTGATTCGGCTCATTCTTCTTAGTTATATGGTACCACACTTCCCTTGGTCTTTTTTACAGGCTTATATTGTTCTTTCCGGGTTTCTCAAAGCTCAGTATCCAGCCCTCTTCTCACTATATTCTTTCTTCCTGGGAAATATTCAGTACAGCATATTTCAGTCATTATCCATAAGCCAGGATCTATCATATGTGTATCTCTAGAGCACTCTTCTGAGTTATAGACCCTTGTATCTAATTGCCTACTTGAATTTCCCAATTGACTTTCAGGGGGAACTCAGTTTCATCATATCAAACACCAAACCATGACACTCCTCATCAAACTTGTTTTTCTCCTAGAGCCCTTGTCACAGTGAATGGCACTACCGTCATTCTGCCACAGAACATTGGAAGTGGCAGGAAATTTAGAGACAATGGATCCACCCCTTTTGTTTTAGAGAGGGTAAATGGTGGTTCAGCAAAGTGCCTTACAGTTAATTAGCACAGAGATTGCCTTTGAATTCGGACTTCCTGTGACGACTTCCCATGAACCCTACACTGCTTTGCCTCTACTTGTTACTGCCTTGCTGTTCAATAGAATCTCATATTTCCATGCACTTTATTTAATAACAACCCAATATCAAAACATATTATTAGGTAAACCTCATGATAGATTTCAAGAGATGGAAATTAATATTAAAAAATCTTCTGCACCTTTCAAGTCTATCTAGTAAGATACTGGACAGTATAGGGGTTGCACTAACAGGTTATATGATCAAAGTTACCAAAGTGATGGGCTGCAGAAAATAAATAAAAATAGTAAAGTCTCTATACCCCTAGAAATTTTAAATACTAAATTTATATTCTTGCTGGAAAACCATGGTAACTTTCTTCATTTTTACCATCTATTCTAAGTACCCTGATAGTCCACATTGTCAAGGATGTGCTCTTAGAAGCACTGTTGTTGAAGAAGAAAAAAACTGCTTTCTGACTTATCCAGTTTTAAATGCATGCTTGCTTGATGATGTATCAAGCAAACCATTATCACAATTAAATTTAAACAGATTTTGACCATTTGAAAGTATTTGATTTTTCTTTTAGCAAAAGCAACAACAATAAACAATATGGGGGCTTCCCTGGTGGCGCAGTGGTTGAGAGTCCGCCTGCTGATGCAGGGGACACGGGTTCATGCCCTGGTCCAGGAAGATCCCACATTCCGCGGAGCGGCTAGCCCCGTGAGCCATGGCCACTGAGCCTGCGCGTCCGGAGCCTGTGCTCCGCAACAGGAGAGGCCACAACAGTGAGAGGCCCACGTACCGCAAAAAAATAAAATAAAAATAAACAATATGTTTATAAAGTCCAAAATGAGGCAATCAACTACATAAATAGAGATGATATGTGGTTTTATTGGAAGATGGATTGAAACCTAGGAAATTTCTTCATTAATAATTTATCTAAATTCTACATTGGACTAAATATTATGTATTCAATAATTTAACAAGGAGAGGGTTTTTTCCCCCAACTCACATTTACAAATAACAGATCCTTGCTTTATAACCCCCAGCAACCTGCCCAAAGACCAGAGGTGTATAAGATTAAAATATGGCCTGTAGCTTCTAAATAATGTATGTTGGGTCTTTTCAGGTATTGATTGGTCAAAACACTCCTTGCAAAATGGAGAGGGGATTTTGATAATGGAGAAGCATTTCTATCAAGATATCCTAAGCAATAGTTCCCTCAGATTTTAAAACCACTCCCCCAACACGTGATTATTCTCTAAATCCCTGGCTGAGCAAGTAACCATTTTAATTAGACTCTGAGGCAAGCAACATTGTGTCCATGGTAACAGGTATAAAAAGAACTTTAAAAAAAAGGAAAAAAAAAAGAAAAATGTGATAACTGAAAATGTGTTTAAATCATGATAAAAGGATTTAAACAGATGTTATTTTTTTCAAAGTGTTATTTTAAAAGAGAATTTTAAAGGGCTCTTGATATGAGAAAAAAATCATTTTTGGATGTGTCTGTAGGGAAGGTTTCTCACTCCTAAATGCTGTAGTTCATGATTGCCATGGGTGAATTGGGTGCCTGGTAAATGAAAGGGTGCCAGAGGGGAGAAATCCGAAAGGAAAACCAAGGAACCTTCAGTTAGCTGTTTAAATCCAAGTGAGTTAAAATGTCTTCAGTGCTATTTAATAGATTGTGTGTGTAACAGTCTTTTTAATTAAAGTTTGTGTTCAGAATAGAGAAGGTGCTGGACTTGAGTTTTGGAGACAGGACTGAGTGTGGATAAATCTGGATGTATTGCTTAGAGAGTAGAAGGAAAGGTAAGAACACAGAGCAGTGCTTCCTTGAAAGGTAAATGCACTTTCTACAGCTTTAGACAGTAACTGCCACACCAACCATACCAAATGATTTTCTTCAACCATGCATTTGAGCTTCTCTGTATTAAATGCTTTCATACTTTAAAAACTACACACACACATGCACACATTTATTTTTATATTAAAAGGGATATGGGCAAAGGATTGTCCCTTCCCTAGCAACCCACGTTTTCAGAATCAGTAAAAGCCATTAAGTACAAGAAGTAAGAAGGCTTGTTCTTCTCGTGTTCACTTTTTTTCCTTTTCTGCCAACAATTGCCTTCTCTAGGAACAGTGATTCTGACACTTTGTTTAAAATGAGTAACAGCTCCCTAAAGTTAAATGTCCCTTAGAAGGCCTAGGCACATTCCATGGAACTAAGTGAAAGGTAAAGTTATAAGAGAAAACCCAGAGAGAGAAGGAGGAAAGGAAACTTTGGACCTGGCAGAAGGATGGCTTATTTTGGCTGGACTTCTCCTGTAGTTTAAATACCTACTGACTGAACACAAATTGGACGTTAAGGAAGGCTGGAGTGCCCATGTAAAGGAAAACAAACAAGCAGTGACCCTAAGTTGGTCTTAGAGGAAGTCAAATCTCTTGTTGCTTTGCCTCAGATGTTGAAAGAACCTAAATATTGCTTTGTGTGCAACATGATTTTTAGTTCTTTAGTTTTTGATAAATAAACTGGTTATTTGAGAAAATGCCAGCCAGTGGAGGCGAACGCTGAGGAGCAGTAAAGAATGTGGGAAGATAAAAGCGAATTTAAGAATATAGTTTAAAATCTTCATTTTAAGTTTGTACTCAGATCTGATGTTTAAACTTATAAGCTTTCTAAGACTTAGTCTATATATTATATGGGATACAGATTAAAACAGTATAGCAGTAATTATAATATCTTTTATATTAAGCAAGGAATTTTGTTTCATCCATCATTCACAACTAGATATAGTAGTTATACATAAAGACATTCCTAAGTCTGTACACACACATACAAACTCACATACACATAGATACACATATTCATCCAAACATACACACACATACATATTCACACCTACACACAAACAGGAAAAGTGGCTGCACCATAGCTGTACATGCAGTCTGTATTATGGAGGAGTCTTGTTCTGCCACTCCATCACAATGTAGGTATAAATGATACATACATATAATTAATTTCAAAACCCTGACGTTTCATTTTGACCATTTCAATTTGCCTAAAAGCAAAATCATATGTGTTGTTAAGATTTCAGTAATAAAAGAAGGATCTTTTCTAAAAGAGTTTTTTTTGGATATTATTTCCAGAATATTAATAGGTGTACCATGAGAATAAGGGCTCCATAACTACATATGTTTATGGAAATAATGTCTTAAATAAAGTTAGGGGGTTTTTTTCCATGAAAAACTTCTCAAGATTTTTAATCTGTTGATTATGATCTCTAAATGAGAATGCATTCTTCAGTATTTACCAAACAGATTTGTTCATAGAGCCTTATTTTTCATAGCAGTTTTGAAGAATAATGTAACACGAGATGGGGAACACTGACAAGGGGAAGATGCTTTGGTTCAAAAGGTTGATACTCAAACACTGCATCCTTTTAAAATGAATGCTAGTTACAGTTTTTGTGCACTGACTAGGCCAAGCACTGTACAACAGCTTGTTTTATTCTTGGGACAACCCTGTGAAATGCATATGAATATCTGCATTTAATGGTGAAACAAAGTAAGATCCAGAGAGGCTAAATATTTTTCCCAAGTTCATGCAGCTAACAGGAGATGAAGCTAACATTTGAAACAGCTTTGTTTTTCTTGTAAGCTGTGTTCTACCAGGGAAAGATGAATCAGCGTCCAGGCATGCAATGTGAAAGCATGGATACATTGTTTAAAAAGCAGAGTAAGTACCCTCCTTCATGTCATAATTTCAGAGGTGCCAGGTAGTTAGTTCTCCCTCCTCAAAATACTGTCTCAAGACATCTACATAATGCAGACATTCTGAATAAAAATGCTTTGTTCACAAGATTTATTTTCCCCTTTGAAAAATATAAATATTCTTGCATATACTTTAAAGGTGTCTCAATACTAGAGATATTCCCAGAGCTGACTGAGCAGCAGCATTACTTAGAGAAAACTTAAAAACAAAATCAAGCAAACAAAACCAGACACAATACACTAGACCTTTTAAAACAGTATCTAAAGCTGGAGTTCAGGAATCTTTATTAATTTTTTTAAGTTCCCCAGGTAATTAATCATTACTTAAATATTTATCAATATTTTCCCTTCTCAGTATATATAGATTAATTAGAGAGATATTATGATAGCATAGAAAAAACAATAAATTTGGTGTCACAGGATTTGAGCTGAAATCTCAGCCTCACTGTTTAAATCTGTAAGACCTTGGATGAAGTCAGTTATCTCCAGTGGTTTCCATGTCATCATTTGATATTGGGGATACTAACATTCCTCAAAATATTATTATTATTAATAAAAGATATACTGGATGCAAAGAGCTATTTGCATACTATATACTTGTTTCATCTTCTTTCTTGAGAGTACAAGAAAGTTCATTCATGGTGGTGCTTGGAGATGGTTAGATACTCATTGTTTCCCTTTGGGGAAAGACAGGCAGATACAAGGGGGAAAGAGACAAAGTTAGGAAGAAGGGCCTCCTGGACTTTCTCCTTTGCCCTTTTCATATTTGTAATTCTTCCCTGGGTCTTTCTTCATCAGAATAGGACTAGAGGAACACTTTAGCTCTTGGAGTTTTCTTATCTGTTCATAGCACATTGTGGATCAGACTCAGTTTGTTTCAGCATTTTCTATTGGCAGCTAGTGCCCCTTAAAATAAGGTCCAGTCTGCACAGCAGACCAGACCAGGCTCAAAGGTACATCCACAGTCTTGATTATACATGATATTTGGGTATTCTACCTCCAAATCATGAATCTGATAAAGAAAGGGATTCATATGAACTATTTCAAGAGTTTAGGGAGTGTTTATACCAAAGCATTTCTTAAAGCAATTTTCTTTAATTCTAAAAACTTCTTAAAAGTGAATAATTCAAAATATCTGAATTATGCAAGTAGAGATTTTATATTTTTAATTGAGTGGCTAATTTATTCCTTGAGTGGGTATAATGTAGTATAGAAACTTAGATTCTTGTGGATTTCGTTTGTTTGTTTGTTATGTTTGATTTCCTGGCCCCTTTTACTTGACTCAACCTATAAAATCCAAATTATTTACATAACATTAAGTGGTTAGCTTATGAAGATTCACATTCATTGGCCTATTTTTGAAGATACTTGTCTACTTGCATATTAAACATTTTCTAGTTTCCAAACGCAATATCTCTATTTTTCAGGTAATAGTGTAAGAAATCATCAAAGTGCTATAAAAGGAAAATAATGTGTTATTACATAAAATTGAAGGATCTAAATCAAAGTAATATTTTGAAACAAAAATTAATTTCTTTATGCTTTTCCAATGGGAGAAATAGTTTTAAATTATATCTAGACAAATGTATTGATATTACAACTTTGTTATTATAAGAACAGCCAAAGACAATGATTTTCATAACTTTTTAAATTTCTCTCTTTTATGGACTTCTAACTATAGATTATACGATATATGTGTATTAAAAGAAAATTAAAGAATCACATTTTACTGAACAATGTGGACAATTACCTTTGAAAAAAACATGGGCAACAGTATTTTTAGAAGGTACTATAACAACTCAAAAAGAAAATTATCATCTGGATTCCATTTTGCTCATTATCCAGTCCCTCCATCTTAACAGAAAACATCACCCAGAAGTAAGTTGATCTATATGAAATTGCCAATATTCAACCATTTTTATCTGTAAAAAATGGCAATTTCTTACGGTTTCATTAGATATTAAGTCAATTATGTAATAGCAGATGGTCCAGTTTTTATTATCAAGTCTAACAAAAAGTACATCTTCTCAAAAAAAAAAACCCCAAAAAACCCAAGGCAATGCACATTCAAATAGATAAGTAAATAATTTCTGCAGTTCAAATGGTTTTCTCAATTCAGTGAAACTACAAACTGTGTTTTGTCTTATAAGAGGTTAATGAGAATTAGCTTTACCACAGTAACCTCCTCCAATTTCCAATTTACTGCAATAGCTTCTTCTGATTACCTCATTAAAATAGTGTGGGTACCATTTGTGTTGGTATGGGGTCTTCTGAACACAGATTACTGTGCATATTTCTAATACGTACAATGTAACTCTTATAGAACCCCAATGTTTTTCTTTTCATTGAGAAACAGGTAAGAAAAAGAGGACTTGAATAAACTTCACACAAGCTGCTACCAAAATATAGGCATGTTTTAGTGATCAGTTACATAAATATGATCCTTTGATCATATCAGTTGTTGCCAAAGTTCTTAGATATGGGATATTGAGATAATTCCGGGAGAATATTTTCAAGACCTGGAATTCCACAACTAAAACCAATATTTAGCATTTGTGAAAACTAGCACAGTCTCCTAATGGAAGTGAATTACAGTGTAAAAAAAAAGACCACACAGTAAGTTCAACATGTTGTTAAAATGTCTTACAATTATGTATAATTGGTTGCTGAAGCAGCCCATTCTATGGGTTAATAATTCAAAAATGGGGTGGGGGAAGGGGTAGTCACTGAGATTTTAGAGGCAAGCCCAGACCTCTTCACTCCCCCTTTTAAAGCTTCTCCTAACTAGTCAAACTGCTTCCCTGTGTGAATCATCCTGAAGCAGAATATCTATATCATATAATACTTCTGAGTAAAGATAGATTTTATTCCCAGATTAAACCCTGCAGCATGTCAAAATAAATATCTGAATAGGAATTTATTTTTTAAAAAATCATAAGCCTGTGAACAGTGTCACTTCCCACTTTCTTCTTCCTTTTGTTGTCTCCTTCATCCTTTATAAAATTGATGCTCCCTGTGATGGGCACTACTTGGCATTAGTTCCTACTGGCATTTTATCGTGGTGGATGATGGCGATGAAGGTGATCTTAGTGAATTAAACTTTGTAGTTTTCAATTTATCAATCAATAAGGAACATTATTTAAGTAAGTAACTTTCACTGGCAGAAAGCCTAAATTTAAAATAGTTACCTGGCCACATAGCCTTAAAAAATAGTAGTGTTCTCATCCCCAAAACTGCAGAAAGGAATACAATTACAGCAGAAACAACAACAAAACAATCCTTGTTCTCAGTGGATAGGACCAAGCACCTGTGTTGAGACCTATGGGCACATGTGGCTGTGCCCAGAAACTCTTCATGTCTATGGCCTGCCTGGGATGGAGGGGACACTTTGGAGGGAGTCTACGAAATTACTTAAGAGATGCTGCCTCTTGTTTTGCTCTGTGTTCATCTTTGTGCTTCATACTCTAACCAGGGATGCTGAATCAGAGGAAACTAAAAGATGAAACGCTAGACAATATTGTTTTTCATGTGATGTTTTCAATTACTAAACATACTTCCTCCTGTTTTAGGAAGATTTCTGATCATCTAGTTACCTGATAATCAATTGTGCCAGAGATATTTAAGAGGTGCTTACCAGAAAGTGTGTCTCTATGCCTTTGTTAAGCCTAAATGACATTTGCTTTTTTAATTGCAAGATTTAGCAAGCTATATTCCTGTTCTGTTTTGTTATAAGAAAGAAATTTCCATTGCCACCTTTCATTTCTGGATATTTTGATTCTAAATAAAGTATGAGTCCAGACCTTTGCAAAAATCAAGGAAAAAAAACTCATGTTGCTTAAGGTCTTAAAAAATGCAGTCCCTTCTTAGTTATAATACACTGTGGTGATGGTTTAAAGCTGCAAACTTTTAATTTAATGTAACTCAGTGTTGCTTTTCTAAATGTTGGAAATTTTTACCCTTATTATTTTTTGGTTTATCAGCACACCAATCACAGAGAAGTTGAAATTTCAAGTCAAAGTTGCTCTTTCACGGTGATTCTAGTTAAAGTCTTGTTATATTTCTTGCTTGTGTCGAAAATCTTGTATCTAAACTTAAATGGAAGTCACATATGCGGCCTTGTGAGATCCAGAGTACCCTTTACATGTTCCATGGGCCTCAGCCAAATGAATAATTGTCCATCAGCTTATGGTTCATTAGGGACCACAAATCAGTTGAGTGGGAGGTGTTTCATAGGAAACTATTCAAACCTAAGTTTTGCTAGATTCCTGATGAATAGAACAGCCTGGGATAAGGAACTTTCATCTAAGAGCTCCAAGGTAGTTAGGCTGGTGATAGCTAAGGCCTCTAAAGCTAATTGGGCAGATAAGAAAAAGGGGTAGCAATCTGGTCTGGACATAGAAAGGAGACATTCCTCGGTGTTTATTGGCGGGTAGAAAACTTCACTGGAAGGGTGATCTAAAAATGAAATTCACTAACGAATTAAACTTCAACAAGCACTGTCCACGGTGGAAAATATAGCAATAAACCTTGCAATTTTGATTTTTGTTTCTTTTTAAGGGCAGAAAGATGTATGTTAATTTTAAAATGTCTTATTTTTATTAACATTAACTTACATTGTAATTGATGTTTAGTTTTATAATCTTTCAAAATTCATCTTGACTAAAGTTACTTTTATATTATGTTCAATTAGCCTATTATTTTAAGGGGAAGAAAACTGTAGCGTATCTCTAACTAGATACAAATAGATTCCTCTTGTCTAAATTTCCACCATTTTTGCCCATGAACATATGCTGGGAATCATTTTATGACAAGTTTTCTCTTTAGTCCCATGGGAAAATGAATACACATTCCAGGTTTCAGAAATTCATGAAAGAGGTAAGGTACCTGTGTTAAGGTTATATGATATTAAAAAAAGCTTTGAAAGTGCTGAGTCTTACTAAAACCAACACAAACAAAACAAAAATAACTTTATGCAGCATTCCAAGAAAGATTGGAGAGATGCAGAGATAGTCTGTAAAGTTTTTCAGTTCCTAGTGATTTTGATACATGAAAAGTGAAAGGCTATAAACTAATTCAAATGGTAAGCTGATCTTTTAGAATCTTACATACATACTATATTGTTAATTAAAACATACTTTGAGTATGTAACTGTAACTGTCTAGTCTTGCTTTCTGCATGTGAGAGAATGTCATTAACTCAGAGAAATATAATGTCCTACATTTCCTTTGGAAACATTCTAAAAGGCACATGTTACCCAGGAAGAAAAGGAGAGCTCAGAGAAATCTGTGAAAACACAGGTTACTTAATGAAAAGCAAATTGTAATTTTAGAATTTAAAAGAAAGGTGTCCCTAATAGCATGAGAAATGGGACAGAAAATTTCATGTGTGAAGGAGGAGAGGTTTGGAGCCACCAGCATCCCTTCTCAGTGGCTAACCTGGGTAGGCATCACCCAGGGGTGGCCACCAAGATGATGCAAATATTTCACAATTTTTATAAGAAAAGTCATAGACAGAAGAAACATGGAAGTCATAGTATCACATTGACTAGAAGGAAATGTAGTATTTTTTATTTCCTTTTTCTTGAGCCATTAGGGAATCTTATCTAGTTGCAAGAATTCAATTCTAAGTGAAATGTACATTACATATTTACATAACTATGAGTTTTTATTATTATATAATTTTGGAATTGTTAAATATTTGTGTTTAGTAAATTTGATTCAATTCTACATGGTGTCTGAATCTAATTTTGTATACATAAGATTGACATCTGAATTTTGTCTCTTGTTTATGTCATAAAAGCTTAAGTGATTTTTAACCCAACTACTCTCTATCTCTTTTATTTTACATATCAATATATTCCTATGTAAAAGTATTATCGTACATTAATACAGAATTTCTGTACTAGATGGAAGCTCAGTACATAATTGGGACTGCTCTTTCTCCTAACAAGTGCAACCATTCAACATTGAAAAAGAAGTATTTCACTGAGTTACATAGCAGAATTTTAAGTTATTGTTGAGAGTAATTGTTCACCTTGCCATCTTTGGCATAAAAATACGTAGATCTCAGAATTTCTCCAAGAATTCACACATCTAGGGGGAAAAAAAGCAAACTACACAGAGCAGTTCTTCCACTGTGAAAAATAGCAAAATTCCACACCTATAACAAATTGCAAATTTTCACATATTTGCTCCAGGCAAACATTTGCAATTTTCACAGCAAATAAGGCTTTTGGCTCCAATACACACTTTTTTTTTTCCTTTTTGTCTTCTTTCCCCTTGGAAAAAAATCACTTTCCCTATTTTCAGAAAACCAGAAAAACACAAGGCAAAATTACTGATAATATCATGCTTATTCTAGGTATTTTAATTTTGATATCCACCCACTTAGACAAAAAATATTAGTTCAACATGGCTGTACCTGATTCAAGAATCCATGAGTTTGAACAAGGACCACGCAAATGAAACTTAACTGTTATTGTGACCAGGGATACCCAGTTCCATTCCGATCAGAGGGATTGCTCTTAAAATGTTGCCTAGTGCTTTCAGGAAATAGGATTTTTTTTTCCATTGATCAAATAAAAAGAGAAGTTGGGTTTCCCCTAAAATAATTGCTTTTTTATTTTAGTACCATAAGGCAATAGTTCTCAGGCAAAGGACGATGGTATTGCCCAATCAGCTATGAAGTGCAAAGAATATTTTTCCTGCTAATACTTATACAAACATTTGTTTACATTAAAAATAAACAAAATAAAAATCTAGAGACAGTGCAAGTCTGTCTTGATATTAATATCCTCTAATTTACTTGCCTTCTAATGTATTTCATAGAATGGGAATGAGTTGTGGCTTTATTACAATAAGTACATCGGAAACTGTGCATAACCCACCCATGGGAAAATCCTTCCTAGGACAACATCACCCACAAGCTTTTGTTCTGTGGTTTAAAAAAAAAAAAAAAAAGGTGAAAGTTGAGCACTGCCTTAATACTCTGGAAAGAAAGCATGTTGTTTCACCAGTGTTGGTTTCGGTTTTCAAACTCATAAATTCAATTCTATGCTATTCAGTTTATTTACTTCAGAACCACTTTATTTTATCTAGTAATGTAGGGGTGTGTGTGTGTGTATATATATAACTTTCTGTTGCACAGCTGTCCACTTGGCTCCTTGTTTCTATATAGGATCTGTAAGTTATTCCTAGGGAAGTCATCTGAAAGTACAGAACAGATCGGGCCCTGCTCCTCTTCAAAACGTGACTTTTAGCCTGTTTTTTAGCCTGTTCTTTAGCCTGTTTTTTAAAGACCAAGCACAATTTGATCACTGCCTACATTACCAGGTTCCTCTTCCATAGATTTCTTCCATATATCTCCTTCGTGCTACCAATACCTGAACATTCTGACATGTTTAATCTCACTTGGATGTCTTTGCTTGTGCTAGTCTGATGTGTTCTCTCTCCATGCAGTTCCCCTGCTAGATTCCTCATCAGTTAACTCTCAGCTAATAGGCCATTTCTTTAGAAAAACTATTCACAGTCTCCCTATTTGGAACTCTTTCTTGTCTTCTCTGATAACACTTTCCCCATTAATTCAAATTATTAATTTGTCAAATCTTTATTGAGTACCTAATATTGCCAACATCTGATAGAGACAAATGCAAAGGTTATTAGACATAGTTTTTGCCTTTTAAAAGTTCACCATGAGGAATATTGTCCCAATCCGATTTTATAGGCAATGGGAAGGAAGGCTATCTCTTTATACTTACTGGTACTTTAAAATTGCAGGCACTTAATTTTTTTTTTTTTTTTTTTTTTTTTGCGTTACGCGGGCCTCTCACTGTTGTGGCCTCTCCCGTTGCGGAGCACAGGCTCTGGACATGCAGGCTCAGCGGCCATGGCTCACGGGCCAAGCCGCTCTGCAGCACGTGGGATCTTCCCGGACCGGAGCATGAACCCGTGTCCCCTGCATCGGCAGGCGGACTCTCAACCACTGCGCCACCAGGGAAACCCTTAATTTTTTTTTTTTAATGAATTACTGTGCTTCACTATATGAAGAACACACATAGCCAATTTGTTTAGTATTTGATTTTTGAAAACAGTGAGGGCAATAAGAACCAAGAATATAGGGACTATTTAAATTAATGTAGTTTTAAAAAGTGCAATGATCTGCTCCACAACTGAAAGTACAGTGAATTTAGAGGAAAATACCCTGCTGGTGTGTTTGGGGAGCTTCTTCCTTATATCAGCAGTGCTTCAGTTCCTATGGCAGTTTCCTATTGTGAGTTACTTTGTCTTTCATAACTAAGAAGAAAGGATTTGACCCAGTGATCATAAGATTTTCTCTAGTCCTATTAATTTAGTGCATATCTTAAGTGTATCATATAGAGTTTAAATATCCTTTTTTAAACTCTGTTTTCTCCACCTTTTAAATCTTAGGCTAATTGCAATAAACACAGGTGTGCCAAATCTTCCAAATGCCAACACAACCATTTAACCCAGTGGACAACACAAAAATCAAAGTTGATCTTTTTTTTTCTTTTTGCCTAGTTTTGAGATAATTATATAATTCTGTCCATTTTTATGTATTTTGCACCAGCTAATGCAGGGATCTACCTACCACTCTAGCCGCAGTAGATTATGCTTTTACTTGCAGAGGACAAAAGGTAAGCTCAGAAGCTTGACTTAGAAGCCCTCTTCCTTTCCAGCCTCATTTTAACTAGTCTCTTTTTCTCATTTGTTTTCACATAGTAAAGAACTGCTTCTATATTCATTTCTACTGCATGGTTAGCCACACTTCTTTGCCTGTGTTCTTACTGTACCAGCTACCTGGAAAAACCCTTCCTACACACCATTGAAATATAATTAGTTCACCGTAACTCTAATTATTAGTTGACGATTCAACACAATTGTCACTTTTAGAAAGACTGTCAAATCATAGGATAAGTAAAATGCCACCCTACCCTACCTGTCTGACATACTATGCATGAGACTATCTTAGCATTTATTATATATTATGTTAACTTTTTATGTGTCCCTCTTCTACTAGACTACAGGTACTAGGAGGAAAATGCTGCTTATCGTTCATCTCCAGAGTCTACCATGTTGCTTGGCATTTAAAATGCATTCAATAACCCAATATTATTGAACTGAGATGCACTTTTTGGTGTAGGAGGAGACAGAGATGGACAAGAGGCCATCTGGACCCCAAGTCTCATTCAATTTAACATATGTACTTTGTCATATCAAATATAAGATTAGAAGTTGTTAAAATTCTGACAATTCTGAAAATAACTGATAAAGCTACACCTTCATCAACACTTAGGTAACACTTTCTGGCTTGCCTCTTCTATATATGATTTCATATACAGAAGAGAAAATTCAGATTTAGAGAACTTGAATGAATTCCTTAAGATTACACTGCTAGACAGCAGCCAGAGAATTGAAACCAGGCCATCAGACTCTAAAACCCTTTCTCTAATACTTAACATTAAGGTTATTAAAAATGGCAAAAGAAAAAAAGCAATGTATTTATTGAACCCTCCTAACGCATCACTGATACTCCACTGGTAAATGAGGTGTTTTGAGGGGAGAGGGGACAGTTACAGTATGTTTGGCCCCTGTGCAATAGAAGAAAGCCTTAATTTTGTAATTAATATATCAATGAAATTCTTTTGTAATAAGAAATATATGTTTAATGAAAGGTACTTAGTGATTATTCACTAATTTTATGTCCATCATTTAATCCATGGAGTATATATAGGTATATAGAATATGGAAAATTTCATGGACATCTTCAACATAATTATCAAATCGCTTCTTTTGTATATTTTCACACATTATAGTTTTAGTTAAAATATCTAATTTAAAGGTCAAAACTATATAAAATTTTCATTTTTATATGTGCTCCTTATATATTTGTATGAAGTGGGCTTTCAGTTACATTGTCCAGAAACTGTAATACAACATAGGTATTAACTTATTCAATAAGTAAATCCTAGTTCATTTCCACAAACATTTATTGTTTCTTATGTTGGACCTAGCATAGGTCAAGAATTGTGTTCTTGATACAGTGGAGTAAACAAAGATAAAGAAACCATATCCCTTTATATTTGCATTCTGATGGTTCTGCAATTGAGTAGGACTGGAGGTCATATTTGAAAGGTCTGTGAATTTTTGAAAACCAATTCAGAAATTATTTGGTAGACAGAATAAAGCAGGAAGGTGAAATTGATACTCCCATCTCATTAAAACATCTTTGATATTAGTATGAGCTGGAGGAAACTTAATGGTGCAAAGTCCCCAGAAGGTTATTATTAAATATAAATATAAGTATGTAGGAATGAAAGCTTTACCATCAGCAGCAGCAATGAAAAATGAGAAGAAATGACTGATGATAGAGATCAGGCCACAGTGACATTAATACAACTGGGTAGATGTGGTAAGGATAAACCAGGGATTTAAAGATTTCTGAGTAGAGAGATTATAACACCAAGGTCTCAGAGAAAAGGCCAGGAATAAAGATAGTTTGTTTTGTTTTGTTTTTTAAGAGCGGTTATTATTGAGTTTAAGACAGACTTTGAAGGTGCTTTATGGATAAACCAAAACATTTAAAATTTGTCTCCTGGGAATATGTTATCTCACTTATATACACACGCCTATGCTCATACATTCATATGTGCAAAATCCCCCTCCCTTGCTCAAGGGGTTATATGTTCTTACAATTAATATTTCTTTTAAAATAAACACCTAAATTTAGTGTTTAAATAAACACCTAAAAGTTCACACTCAAATACCCACATTTGGATATGTCTATGAATAAAAATAATCCATTATACTTGTTTACCATTTTTATTTCCCAAACACTTTTCAAATCTAATTTTTTGAAGGACATTATGTTAATATATGTGAAAAGGGTGTTAGGTTTTACTTAAGCAAAAACCTATGTGTCATGGGGAGTTCAAACGCCAATATACAATTTTGGTGACATTCTTACTTGCATCTCCCCAGATGGTAATTGAAAAATCAATGCAGCATTCTGTTTGAATTATCTTTCTCCAGGCACT
Organism: Stenella coeruleoalba; assembly: GCF_951394435.1. NCBI lineage: Eukaryota > Metazoa > Chordata > Mammalia > Artiodactyla > Delphinidae > Stenella > Stenella coeruleoalba. Next base: position 44,101,026 of record NC_137151.1, read on the forward strand.
GATTATAGTACTACTTCACCACCTCTGGGGGGAAGTGTTTACTGAGCATTTCCTATGGGCAAACTCGGGTAGGTGTTGATGGCCATATAAAACAAGTATTCTGGCTCAGATATTCCAGAATCACTTTTTTCTCGAACAAACCACTCCATACTTGCCTTCTGCATTCCATCTAATAGCAATTTCCAGCTTTTTATCATTGTGTATGTCTCACTTTGCTAACAATTAATTTTTAATACTTATTTCAAAAACCTTAAGCCACTGTATGTTAGTGTGCAGAGTAACAAACACTTTTATGACCTGCTAGTTTGTAAATTTTACAGTGATCCAGTTCTCCTGAGATGGATTGAAGCCATATTATTTACATGGTGGTCAATAGACAAGTGCTCAAAATCCTTTGATAATGGTACTAGTGTCACCTAATGACAGTTAAAGCCTGTGGAATAATACTTTATAGATAAGTTTCTTAAGCCATTGAAATGAAGAGCTAAGACACCTTAAGATTTTATATAGTTACTCTTTAAGTTGTATTCCTTAAATATTATTTTCTCATCAAGGTTTTTGAAAGGACCTGGCTATCAAACAATTTGGAGGTCATGCCTCTTAGAATGTCTAGAATTTGAATTTCCCACATTGTTAAAAAGGGTAGAGATTAATGATTCAGGAGTCAGATAAACTGGTAATCGAGTGACAATTCTGGGAAAGATGGTTTTTATAAACTCTACCTTTACTCTTCTGAGAGATCCATGGGAATGGCTAACAGAATATCAAATGGGAGAGGGGAATTTTCATTGGTGACAAAAATAGGAAGGATGATAGTTTTGTGCCCCCCAACTTCTAAGGATTTTAACTAAATGATAAACAGGGGGAAATGGTGAATTGAGTAGGAACGTGGCTTCAGTCCAGACTCTTCACTCAATAGTTCCATGATCTTAGGAAAAAATATAAAAAATTCCAATCACTTGATTTTCTCATATACAAAGTGGAAAGGGGTCGTATTTGTTATCTACCTCGTAGAGTTGCTATGAAATTTAAATAACAGGTTAAGTGCTCAGTCTGGCGCCTAGTCCTTGGTAAGCACTCAACGAGTGTTATTTAGCAGCTCACCTCTGCCCCATCTTCCTCACCGCTGTTACACAAGAGGGAATTGGGGTCAGATTTCTGACCTTCTTCTACCACCAAAATTTCCCCAAGGAGCTATGCGGCCAGGATCTGAGTGGATAAAATGCTGAGAGAACTCCGTTCACAGCCTGTATGAGGGAAAAGGACAGGATGTGGTCTCAATGAATGTTTTAGAAACTCAATATGGCAGGATCTCGTCCTTCATTGGCAGCCAGAACAAACAGAAAGTTTCTAACTGAGTATCAGAAAAAACTTCTACAAGTTCTATAAAAAGATGCATTATGTCAAAACAAGGGGACATTCCTGAATACTTAGAGGAATTGATTAAATGAAGTAGATATACTGTAAAAACAAAATGAAACAATATAAAAACCACACAACAGAATTTAAAAAACCCAACACAATATTCAGAGCTTTCTGATTTATGATCTCCTTAAGAGTTGAGAGAATAGTTTATCTATTTACATGGAGGAAAGAAATGTAAAATAGGAACAACCAGAAATCAGAAAACATTACATGAGGAAGAAAAAATATGATTGCTTAATTGAAACTGTGATGGGTTTCAAAAATAACAGATAAGATACAATAGATAACTGATTTATAGAAGTCAAATTCAAGGAATTCAACCAAGACTCAGATGAAAACAGTCAAAAAGAAAAATGAGAAAGATAAAATACAGTTAAAGGAAATAAAATATAATGCAAAAGCCCAAACAAGAACACAAATCAGCAGCAATAATCAAATAAATTATTTTTTCAAGAAAAAAAATTTGGGGGGATGGCAAAAAATCCAGAGTTACAGATTGATACATCTCAACAAATATCAAGAACAAGAAACTTGAAGAGTTTGTTACCTAAATATATTTTGATGAAAATGTTCAATCTTAATGATTTTTTAAAAAAAATTTTACTAGCAGTCAGAATAAGTAAACTATAAGGCAATGATTAAGTTAGAGTGAATAAATTAAATATTGTGAATAATAATTCAACAATTATCACCTAGATCAAAAACAGATTTTATCATCAAACCTTAGAATTATTTGAGCCAAGAATGAGGAAATAAAAATTATGGTGAATTTCAAGACAATTTCACTATTCTATCATTCAAAAATCATGTTGAATGTAAGCGGCAGGCATTCTATACTGAAATAGATTTATTGGAAATTTGCTTCTTTCAAATTTTATGTAATTTCCCAAACCTTCACACTGAAAATGTTATGAAAAGAAAATAAAATGAAAATTCCTAAGAAAGTAAAAGGAGAGAAGAGAGTGAAGAGAAACAAGGCAATTTAAGAGCTTAACTAATATTTCTCCCCAAAAGGAAGGTCAGGTCCTCTCTTCATGGAGCTGGATCATAATGATTTCCAAAGGCAACGCTTTCTCATCTTCACCCAGCCGTCTCTCAAGGGTATGGGATCTGAGGCCAAGGACTAGGTCTTGCGCGGATGATGCTATTCAAAACCTCCTCACATCTCTCTCCCTATTCTGTGCCATTTTTTCACACCACCACCATTCTGAAAAGGATACGGGCATTCTTCAGTTCTTATTTTTTTCAGACAAGGCTGCTGTAGTTGTTGGTTCTGTATCCTTGGCCATGCTTTTTCCCTTCTCTGGGCTTCAGTTTTCTCCCCTGAACAACAGTTGGAACTGGTCGAGGTGTGTTAATATTCTTTGCGTTTATAATTTGCTGATGGTTTATGGATTATGACAGTACTTCTCAACCTTGACTAACATTGGAATAATGTGGCAAGGTTTTGTTTTGTTTTTTAAAATACTAATTCCTGCTTTTCATCCCAGGATCCTAATCTAAATGGTCTAGGGGTAAGATCTGGACATCAGGATTTTAAAAGCTGATCGGGTAGAGAACCATGGAACTAAATTAATTTGTTGGACACTGAAAAAGTCCATTCATGTAAAAACATTGTATAGTGGTGAGAAGTTGGATTACAGTAGCAAAATCCTATTTGATTTGGGGGAGCAATAGCTGCCAATAAAAACTAAATGCCTGAAAAATTAAGATCTTTTACAAAATAATTAGGTTCCTTAAAAGAGGCTTTTTGTGCCAAGGAAAGCAGCCGTCTTGAGAGGATTCTTCTGACCATATAAGTTACAGGGTCAGGTATCTTTTCTTACAGCAGAAAAGAGAAGAAACTTTCATCTGAGGGCTGGAACATTGACTTTGGGAGAAGAGAGCAGGAAGAACAGGTGGGACTTGGAAACTAGCAAGCATTGAGGAGATTTTTGAAAAATTCTGTCTCAGCAGAACCAGACTCTTGGTCTGGAATTCTCTTCTAAAATTGTCCACATGTTTCTCTCACTGTATTTGGTCACTAAGAGACTGAGATACTCCCTGATCATTCTACCTAAAACAGCATACTTCACCCCTTCTGTTATACTGCTCTATACTTTTTGCCGTTTTATTTTTCTTCATAAGACCACCTGACTTATTACATACTTAACTGTTTATGTGTATGCAGTGATACAGGTCTATTCTTGAACAGCTTCTGGTTTATAGTATGCAGTCAGTTAATACTCATTGACAATGTCAGCAGGATTGGCATTCTCATAAGGAATCAATTTTAAATCTATTCCAAGAATTGGCTCATTTTTCGATTGAAAGACTACTTCATGGTCTTTATAGAAGATCTTGGTAGCACTTAAACAAAACGTTATTCAAGAAGGTGTTCATAAGTGATTGGACCATCAGTAATGCCCTCAAAGAACATTTCCTGTTAACATTTCAGCATCCTCTAATAGATTTCTATCTGCTAAGAGACTCTCATGCAAACCTCCAGTTGATTTAGCTACATTTATAAGAATCTTCATAGCTACATTTATAGCTAATATTCATAAGGGTATTAAGAAAACAAACTGGATGGAATAATTTTGTATCAATCAAATAAATGTTGAAAATTATCTGTCAATCACAAAATATACTTTGAGGGAGTGAGGATATTATTGCTGTGGTTTATAATAAACTCTGCTTCTTTATATTGGCTACCAGTATCATCTCAAAACGACTCACTTGAGTTCTTGATATTCAAATGATATTATCGGTTTTCACCATACATTAAATTATCTTTGTTTTTCATGGTATGCTGCAAGTGTCCATTTTACCTGAACACCATAGAATAATATTCAACAGTAAAACCTGACCTTTGCTCGCTTCTTATGTAAAATATTGATATGAGAGACAACACTTACAACTATGTAAGTGATCCAAGCAAGAGTTGCCCAGTTACTACCTCTCAAATTCCTGACTGTTAGGTACAAAATGATGACCCAAAATAAATCATTGTTTTAAACACTAAGTTTGGGGATCATTCACTTCACTGGTATATTAACTAATACAAATTAACCATAATTCCACAGCCTCTCTGATAAAAAAAAATTATGTCATTAACAATTAATTTCTCAAATTATCTGTATATCCCAAACAGCAAAGCAATCTCAGAGGAATATTTTGGGTTGACATTTTTTCAAGTTTCAAGTTGCTTGTAACTGACCTAAAGTTAACTTCTTTTTCTGATAACCCCTTTGATATTCCACTTTATATGTTGAACATCTGTCAGCTGTGCTTTTTTTTGCCCCCTCTTTCTGGCAACCTTTGCCATTTGTAGTACCCTAGGGAAAATGTCCCTCAGATTTTATTCAGCTAAAATTGGTTAACTTTTATGTAACTTATAAAATTGTCCCACAGGTTTATCTCTTAAACCATCATTTGTAAGTGTTAAATAATAATGTTATTAAATTTGGCCAACCAGTTTTCTTCTTGGCTTTAGCCAAATATCCTTAGAGGAGTGGAAAATGCTTTGTCTATAGTTAACTATATAATTATTATTACATAATCACAAATATATAGTTACGCAGGGTGCAGATAAAGGTTTGGTAATGACATTACCAATCCTTTCCATTAGATATTCAGAACAAATTATGCCAGCTACTTGCTATATAAACATATGAGGGACAAAAAGCTGTCAAATTGAGTCCAAACACTGAAAAATACATACAATCTATGTTGTTTCAGCAGGAAGCATATAGCATTAAGACATACTAAATGCATTTAGTTAGGATATGAATTAAATAAGTGTGGCAAATTCCTGTTAGAGGTTTAGTAAAGTCTTCAGTATTGGGCACTGGAGTCATGCTGTCTGGTTTCAAATCCAGCCTCAGACCCTATGGTAGAAACTGAAAATCATTCACCAAAAATGTCTATTTCCTTTTCCCCTGAACATATTTTTCACCATCCCTTGATGTTAGGATGATCATGTGCCTTAACACGGTCATTTGAAATGAGTTTTTGACAATTAAATGTGGGTAGAAGTGATGTGCATTATCTAGTTCTGTCCCACAGAGCCTTCTCCTTTCATTGTCTGGATGTCATCTTTTAAGATGATGTTGAAAAACATGTATTTAGGTTTGGCAGAAATTTATCAGCCTGGTTCCATGAATGACTGCATGGAAAAGAGTTTCCCCAACCCCAACTCATCCCTGACTGGCACTGCGGTGGGATATTACATATATATACTTCAAAATGTTGGGTTTCTATATTACTGTAGACATAGAACCCTAGTATAACCACTTACTAGCTGTGTGACCTTGAGAAAAATTAAACTTTCAGTGCCTCTGCATCCTTATGTGTAAAATGGACATAATGACACCTCCTTTTGGGGTTGTTGAAAGGATTAAATTAAGTAATATACATTAAGTACTCAGAACAAAACAAGATTCATAATAAATACCATGAAGTCCTAGCCATAATCATCACCATAATTATGATTCAACATGAAGAATATCTAATTGATGAGAATAGTCTTACATTGCAGAAATAAATACTAAGGATTACTTTTAATGTTTGACATTAAATTTTAAAAGTGATAATACTTTCATTTATTCATACATTAAAATATTAAGTACTTATTCTTTATGAAGCATAGCTAGGAACTGCATATATAACATTAAATATGACAGATACCCTTCCAGACCTCACAGAACAAGTCCTTTAGTGGAGAAAACAAGTAATTATTCTACAGTCACAATACAATAAATAAGTCTCATATTCGAGGTAGAGAAGGATGAAATGGAAGGAAGGAAGCAGGGTACCTATCTAAATCTAGAGGAATCAGTGACTCTAAGACAAGACCTTAGTGTTAAGTAGGAATTACCTGGTGTTTATTTAGTTGAAGAAGTGGATTTGGGGGCTGGACAGGAAGGAGAAGAGAATTCCTGCAGAAGGAAAATCATGTGCCAAGGCTAGGTGGTAAGACGAAGCATGGTAGAATCTTAACAGTAACTGAAGCAGTGTGAGCCTGTGAAGGGACAGAAGACTACAGAGAAAGACGAGATCAGAGAGTGGAGCAGCGACAGATCATGAAACAACTTCAAGGTTGTGCTAAGGCCTTTGTGTTTATCTTAAAGGCTATGGGTGTCATGTAGGTAGATGCCATGAAAAGATTAGGGTTTTAGAAACGTGACTCTGTCTGCAGGGTGAGAATGGATTGGCAAAAACGAGTCTGTTCACCCTGAGTATTGGAAGAACTATTGGGAGGCTGTTGGAGGTTGCAGATAATGGTAGCCTGGACTAGGATAACAGAAGAAATGATTTAGAGCAGTGAATGGATTAAGGACCTATAGAGGTAGTAAATCTATAGGACTGGGAGACTGTTATTTGTGAAGGTAGAGAGGAAAAGTCACAAATAATATTCCAGTTTATAATTACGCTACTGAGTGGCTGACAGCATTTGAAGGGACTCCTGAAAAAAGTTTTGTCGATTTTGAGTTTGCAGCATGTAGTGGATTTCAAAATGGAGATAATGAGTAGGCATTTGGGTATTAACATTCAGAGGTCAAGTCTGCATGTATTGTCCATGTATTCGCCTAACAGTGTGCCTTAAAAGGCAAAAAGGAATCTCTTCCTGGTCTACTCAATAGTCCTGGGTTAACCTGAAACAAAGTTAAGATCAAGAAACGTGACTCATGTAATGTTTATATGTTTATCTAGCTGACAAGGCCACATGGAGTAATGGGGATATGAATGAATATTTATTGGGATGATTTAATAAGAGAGAAGATTCCTGCATTCTAAAACGTATTTTAGTGATAATTCCATATTGGATATTCTCTCCTTTACTCTCATCATCACTACGTAGAAATGACATCCTTAACAAAACTATGCTTTAAAAGAAAGAAAATCAATGTAATTGATCTGAAGATAGACAGAAAAGAGATCCTAGTCTCCTTGAAAGGACTTTATATGATAACTTTATTGGATGATTTCTTCAAATTTTTTCTTATTTATAAAATATTTATGATCAATTAAATTCTTTATGATAATTTTATAAAATTTGGAAAATATTGAAAAGTTAATAGAAAAAATTATCTCAGATATTTAAGTGAAGGCATTGTTAATATTTTTGTGTATTTCCTTCCAATACTTCTAATATGGATACAAATATTTTTCTACAAAATTAGCTATACAGTTTTATCTTATTCTTGTTTAATTGCTTTTTTAAAAGTATACCGGCAAGTTATTAAATATTCTTTGAAAATTCAAAGGACTAGAGCTGATAATATTTTAAATGTTTATCCATTCCCCTGTTGTTGGATATAATATAGGTTGTAATTTTTCTCATTACAAATAACTCAGGTGATCTTTATACATGATATAAGAATCATGTGGTCTTAGAAGGTAGAATTACTTGATTAAAAATATGCCTAAGGGATGTTTAAGATCACTTGGTTATTTACCAGGGTTACCACTGGGAAATCACATTCTGGAACCTAAGCTAAATGGAACATTTCCACTACTTTCCTCTTCTGTAGTATTGTTTTCTGTTTATGAGGTGTGCCTTACAACCAATGATTGCTTAAGAAATACCGTCGAGATTTTATCTGGTCAAATGATACATGTTCCCTAAAGTTTACTTTGAGTACAGATCTAAAGCATGTTTGCCATTCTCTAAAATAGTACTGTTTCTTCACACCCAATGCTCAGATCTATGTGGAAACCTTGAAGCCATAGCTTTCTCCACAGCTTTAATGTACTTTATTCTGCATGACATTGAAAGGCAGTGTCAATTATGATGGATCGTGAAGTTTCCAACTAATGATATATTTAAAGCCAATTCATTTGTCTCTTTGATCATGTAAATGCATTGGCATTCACCAAGCTTGCTGTGATAAGACATTATGGCTACTTTGGAGTCATTTCATTGTACACTTATATATCAGTGCAGCTGCCACTAATGTTTACAGGTCCATGTGCTACACGTCCTCATGATATTTTGCAGAGGTTAATGCTCATGCACAGTAGATATATTTATTACTCAGGCAATAACAGACCCACAGGAGCCATTACGGCTCTTAAGAGATTAGTGTCTATGATCACTCCCATTTTGTCCTATCTTCTTCTTACTGTATTTAGCTAGTGAGCTCCATTTTTTTTTTTTAATTCTCCGTTCATATTGTATCCATTTTGGTACATCCAAATGGAAAAATTAGTTATACCTTTAGGTTGTAGATTTTAGAAAATACTTTATTGGCCTATAAATCAAATCTGTTTCTAGGACTGCTGGTATTGCTGTTTGACTTTGAAGTTGTGTCCCTATTCTTGCTAATCCACCCTTGACAGTAGTCTAGACAATAGTCTACTATTACATAGGAAATATTTCACATCTTGCAAAGGTTTGGGCTGTTCTGCTATAGTAAGTGACACTGAGGCATAAAATGTTATTCCCTAGATCCAACACCTTGCAGTATAACTTACAGAGGCTTTCTCTTCAAAAAAATTCTCAACTCGCAACTCATGTTTAGTCTGTTTTTCCTATCTTATTCCTAACAGCTGGGTTATATCTGCTTCCAGGGAAATGTGTTATGTGTGTTTAATACCAATAGCTAAAAAGAACTTTGAAAACTGAAAATAGCCTTACACTTAAGTTTAAAGCAATCTGACAAATATTTTTTAAATTGATCACCAAATTGGCAATCATGACATTAATCATTAACAAAGATTATAATGAGTTAAGGTCTGGTCTACAGAAAAGATAACCAAAGATAACCATTTTTGTTTCAATCACAACTTAATCCCTAGCATTTCTTTCTTTATATCAGGAAGCTTCTGATCCAGGATCAATTTGCTTTAAGTAGAGATTGTATTTAATCCACAGTGTCTGAGGCTAGTGTGTGAAGACAGGAGTTCCATTCTTCCTATGACCTTGTCAGTTTCATTCTGCTGAAAGGGCTTCAAACTTGCCAGATCATGTGCTCTGAATTTACATGCTTAGGAAGTTTGTTGTGATATTAAACCAGCCTCATTCCCCAGAAGCCACGCCATTTTTGCTCAAATTGGAAGGACTGTTGGCCAATGGGGGCATTACTCACAGAATATTTGTCAGGCTAGATGTATTGGTGTTCATCGTCTACCTATGAGGCAATGTCTCTGGATATTGAGTCACGGGGTAGGGGTGAAAAACTTAAGCAATTACAAACCTGCAGATATTAACAAGGAAGGTCTCCTTCACTCAGTCTATTCTCCTTTTTTTTTTCTTTTGCATGAGAATTTTTTTTTCCTGAACAAACTTTCTACCGTTTTAAAACAAATCTCATAACTTCTACTAGAGTAATTTCACACATTCAGAATCACTATAGAGCATTTTCTTATGAGGCTTAATACCAGCAAAGATAAAGTTATAGGAGAGTCCTCAGTTGTGTAAGTGTATTGAAAGATGGTCTACATAACTATTGCTCTACCCAATGACCTCAATACTGAGTGGGAGTGTTAATGTGAAAATGGTTTTATCACCTCGATTTAGTGTTATCTATCAATGGAGGGTAAACAAGGCTTCCTAACTCACCCTATTTAAAGGACCATGAGAGTCTCAATGGATTGTTTGGTTTCTCAGGCCACAGGGAACATTCAGTGATGGCATAATCTAGCAAAACCCCAGAACTCACTTTATGTGACTTGTGTATATAAAAGGTATGTAAAAGGCCGTCGTAATAAATGTTCACTTGAGCTCTTTTTGTTAAGGTATCTAGACTGGTTTCAGTCATGAAAGTATTAATGGATTTGTAGCCAGAAAAGTCTCTGCATACAGTCTATACAAGTATTTTTTTAGAGAAAATATGTTTATTTATCTCATACTGCTTTTGTACTAAAATATGATAGGGCAAGAATTGTGACAGATTCAAACCCCACTGTTATTTTAAAACCAATTTAAAAAGCAAAACACCCTGTAAACTAGATTATATCTTGCACAAATAATACACCTATAATTGTGAGACTATTTTATCCATAAAAAAATAGTTTTCTTTCTAAAGGCCAGCCAATCCTTTCTCTTAGCTCAAAGGAATATTATACAAGTAGTACTGCCCTGCAAAATAAATGGCTCTTTCGTATGCTGAGGATTTGGTGCTATATGCCTTCTGTCTATGAGGGAACATTTACATAGTTCATGATACTAATATCAATAAAAAGCACTGATTTTCAGAGCAGAGAAAATTAATAAGATATGATAAAAGGATTTTTAAAAAGAGAATAATCATAGACCTAAATTCATTGAGTGACAAATGTAGATTTTCCTCTGGGGAAGCAGTGAGAGTGTCCTCTGATGTTACTAATCTGATTCCTGATGAGACAAGCAAATTAGTCATTTAAAAAAATAGTGTCATTATTATATTTTGAGACATAGTGAAAGGCTGCATTTATACTTGATGCCAGAAATGGTATTTATTTTCATGTATCTATAGCATAGGTGACCAAGGTATAATAACTACCAAAAAGAAAAAATTCCATGTGAATTTTTTTTTCCCTTGGGCAATACGAAAAAGATGAGCGGCAAATAAATTATATTTGTAGTATGAGAATGAACTATTTTATCTCATTTAAAAAATATACAACTTTCAAACAGCTTCCAAATTGGGATACTGCATCATTAAGCATTTGACATTTGTCCAGTTAAAACTATTGACTCATGCTTTCATTGCTTCCCCCTCAAATTACTACAGTGCCACAGCTGATCTGACTATATTTTCCATTTCTTATAAATAGCCACAAGAAAAGTATTAATTATCCTTGTACGATTTAATGCACCAACTGCCTTAACCTTTCAGGTTTTCTTAAACGCCAGCATAACAAGGCATATCCATGGCAGCAAATGTGATTTATGACAGGAATCTTTAATTTCTGTTTTTAAATATGTTACCCACCGATCTGCATACATTTAAATTTGCCTGCAACACTTTTCTCTGTCTTGAGGCTGTTGTTTAATATTCAAGGATGATTTTTGTCCACATACATTTTGGTCTATGTCACCTCAGATTAAATTATTACTGTTTGCAGCCTTTTCGGAGCAGGCCTCAGGCCCTTATTTACAAGAATCAATGAAACAGTAATGAAAATCCATTTTTCATACTATCAGCTCTGGCCTGCTTTTATTTAGTTAGCTGTGTCTAAGCAAGCAATTCATTTTGTGCAAATGTCATGTAGAGAAAAAAGGATGAGCTGTGAAAGGGTTAATCATGAAATAGGACCTGAGCCTTCCCCCATATAAATAGCATCTGTAATGCTAAAATTAAAAAAAAAAAACCCTCTTAATATATGCAAAGTAATGTATATTGACACATAAGCAAGGCTTTTCATGATGAATATTGAAATATATATGCAAAGCACAGGAAATGTGTAACATGTTATAGATCTTTCAGTGTACATTTAGAGGAAATGAACCATTTATATTCTACAATTTAGTGAATACCTACTGTTTATTGGTACAGAGCACATAGGAGTATATTTGTCTTAGTAATTTATTTAGGTAAATATATTTATTCTTCTAGGGGTTCTTGTGCTTTTCTTGGTTCTATAGTACTAGACATAAATATTTAACAATGCATTGTCTCAAATGTTATTCATGTAATTTATCAGAGAAAACAGTGGAGTTGTAATAACTTTTAAGCCTGCACCTTCTCTTAAACCTGAGATTGATTTAGAATGCAAGCAACTGAGCTGGATTTTCTTCACACTGCTGAGAATTATTTACTAGTTCTAACCAAGATAAGATAAAATGGTCCAACTACCAAAAGAACAAGATTCATTTAGTCCTTTTTGAATCAGCTTTCTTAAGCAAACGCTTTGGCTATAAAAGAACAGGGGTTAGTGAGAGAAGAAAGCATTTAATTATTATGAATATATTTCCCTGTATTTGCTGACCTACCCACTTTCCTTTATACATATATGTATACACAGAAATATACATATATATTACCCCTTATGAGTGTTACTCTTGGGAATTTCTTCTAAATTTTAATGCACTTGGCTATAAGGATGTCAGTTCAAATTATAGCTAGGGTCTTGTAAAAATGACTGTCCACTTTTTCATATCACAAAAGAAATGAATAGAGAGTGAAAGCATTTGGAGTCTTCATCTTTGCTATAGACTTTCTCAGAAATGAATTTTAAAGACTCAAAACCTGGATTTTTCTATCTGTACAGTTTTTTCTGTTATATTTGGTTGTTAAAAATGTTTCCCGAATTTGGTGTTACAACTTCTAATACTGATAGACTGTGCAGAGCTGAAAGCTAGCTGATTTGATAGTTTCAATTATCTTTTAAAAACTGAGAGTAATTTTCTATAGAGTTAAAGCAGAAAATTCCTGCATCGTAGTCCTGAAGTTGCATCTGAACGATGGATTCAGTACTGCCATTGTTCAGATAGGTGAAGGCAAGGCCTGGTAATTGAACAGGTCACTGTAAGCCAGTCAGACCTGAAGCCAAAACATTTAGTCAACCTCAGTTACCAAAGTGTGCTTACCACCTAAGGTTCTGTATCTATTACAGTGCACACACAGAGTAATTTTTATTTCAGTATTAAAGCCCTATATGTTGAGACTTTAAAGTATAGGGGGAGGACAACCATGTGAATTATCAAAGTCTAAATTATTCTGGAAAACTGATCATTAAAATATTTTATCGTTGAATATTGTTAGCTCTAATTCAATAAGAAAGAAAATCGATTGGCTAGTGAGTGATAGAAATTGATTGACTGGATAGTGAGTGATAGAAGGTAAGTTACTCTTTTTTCATATCTTTTTTTATAGAATCAGCCCACAATTGGCCTGTTTTCATACTGACATTTATAAAAGGTGACAAGGACTAAACGGCTTCCTGCCATATATATATATGAAAAATAAAGGTACTGTGCTTTCAAAAACTGCTCTTAATTTCTCAAAATGTTCAAGATGAGGGAAAAAACACAAAGTCTTACTTTTAGAGTTTGAAAACAAACCATTTGGGCTTCATTTATTTCAGCAATCCACACTGCCTGTCATTAAGTCCATCAAGTTGTGGCCTGTACAATTGAATCGATTTTGTTTATCTCGAGATGTAAACTTTCTCACATGTTTTCCAAACACATATAACTGCATTACAAAATCCAGCCTTTATAGGACAAAGAGGTAAAGATGTCTTCAAGCCAGTCCCTGAATTACAAACTCCTGTTTACAAATGGCCAGTAGATCTAAGACCTGTGTGTCCATGCTTTCTACTCAGAGTACATGATAAGATATGATTCATTTTGCATTTTACATCACATCTGTAAAAATTTGGTAAAAACTTGAGGAGAATGCCAATGTCATATACTAAGTTTAAAAAAGAAAGAAATCTGCTATTAGTCTTCTCAACCGGGTCTCTATTTACAAACTACAGGAGATGAGGTATTGAATAAAAGTATAGAAAAATTTAACATTTAAATTCTCTGTTGAATAGGATTTAAGATTTCTTTTTTTAAATCTTTCTATGCTTTTTATATTCTAAAAATTATGGAATTCCTAGATACTAGATGATATTTCTATAACAGGAAGAATATTTTTTAAAAGAAATGTGGAAGGAGGGAAACCCCTATTAGAAGGAGGAGGAAACCCAAGTGGGCTTATAACCAAGAGTACCTCTCTCACCTGAACAGGGCATTATCTTTCCTTCACTTTTCTTTTCAATGGAAATTATCTCCATAAGATATTTATCTGAATTCAGAAACATTGTCTTTTTAAATTCCTCTGAGAAGATTTAGAAGAGACAATTTAGATTAAAAAATATTGCTTCATTCCTAAAACCTGGCTTAGATCAGCTGTGTGAACAAATGGGTAGTTTGATGGCAGCGTGTAACAAGGCAGGGAGGAGGCTAGCACTGGGTAGACCTTGGTTTGAGGGCCACAATGGGATGGGGTTTGGGATGGAATGAGTGTGCTTCAGACCAGACATGTCACTTTCTCATTGTGTGAAAAATCTCTGAATCCCATTCTTCTTCCATTTCCACATCTGTAAAATGGTGATAATTTTAGTACCCACATCACAGAATTGTGGTTACAATGAAATAACTTAATAACCATAAAGCATTTATAATTACTCTTGGCATATAGTAAGAGCGTAAAAAATGTTAGCTATGGAAAGTATATTGAAGTGGTTAGGAATCAGTAGAATGGATTATTTTAAATTGGAGATAGATGCAGAAAGGAAGGCTTAAAGGTGTAATTTTTTAAAAAATTGAATATTCCAAAAAGGTATTGAGACAGTTTTGAATCCAAGAAAAAAACGAAGGATGGGAGAGTAATTATCTTCATTATCCTCCTCATTCTCCTCTTCCCTGAAGTAGCAGGGTTCCTGCTGTCAAGAACCAAGGCTAGTATAATTGGCATTGATTAAATAGTATGATTTATATATAGGCTAGCCTGGGAACCTAACAGATATATTCTATAGAAAAATATGTTACTAGTTACAAACAGCCGATCTGCAAATGAGCATTTGGAATATACTCATTTGTAAATTGACCTTCATATTTCATTATATCTTACTTGCCATTTACTTAACAAGTACATTTTTAAAGTACCATTAGATTAAAGAGTCAATAAGGAATAAGAAAATAAGAACCAGAGAATATACTGTAAAAAGAATTTCTCACATAGATTAAATATTGGTTAAAAAGTATTCTCAATGAGCAAAGGCCAGAACATATTTATTTTTTTCAGCCCTAGCTTAGAATTTAGAAAATTAACTAAATTTATGAGTATGTTCTATTGCACTGGCACATCTCATATAAACCTGGAACTGAGAAAATACAGTAAAAAGGAATAAAAACAGCTATCTACTAGATACCTGAATATGAATCAGTGATGTAATTAGACAGAAAACTAGACAAAACATTACATTTAGATATATTTAGTAACTAAAGAGAGGGGAGGAAGTAGAAAAGTATAGACATCTTTATTTTTTACGAATACCCTATCATAGTGCAGAATGTTATGAATATGGACAAAAAAAGTAGCTATTCCTCTAAGAGGACCAGAGGAAGAATCAATTCATCTCGAGCATATTCAGATTCCATCAATGATTTATGACCGCTTATGAAGAAAAAGAAAATATCAATTTCTAAATTTGTATTTAATATTTACAAATATGTAAATGAGGCTGTCTCAGAAATGTGTAGCAGATGTCCCTATCTTTTTGGTGCTGATGGACTGCCTAGGTATTACTTTAAAATGATAGATTGGCAATGAGAGTATTATTTTCTACTCTATTTCATCATATTCATTTGGAAGCTTTAATTCTTTTAAAGGAGATTATACATGCAATCCAATCTTGACAGCCTGCCTCTATGTAATGGGATGTTCTATTTAAATGTGAGGACATATTGATCTCATTCTGAAGTATCTATCTAGTATCTATCAAGAGGATAAAGTTTGAACATTTTCCATGGTGAGTCCTGTTCCAAAATTTTTGAAATTGAATATGCTGTAAAGAAATAAAAAATAGTAACTCTTCACTTCTTGACTTGGAGACATTTTAAGCAAAGAAAAGAACATTGAAAGAAGAGTTATGATATTTCGTTACACGCGGTCTTTTAGTGGGAGGATAGAACATGTGCCTCAAGGCAAAAGTAAGCCAAAGGGTCTGATTCCCCTATATTTTGTAAAGTGGATTATTTGCTCAGGGGCTCTGGGCCATAAACTGTCACTATCTCTTCAGTACTCTAATTATGGCAGTGTCCGTTCACATATACCCTTTCTGAGCACTCAAGAAAATGATTTGAACTAAGTAAATCAATTCACGTTAAGATCTTGGATTTATCTTGATTATTTAAAATTTGAGTTGAGAAAGTGTTTTCACTAAATTATTTTTATTCTTCATATCCATGTGTAAAAAAATGGAAAATATTTCTTTAATATCTGTTCAAGGGAGAGCACATTAAACCTGAAAAGAGAGTGGAATATTTTAACAAAATAAAAAATTGGCCATAACCAATGGCTGAAATCAAGAAGAACTGTCACTTTGGGGTGGGTATGTGTGAGTGTGTGTGTACAATATATTACATATTCCAAACCAAAAACAGAAAAATGTAGAGTGCTGCCTAAAGCATAAATAATATTGAATAACAAATGTTGTTTATTTAAGTGTTCTACACTAAAGTGTTTTAGCCTAGTAGAATTCTCCCAGTAAAGTTTGGATTACATTTTGCATATGAATATCAAGTGCAATAGTTGGTAATCAAAACATGTTATATTTGACTAATTGAAAATATTTTTATTTTAAAACAGACAATAATGACTAATATATACAGATTTTTCTATATTTTAATAGAGATGAATTCAAATAAAATTTGAGCTTTAATGATATATTATGAATGAATATCAAAAAACAATTTTAGAATATTTATTAGCAATTTTTTCTTTGGGCTATACTAATGGTTGTTTTAAAAAGTAAGAATGCTTTCTTAAAAGTACAGGGCAATTACATTAGTTAACATCCAGATACTGTGTTAGTGAAAATTCCATGAAATCTGAGAAAAAATTCCCATACTTAGAGCATCTAGAGCATGAATCTTGGATATGTAATTGTCAATACAATGGATTTTGAAATATAAAGTATCTGTGTGTATTGATATGAGATGTTTGTAGAGGTTCCACTGAAATCCCTAGTTATGATTGACGCATAAGAGCTAGAAATTATGCTATATGTGTGTGATACAGAGAGAGATTATGTAGCTAAGATGGGTGATTATTAGTAAAAATTTTTAATTAGAATGCCATTATTCAACTACTGAGACTACGGTGGATTTAGTGCCAGCACACAAAAAGGTAAAAAAAAACACTCTCTTAGAAGTAAATATATATCCATTTAATATTCAGAGGATGCCAAATGACTTTCCTAAAAGATTCTTCCACTCATTTTTATATTAGTTGCCATTATATATGAAATAAATTACCTCTTCCTGACAAACTTGTGACTTTCTGCACATGATATATTTTTCTCAAGAGGCATTCACTATATTTTTCTTCCAAGAAAAAGGGTTAGTCTTTTTATTAATTACTGTCTAAATGGAACCAAAAAATCAAAGGGATCTAATTACTAAATAACAGAAATTAGAAATGGGATAAATTTTCACTTATCTGTCTTAACAATGATGAACAGATAGTTCAAAACATATACTCACACAATAGTCATTTCTATTTGTATTTGGGAATGCATTATTAAAATCAAATTGTATCATGTAGCTAATGGCTGAAGGAGTTGGCCCAAATCCATTCTGAATGATAGTAAGAAATCAGCCTGGGAGTCAATTTGCAGAATACTCTCTCTCATTCAAATGAATGTTTCTGAAGAAAGGTTGAAAGCTGCAAAATATTCTTGATGAATGGCTCTAAATAATCGAAAAGTCAAGATAAATTTGGAATCTCTTCCTCAAGACCCATGCAGAGCAATCTGGAAATAAGTAAAGATGACTCTTTTTACTAGTTAGTGACTATAGATGTTTTCAAAATAATGTGATATAATAAATTATCCATGAATTTATCATGTGTCATCTTTTTTGTGTATTTTGAAAACAAAATCTAAAGAGGGTGGTCTCAAATCCACTTCCGAGTCCACTTATATACTACAGTACCTTCAAGTCTTGGTTGCTTCTTCTTACTATATCTTGGTCTTAAGTCATTGTTGCTTTCTAAGACTCCCAGATTCATAGTATTCTTTGGTTCATGGCAGTCCTTACTATGCCGGCCTTAGCAGAAGCATCCTGCAGGTAAGGCTTCCCTTTTCATACTGAATCCTTCTTTCATTTTGGTGGTAGTACAAGACTGGAAAAATACTTTATTGGACAATTAGGAGAAAGTAGAGGAAATAACAATATTGAAACCTTCCTGTTAGACTCAAAGACTAAAGGAAAAACACCTCTCTCTTCTCTCTTTCTCTGTCTGTCTCTCTCAAACACACACACACACACACACACACACACACACACACACACACACACACACACTCAAAAACAGGTGGTTGCTGTGTTGCATATGTTCTACCCTTCCAGATCTATTCTCTACCTTTGTACATCCCATTCTGCTTTGTGCTCTGGGAAACTGGGTTGTCAGAACTGACTCTACAAGATCCTTTTCCCTTTGGCTTCTGCAGTTTAGCCAATGAGAGATAAAGGGATATGTTTGGAAAGTGGAAGCAAAATGACATGAAGACATATTCCAGTGGCTCCCACTACTGGTCATCCACCTCCCAAAGGACAAAGATCTTAAGTGGCCCACTCCTCTGAGTACCCCCTTAACAATCCCATCACTTGCCCCTTCAGCTTATGGGGTGGCAATACCTTCTGTTCTTGTTAGTCTTGGGTAAATGCATCATCTGTTTTTGTTTGTTTGTTTTTCTTTTTCCCTTAGTCCCCACCCACTACTTTAAAAATAATACTTTTATTAAACCTGGTTCAACTGCAAGCCAGGAACTTGACTGAATAGTCTCTTTATTAGCAGACCCCTGTTCCTGACCTTGTTTTACTTCTTGAGGCTTACCTCCTTTTAATCTCTCCTAAAGGAGCACCCCTTTCAATTTTCCTTAGACAAATACAACTCCCTGCTCTCAAGGATGGTGTTCCAAAAGAATCTGGCCCCCTCCTGTACCAGGGTGTTATGCAGTACACAATAATTCTCAGCAATATATTTCTGAATGACTGATTTATTTAGTCCAGAATACGGCCCCTCTTTGTATTTGCTAACTTCTAGACTCTCATGGGGAGTTTTTCAGACAGAACACACACATCTCCCAAGGCAAAAAATGCTTATCCAAGATAAGAAAATACAAATTTCTGTTGTATATCAACAATTTCTTAAAGGTAAGACATTGACAAGACTACTTGTCTTTCAGAGTTATGGCTCTATACTCTTTTCCAGAATGGTGTTAGTTCTCCTTTTCTGATCTTTCAGTTTCCAGGCAGGACCCAAGAGCCTACCATACATAAGAAATGGGGTTCATAACAACCCTTTCCTAAACAACATAATGTCCATCCCTGATTAAATTATTTTCTTTGAGCAAAAGTAAATTCAAACTGGCCATCTGTGCATAAAAGGAAAATGAATCTAGGCACAGACTTTATACCTTTTTATACAAAAACTATCTCAAAAGGGACCTAAATATAAAATGCAAAAATATGAAACTACTGGAAGACAATACAGAAGAAAATCTAGATGAACTTAGGTATAAGGATGACTTTTAGATACAACACCAAAAGTAATATCCATGAAAGAAATCATTGACTTTGGGACTGAAGCTGGACCTCACAAAAATTAAAAACTTCTGCTCTGAAAAAGACACTGACAAGAGAATAAGAAGGCAAACCACAGACATGTCTTCATTTTCAAAAGACATGTCTGATGAAGGAGTGTTGTCCAAAATATACAAAGAACTCTTAAAATACAACAATAAGAAAACAACCTGGTTAAAAATGAGAAAAGACCTGGACAGACATCTCACCAGAGAAGATATACAGATGGCAAATAAGCATATGAGAAGATGTCCAACATCATATGTCATTAGTTAGGGAAATGACAGGGAGATATCACTACACACCTATTAGACTGGCCAAAATCTAAAACACTGATAACACCAAATGCTGGCAAGAATGTAGAACAACAGAAAATCACATTCATTGCTTGTGGAAGCACAAAATGATATAACCACTTTAGAAAAGGGTTTGGCATTTTCTTAGAAAGCAACATACTCTTACCATAAAATCTAACAATTGCACTCTTTGGTGTTTACCCAAATGCATTGAAAACTTATGTCCACACAAAAACGTGTACACGGATGTTTATATCAGCTTTACTTATAATTGTCAAAACTTGGAAGCAACCAAGTTGTCCTTGAGTAAATACATGGATAAATAAACTGTGGCACATCCAGACAATGGGATATTATTCAGTGCTAAAAAGAAATGAGCTATTGAGCTGTGAAAAGACATGGAAAAACTTTTTTTAAATGAATATTTAAATGAAAGAAGCCAATTTGAAAAGGCAACATACTATATGATTCCAACTGTATGAAGTTCTTGAAAAGGCAACACTAGGAGACAGTGGAAAGATCTGTGATCTCCAGGGGTTAGAGGGGACAGAGGGATGAATGGGTGGAGCACAGAAGCTATTTATTATACTGTAGTGTTGGATACACATCATTTATACCTTTGTCAAATCCAGTAGAATGTAAAACAGCGAGAGTGAACCATAATATAATGGATTTGATGTATAAATGTAGAGTCACCAATTGTAACAAATTTATCTTTCTGATGTGAGACGTTGATTGTAGGAGAGACTGCATGTGTTGGGGCAGGAAGTATATGGGAAATCTCTGTATCTTCTCAATTTTGCTATGAACCTAAAACTTCTGAAAAATAAAGTCTATATAAACAACAACAAAAAGTATATTTGTAGTCAGGGTTTTCAGTTCTATTCCCACCCTTCTGTACACCAGAACATAGTAAGTACAGGGAAGCATCATAGAGAAGTCATGTTCGCCTTTGCATAGTGATCGCCCCACCTCACCCCATTCCCCACCACATCACTCCCTTATTCAAGAGTTGAGCATCTCTATTTACAATAGCCAGGGCATGAAAGTAACCTAAGTGACCATCGACAGATGAATGGGTAAAGAAGATGTGGCACATATATACAATGGAATATTAGCCATAAAAAGAAACGAAATTGAGTTATTTGTAGTGAGGTAGATGGATCTAGAGACTCATACAGAGTGAAGTGAGTCAGAGAAAAACAAATACCATATGCTAACACATATATATGGAATCTAAAAAAAAAAAAGGTTCTGATGAACCTAGGGGCAGGATAGGAATAAAGACGCAGACATAGAGAATGGACTTGAGGACACGGGGAGGGGGAAGGGTAAGCTGGGACGAAGTGAGAGAGTGGCATGGAAATATATACACTACCAAATGTAAAATAGATAACTAGTGGGAAGCAGCCACATAGCACCGGGAGGTCAGCTTGGTGCTTTGTGACCACCTAGAGGGGTGGGATAGGGAGGGTGGGAGGGAGATAAAAGAGGGAGGAGATATGGGGCTGTATGTTTATGTATAGCTGATTCACTTTGTTATAAAGCAGAAACTAACACCATTGTAAAGCAATTATACTCCAATAAAGATGTTAAAAAATAAAAGTTGAGCATATGGATTTGTCATTTCTTTGAACTAAACTCATAGACATGTAGAATAATGTCAAATAATTCACCTTTTATCCAGTAATTCATTGGGCCATAGTCTATGGGATGCTGATGACTAATTTAACCATTGTTTTACTGTTAAAGGAACTATGGTGACAACAAAAAAAGTATTTAAGCCTGTATAGGCTAAAATGGAAAATTAGAACTGGAGAAAAACTGAGTCTTTAGAATTCCATATATTTCAAATTATGTAAAAAAAGTCATATCATTTTACCAAACCAAGACATCCTTCTTTCAATTTCATTAAATAACGTATGTACACTGTCTATATCCAAGTGATAATATCCTTTAAGCTATTAACTTGAATAATTGGATCGTTTGTCTTTTTAGAGATTTCTACATTGACTTTCCTCACTGCAAGTTTTTTTGCGTTTTCAAAATATTTTGATTTAATTTCGTTTTGTCTTCAAACCAGTTAAGTAGAAATGACTATTGTTTTCTTATCACTCAGAGTTAGTCATTACAGTCTGTTGATTCACCTGAGAGTGACTCTCAACTCTTTCCCTTCTTTCTCTTTCTTATCAGTTTTCCTGTCCCACTCTCTTCCATCTGATACTAAATTTACCTCTGGAATTATGTCTCTGTGTGCATATGTGTATGAGTGATTTCCATGTTAAAAACAGGCAAAGAAAAAACTGGTAACTCATTTTCCACAAGAAAAAAATCCAAATTCCTCAGCATGTTTTTTCAGAACCTTCAAAGTTCAGTCTTAACCTATCTTCCTAGTCACACTTCCCAATATTACCTCATTGATTATTTTATTTCTCAGACCACAGCCTTAATAAACCACATGTTTCATGTTTCTGTCTTAAATATGCTCCCCCTTCTTGCTAAAATCCCCTTCCTCTTCCTCCTAGTGAAAGTATATTTATCATTTAAAACCTAGCTAATATCATTTGATCTGTGAAGTCTTCCCAACCTTGACATCCCTCGAGAGAACTGGTAGCTTCAACTCTCCAAGGTCTTTATACATACCTATCAAATTTAAATCAGTCTACTCCACTAGACTGACATTTCCTGGAAAAATATTCATTTATGCAAAGCACACGGTAGATTCATAATACATACTTTCTGAAAGAATGAAGGGATAAATGAATGGTTCTCCATCTTTCAAACTGAGGCTTAAGAGGATAAGTGACTGTATAACATAGCGAGAAAATGAATTAGTTAGGAAGATGACATGGCTGTTTCAGGATTCCACTATTCTTCCTACAGAAATCACCCAGGAAACTTTTTCAAAATACAGATACCATGCCTCAGGCAAGATCCAATGTATCAGAGTTTCTGAGTGGCACACCAGGATGTACACGTTTCTAAGGCTGCACAGGTGAATAGTGCTGGTGGGGTGTGGAGAATGACTCTTAATTGTGCCACATCATGTCCACACACACGTGCAGAAACGCAGTTGCTGACACCACAGACACAGAAAGCCTTGTGCCAGTGTTCTTAGAGTTCCATATTCTGGTTCAGGAAAAGGAGAGTGAGGGGAGTGGGGCCAGAGTGGGGAGGTGAGGAAGGAATGCTGTAGAAAAGAAACGAGACTCAAACCACCAAGCTTGCCAGGGGGAAGCAGTGTGTGGCCATTTAGCCTTTGCAAGGAAGTCAGGGATATTGTAAGACAAGAGAATAAGCCAGGCTACTGTAGAGTTGCTGATACTAGGATACAGACACATCAAGACAAATAAAAATTTGCCCAGAGATTACAGAAAATAATGGCTGCCATTTATTCCAACTAAGGTAACTTCTCACATTCCCCCAACAAACCCATCACTTTTTTGAAAGGGCACATAATTTGAATAAGCCAGGGATATAAAATCATTCAAAACTCACCTTCATTTTTTAACTTTTGCCACGCATCCCTTGAAAATGACAATCTGTGCCTTTAGAATAGTAGGATAATCATATTTAGAAATAAAAGGGAAAAAATCAATCTGTAAATAGAGAGTATATCTTCAAATACATACTTGCATTTCACTGTGTGCAACAGGGTTTTTTGTTTATGTTTTTATTTTGTTTATGTTTTTATTTTGTTTGTAAGTTTTACCACCAATTACCTAATATTAAGACATTCAGTAATTTCTCTGTGAATCAACCCAAATTCCAAATCACTGTTTACTAATCCTCGTTCTGCTGTTATTGATTACATATGAATTCCCTTGTATCCTAAGCCACAAACAATTTCATTTTCTTTCTCCTATTTTCTACCTACTCACTGTTCCTTTTGCCGTGACCTACAAGGCACCACATTTGGTGGGTACTACCGACATGTCCTTTACATGGAGGGGTGGTGCTTTGTCCCCTGCAAAAACGATTATCTGTGATTCTCTTGTTTTGTCCCATTCCCCAGTTTTCTTCACCCTAGAGGCAATTTCTGGTAGTGAGCTAAGACCCCCAAATAGATTCAATAGCAGTGCTGCGTGATCTTTTCATTATCTCAGTGTTGTCTTTTCAGATGCTCTGTTTCATTTCTATGTTGTTGAGAAGTTTGAAAGCTCCTGAGTCTAATGAGCATTAAAATCCTCGGGAGTAACTCTTCTCTTCCCATCAGCTATTTCTGTGTTCTTGCAGAGTTCACTTCCCCTTTAATCTTGGGGCCTCATTAGTTACTTTTATACTTGGATAAAGGGTTGAATTGTACAGAATGGAAGCTCACACTCTGAAAACACTGACATTTCCTCTGTCATCATGACTGCATATGGTGGTTGCTGTTACTGACATTTGTCCAAAGATCTAGTATCAAAGATAAACTTATTTTTCCTAGGTGAATCAAGCTGATCTTTTTTGTCTGGTAAATATTCATGTAAAGGATTCAGGAGTCAGGAAGAACCTCGAATAATAACATTAAGTGCTTGTGGGAATAATTAATGGAAGGCAATAAATATTTGCTTGCATATATGTTACACACGTAGTGAGAGAAAGGGAGAGATAGAGACAGAGACAGAGACAGAGAGACAGAGAGGGAGAAAGAATGAGGGTCTTGGTTAGGGCAACTCTCAAAGTCTATTTCATTTATCCACTGAGGAAACAGTGCATTAGAATTTCAGCACTGTATACAGAGCCTAATGTGAGACCTTTGGGAAGGATGCTTTAGAGGCACTAAAAGATTATCTCTGACATTGAAAACGCCTGGTCTCTTGTCCTTGCCTTTTAGACCCTCTGTCTTCAAAGGCGTTGCCTCTAGAAGGACTGACTGCAGTGATATGCTTATAGCTCCATTTGCAGACTTTCTTATAGGTTCATAAATGGAGACTAGAAGGAGGAGGGATAGGAATAAAATTTAATAACTGAATAAAAATGTAAATAAAGATTTGCCTAAAATTACTTGTCCAAGAAATAATTCTCCCTCCCCCTTAAGCTAATACTTTGATAAGCTCAGTACAGTGATCCTGATTTGGAGCGTGACCTTTGAAAATGCTCTCCAGCTTGATTAAAGATGTATTAAATTTGTTTAAATAAACCTCGTTGTAATGGCACATCATTTGTAAGAAGCTATTAGGGGGCTGGAAACTGTGCTGCTGTATTTGCATGAAAATGTGCCCTGCTCGAATTGAGGATCTCTCCTGAATTAACTGCAAAGGGAAAGTGACACTTTCATAATTTTTTCTGACAAAAAAAAAAAGAAAGAAAAACTTTATGCAGATCTCTGCAAGAGAGGGAAGAACTGCATGTCAATAGCAGAGGCATACATGTCCATGCACTCAGTCCAGCCAACACTCTTGATGTTCTCAAGGTATTTGGTTAAGTGCAATCAATAATATTTATCTGTCAATTACTTTGCTCCCAAAATGGCTTCATCTTTGAGTCTATGTGTGGGAGCACACAAATTGTTTGAGAGTAACCAGATCCACAAGGTTGTTCAAAAGGAAGCTGTATTGAATTCCAGCATGACTGGAATTCTCTCCCAGGCTTCAATTTTGGTGCAGTCTCTGCAAAGGTAATGCCCCCTGGGTTTGTAGAGATGCTTAAGTGCCAAACGTCCCCACCCATCAAGCCCACACAAAGTATATAATTACCAGATGTACTGTAATTCCCTCCATGGGTCCCAAACTAGCTGTCACTCTGATGAAAAAGGGTCTCTCCTTTAAATCAAATATTAAATTGAAACCTTTCACATCTTCTTGTAAGAGTCAGGGTTCTAGGTAGGGCATCTGTCACTTTTGCAGGAACTCTGGCCTCTTTTTAGTCCCCGTTTTCCAGTATTATTAGGTACAAAGATGCCCATTTTTAACCTAGCTTCTTCCTAATCAGTCCTTCTATTTCATTGTTGAAAATTTCCAGTTTTATCTGTTTGCTGAAATTGCCACCATCTATCCAGTGTGTGGAGTCTTTTCACTGAGTTGCATCTGAGCAGTTCTCTATGACGCACAAGGAGGTGATACGGAACTGCGATGCAGCTTCCACCACATTCAAGCAGCCTCTCTGTTCCAGGCTTTGCGCTAAGAGTTTTCACTTTTTTTTTTTTTTTTTTTTTGATTCTTAAAATAGCCCCATGATTAGGTAATATTCCCATAAGTTGACAGACCGAGGCTCAGTAACTGGTCTGAAATCACATAATTAGCAAGTGGTGAAGCTGGGTTTTCAGCTTAAGTGTGTCTGACTCTAATGCCCATACCATTTTATTATACTAACTTTGGCTCAAATTTACCATCTGGAGATAAATTAAAGGACCCAGCTATGAAACATGACTGGTTATATTGATCACCAGTCCCAGATTCAGAGACACATATGAGTATCTTCCCAAGAAGATAAACTATTCATGCAGCAGGACAGTTCTCTCCTGGCCAGTAATGTTTAGGGAAAAGTAATTATTTGCTTGTTGCAAATCATTTAGAACAGGGGTCCCCAACTTTTTGGCGCCAGGGACTGCTTTCGTGGAAGGCAATTTTTCCCTGGGATAGGGTTGGGGGTGGTTCAGGCAGTAATGCGAGCAGTGGGGAGCGGCAGATGAAGTTTCACTCACTGGCCCACCACTCACCTCCTGCTGTGCTGTCCAGTTCCTAACAGGCCATGGGCCGGTACCCGTTCTCGGCCCGGGGGTTGGGGACCCCTGATTTAGAACCACTCCCTCTCTCTCTCCTCTCTCTCTCTCTTTCATCGTCTATTTTTTTTTTTAATTTCTTTATGGATGTGGTACTTTCTGTAAAATAGTTTTAGATAGCACATGTTCAATATTGAAACTTATTTGTTAAAATTTTTCTAATAATACAATTTGAGATTCAATGAGGTGATCAAATTGAGTTATAGTTTTGAACATGACTTGTGACTTCTAAGTAATAATGTTTCTCTGCTGTTTAAATTTCATGAAGGCAATTCCAAAAAGTTTAGGACAATGGAATTATGTTTGGAGTCAGTGCAGTTTTCTGAAGTGACTACTTTGAAAAGGGTAATGCAAAAGGAAAGGAAGGGAAGGTAATTCAGGTTTACCAGAAGACTAGAAAATGAACAAACGAACATTCTCTGATTGTATTTGAAAGGAAGTCAAAGCATGTTTGAGATAATTCCTCTTTTTTATTATTAATATTTTCCTACCAATGTCCAAATAAAATTTTAAAATGAGAACATTTTTGAACTAGAAATTCTTTAGAACATTGTGAGTTTAACCTACTCACTGAATTAAAAAATAAATAAATAAAAATAAGCAAATAAATTTTTTATATGACTAAGTTATGGAAAGGAAATTGATAATGGCAACATGGTTAGTTAATGGCATAGTTAAATGTAGTTTCCCAAATGATAGATCTTGTTTTCTTTCTTCTACATGATTCAGTCTCACCTCATTTCTTAGGCTTCTTCAAAGCTAAGAAGGCCTTTGGAGAAAGGTATCATGTCAATCTTGTAATTTTTTTGGTATTCTTTTCTTTTTCACACAAATTCTTTTACATTTCTCTTCCAGATTTGATACAGAAAAAGGCACAAAATAGAGAATGCACAGGAAAATGGGTAAGTAATAAAGCTATCATTTCTAGGGTTCTAGTTAAATTTTTATCTTTGGTTCAAATGAGCTACTTGCTCGTTTTCACAGTCTTCACTTGAAGCTCTAAAACTCCACCTCCGTGCTATTTTTTAATATTTTCCATTAAGATGGTGAACAAAAACACTTCTTTCTTACCTAAGTGGCATACAAGTACTACCCATGCCCCCCTGAGATTGGTGGAGGCCCACATAGGGTTACCTGCTGTTTGCCAGAGATCTATGTATGTGGTGTTTGTTTTTCTGTAAACAAAGCCAAAGGGATCTCTCTGAAACTTTCTCATAAGGGCCCCGAATTTAAACTAATTCTCCTGCCTTCTAGTGCTTTTTTCCTCCTCATTTCCTTTTAGTTTTTAATTTACCATTCCCAGCTGAGATACTTGAGCAGATAGAAGCAACCCAGCTCCAGGCTAATTGGTTCATCATGCACTTTATGATAATTTTCATTCTGGATTTTGATTAGGTCAGTGTGGGGACTGCTTTGGTCAAAGCTTGTAATGATCTGCCTATTAACTCTGAAATAGGGTCTTTGACTGTACTCATCTTATTAGGTATCTCAGCTGCCTTTAACTCTGCTAACCATGAAATATTACTGAACTATCTTAATGTCCTCTGCTGGACTCTAATATTTTCCATATTAGTTTTAGCCCTATTCAACTCAATTTGTTACTTTCATTGGAAGTTCTAAATGTTGCTGATGGGCAGATGACATAATTTCCCCTTAAAAATCTTCTGTGGGATCAGCTCTTCACATATATCTAGTGCAGTGAAGAACACTAGATGTGTCCCCGTTCTTCTGAGTCAGACAGACATGGTGGCATCTGCAGCTCCACCACTTACTGCATTCTCTAACTGGTGACCAAATCACTTATCCTCGTTTTGCCTCTGCTTCTCCAGTGTGGTCCTGTAAATTAGTTGATATGATACATCGGTAATGTGTAGCACAGTGTATTTGCATATTGGAAAAGTTTAGGTAATGCTGCTACTATTACTAATGTTTCAGGGTTTATCAAAGCAGATTTAAAATATTATATCTCATGGAAATGTAGATTTAGACAGAATATGACATGGAGAATATGGAAAATATTCAGGATTCAAACTAGAACAATTTTTCTTCAGTTTTCTTGATTTTTATACAGCGGTATTTAGGGAAGTAGAAGTATTTGGACAGTTGATTCAATTCTCACTTTCACTTTGTGTGTCTGACATTCTATTAGGTTTTGGTTAATTCTATCCTTGCCTTGTTTTTAATCGATTTCTATGAAATAACGTTAAAGAGTAGTGACCCTTTCTTTGTTCACATTCTGTTGACTCAGATTCCTTTACAGTTTATTTGTTAGCAATTTTGAGTTCGCTTTGGGTTGTAAATTTAGTAATCCATGTCCACTCAAAGTCCTTACTGGAGTTGCTTCCACTCCAAGTCCTTATTTTCCTTCTTTTGAGTATTCAATTACTTTAATCATTTGGAAACTTGTTTTTAAGTCCTGATATAGTTCAATTTGTTATCTCTGATATCGTTTCCCTTTTACCTTATACAATTTAAAGTTTAGACATGATTTAATTTTGTTCTCAAAAGGCTAAGAACTGCTAACAGAAGTGTTTTTATATGACCATAGTGAAATTTTGAAATACAGCTTTCCAAAAA
The DNA here is from genome assembly GCF_951394435.1 of Stenella coeruleoalba. NCBI lineage: Eukaryota > Metazoa > Chordata > Mammalia > Artiodactyla > Delphinidae > Stenella > Stenella coeruleoalba. The sequence continues at coordinate 44,130,301 of NC_137151.1, forward strand.
TAGATGTTTCCAGGAAAAAGAACACACCTTAAATTATCTGAATCAACAATCAATATCTTGGGGAAAAAACCACTGTTTTTCATATATATATAAAATTTTCATCCCAACTCATCTTTCTATATTAGTATCTTATTATGTTTTACCTTTAAGTTTCTAATTGTATCTATTTATACATTTTTGGTGTTTCTGCATGGACTCTTGGCAAAATAAACCAAAAAAACAAAAAAAAATAAAGATTTTCAGTTGCATATTGTCACAAGTAAAGATTTAATTGTATTCAAATATATTTATTGTTTTTAATTGAAAACAAATTAAATTTTCAATATTTATTCAGATTTATCAACTATTTAATAAGCGATAGTTCTATGGTTACTATGTCATTTTTATGTAAAGTTTAAGTAGAAAACAATTTGAAAGTAGCTGTCAACCTGCAGCAGCATCTAAGCCATAAATTGTCGAATTGGATATTATTCTCTTTTTTCCAAAGCCATTTGCTTAAAAAATGTGACCTTGACTAATTTTGGTAATTCAGAAGGATCACAGACTACAAATTAGCTATCTTTTATTCCCACATACTGAGAACGGTTCCCTTCTGAATTGTGGAGAGTAATATTTCAGACTCTTTTAAAGAGAATTTTTCTAAAATTATTTTTGATTTTTTATTTAGAAATCACTTAGTTACAAAAGATAATTTTAATGCTCTGATTGTAAGAGAACGTTAGCACATATGAAATGAGTGCCAAGGTTCTGCTGTCTGAGGAAGCTGGGAGTCCTGCCTGCCCAGCCCTGCTGTGGCTGCAGCTTGAGGAAGGCACTGCAGGGTCATCGGAGAGGGAGCTGGCTCACTTTGGGGCAAGTTCTTATAGGTGAGGTCAGTATATTTGAGGATGTTGTGCTTGGTGGGGTAGGCTTCGAAACTTGAGGTAATTGACTTCATTGGACTGGCTAACTAACCTTATCCAAGTAGTATACAAATCAGACTCCAAATTTGTTCATTTACAACATGAGCTAATTCTTTTCTTGGGGATAGAACACTCATGTTTACTCCCAGGAACAGCCCTTTTATCAGAGCAATCAAGAAACCAAATTAGTGAAGAAAATTATTCTTGAGCCTAGAAAAAGGAGCATTGGGAGGGCAAGAGTTTTGAACTTTTCTTTGGAAGATGTGTCCTAGTATCTAAAATGTACTTAATTGAAATATTTCTTGACTACTTCTGGTCTTGTCAGCCCACCTCTACATTCACAGAGCGTAAGGCAAGAATGCATATACAGCCCCACAGTTATGGCTAAATTGTTTAAAACTTTAAATCCAGCTAAAAGCTGTTAAATAAAAATTCCCCAATCTTTGTCAAATATACATTCATAAGGACAGAACTGAAAACATAAAGTTCTATTTTTAAATGACTGAAAATAAGTAAAATATCAAAGATAGAATTTCATTATTGTTTTGAATTTCTGGTTCTGTGGTGGACTGGTAAAGTTTGTGTGGTTAATAAAATAAGGACACATGAATTAATATATTTTTATTTATTCAATACAAGTTATTTTTATTTCTTAATTTCAGCTAAATTAATGTTATAATTGTCATGATTTTTATATAATTTTAATTCTAATGACAATACTTAAGTAAAGGATAAAAAATAAAATGCCATCACATTCACCATGTACTAAGTTTGTATATAATTTTATAAAATTCTTAAAAAGGAAATAAAAAAATGAAAAGTTATATTTTCTGTTTTCAAAAATATATTCTGAAATAATCAAAATCACCTATTGAAATTAAATCAAATATAAATTATAATTACTAAATATAGGTTCAATTATTTAAATAAAATGAAAAATTTTTAATTTTGGAAGTTTTATTAAATCATATTAAACACTTTTATGAAAATAAAAGTATTACAGTTCTCCTGTGCTCGCCTAACTTAGATGTAAAGAAGTGATACCATATTACATCTAGACCTACATATAAAAAGACGTTAACTGTAAACTGTTTAACATTGACTGTTACAATGATGGTGCTGTTACACCATCACTGTAACTGTTATAAAGATTCAATCATGAATCTCTCCAGAACTTCAAATTAGAACATGAAAAAAATCCCCAAAATGGATGTTTGACATTCCTAGGGAATGATACTTTGTATAAAAATGTATCGCATGCACATACTCTGAAAGGAAGAATTTGACAAGTTAATTAATTTGTCTTTCCGCTCACCAAATTCTTCTACTGCTCACATTCTCTACTCTCTGAAGCACTGTCCATCTTTGGTATCAGCAGGAACAAACCGTTCACATCTCTAAGACATTCAGATGCAATTTTCTTTTATTTCAAGGACATAAGGTAAAGATGTGGAAGAGCACTTCCTTGAGACCAGAATGGTATGAGCCACCAAGTGGACCTTCAGGATTATGGTTCTTACTGTGCCACTGCTGAGAGCCAGAGGCACTCATCTGTAACTGAACACATTTATTTTGCTTTGTGTTTCTGATATGTGAAGTTATCTGAAGTGTGGAGCTCCTCACGTCCAGGTCTGAGGATTTCACCTGCCCTTGTAGACAACTTTTCCCATTAATGGCTCTCCACTGTCTACTGGAAAAACATCTTTAGATGACATTCAAACCTAAGGCTATGCCCCAAATATTGCCTACTTTTTTAGGTTCATTTATTACCACTCCCAGACCCTGCATTGACTCCCCTTGCTTATTTTACTCATCATATAATGTTTCCTCTTTCTATAAGTGGTAGATTCAGGACTTGTACTCAAAGTCTAAATTCAGGACCTGTGTTCTTCACCACCACACTCCACTATCCACTGTCGCTCAGCTGTTCATTCTGCTGTTATCCATCTATTGCTTCACATTCCTTCAAAAGAGCATTTAGTAATTCCTACCACCTAAGAAGAAATGTCTATGTACAATTATATGGCACCACCTATTGAATCTTATCTTAAATGCTTACTGAAGCTAATTGTTCCCTCTCTTTTTCATGTTAGGGCATATTTATCCCTAACTAGATTGCTCACTCTTGAAGGCAGAAATTATGCCTTATACTTCTTGATGTACCCCTTATTGCTAAATATAATGACTATGATATTTAATAGTTATGAACTTAATTAATCCATTTTACTTGAAATCCTGCCTGTAGTTGAGAGATGCTTTGTGTATAATGAGTCATGGTGTTATTTGCTTTCCCTCTCCCATTAATTTGGTGAAATTTGCAGCTAGAGCACCTGTCTGTGTAATTGATCATAGGGCCATCCCTCTTCTCCACTGGGGACACGTTCTCCTTGTTCTACATCTGTGTGTGCTTGGGGTGGACACTTGGTAGAAGGTCTGTTCACAACCATGCAGATGGGGGCCGTGAGCACACCACCCTCTCATGAAAACTGGGTTGCTATTGAGAGAAATACCTTATGTCCTCTAATCCAAAGCCATTCTGCATGTTTTCCTTACTAGGATTTAAAGAACATGCTCTGTTCCCATCCAAATGTGAGAAGTTTAATTTCAAAATAAAATGTGTCACAATAGCAAAGAAACAAAAGTGGAAAGATACTTTATGTTTTCATCCATTGACATGTCTTACTTTTACTGGTTATGTACATAGTACAAACCCTTCAAAAATACTCAATAAAAAGTTTAACACATTTTTTATTTTTGTGAATATGAATCATTTAGGGAGACATGTCAAAGACATATTTTCCTCACACTGTCCAGTCTAGACATGATAGTTTAAGAACTACTCATCTTCACTTCTCAAACATGTATAAATTCTCTTTCCTTCTGCCATGAAAGTTTTCTTATTCTAAACCAGTACTGATGACCCTGTAGCTGGGACAATTACACAGCCAGTTATGAATCTAAGTTATTATGAGTCTATGATCTTACAGTTTCTGTTGCAATTAGCTTTTGCTACTAGAGTGCATCTATTAATTCATTAAAAATCAAACAAATAAACAAAACTGAGCATTAGCTATGAACCAAGGATTTTGTCCAGTGGTAATGCAAACAAACATCAGATAAATTCCTTACCTTCCAGCAGAATTGATAGTCTCTGTTAAAATGCAAATGTTATCTAAATAGGCTAGCACATCAAACCACTTAACCACAAATGGTTTGTCCAATTACTAGTCAGTCACCCAGCAGGACACTGACTTGATAGAAAGGAACTTGATATAAGTGAGTGTGTATGAGAGAGAACAGAGATGAAGAAGTCCGCACCCAGGTTGATGCCTAAATGAAATTTGGTAGATCATGTGGGTTTGTCAGAGGTTAGGTAAATAGAAAAGTAAGTTCATAAGTTTTAAAGGCACATTTTTTGCAATTTGCATTTTATCTTGTGGCTAACCCGGGATAATGTGGACATCTAAATATTTGAGTGTAATATTTTCCTCCCACTAAGGTTAATCTGGTCAGGATGACTTTTTGGTCATATGCTTCATGTACACAAGAACATGGACTAAATAATTTTTAAAACAAAAAACACAGTTTCCCAATGCTTTTCACAGAAAAAAAGAAAAAATTAGTGTGACAGATTAGGGTAAAAGGGATGACTTCCAGTGGCCCAAGGCATCTGGACCCAGGGACTTCAGCAGACCCTGTCCTACACAGCTTCCCTAGGGGATTGGGAGGTGGGCTTACTTCCATACATCTGCATCTCATTTGGGGCACATGAGTATCTTCAGGCACATTCATTAAGAAGCTTTCAATAGAAGCTGGAACAGTCCGTATAGAGTAAGTCAATATTATCCCAATATGATTAACTACAATTATTTATATTTCTGATTTAAAAAAAAAATCATAGTGACAAATGATTAGTTTGTGGGATCAATTCAGCAAAGTTATCTCTTCTTTGACAAAGACCTTGCCTCTTCCAGAATCTTTGAATACTTTATTTTGAAACAGTTGTAAAGTATGGAATTTATTTATTGTTTTGCTCTCCAGTCCAGGCAATAGAATATTCAAACTAATACATTGAATAATGTTTATAAAAAGTGAATATCAGGACTTGCCTGGCAGTCCAGTGGTTGAGACTTTGCCTTCCAATGAAGGGGGTGTGGGTTTGATCCCTGGTCAGGGAGCTGGGATCCCGCATGCCTCATGGATAAAAAAACCAGAACATGAAGCAGAAGTGGCATTGTGGCAGATTCAATGAAGACTTTAAAAATGATCCACATCAAAAAAGAAAAAAAGCGAATATCTTCTCCTGAATTTATCCTGAATTTATGATAAAGAAGAATCATCCATGCTAGTTTTATATTACTAGATCATTTAGTGATGTTATATATGTATAACATCATGATATAAAGAGAGGTTTAGATATAGAACCCCTATCGTTTATTAGCTTTACTAACAAAAACAGTATTCAAAATTAACAAAAATTAATATATAAAATGAATGTAATTTTTCTCATTTTTATATTTTTCTTGACTTTCCATGTTTGCTATAGTAAGAACATACTTCTTTTGTTGTTAGAGAAGATTATTTTGGTTAGAAGATGCCTGAAGGATGTGTCATTAGGAAGAACTCGATCAAGCCTTTCCAGTTTCCCTTGACAGTATACAATTGTGTTTAGGGAAACTGGAATGTGCCCTCTCACTGCTCCATGTAATTACCATGCAGTAAGAGATCCTTTAAATATAAATTCAATGCATATTTAGGAGCTAAGCACACTTAATTGAAAGTGCTACCAGTTGTCTATTTCTAGTGAGCTGCTAGCTAAATTGGAAAAAAATCAGTGGATTGTCCGTCCTTTACTTCAAAACCTTTAAATAACTTTGAGAAAGAGAAGTGGAAGTGGGACTTGAGAAACCATTGAGCAATATCACAGTTGTGAGTTTTACCTCCTGTCTCAGCAAAGGTTTTCCTGTCATTTCAGTAGCATAGCTTTTCACAGCCTTATTTGTTCTGATGAGAACAGTATTGTTATCAAAGTGTACCCAACCTCCTTCATTTAACATGCTGTTATTTGAGAATTTAGTTCTCAGCTCATTTCTATTTTTGCTTTGATTTTGTTTCAAATTTACTTCTAGAGATATATAATATTGACTTTATTGGATTTGTGATAGGTTGCCTTGAGATAGTTACATTATGAGGTTGCAAATAAAGCAAATTTGTTATCAAATGTAAGTAATACTTTTAAGGATGATAGTGATTAATTATAGGCTCTATTTGCTGAATTTCAAATGTTTATTATTTTTTTCAACTCCTGTGACCGCAAAGAGCTGAGCCTACCTTAAAAAAATTAATTGTCACTTATTTCCTACAATTTTTCTGTATGTTGAAGTCTATATTTCGAAAGTTAAAATCATATGACTAAAATTGTTACATGCAAATTGTCTCTCGTAGTCTGAAGAGAGCTCATACTTTTGCTAAATTTTTCATCAATGTCTTTTGTGGGTGAGTTATTCTTTCCTCAAATTGATAGACACCAGAGAGAAAATCTGAGAAAAGATAATATCCAACCAAAAACCTCAGGAATTATTTTGACACACGAGTTTGATATTTGTTTACAAATCTAGAATAAGACAAAGAAATATAGAAATATCATTGATTTAATATTTTTGAATATTTAAGAATATGTAAGAATGTCATTGCCTGAATATTTTTTTGGACATGTGGATACCATAAAAATAAACCATAGGGACTTCCCTGGTGGTGCACTGGTTAAGGGTCCGCCTGCCAATGCAGGGGACACGAGTTCTATCCCTGGTCCGGGAGCATCCCACATGTCGCGGAGCAACTAAGCCCATGTGCCACAACTACTGAGCTTGTGCGCTAGAACCTGCGAGCCACAACTACTGAAGCCTGCGAGCTTAGAGCCCATGCTCCACAACAAGAAAAGCCACTGCAGTGAGAAGCCTGTGCACCATAAGGAAGAGTAGCCCCCACTCTCCACAACTAGAGAAAGCCCGTGCACAGCGACAAAGACCCAACACAGCCAGAAATGGATAAATAAATTTATTAAAAATAAATAAAAAACCATAGACTTAAGATGGTGGTTGGGAGAATAGTACATAGAGCAAATATTAGTGCCTCTTAATTCACTAAAAAAAAAAAAATATATATATATATATATATATATGTCTTCCTTGAGACAGAGGGAAATGGATCTTCCCCTCCACCAGCCTCCTCTCCTCCATATTAATTCTTAAAATGAGATTGTAGTCAATTTGGTTCAGATAAGATGGTGTCTTAGCTCAGGCTATTATAACAAAATACCATAGACTAGGTGGCTAAAACAACAGAAATTGATTTCTCACAGTTCTGGAAGCTGAGAAGTCCAAGATCAAGGTGCCAGCAAGGTAGATTTTATTCTGAAGTCTCTTCTTCTGGTTTGTAGGCAGCCAACGTCTCCCTGTTTGCTTGTATGACCTTTTCTTTGTGGGCACATGGGGACAGAGAACAAGCTCTCTGGTATCTATTCTTATAATGGCACTAATCCCATTATAAGGGCCTCACTCTGAAGACCTCATCTAACCCTAATTATTTCCTAAAGCCCTTTCTCCCAATGTCATCACATTAAGGGTTAGAGCTTCAACATATGAATTTGAGGAGGGGGGGAGTAAACCTTTCATCTATAACAGATAATGAGATACCTTTAAAAAAATAATTTATAAACCTTAAACTTTATAGGAGCCAAGGAGGGCTGCGTCTTAAAATAATGCCTGTGATTTTCATTAAGTTCCTCTTTATGTGATGGGGAGAACACTGGCCTGACAGTCAGTACCAGACAAGTTTAAATTCTGGTTGTATACTTTTGTGTCTGTCATTGAATGATTAGTCTCTAAACATTCATGAGCAAATGTTTTGTACTCTTTGCTGTATTATGAAGTATAATAGAATCAGTGTACATGAATATGATTAAAATATAGTAAATATTCAATAAATCTTTCTAAAATACTTTTTAAATAAACCTGATAATGTATCTTATTAGACAAAAGAAACACACCATAGAACTAAGAGGCCATTAATAAAATAACTACAATTGGCCATAGATACCACAGTCAATATGTCACAAAAGGCATATCCTGTCATTTGATCTTCCCATTATTGCACTTAATTCTAAAGTCACCACATTAATTATGACCAAAAACTTGGCACAGAAAAAAAAGTTCTCTAAACAAATTATCATGTATTTAAGTCACGTACCAAGTTGAATCAGTAGTTTTACAACCATTAAGAAGGAATTTTTCCAAAGAAAACTGTCTGCAAATATGACCTGTAGGATTATAGCATGATCTCTTTTTTTTTTTTTTTTTTTTGTGGTACGCGGGCCTTGGCCTCTCCCACTGCAGAGCACAGGCTCCAGACGCGCAGGCTCAGCGGCCACGGCTCACGGGCCCAGCCGCTCCGCGGCATGTGAGATCCTCCCAGACCGGGGCACGAACCCGTGTCCCCTGCATCGGCAGGCGGACTCCCAACCACTGCGCCACCAGGGAAGCCCATAGCATGATCTCTTAAGGGAAACCATTTTTCTTGAGATTTCTAATATTTTTGTTTTTGTTGGTGGTGGTTATTTCAAGTTCTTGACCTTCTTGAGTCAAGATTCTTAGTGTGTATCTCTCACTCTGGTTGAAAATTTTCTTTAGTATGTAATGGGGAAATTAGAAAAATATATTAAAAATACTGTGATACAGAACATGTCCTCAATCTCAGCAAACCTATCATCTGGCCAGACATGAATCTATGTGTTTATGTCTAGGCCTTTGTTTGATATAACGATAATAGCTTCAGCTCATGAAGTATTTTGCTGTATTTATCTCTTGCCTAATTAAAGATAATTCCCAGAAGAAAATGGCATGAGCGGCTATTAATGAATCATTTCCAGTCACACCATTGACTAGAGTAACCAAGATAAGATTTTGGAAATGAGTACTACCTAGAAGGAAGGTAGCCTGTAAAAATAGTTTTGGTTGAAACTTGAGTCATTTTCGTTTTATCTGTGAACTTACCAAAATACAACTTAAGAAATAGTGAATAGTCTTCAACTTTAAATGACCTTTCGAAGTCCAATTGCAAAGTGTTATTTTCTGTCTTCTATTTATTTGCCTCAGATTCAGGGTGCTTTTCTCTACTGCCTTTACGTACTAGTTTTTTGAGTAAAATAAGCTGCAGAATCTCAATAAACTGATGAGGAAGAGGATGACAGACTTGTGTGTGGGAATGTTTTCTGAACAGAGAAATGGGTATGTCAATTTGCATCTGAATTGTGAATTACACCATCAGGTAGCAGAGAATCTCTGGAGACATAAGCTAATTCGCCAACTGACAAAAGAGGTTCCAGGTTTTGGACACAAGATGTAGTGACACCAAGGCAATCTGACCTGTCCCATGGCGTTTTATATCATGTCATGATGATATTACAAAACACAGGGAAAGCTCTTTAAATGATTTGCTACATCATCTTACACCATGGGTTCACATATAATATAAATGGCTGCTGATCAATTTGAATTAGTATAACTGCTACCAGACAGTTACAAACAGAAACAATAGTATATTCAAACGGTCCTTAGTTAGAAATGCAGTAGGACAGAGAGAGAACCAAAATTAAATGTGACACCAAAAATTCTGGGTTAAGAATCTGGGGCAGCGGTCTACCTTGCATTTGACTTAAATTAGATTTGAGTAGATTAGGTGGTACTAACAGGCTTGTGGCACAAATTCATGTTGAATGATTCTAGAAGATCACAAAATAGCTATGAGGAGACAGGGTGATCATCCTATACTGTGGGAAAAATATTACTAATACATGTATTAGAATCTAACATTCCTCATTTGTTTGACATTCTTTAGCTTTCTTTTATTGAGGGGGTTTTGAAATGGAACGCATTCCTTACCCCAAATTATGCCTGTGTGATTGAATAGTTGAAATAGTGTTGTCAGAAGTGATCAACAAAAATAATAAACGAAAGTTTGGGGCCACAATACTGTACAGCTCCAGAGGGACACTATTTGCATTGTGTTATCTATTAAAAATAAGAAATACACTTACTCTGTATTTTATCTAAAAAATAAAAGAATTTACTATTGCATCATATGCACACATCTATTGTGCAATCATGTCCCTTTGCAGGATTTTAAACATAGATTGATCACATAGTACTTACCTTTAGGATGGTTTATTTAAGGCAGGTCCCACTAAAAGTCATAATATCTTTATAGGGGGAATAAGGTGAATGGAAGTTGTTAATGGAAAGAAAAACAAAAGATCTTTTTAAGCTATCTTATTAACTATCTTATTTAAGTATATAATCTTTCTTTCTCCCTGGCAGAGAAGTCTTTTTTTTTATTGCTTATATAACTGGCCCCTGCACTTTCAATTAAATATCATGTTCTTATACACTTCTCTTTATGTTTTCTTTCCTTCTTTATGGTTAAGGTTCATAACCACCTTAGTCCTCTGAGAAATGGAGGAGACATAACACTTAAAATATGCTGAGAAAGAGGAGACCTTCAGAATACTGTGACTTGAAGGATGTAAGGGCTGTCATCATGTTTTCACCAGTCCCTGCACAAAGATTTCTTGGCAGGAGAAAGCCAAGGAGAGAAAAAAAAATCATAGACTACTGATGTTTAACCTTTCAGATCTTTGTCATAGGTGACTCCAAAGCTGATCTATGAAACTACCCTATTCCCCACAACCCTGGAGAGAGCCAGTAAAGTTGGGCTCAATATTTCTTGTTACAATTCCAATAGTACTATCTTGGGAAGAGAATATTTCCAAGAAAATATGTTCAATTCTGGAAATGCTAATGGGTTGGCAACATTCCTCCAAGTCTTTCTAGCTTGAGGGAAGGAATGAGGGCAGAGTGCAGCAAGTTACAGGGAATACTTGCATTTCCTAAGTTCTCCAAATTGCTTACCTATTAATCCCCAGTGCTTTGCTTTCCTGTGAAACTAGTCCCATTCCTGGGAATTTGCAATTGCTCTAAAGGATAAGGTGGTGCTGGGGACAGGCTATTACCTCTATGTGTGTATGTAAAACTCACATATGCACTCACCCCAAATCACACATTTGTTTTCCAACCAGAAAAGAGGAAGTAGATTGAGATTCAAGTTTCTTTAGGGACACGATCATGCTGAGAGGCAAATGAATGGCCACTGTGGGGAATTTATTTCTCCTGCTGAAAAAGCAAAGGCTAATAATAATTGAGGTTGATTTGCAAAATGCACAGCTTTACAATGATCATATGATACCTAGTAATTTTGAAATTGAGGTAAAAAAAGGAAGCACTTCAGAGCCGGAATTATGAAAATCAAGAAGTCGCTTAAAATATTTGAGAGTGTGCTTAGAGAATCAAATGCCATATGCTTTACTTGCTTCTGAAGAGAAATCGTGTTTTCTGTTGGAACAAATTACACACACAGGTGTTTGATACAGGGCTTATAAGCTATCAAGAGGAGCCAGAATGTTTGGGGTTGGGGGTAGGAGGTGTTAATTTGGGGAAGGTGGTACCGGGGGAGGATGGAAAGAACAGAACAGAACAAGTAAAAAAAAAAAAAAGAAGTTTCTTAGCCATATTTGCAAACCGGGTGGAGTTGTTAGAATTAGAATTTACCACCTGAGTGCAAACCAACCTTGATTTATGCAGTCAAATTAGGATTCTACTTCTCAGCTACTTTTCTTATGAGTCGCTGGTATGAGAGAAATGAGAGAAATAATAGAATTAACATACATATTTGCTTTTTCTATATCTATTTCTGCCTATTTTGTAAAAACAACACATAAAGCTAGTATATTTCCCACTCACAGGTCCCAATGGAATTAAGTATCACCCATTTAATTGATGAGTAAACTGAGACAGATTTTAGTTGACTGCAGTATGTATACAGCATGTGTGACTGCAGTAACACACATTGCTTCTCATATTGACAGTTGCTGACACATAAAGTCGTCAATGTCTGATACATAAGGCATCAATAGAGTAATCTCTCTGGGGAAATATACAATACTGTTTTTGAGATGGAGTCTATAATGAAATGTTATCAATGCAGATTGACCCAGTTTCATAAAATAAGATAGATGGTTTAACATTTCAAAGTCCTGGCTCCAGGATATCAAAAAACAAAAAGTCAAAAACTGTTTAGAGAGAACACGGCCCACTCCACATATTTTATTATACTACATTGGCTTTTCTTACTAATATGTAAACTGTCATGGTTCAGTCTATGTGACACCAAAACATCAGATGGAAAGAATAAATTTAGCCCTATTCAGTAATATACCTTATAGAAGTAAGTTGTTTAAAATCATCAGAAAAATTCTTTGGAGGAAAGACTCTCACAACTGGTCTGCATAAAATAGTCTGTGTCTACCTTTAGTCTCCCTTTAGCCTCTTTTCCAGTAAGGAGGGTTTCAGAAACAAGAACTATTTTGAACAAAATGTATAACTTTTAAAATCTCTGAAAGCATAATTTAAAAAATACATTCAAATCAGTTGAATATGAATTATCTACAACAAACAGAAAATTAACCATTTTAATTCTCACAATTATTTTAATTATGACAAATTTTCTTAATTTTAAAGCAAACGTTTATTATCCATGAATGTAGAATGTTTAAATATTTATTATTTCTGTCTCATTAAATATTAAATTATTAAGTTCATTTCCATTGTTATTTATTTTCTGAAACTACACAACTCATGTTTTGTGCTCTGTTAAAGATAATTTTTTTTAATTAAGCAAAAATAATTGAGTATTAGAAAATTCCTTAAGAGTTTCTTGAAGAAATTAACCAATGGCAAAAATAATAGGATGTTAAAATCCTGAGACAAACAATCATTTTTATTGTTGATAACTTGTACCAAAGCCAATGTCCTAGAAACCCAATATGATAATACCTTTATTCTCAGTGTATTCAAAAATAAACCCATTGGTGGTTTTTGAAGGGAAGCATTCATAATTGGTTTGAATAACCTGAAAATGCTGGTAAACATATTTTGACTTATCTTCTATCCATTTTTTGATAGAATATTGTAATTCTAGAAATCAGATGAATTGAAAAACATTAAGAAAGATAATATGTTATTTTGGACGTGGGTTATTAGTGATATTTGAATCTTGAAGGAGTGTAAAACTCTATAAAATGTATTTTTTGCTCTGATTATAACTACTTGAAAATATGTGTGGAGGTAGAGCAAAGGGGTTGAACTCCAGTGACTTGTTACTAGTAAATTCCCAAACTAGATGGCTCAATAGCATATAACCACCCCAATCTTTACTAATTTTACAAATATAAGAGCTGCTGATAATTATGGCATAAATAGCTCAATAATAAAAAGAGATACATTTGAACAATAATTTTATTTTCCCTGTATAATTCATTGTCTTTGCTTTCTTCCATAGATGTATTTACTCCAGTACAAATGGATAGTTTCTTTACCCTTTATCAGACTTGTGACTTTATTTACAGGATTTTAAAATATAGTTTAGAAAATAAGGGAATAATTGCTTAATGTGGACAATTTTACAATGTTGAATAGTAATAGAATTAGAAGCATTTAAAAGATGTGGACATTTTTCTTTCTTATAACAGATCCTCTGTCAGGATAATAATTGATCTAAGTTCATAATGGATTACTACCTTGTTCATCTTATTTTTTTTTACTGAGGATTAGTTCTAATAGGGGCAGAGGGGAGTTGGGAAAGATCTTTTCTTTAAAATAGTTCTCCTAGATAACCAATAATAGGCAGAAATTTTCCTCATTATTATTGGTTGCTACTTTTTATTGTAATTATTACTAATGAAAGTCTTAAATTTATGTCCCTTTAAGATATTAAATAACTTCTTTTAATTTTTTTTTGCGGTACGCGGGCCTCTCACCGCTGTGGCCTCTCCCGTCGCGGAGCACAGGCTCCGGACGCGCAGGCTCAGCGGCCATGGCTCACAGGCGCAGCCGCTCCGCGGCATGTGGGATCTTCCCGGACCGGGGCACGAACCCGCGTCCCCTGCATTGGCAGGCGGACTCTCAACCACTGCGCCACCAGGGAAGCCCAACTTCTTTTAATTTTAATGTGGGCTATGTGTGTATAAGTTTTAGTACTGAGTGGGATTGATTATCCCACTCAGTACTAAATAATTGCTTTATTTTAAAGCAATAAAATATTGCTTTATTTTTTTTTAAGAAAATCATCTAGTGATCTTTAAAGGTAAAGAGTTTGACAGCTTAGCTCAAATTCAAAAGATCTTTATTTGCTACTTAAAATTAAGTTATGAACTTAAGGTGTACCATTACAGATATACTTCAAAAAGGCAAATAGATTTCCACTAAAAAATTTTCAAGACTAAAAACATGGCATGAAAAATGCATTTAGTATTTTCTTCAATAGCTATGTTCTAATAAAAATAGATATGGGTGTATAATTAAAAATTTAGAAGTCCAATTATTATTTTAATCTTGGTGGGCTCTTTCCTCCATTTATCTTCAGTGAGGTTTGTAAAATACTCGTGGTACAAATCTTCAAAATCTGGAATTAACTAGTTGGATTTTTCTTTTCTTTCATTGGTTAAAATAGTTCGAAATTTAGGACCAATTATTGTGTTTCTTTTCTCTCTGACTTTACTGGCAATTATTTTCTAGCAACAGATTAACTGTACAAATAAAGTTTACTTATAGATTACATACTGAAAAAGTCATAAGTGGAATTTTAGCTATGATACTTATTTAAGAAGATAAAACCTAAAGTGTTCTGTTTGAGATCAAGTCATATAATTTTCAGTGAATATCTAGGTAACATTGTCAGAGACTAATTGATAACTAAAATAATTATAACCGAAGGCATTAATCGTTTCAAAAAGAATACCATTTCCAGACTGTGGATTTCAGCCAGAACAGAAACCAGACCAATATGGGACCACATTTGGCTGACTCAGTATAACAACACTGAGATGTGATGGTGTTGGCATAATGACATCATCACTCTCTCGGGACCAATCATTTGGAATGCAGGTGGCAGTGCTAGACTGATCTCATTGGAAAATAGTTAACCCATACAAACCAGTTTTTTTCAGGGTCTGTGACTACATGATCTGTCCATCCTCATCACTGTAATAAAAGATCTACAGAAGTAGCATTATAATATTAAGTTTAAGATGTTATAGGTAATCTAGGACCAAATCTCCTACTTGCCAATGAAAGCATCTATTCGGGTATTAATTAAAACTTTAAATACCAGTTGGACCAAGGTATTGTAGAAAACCCTAACAGTCAGCATGTGTAGATTACCATTACCTTTCTGGCATCTATTCAATAGAACAATTTATTTTCTCTCTTCCTCCCTCCTTCCTTCCCTCCCTTCACCCTTCCTTCCTTCTTTCTTATGGACAATGTATCAATAGTATCAAAATTTAATGATATAAACTGCTAAGATGTGGAAAGAGTTGTGTAAACTGAATTAATTTTCCTCTATGTGACTTCACAATTTGGGGTAGATATATTACAATTGTAAAGATACAGATGTACAATATAATTTTTTTTAATTCTAATTTCTTTCTGTTTTTTTTTTTCAATATACATCTAAAAATAAAACCACCAACGTTAAAAATTTCCTTAAGATCCAATTTGAGCTTTTGGTTCAGAGTTTGGTTGGTGCCACATCCAGATATGTGACTAAATAGTCATTAAAGATCCAAACCTAGTGCAGACCTGATTCAGGTCTTTTCAGTGTTTTATCCCTTCAAGCTATCTGATTCCTTGATGTGTCTGCATTTACACATTTGTTCTAAATGTCTATGGATGCTCAATGCATCAAGACAGAAAACCCTGGAATCTAAAAGGAAGAATAAATTACATAACTGATTAATACTAATTATTGTTTGCTTAGTAATTATCCCTAAGTTTTCAAGGAAATGTTGCTATTTTTCTTACACACAGTGAAAATACATATGGACAATCTTTTGCTACAACAGCATCCAGATGAATTTTATTTTATAAAGTAGAGAGCTAAACAATTTATGGAAAGGGCAATAATTTACTGAAAGATAGAGGGTATTTATTTTCTTTAGGAAATTAGTTTATTCTGAGTTAGGTAAGTTATCAAAGGGAGAAGAAAGTTGAGTATCTATTTGTGGCCATCATTTAAAATTCATGCCATTTCCTTCTCACCGTCACTCATTACAAAAAGCACCACTCACTATGTAAGGTTCTGCAAGTAAAAGTTCTTCCGCTTGCATGGCCTTAAGAGAGCCTTGCAATGACAGATGGTTTGGTTAATTACAAAGTTAAACTTTATGCTATTGAGACATAATTTCAGTGAATAATATTTTCCAGACAGAGTTTAATAAGCAGCTTGTGGTTGAGTAGCCTTTTGCCCAAAAAAGGGAAGCAGGTTTCTGTGACTACCTTCTGCATTCAGAGAGCATGAGAGTAGAGGATGTTAACTTGACCACCCTAGGAACTGAGTTCCAGTAACCTTATCAGAGCCTAACAGAGTGATCCCACCCTAAATGTTGTGAAAGAAGGACTGTTGAAATAGCACCTGGCATTTCACCCTGAACTCCTATAACACTTGCTGATTCACTGACCACAGTGAGGGGAAAGTACACTGGATGTTCAGCTGGCCTTCCTGGGTGAGTCCTGCTGGTAAACATGGACTCATCTGAGAAATCACAGGTTTTAACATTTACATTACAGAAACGTTGATTTATTTTTGAAATGTGGTAAAGCAAATCACTTTTTAAAAGGTTGAAATTTACAAAGGTAAAAACTAGAAATCTAAATATTTGTAAAAGGAATGTCTTTTACAGTCATGGATCCTTTTATTGTTGTTGTTTATGTATTTTCTTAATGAACAGTAGTTGGGATGATTAGTATCTAGTATAAGCAGAAGCCTACTTTTTGGTGAACAGATTTTCTCCAGGTAATTTGAGAAGACTCTGCTTAACTATATTTGACAAATTTGAATGAGTTACAGAGAAGAGGTTTCATACTGAGGCCACGAGTTCTGACATTGTTAGTTTTAGAAATAGTGTCTGCTCTGAGTAGAACAAAGGAGAACTTACTTGGATCTGTAAGAATTTAGAAAATTAGTAATATATTCAAGTTATACAAGATTTTACTTTAAGTTTTTCTGTATGTTTTGGAAAAAAAAAAAACTATAGCTATACATGTAAATACTAGACTTACAGGGGACCAATCTACACTTGTTGCTTGTTCTTTATGAAACAGACAAAAAGAAATTAAGCTGATTTTCCCTCCAATAAATTGATGACTGCTTTTACTAAATCAAAAGCATAGAAAAATTCAGAGTAACTAGATGATAAATTAACTGCCATCCAGGAAACATTCAAATGATCATCCTATTCATGAAAATTCTCCTGTTCAATTCTCTTAATCATGTCTTCAGTAGGTTTTTTTTGGAAATGTTAGCTACATAATGGCGTAATCATTTTTTTTCATCTTTATATTACGATAAGAAATTTTTCACTGTGTAGCATATTTTGAATGGAAAATGTTTAAATCAGTAAATGACTAGACTCAGACTTCGTAGAATATAACTATCAAAATTTAAATCAATTCAACAAATACTTGCTACTTCTATAAAATATTATTTAGCTAACAGAATCTACAGATTATATATATATATACTCCCTGAATTAAAAAAAAATTACTCTATTTTTAATGGTGATAACAGACTGTGGTCTAATGGCCTAGGGGAAGAGTTGTGATAAATGACTTATAAAATTTATTAGAAAATGGTCACAAAAGGACAGAAACCACAATTTCTATGATTAGAATATTTCTATAAGCTAGTGGAAGAGTAAATGAAAAAAGTGAATCAACCTATATTGTGTTCCTGTTAAATGTGCTGTATATTGTTGCATTTTATCTTAAAGAAATGGGCAAGAACTTAGAAAACTAAGGCTCAGGGCAATTGTTAAACTGTTTAGGACAAACAGAATTGATACCAGTCTTAGTGATTTGTAACGAGTGTCTTTGTGTAAGTATGTTTAATTTTTAAAATCAGCTATGTTGAAGCATAATATTCATTCAATAAAATGCACCCATTTTAAGCATATTAAAAAGATGTGCATAGGGCTTCCCTGGTGGCGCAGTGGTTGAGAGTCCGCCTGCCGATGCAGGGGACACGGGTTCATGCCCCGGTTCAGGAATATCCCACATGCTGCAGAGTGGCTGGGCCCATGAGCGATGGCCGCTGAGCCTGCGCGTCCGGAGCCTGTGCTCCGCAACGGGGGAGGTCACAATAGTGAGGCACATAGATAACCACCACCACAATTAATATAGAAGCTTTTCATCAACTCAGAAAGTTTCTTTGTGTCCCAAACTAGTCAACCTCCTTCTGCCAATCAACCCCAAGAAACCACTGATCTGCTCTTTCTGTAGCCGTGTACATTGCTTCATCTATAATTCTGCACTGGTAGCATCATACAATTTATACTTTTTAGTGTCTGGCTAATTTAACTAAGTATAGTGGTTTTGAGATTCATCCATGTTGTATCATGTATCAGTGGTTCTCCCTTTCTTTTCCTTTTCCTTTCAATAAATTCCATTGTATTCCATTGTATAAGTTTACCACAATTTGTTTATCCACTCATCTGCTGATAGACATTTGGATTGTACCCAGTTTTCAACTGTTATGAATAAAGCTTCTTTATTTCCTTACAAGGTTTTTATGGTGTGTGTGGACATATGTTTTCATTTGTGCTAGGTAAATACCCAGAAGTGGAATTGCTAAGTCATATGAAAAGTACAGGGTTTTTCTTCTCTCTCTTTTTTTTTTTTTTTTTACATCTTTTTTGGAGTATAATTGCTTTACAATGGTGTGTTAGTTTCTGCTTTATAACAAAGTGAATCAGTTATACATAAAACCCCATATCTCTTCCCTCTTGCATCTCCCTCCCTCCCACCCTCCCTATCCCACCCCTCTAGGGGTGGCCTTTGATGATGGCCATTCTGACCAGTGTGAGATGATATCTCATTGTAGTTTTGATTTGCATTTCTCTAATGATTAATGATGTTGAGCACTCTTTCATGTGTTTGTTGGCAATCTGTATAACTTCTTTGGAGAAATGTCTATTTAGGTCTTCTTCCCATTTTTGGATTGGGCTGTTTGTTTTCTTGATATTGAGCTGCATGAGCTGTGTGTAAATTTTGGAGATTAATCCTTTGTCAGTTGCTTCATTTGCAAATATTTTCTCCCATCCTCAGGGTTGTCTTTTCATCTTGTTTATGGTTTCCTTTGCTGTGCAAAAGCTTTTAAGTTTCACTAGGTCCCATTTGTTTATTTTTGTTTTTATTTCCATTTCTATAGGAGGTGGGTCGAAAAGGATCTTGCTGTGATTTATGTCATAGAGTGTTCTGCCTATGTTTTCCTCTAAGAGTTTGATAGTGTCTGGCCTTACATTACCGTCTTTAATCCATTTTGAGGTTTTTTATGTGTGTATGGTGTTCGGGAGTGTTCTAATTTCATTGTTTTGCATGTAGCTGTCCAGTTTTCCCAGCACCACTTATTGAAGAGGCTGCCTTTTCTCCATTGTATATTCTTGCCTCCTTTATCAAAGATAAAGTGACCATATGTGCGTGGGTTTATCTCTGGGCTTTCTATCCTGTTCCATTGAACTATATTTCTGTTTTTGTGCCAGTACCATGCTTTCTTGATTACTGTAGCTTTGTAGTACAGTCTGAAGTCAGGGAGCCTAATTCCTTCAGCTCTGTTTTTCTTTCTCAAGATTGCTTTGACTATTCAGGATCTTTTGTGTTTCCATATAAATTGTGAAATTTTTTGTTCTAGTTCTGTGAAAAATGCCATTGGTAATTTGATAGGGATTGCATTGAATCTATAGATTTCTTTGGGTAGTATGGTCATTTTCATTTTCACACTTGATTCTTCCAATCCAAGAACATGATATATCTCTTCATCTATTTGTATCATCTTTAATTTCTTTCATCAGTGTCTTATAATTTTCTGCATACAGGTCTTTTGTTTCCTTAGGCAGGTTTATTCCTAGGTATTTTATTCTTTTTGTTGCAATGGTAAAAGGGAGTGTTTTCTTAATTTCACTTTCAGATTTTTCATCATTAGTGTACAGGAATGCAAGGGATTTCTATGCATTAATTTTGTATCCTGCTACTTTACCAGATTCATTGATTAGCTCTAGTAGTTTTCTAGTAGCATATTTAGGATTCTCTATGTATAGTATCATGTCATCTGCAAGCAGTGACAGCTTTACTTCTACGTTTCCAATTTGGATTCCTTTTATTTCTTTTTCTTCTCTGATTGCTGTGGCTAAGACTTCCAAAACTATATTGAATAATAGTGGTGAGAGGGGGCAACCGTGTCTTGTTTCTGATCGTAGAGGAAATGCTTTCAGTTTTTCACCATTGAGAATGATGTTGGCTGTGATTTGTCGTATATGGCCTTTATCATGTTGAGGTAAGTTCCCTCTATGCCTACTTTCTGGAGGGTTTTTATAATAATTGGGTGTGAATTTTGTTGAAAGCTTTCTCTGCATCTTTTGAGATGATCATATGGTTTTTCTCCTTCAGTTTATTAATATGGTGTATCACATTGATTGATTTGTGTATATTGAAGAATCTTTGCATTCCTGGGATAAACCCCACTTGACCATGGTGTATGATCCTTTTAATGTGCTGTTGGATTCTGTTTGCTAGTATTTTCTTGAGTATTTTTGCATCTATGTTCATCAGTGATATTGGCCAGAAGTTTTCTTTCTTTGTGACATCTTTGTCTGGTTTTGGTATCAGGGTGATGGTGGCCTCATAGAATGAATTTGGGAGTCTTCCTCCCTCTGCTATATTTTGGAAGAGTTTGAGAAGGATAGGTGTTAGCTCTTCTCTAAATGTTTGATAGAATTTGCCTGTGAAGCCATGTGGTCCTGGGCTTTTGTTTGTTGGAAGATTTTTAATCACAGTTTCAATTTCAGTGCTTGTGATTGGTCTGTTCATATTTTCTGTTTCCTCCAGATTCAGTCTTGGCAGGTTGTGCATTTCTAAGAATTTGTCCATTTCTTCCAGGTTGTCCATTTTATTGACATATAGTTGCTTGTAGTAATCTCTCATGATCCTTTGTATTTCTGCAGTGGCAGTTGTTACTTCTCCTTTTTTATTTCTAATTCTGTTGATTTGATTCTTATCCCTTTTTTTCTTGATGAGTCTGGCTAACGGTTTATCAATTTTGTTTATCTTCTCAAAGAACCAGCTTTTAGTTTTATTGATCTTTGCTATTGTTTCCTTCACTTCTTTTTCACTTATTTCTGATCTGATCTTTATGATTTCTTTCCTTCTGCTAACTTTGGGGGTTTTCTGTTCTTCTTTGTCTAATTGCTTTAGGTGTAAGGTTAGGTTGCTTCTTTGAGATGTTTCTTGTTTCTTAAGGTAGGATTGTATTGCTATAAACTTCCCTCTTAGAACTGCTTTTGCTGCATCTCATAGGTTTTGGGTCGTCGTGTTTTGTCATTTGTTTCTAGGTTTTTTTTTGATTTCCTCTTTGATTTCTTCAGTGATCTCTTGGTTATTAGGTAATGTATTGTTTAGCCTCCATGTGTTTGTGTTTTTTAGATTTTTTCCTGTAATTGATATATAATCTCATAACGTTGTGGTCAGAAAAGATACTTGATACAATTTCAATTTTCTTAAATTTACCAAGGCTTGATTTGTGACCCAATATATGCTCTATCCTGGAAAATGTTCCATGAGCACTTGAGAAGAAAGTGTGTTCTGTTGTTTTTGGATGGAATGCCCTATAAATATCAGTTAAGTTCATCTTGTTTAATGTATCATTTAAAGCTTGTATTTCCTTATTTATTTTCATTTTGGATGATCTGTCCATTGGTCAAAGTGGCATGTTAAAGTACCCTACTATGATTGTGTTACTGTCGATTTCCCCTTTTATGGCTGTTAGTATTTGCCTTATGTATTGAGGTGCTCCTATCTTGGGTGCACAAATATTTACAATTGTTATATCTTCTTATTGGATTGATCCCTTTATCATTATGTAGTGTCCTTCTTTGTCTCTTGTAATAGTCTTTGTTTTAAAGTCTATTTTGTCTGATATGAGAATTGCTACTCCAGCTTTCTTTTGATTTCCATTTGTATGGAATATCTTTTTCCATCCCCTCACTTTCAGTCTGTATGTGTCCCTAGGTCTGAAGTGGGTCTCTTGTAGACAGCATATATATGGGTCTTGTTTTTGTATCCATTCAGCCAGTCTATGTCTTTTTGGTGGAAGCATTTAATCCATTTACTTTTAAGGTAATTATATGTATGTTCTGATTGCCAGTTTCTTAATGGTTTTGTGTTGGATATTGTAGGTCTTTTCCTTCTCTTGTCTCTCCGGCCTAGAGAAGTTCCTTTAGCATTTGTTGTAAAGCTGGTTTGGTGGTGCTGAATTCTCTCAGCTTTTGCTTGTCTGTAAAGGTTTTAATTTCTCCGTTAAATCTGAATGAGATCCTTGCTGAGTAGAATAATCTTGGTTGTAGGTTTTTCCCTTTCATCACTTTCAAGATGTCCTGCCACTCCCTTCTGACTTGCAGAGTTTCTGCTGAAAGATCAGTTGTTAACCTTATGGGAGTTCCCTTTTATGTTATTTGTTGTTTTTCCTTTGCTGCTTTTAGTACTTTTTCTTTGTATTTAATTTTATTTATTTATTTATTTATTTATTTTTGCAGTACATGGGCCTCTCACTGTTGTGGCCTCTCGCATTGCGGAGCACAGGCTCTGGACGTGCAGGCTTAGCAGCCATGGCTCATGGGCCTAGCCTCTTCGTGGCATGTGAGATCTTCCCGGACCGGGGAACGAACCCGTGTCCCCTGCATCGGCAGGCGGACTCTCAACCACTGTGCCACTGGGGAAGCCCTGTATTTAATTTTTGATAGTTGGATTAATATGTGTCTTGGTGTGTTTCTCCTTGGATTTATCCTGTATGGGACTCTCTGTGCTTCTTGGACTTGATTAACTATTTCCTTTCCCATATTAGGGAATTTCTCAACTATAATCTCTTCAGATATTTCCTCAGTCCCTTTTTTTTCTCCTCTTCTTCTGGGACTCCTATAATTCGAATGTTGGTGCATTTAATGTTGTTCCAGAGGTCTCTGAGTCTGTCCACAGTTCTTTTCATTCTTTTTTCTTTATTCTGCTGTGCAGTAGTTCTTTCCACTATTTTATCTTCCAGGTCACTTATCTGTTCTTCTGCCTCAGTTATTCTGCTATTGATCCCTTCTAGAGAATTTTTAATTTCATTTATTGTGTTTTTCATCACTGTTTGTTTGCTCTTTAGTTTTTCTAGGTCCTTGTTAAACGTTTCTTGTATTTTCTCCATTCCATTTCCAAGATTTTGGATCTTTACTATCATTATTCTGAATTCTTTTTCAGGTAGACTGCCTATTTCCTCATTATTTGTTAGGTGTGGTGGGTTTTTACCTTGCTCTTTGATCTGCTGTGTGTTTCTCTGTCTTCGCATTTTGCTTAACTTACTGTGTTTGTGGTCTCCTTTTCGCCAGCTGCAGGTTCGTAGTTCCCATTGTTTTTGTTTTTGTTTTTGTTTTTGTTTTGCGGTATGCGGGCCTCTCACTGTTGTGGCCTCTCCCATTGTGGAGCACAGACTCTGGACGCGCAGGCTCAGCGGCCATGGCTCACGGGCCTAGCCACTCTGCGGCATGTGGGATCTTCCTGGACCGGAGGAGAAACCTGCATCCCCTGCATCGGCAGGTGTAAGGGACTCTCAAGCACTGCGCCACCAGGGAAGCCCTCGTAGTTCCCATTGTTTTTGGTGTCTGTCCCCAGTGGCTAAGGTTGGTTCAGTGGGTTGTGTAGGCTTCCTGGTGGAGGGGACTAGTGCCTTTGTTCAGGTGGATGAGGCTGGATCTTGTGTTTCTGGTGGGCAGGTCCACATCTGGTGGTGTGTTTTGGGGTGTCTGTGACCTTATTTTGATTTTAGGCAGCCTCTCTGCTAATGGGTGGGGCTGTGTTCCTGTCTTGCTGGTTGTTTGGCATAGGATGTCCAACACTGTAGCTTGCTGGTCATTGAGTGGAGCTGGGTCTTGGCATTGAGATGGAGATCTCTGGGAGATTTTCGCCGTTTGATATTACGTGGAGCTGGGAGGTCTCTGGTGGACCAATGTCCTGAACTTGGCTCTCCCACCTCAGAGGCACAGCCGTGACACCTGGCTGGAGCACCAAGAGCCTGTCATCCACATGGTTCAGAATAAAATGGAGAAAGAAAGAAAGAAAGAAAGAAGATAAAATAAATAAAATGAAATAAAATAAGATAAAATAGTTATTAAAATAAAAAATATTAAAAAACTTTTTAAAGTAATAAAGAAAAAATAGAAAGAAAGAAAGAGAGCAACCAAACCAAAAAACAAATCCACCAATGATAATAAGTGCTAAACTATACCAAAAAAAAAAAAGGACAGACAGAACCCGAGGACAAATGGTAAAAGCAAAGCTATACAGACAAATCACACACAGAAGCATACACATACACGCTCACAAAAAGAGAAGAAGGGAAATATATATATTTATCATTGCTCCTTAAGTCCACCTCCTCAATTTGGGATGATTTATTGTATATTCAGGTATTCCACAAATGCAGGGTACATCAAGTTGATTGTGGAGATTTAATCCACTGCTCCTGAGGCTGCTGGGAGAAATTTCTCTCTCTCTTCTTTGTTCACACAGCTCCTGGGGTTCAGCTTTGGATTTGGCCCTGCCCCTGCAAGTAGGTAGCCTGAGGGCATCTGTTCTTCGCTCACACAGGACGGGGTTAAAGGAGCAGCTCATTAGGGAGCTCTGGCTCACTCAGGGTGCACGGGGCAGGAGGGCACGGAATGCGGGGCGAGGCTGCAGCGGCTTAGACTGGCATGATGTTGCAACAGCCTGAGGTGCACCGTGTGTTCTCCTGGGGAAGTTGTCCCTGGATCACGGGACCCAGGAAGTGGTGGGCTGCACAGGCTCCCAGGAGGGGAGGTGTGGATAGTGACCTGTGCTCGCACACAGGCTTCTTGGTGGCTGCAGCAGCAGCTTTAGCATCTCATGCCTGTCTCTGGGGTCCGTGCTGATAGCCGCGGCTCACGCCCATCTCTGGAGCTCATTTATACTGTGCTCTGAATCCCCTCTCGTCGCGCTCCAGGACACAAAGAGGCAGGACAAAGTCTCTTGCCTCTTCGGCAGCTCCAGACTTTTTCCAGGACTCCCTCCCGGCTAGCTGTGGTGCACTAGTCCCTTCAGGCTGTGTTCACGCAGCCAACCCCAGTCCTCTCCTTGGGATCAGACCTCAGAAGCCCGAGCCTCAGCTCCCAGCCCCCACCCACTACAGTGGGTGAGCAGACAAGCCTCTCGGGCTGGTGAGTGCTGGTCCGCACCGATCCTCTGTGCGGGAATCTCTCCACTTTGCCCCCCGCACCCCGGTTGCTGTGCTCTCCTCCATGGCTCTGAAACTTTCCCCCTCTGCCACCCGCAGTCTCCGCCCGCAAAGGGGCTTCCTAGTGTGTGGGAAACCTTTCCTCCTTCACAGCTCCCTCCCACTGGTGCAGGTCCCATCCCTATCCTTTTGTCTCTGTTTATTCTTTTTTCTTTTGCCCTACCCAGGTACATGGGGAGTTTCTTGCCTTTTGGGAGGTCTGAGGTCTTCTGCCAGCGTTCAGTAGGTGTTCTGTAGGAGTTGTTCCACATGTAGATGTATTTCTGATGTATCTGTGGGGAGGAAGGTGATCTCCACGTCTTACTCTTCCACCATCTTGAAGCTCCTCCCCTATAGATTTAATTGTATAAGAAATGAGCAAACAGCTCTCCAAAATGAATGAGTACATCCATTTTTCAATCAGAAATGCATGAGATTTCCAGTTGCTCCACATCTTCACTATTACTTGATTGTCAGGATTTCATTTTTTGTTCTGTTTTATTTGCTTGTTTGTCTTTGGCATTCTTTTAAGGATGCAGTGTTTTCTCATTTGGTTTTAATTTGATGACTGATGATGTTGAGCATATTTCTATGTGCTTACTGGCCATTTGTATTGCTTCCTTTTTGAATTGTTATTTCTCATAATTTGTCCTTAATAGGGTCCTTTGTCTTTTTTTTAATATATTCTGCATACAACATTTTGTTAGATATACGTATTGTGAATATTTTTTCCCAGGCACTGGCATTCCTTTTCATTTTCTTAACAATGTTTTGTTTTTGTTTTGTTTTTTTTTTGCGGTACGCGGATCTCTCACTGTTGTGGCCTCTCCTGTTACGGAGCACAGGCTCCAGACGTGTGGGCTCAGCGGCCGTGGCTCATGGGCCCAGCTGTTCCACAGCATGTGGGATCTTCCCAGACCGGGACACTAACCCGTGTCCCCTGCATCAGCAGGCGGACTCTAAACCACTGTGCCACCAGGGAAGCCCAACAATGTTTTCTGAAGAGCAGAATATTTTAATTTTGCTAAGTTCAATTTATCATTTTCTCTAATGATTAATGAGTTTTTCTTTTGAGTAAATATTTGCTTACCCTAAGGTTTTGAAGCTTCTTTTCTCTCCTCTTTTCTACCAGAGTTTTATTATTTTAGCTTTTATATTTAGTTCTTTGATCCATTTGGGGTTAATTTTTGTATATGGATGAAGAGAAAAGTTGACGTTTATTTTTTTTTTCACTTAGATATACAATTTTCCAGCACCATTTTTTGAAAAGGCTATGTTTTCTCCATTGAATTGCTTTGGCACCATTGTCAGAAATTAAATGACCTACAGATATTCTGTTAGATTGATCAATGTCTATTACCAACATCATACAATCTTGATTATATTAGCTTTATAGGATGCTATTAAAGTAGGTTGTATATGTCTCCCAGAATTGTTTTTCTTTTCTAAATTGTTTTGAATAACCTATTGATATATTCTTTGCTTTCAGAACCAGCTTTTTAATTTACACACACACACACACACACACACACACACAATGATTGTTGGGATTTTTCTTTGTGTTGCATTGAATTAATAGAGTAAATTGGATGAGTTAACATCTTAACAAAATTTATTCTTTCAATGCATGGAACATTTATTTATTTAATAAGTTTGGGGTATAGGTTTTTCACATTTTTTTTAAATTTATCACTAACGTTTCCATATTTATGGCACATTAATTACTATTTTTAAAATTTATTTTTCCAACTATTCATTGAGGATTATAGAAACACAATTGATTTTTTTGCATATTGACGTTACATCCCAAGAACTCAGTAAGTTATTAGTTCTACTGGTATTTCTGTAGATTTCTAGAATTTTGTATGCATAAGAATATGTGTTCTCCAAATAAATACAATATTATTTCTTCTGTTCCAATATTTAAGTCTTTTATTTATTTTTCTTGTCTTAATGCACAGGCTAAGGCATCCAGTATGATAATCCATACAAGTACTAAGAGGAAGCATTCTTGCCTTATTTCAGTCTTGAAAGAAATTATACACAGTCATTCCTTGGTGATATCGTGGGTTCAGATCACAGCAATAAAGTAAATATCAAAAATAAGTCACACATTTTTTTTTGGTTTCCCAGTGCATATGAAAGTTATATTTACACTATAGTCTATTAAGTGTGCAATAAAATTATGTCTAAAAATGTACATACCGTAATTAAAAATACTTCAGTGTTAAAAAATGTGAACAGTCATCTGAGCCTTCAGCAAGTCATAATCTTTTTTGCTCCTGAAGGGTCTTGCCTTGATGTTGATGACTGTTGACTGATCAGGGTGGTGATTACAGAAGTTGGAGTGGCTGCAGCAGTTTCTTAAAATAAGAAACAATGAAGTTTGTGCCCCTATTGACTCCCCATTTCATGAATACTTTCTCTGTAGCATGCAATGCTGCCTGATAGAATTTTAACCACAGTAGCCTGCTTTCAAAATTGAAGTCAATTCACTCAAACCCTGCCCCTGCTAATATTATACATCCTTTGTTATCATTTCAACATCTTCATAGTATCTTCACCAGCAGTAGTTTCCATCTCAATAAATTATTTTCTTTGCTCATCCATAAGAAAGAAATCCTCATCTGTACAAATTTTATCTGAGATTGCAGCAATTCAGTTTCATCTTCAGGCTCCACTTCTAATCCTACGTCTCTTCCTATTTCCATCTCACCTTCAGGTACTTCCTTCACTGAAGTCTTGAACCCCTCGAAGTCACCCTTGAGGGTTAGGATCAACTGCTTCCACACTCCTGTTAATGTTGATATTTTGACCTCTTCCCATGAATCTCAAATATTCTTACTGGCATCTAGAAGAGTGAATCATTTCCAGAAGGTTTTCAATTTACTTTGTCCAGATCCATCAGAGGAATCACTACCTAAGGCAGCTGTAGCTTTAAGAAATATATTTCTTTTTTTTTTTGCGGTACGTGGGCCTCTCACTGTTGTGGCCTCTCCCGTTGCGGAGCACAGGCTCCGGACGCGCAGGCTCAGCGGCCATGGCTCACGGGCCCAGCCGCTCCGCGGCATGTGGGATCTTCCCGGACCTGGGCACAAACCTGTGTCCCCTGCATCGGCAGGCGGACTCTCAACCACTGCGCCACCAGGGAAGCCCTGAAATATATTTCTTAAATAAAAAGACTTGAAAGTCAAAATTACTCCTTAATCTATAGGCTTCAGATTGAATGTGGTGTTTGTAGGCATGAAAACAACACGTCTTGTTGTACATCTCCATCAGTGCTCTTGGGTGACAGGTGCATTGTCAATAAGCAATAGTATTTCAAAAGAAATCTTTTTTCTGAACAGTAACCCTCAACAGTGGGCTTAAAATATTCAGTAAACCATGTTATCAACAGATGTGCTGTCATACAGGCTTTGTTATTGCATTTATAGAGCACAGGCAGTGTAGAATTAACATAATTCCTAAGGGCCCTAGGATTTTCAGAATGGTAATTGAGCACTGACTTCATCTTAAAGTCACCAGCTGCATTAGCTCCTTACACAACAGTCAGCCGATCTTTTAAAGCTTTGAAGCCAGGCATTGACTTCTCCTCTCTGGCTATGAAAGTCTTCTTCCAATAGAAGGCTGTTTGTCTAATGAACAGTCTATTGTTTAGCATAGCCAGCTTTCTTAATTATCTTAGATAGATCTTTTGGACGGCTTGCTGCAGCTTCTACATCAGCACTTGGTGCCTCACTTTGTGCTTTTTTGTTATGAAGATGGCTTCTTTTCTCAAACCTCATGAACCAACCTCTTCTAGCTTCAAACTTTTCTTCTGCAGCTTCCTTATCATTGTTAGCCTTCATAGAATTGAAAAGACTTAGGTCCTTGCTCTGGATTAGGCTTTGGCTTAAGGAAATGTTGTGGTTGGTTGGATTTTCTATCCAGACCACTAAAACTTTCTCCACGTTAGCAATAACATTATTTAGCTTTCTTTTTTTTTTTTTTTTTGTGGTATGCGGGCCTCTCACCGTTGTGGCCTCTCCCGTTGTAGAGCACAGGCTCCGGACGCACAGGCTCAGTGGCCATGGCTTACAGGCCCAGCTGCTCCATGGTATGTGGGATCTTCCCGGACTGGGGCACGAATCCGCGTCCCCTGCATCATCAGGCGGACTCTCAACCACTGTGCCACCAGGGAAGCCCTATTAAGCTTTCTTATCATTGCTGTGTTTACTAGAGTAGCACTTTCAACTTCCTTCAAGAGCTTTCTCATCACATTCACAACTTGGCTAACTGTTTGGTGCAAGAGGCTTAGCTTTCAGCCTGCCTCAGCTTTTGACAAACCTTTCTCATTAAGCTTAATCATTTCTAGCCTTTGATTTAAAGTGAGATACATGTGACACTTCCTATTACTTGAACACTTAGAGGCCATTGTGTGGGTTATGAATTCGCCTAATTACAATATTGTTGTGTTTCAGAGAAGAGGGAGGGCCAAGGAGAGGGAGAGACATGGGGGAATGGCCAGTGGATGGAGCAGTCAAAACACACACAACGTTTATCAATTAAGTTTGCCATCTTATATGGGCATGGTTCCTGGTGCCCCAAAACAATTATAATAGTAACATCAAAGATCACTGATCAGATTGCCATAACAAATATAATAATAATGAAAAAGTTTGAAATATTGTTAGAATTATCAAAATGTGATACAGAGACAGGAAGTGAGTAAATGCTGTTGGAAAAATGGAGCTAATAGTCTTGCTTGACACAGGGTTGCCACAAATCTTCAATTTGCAAAAAACATAATATTTGTGAAGCACAATAAAGCAAAATGCATAAACAAAGTATGCTTGTAGTCTCTCTATACTCCTAATCTGTATAACACAAATCCAATTAAATAAATTGTTTCATGGCCTACAATATAGGCTATCTTGGTGAATATTCCAAGTGCACCCAAAAAGAATATGCATTCTGGTGATGATGGTAGGATTGGTGGTGTTCTGTAAATGTCAATTAAGTCAAGTTGGTTTTTAATATTATTCATGTCTTCTTTATTCTTACTATTTTTTTTTTCTACTTAAACTACTAATTTCTGAGGCAGGAGTGTAGAAATTTCCAAACATAATTGATTCTATTTATTCTTTCATTTATATCAGTTGTTGTGTCATTTATTTTGAAGTTCTGTTAATAGGTACATAGATATGATCAATTTTTTTTATCTTTGGTACAGTTCTTGTCCTGAAATCTACTCTACCTGATATTAATATGGTCACTTGACCTTTCATATAGTTAGAGGTTGAGTAGCATAACTTTTTTCATTTAACCTATAAGTGTTTTAATGATTAAATTATATGTATTGTTAATATCATGTAACTGGTTCTTGATTTTTTCCAGTGTTATAATCTCTCTCTTTAATTGCAGTGTTTAGATCATTACATTTAATGCAATTATTGATATGCTTAGGTTCAAATGTATCATCCTGCTACTTGTTTTCTAGTTGACCAATCTATACTTATTCTAATTTTCTTATTTTTCTCTTATTTTGGATTAACTAGGTATTCATTATGATTCCATTTTATCTACACTGTTGGCTTATAAGCTTTACTTCTTTCTTTTAGTTCCCTAGTAATTGCTCTAGAGATACAGAATACATCTTAAACCTATCACACTCCATCTGTGAACAATATTATGACACTTCACATAGAAGAATATTTTAAGCATATATATGCATCCCTCCTTAGTTGTTTGCTTGTTTTTATACATTTTATTTCTACATATTTAATGGACCCCATGATACATTATTATTTTTTCTTTAAATATTTGATTATTTTTAAAGCATCTTCAATTTTCAATTTCTTTTTAATTTTCAAAATTTTTCCTGTAGGTTTGATGAGAATGTGTCTTTGATGCAATGTTTGATATATGACCAACCAGTTAAGAGTGGAATGATGTTAAAATTCTTACTTGTTTTATTATCTTTTGGATATATTAGTGATATGTCTGAGAGAGATGTGTTTAAATTTTCTAACATAATAGTAAAATTGTCCATTTTCCTTGTAATTATGTCCATTTTTGAAATTTGGTTTTAGATATGTACATGTTCACTTCCTGGTGAGTTTAATCTGGTACTAATACAGCTATAACAGTTTTTTGTTGTTGCCAATGTTGCACAGGCACATTATTTGCTATACTTTTAGTCTTTTTGTGCTTTTACTTTAATACAAATTGCATAAAGCGTTTTTTAAAAAATTCCATCTGATAAAATTTGTCTTTTAAAATTGTTGTGGTTATGAGAATGTAGAGAAAAGGTAACCCTCCTGCACTGTTGGTGGGAAAGTAAGCTGGTGCAGCCACTATGGAAAACAGTATGGAGGTTCCTCAAAAAATTAAAAATAGAACTACCATATGATAGAGCAATTCTACTTCTGGGTAGTTTTCCAAAGAAAACAAAAATATTAATTAAAAAATATACACTCCTGTGTTAATTGGAATCATTATTCATAAGAGCCAAGATAGGAAGCAACCTAAGAGACCATCAATAGATGAATAGTTAAGGAAGATGTGGTATTTATATACAATGGAATACTACTCAGCCATAAAAAGGAATGAAATCTTGCCAATTGTGACAACATGGATGGACCTAGAGGGTATTATGCTAAGTGAAATAAGTCAGACAGAGGAAGGCACATATTGTATGATCCTACTTATATGTGGAACCTGAAAAACAAAACAAATGAACATAAAACAGAAACAGAGTCATAGATACAGAGAACGAACAGGTGATTGCTGGAGGTGGGGAATGATGAGTGAAATAGGTGAGGAAAATTAAGAGGTACATACATACAAACTCCCAGTTACAAAATAAATAAATGAGTCACAGGAATGTTATGTACAGCATGGGAAATATAATCAATAATAATGTAATATTGTTATATGGTGACATGGTAACTAGGCTTATTGTGGTGATAATTTTGTAATGTATAGAAATATTGGATCACTTTATTGTACACCAGTAACTAACATAGTGTTGTAGGTCAATTACACTTCACAAAACAAACAAGCAAACAAACTATTAGGAAAAGATAGCAGATTTGTGGTTATCAGAGGTGGGGTTAGGGGAAGGGGGAATTGAATGAAACTGGTCAAAAGGTTCCAACTTCCAGTTATAAGGTACATTAAGTACTAAGGATATAATGTACATGATTAATATAATGAACACGGCTCTATGTTACATATGAAAGTTGTTAAGAGAGTAAATCTTAAGAGCTCTCATTATAGGAAATTTTTTTTTCTTTTATGTTTTATCTATATGAAATGATGGAAGTTCACTAAACTTACTCTGGTAATCATTTCACAGTACATGTAAACCAAATCATTGTGCTGTACACCTTAAACTTATACAGTGCTGTATGTCAATCAAGTAAATATATAAAATTGCAAGAAAAAAATAGAGAGTTGACATGGTAACAAAATATTTAGGTTTATCTTTAATTTAGACCTTTCTACAGTTTTACATTTTGCTAGGTTTATTGTATTTTACTTTTATCCTCTTTTGGATTGGTTGATATTCCTCCCACAACTTTCTCATTCTCCTTTTTCCACCCTATTGTTTTGGAAATTATATTTTTCTTTTTCCAGAAAAGCTCAACATGTGACTTCAACTAAACAAATTCTAAAGTTGATACTTTTACCCTCATCTCAAATAATGAAGTTACTTTAGAACTATTCTTTAATTCAAACACACCCTTAGTGGCTTTTATATCATTGTGATCCAGTATTTTTATCTTTCTATCTGTAGGAAGAAGAAAACATTGATGTTGCTTTATATAGTCAATGTCTGTTTAGAGACATAAAATTTACCATATTTTTGGCTCATGGCTTGCTACTTCTCTCACTTTCTTTCAAAAGTCATTTTCTTTCTTGATTTTTTAAGTGTATTTTGTCATAAAACCTCTCAGTGTTAGTTTGTCCATTAATTCCTAACATGTAAGTTTTCTGGGTATATGATTTCCTCAGGACTACTTAACAAAGTACCACAAACTAGGTGGCTTGAAACAACAGAAATTTATTGTTCACAATTTGAATGTCTAAAAATCTGAAATAAAGATGTCAGCGGAGTCATGCTCTTTCCAAAATCTGTAAGAAGGAATCCATCTTTTCTTCTTTCTAGCTCTTGATGGTTTACCTGCAATCCATGGCCTTCCTTATCTTGCAGCCACCAGACTTGAATCTCTACCAACATCGTCCATGAGCTTCTTTCTTGCATGTCCTTGTTTCTTCCCCACTCTTTAGAAAAACACCAATCACATTGGATTAAAGACCCACCTAACACCAGTATGACCTCATCTTAACTTTAGTAATTATATCGCCAAGGACCCTATTTGCAAATAAGGTCACATTCTGAGGTAATGGGTGATAGGACTTTAACATCTGTTTTGGGGGGTGGGGGCACAATTAAGCTCATAACACCAAATAGAGAATTCTGATGAACAATTGTTTTTCACCAAACTTTGAAGATAAAATCCACTGCTTTCTTGTTTCTGCTATTGCTGTTTAAAAAGTCAACTCTTGTTTTTCTTGTCCTTCATTTCTAGTTTCTAGTCTGCATTTTTTTTCCTATGGCTCCATTTCAGATTATTTTTCTATTATTTTCCTTCAGTTCGCCAATGATCTTACAGATATAAATCTCTCCATGTTTTCTTCAACTCAGGATTGGATTGGCTTCCTGAGCCCAAGAACGGTTAAATTGTATTAATTCAGGAAAATTCTCACCAAATATTGTTTTGGATAATGACTCTCTCCAGTTGTCTCCTAACTCCTCTGGAACTCTGGTTAGAGGTGTTTTAAAACTTCTCTTTGTTTTCCATTATTATTTAAACTTGTGATCCAACATCCTCTTGCTCCAAACCATCAAGTACTGTCATATGTTCCCATGGCAATTTTTTTTTTTTTTTGCTAAGTATATGTACTGTCTTAATTACCTTTGGCCTATAACAAATACCCTTAATTTTCTACTGGTATATTTATTTATATACACATATATATGTATACATATATATATATATACACAATCACACAATATTTTTAATCTGCAGATTTATTGGGGCTGTATGATACAGGTTTCTGTAGACATCTTGTTTGCCATATTGCAGGAAATAGAAATTCAGGACTCAATAACAGGTGTTTAATATGAAGCTCAGTTTAATATGAAGAAATTAATAGTTTTTACTCCAGCATAAATAGGAGACATCAGTAATCTAAATGACAAAATATAGATTATATTTCAACATGATCTAAAATGGTGGTACACAAAATATAGTGATGAGAATGAATTAGATTTATTATTTTCATCAATAAGAAAGAACTTTGATACAAAATGTCTTTACATGGCAAAACTGAAAAGCTCTGGAAACAGACTACTGATGAAATATTTATTCAAGCCAATCATAATCTTCATATCCTACTTAAGAGCTGATATAAACATGAAATAAATATTTTTATCTTCTGAAATTAGTCTCCGGCTAATTCAAATTATTGTTTGCTCTTTTTCCTATTGGCAAGTATTCTCTTTGCTGATTTGTTGGAAACTACATATAGATACCCATAAATGCATCAAATTTACAAATAGTAGCCTCGTTTACAACTTCAAATTAAATGTTGTTAAATGTAATTGCATTTGGAATCATCTTCTTTCACTTCTAGGCTCTTACTTTTCTTTCTCCTTTCCATTCTAATTGACTTAAAAATAAATTCTATTAAGTGTGGGAATGTGGGACAGCTTTTTCCACAGCATACTTTAAGTGGCAGTGGTACAGGAGGCACACAGTTCTTTCATTTTTCATTGTCAATAAGATCATATAAGAAAGACTCTATGAATTGATCAGTTGATCGTGTTATAAAATCATTAACTTGTTTTTTATGTTAAGTATTATCTAGGCTTTGAAGTTTTGAACTGCTGGTAAAAAAAAAAACAGATGCTTACTATATTTTCTTTTTACAAATTGAAACTGTTCTGGAACTTTTTTTAATCTACACATTTAGAGAAATACATTGCAAAATCCAGCATACTTTTTAAAATAGTTAAGAGCCACATGGAGCCTCTGAGTTTGTGTCAGAAAAATAAAATACAAATTTTCAAAGGTTGCAATTATCTTTTTCTATCCTTATTTTCATGTCAATTTTGGTATAATTACAAAGTACTTCTGTATAGTGTATTACCAGTTGAGACTCTTCTACAGAATATACAAAGTTAAGAGAAAGCTTAAAAACACATATGTCCCAATTATTAATAACTGATATATAAAGGATATACTTCTCATCTTTGGTTGAATTACTAACATTAACTTTTGGGAGAATAAGAAATCCAATATTTTTCTTAGTGTTTCTAAAATCTATTCTGATAATTTTAAAACTAATTGATTGGTATTATTAAATATGTCTATTGAACAGATATATTTAGGGCAGAGTAATCAGTTTACATAAAATAACTGAGTAATTCAGCTGAATTCTGAGACCATTTGAACTGAATTTTTATTACTGATATCTATAACTTTTGATTTTTGCTAAGGTGTTTTGTTATGATTTGGTTCATATAAGTAGGAGTTTAGTGTGAAAATGGAAAATGTCATCTAAAATTGTTTTTAAATGTAAATAATTAGTAAATTTGAGCCGTATATACATAAAGAATCTGAAGTATTTTTCTTTCTTGATTGGTTGTATCAGCCATAAACAAAGCACTCAAGTTATTTTTGATGCTTTTCATTGTTCTCTTTTAGAGTAATGCAAGGAATTTTCTTTTATTTTTAAAAATAACATTTTGTTATTATAGAAGTCATAAATATTGTATAAATTAATGACATTTAGACAAGCAAAAATAAAGTATGACAAAACATATTCTCACTACTCAAAAATTGTGTCTTCTGATATTTTAGTGTATATTTTTTGTATATATTCATGAGCAAACCCCACAGAGACACAACAAACATATATGACTATTTGATTTTTAACAGACATTTTATTTTA
The DNA here is from genome assembly GCF_951394435.1 of Stenella coeruleoalba. Taxonomy (NCBI): domain Eukaryota; kingdom Metazoa; phylum Chordata; class Mammalia; order Artiodactyla; family Delphinidae; genus Stenella; species Stenella coeruleoalba. The sequence goes on from NC_137151.1 coordinate 44,166,690, forward strand.
AAATAGTTATAGATCACAGAAAAGTTGCAAAGATACTATATCTGCTATACGATGTTGATTTTTCAATCATTAACCTCTTTCTTTTCATTTCAGTAAGTCATTTCATCTAATATATTAACATTTCCTGAAATACAGTCCCAGACCAGGCTCTGCTTCTGATTGTCATTCCCTCAAATAACATGCAATCTAATAAAACTCCCTGTTCATGAGACTAGACCAGCTTTCCCACAATATTCTACCTTCTGGATTTATCTGCTTGCTTGTTTTGCTTTCTTTTGTTTGATTCCAGCTGATTCATTTTTCTTTGACATTCCATGGTATGGCATGAATAAAACACTTGTTCTGGAGTCAGGGACTGGGTTTTTCTTCTGACTTTCTTGATAATAATGTGACATTTAGTCACTTAACCTTTATATACCTCATTATTTTCACCTATTTTTAAAAAATATATTATTGAATTAGAAGGGCATTTCCAAATTTTCTAGCTTATGTAGAAATAACTCAATCTGTGCATATACTATAACCAGCTTTAGAGTTACTTATTCAAGAGAAATTTTTATCTAGGGCTATTAAATGAAACTGACATTTTGGATATAATAAAAATGGGTGTTGGGCTTCACTGGTGGAGCAATGGTTAAGAATCTGCCTGCCAATGCAGGGGACCTGGGTTTGAGCCCTGCAACTAGAGAAAGCCCACGCACAGCAATGAAGACCCAATGCAGCCAAAAGTAAGTTAAATAAATTTATTAAAAAAAAATGGGTGTTGATCACTGTGATAGAATTAATCAGTTAGAAATTTATGATAATCATTACAGTTATTACCACTAAATTATTTCTGATGACATATTTTACATGAGTTTATCTTATTTATTTATCAAACGTTTCTTTAAGTAATTGTTAAAATATTTAGAATGAAAATCAAGAAGTAACCTAGCCAATTAGGAAGGGTCTTTTATTAGTGTTAATTAAGAATGAATTCTAGGGCTTCCCTGGTGGCACAGTGGTTGGGAGTCCGCCTGCCGATGCAGGGGACACGGGTTCGTGCCCCGGTCCGGGAAGGCCCCACATGCTGCAGAGCGGCTGTGGGTCCGGAGCTTGTACTCCGCAACAGGAGAGGCCACAGCAGTGAGAGGCCTGCGTACTGCAAAAAAAAAAAAAAAAGAATGAATTCTAAATACGTATACTGACACAAGTGACATTTTATATTTTAAAATACTTAAATGATGAAATATTTTTTGGTAAAATTTACTTTTTAAAATTCAATCCTTAATATTCTCTTATAAAATTATTTTGTTATTAAACCATAGTTAATACTCTAATAGCAGAATAATAGGACAAATTTGCATGCCAGGCCGCACATGAACAGAACGGAATGTTTTTGACTAAAGGGGCCTTATAAAAAGACATGATATAAATTTAAATCAATATTTTTAATAATTTTAGATTTAAAGAAGAGTTGCAAAAATAGTGAGAGAGTTGTTGTATATCTATCACTCTGCTTCCTCTAGTATTAACATCTTACATAACCAGGGTACATTTCCCAAAACTTAGACATTAACATTGGTTCTACACTATTAACTAAATTACAGACTCTATTCAGGTTTCTACAGTTCTTGCTCAGTATACTTTTCTCTTCCAGTGTCCAAACCAAGGTATTACATCACATTTAGTTGTCATGTCTCCTTAGTCTTCTCCAGTTTGTGAAAGTTTGTTAGCTTTTCTTTGTCTTTCACAATCTTATCATTTTAAAGAGTAATTGTTAAGTATTTTAGTAGACTGTACCTTAAACTTGGACTTGTCTGATTCTCATGATTAGGCTGAGGTTAGGTCCATTAGGGAAGAATTGCATCATAACAGGTGCTACATAATATCAATGTGGCGTATTAATAGTGACATTATATTAGATTATTTGGTTAAGGTAGTGTCTTCAGGTTTCTCCATTGCAAAATTAATATTTTTCACTTTCACTCTCTGATGAGACACTTTCACTGTCTAATGGTTTTGGTATCAAGGTATTGCTGGACTCATAAAAGGAGCTGAGAAGTATTACATTGTTTTTCTATTTTCTCCAAAGGGTTGTGTAGAATTGGTATTATTTCATCATTAAATGGTAGAATTTACCAATAAAACCATATGGGTCTGAAGCTTTATTTTTTGGAAGATTTTTAACTGTAAGTCAATTTTTAAAATATTGACTAGATATAGACTTTTCATGTTATCTGTTCCTTGAGTGAGTTTCAGCAGTTTGTATCTTTCAGGGAACTGATCTATTTCACCTAAATTGTTGGATTTATGGGCATGAAATTTTTCATAGTATTCCCTTATTGCACTTTTAATATTTTGATTCAGTATTGATACCTCCTTTTTCATTCCCAATATTGGCAATTCCTTATGTTTTTTTAATCGGTGTTTTCTGATATTTATCAAGTTCATAGATCTTTTCAAGGAACAATCTTTTACATTTATTGATTATTGTTTTTCTGTTTTCAATTCCATTGAATCCTACTCTAATACTTTTATTTCCTTCCTTCTGCTTGCTTTGAGTTCAAGTTTCTCTTTTTCTAGTTACTTAATGTTGAGTCTCAGGTTATTGATATTGACCTTTCCTGTTTCCAATAATAATATTTAATAGTATGTACTTTCTATAAACTTTAACTACACTCTTCAAATTTTGATACATAGCATTTCATTTTCATCCTGTTCAAAATATTTTAAACTTATTTGAGACTTCTTTCATATGTGAGTTATTCAGAAATATGTTAATTTCTAAATTTTAAATACTGTCTAGATATAGTTCTGTTATTGAATTCTGAGTTAATTCCATCATAGTCTGAGAGTATACTTCATATGACTTACACTCTTTTATGTGTATTCAGGTTTGTTTTATGGCCCAGAATATCATCTACCTTGGAAAATATTTCTTCTGCATTTGAAAAGAAAGTGTATTTTCCTGTTATTGAGTGGAGTTTTCAATAAACATCTATTGAGACTAGCTATTTGATGGCATTGTTTAGTTCTCCTATACCTTTACTGATTTTTTTGTACCATCATTTACTGCTTATTATATTAATTATTGATAAGGAGTGTTGAAGTATTCAACTATAATTGTGAAGTTGTCTATTTCTCTCTTCAGTTCCATCAGTTTTTGCTTTACGTATTGTGAAGTTCTGTTGGTAGGAGCATTAACATTTAGGATAGTAGGTCTTGGAGAATTTCCCCTTTTTTCATTGTGTGATGTTACTCCCTCTACCTGATCGTCTTCCCTGTTTTGAAGTTATATCTAAAAGTAATATGGTTATCTGAGCTGTCTTTTGTTTAAAGTTTGTATGGTGTATGTGTTTCATCCTTTTATTTTTAACCTATCTACTATGTCTTTCTATTTAAAGTAGGTTTCTTATAGACAGTCTAGAGTTGGGTCTTGCTTTTCCTCAAACTAACAATCCTCAATTATCTTGTGTATTAAAGTCATTCATATTTAATAAGATTATGGGTATAGTTAAATTGAAATATACCGTCTTGTTACCTGTTTTACATGTATTCATCTTTTCTTTGTGTCCTTACCTCCTTTTCTGCCTTCCTTTGTGTTAATTTAAGAATTTTTATGATTTCATTTAATTTGTTTTATTGACTTTTTTGGACATTTTTTAGTGGTTTCACTAAAGATGTATAGTATACACCTTTAATTAATCAAAGTCTACCTTCAAAAAATAGTATCCACTTTATATATATGGTGTAAAGTTCTCACAATCATATATTCCTCCTCCACCCTCCCATCCTTTGTACTATTTTTGTTATAACTTCTGTATTAATTATGCTATAAACATCAATGAATTCCTACTATTTTTCCTTTACACAGTCAGATATTACTTTAGAGCAACTAAAAATGAGAAAAAATAAATTTAATTTTACCTTCATTTATTCTATTTTCAGTGTTTTTTATTTTCTTATGTAGATCCATGTTTTCAGCCTCATAATTTTTTTGCCTGAAAAATTTTCTTAAAAAGTTTTTGTAGAGTAATTTTTGCTGGCAATGAACTCCTTCAGTTTCATCTGTGAAAGTATTTATTACTTCACATTTGAAAAAATAATAAATACTTTTGCTCTGATTTTCTTTTTTCTATTCTTTTCTCTTTTCTTTTTTACTATTTTTTCTCTTTTTGTTTTCAGTTTGAGTAATTTCTATCGACCTATCTTCCAAGTTCACTGATTCTTACCTTGGCTGTTTGGGCTGTTTTTATTTTATTAGCTCATCAAAGACATTGTACATCTCTGTTAATATGTTTTTATTTATAGCATTTCCAACTAATTCTCTCTCACAGTTTTCATTTCATCTGATTTTGCACTTGTCCAACTTTCTCTTAGATCCCTTAGTATATTAATAATAGTTATTGTAAATTAACTTGGTAATACCTTATGATTAATATAATTTGGGAAGATAACTACATGACTATTTATAAACATAGTATGCAAAGCTTAAAAATTAAATTTATAAAGTGCTTAAGCAGAGTAGTATCCATTGTGTTTTAACCAAATTTAAGAATCCATAGTATGCCTAAAAATAGCACTCAAGAAAAATAGATAAGAAATGCAAAGAATATAATACATGATACAATAGAAATCGTGTTCAACAAAGAAACGATGAGCATTTACTTGGACTCTAGTTTAGCTGGCTGAGCAGTAAATTAGAGTTTTAACCCTGACTATGTCACTAATTCCCTATAATTCTTTGAAGTGTACAATAAATTCCAAGGCTGTGTGAGGCAAGTTGAATAAAGCCTAGTTTATATTGAACCTAATACTTTGTGGAGAGTTTCCAGGTACTGGGAATCTTAAAATTAACTTCTCTACCTCCAACTATTTCCTCAAACATCTATCCTGTTTCTTTCCATATCACTAATTTATTAAAATTAAGAGTAAGCTGCATTTAGTCCTTCATTCCTATGCAACTTCTTTACATTTCAAAAATATCTGTTTAGCATAAAACACACACACATAAATACATACACACACACACACATACACTTTCTAGACATAGTTGTAGGCACTATATTGATCACAGGACAGAATACAGTTCTGCCATCATGCTGTTTACAATCTGGAAATGTACAAAAATCAACAAAATTTGGGTTGCTATGGATAAGGACCACATTAAGTGTGGCTGAGTATGCATGCCTCCTCTCTTATAATCAGGCTTTGGCCCAACTGCTCTGGTAAAACAGTTTTTCAGTAAGTTACCAATGATCTCTCTCTAAAAACCCAATGTGTTTAGATTTCTTTTTACCCTAACTTCACTTTTGCATTTAAAATACTCAATGATTTTCATCATCTTTTCCTTGTATTTGAATTACTTCCATAGCCTCTAAAACTATATTGGTTTATGATTAAAATACCTGTAGTGCATAAAATAAAAATATTCAAACAATATAGTCAGGTATTCATTTGCATTTTGTGCACACACATATGCTGTTTAATTAATTTTGCTATCCTGTTACTATTGGCAGTAAAGAAAGTGTAGAAGGCATACCTCTCTTGCACAACTACTTTCATTGCTAAGAAATGTCTTCATTTGTGTGGAATGGTGTTTAGAAAACTTCCTATATGTGAAACACTGGATATGTGTATATGTTTAAACATTGCCTATTAGATGCTTTCTTATGACTATTACACCCTTTCTTCTATAACTTTTTAGTATATTTTAACTTTAAACATTTCCCTTATAAGAAGATTGTGCAAGTAAGCTCACAGCTTTTTTATTTGATTTTCAATGTATCAGGTTGACCCACTATATAATAAGCATTTATAATTGTAGATACATGGAAGGTTGATCACAAAACCATCATTTGTCATTGCATTGGGACAAAGAAAGACTTGTCTTTAAGAGTATTTTTCAAGCTTTTTAAAAATTACATCCCCCTGAGGAACCTTTAAAAATATTTTTCCTAATCCGTCATCCCATAAAATGTTAATATCACAAAATACTATATATGTGTTTATGTAACATGGTCCTTTGGAGGGTTACAAAGCATTGTAATATCTCAGGTTTTTATTCCCCAAGATCCATTTTTTTCCCCCAGGGGAATGACATTTTCCCTGTCTAGAATTCATGGTCTGTAATATTAACTTATCATCATGGCTTTACTATATATTTTATTCTATTTCATTTCAATTAAGAAACCCTTGTATACAAATTAAAGAGATATTTTAAATTCTAAATATGTGTATTCTAAATTTTGTTGTATCATTCTCTTTATATTGTCACAATGATTTAGTTATATAGTCTCATGCCATAAATTTGTGGCAATAGAATATAAAGAGAAATCAAATAAAATATATATAGTTTACTTCTTCCCTTACAAAGTTGTTTGAGGTTTCATCTGTAGCTATAACTTGCAAAGAAATCAGTGAAATGACATGAAGACAGATTATGCAAAAAAAGTAAGCTTCACATAAGTAGAAGTAGAGTAGGTATTCAATGTCATGAAAAGCACAATAAAATAACTTAGGGCAACTAGGTAACTTCGAGAATAATCCTGGCATTGACACTCACTGATAAACTCATTTTGCTGGAATGATTACAGTGCATTTGGGAAAAGGTATATTCTCGATATAATCTTAAAATTGTAATCATATGATCAGTACATCTGGAAAGTAACAGTCAAAATTAAACTGAACTTTGTCTGGATACTGCAATTTCTACACGGCTCTGTCAAATGTCAGGCTTCCCTCTCCCTCACCAATTTTCTTCACCATGATTTCAAACAGTGAATCATCCCATCTTGTGCCAACCATCTGTTTTGTCTGCCCCCTCATTGACTCAAATTAGATGATGGAGGGCAGGGCAGGTTCTCAAGAGAAGCCATTAACACTAGAGGAAGGAAGGTTCTGGCAGCTGACTTTCCATTGGAAATTATAGACCATTAAAACTGGCAAGAAGAAACTTACAGACAGAGCACTGAAGAGTAAAATAAAACTATAAACAAAAACTGTGGGAAAATATTAAAAGATAAAAAGATCAGCTAATCGGTATAAAAATGTCATAAAACTAAGTTGAGAAACTGTTAGATAGCAAAAGGAAAAGGGTGAAAACTATCTTAAAAATGATAAAAATATTGGAAAAGAATCTATGTATGACAGAAAATCATGTCTTTATGAAAAATAGTGCTGTCTTCCATATTTAAATGTGATCTGTTGACTAGGATTCATATTTATGAAAAGATGAGTAATAAAAAATAGTTCATTACCAGTTTCTTTTGTATTGGAGCATGTTTGAAGGAAAGGAGAGAACAATCCAATGAGTTTATAGACATGGGATTAGGAACATGCTTTAGGAAAATTCTTCCAGATACCATGAAGAAATAAAATATAGCAGATTGTGGTAACACTTAATTCATTTTCCTGGTTAAAGAAAAATGCACATCCATTTTGTCTGAAGAAGTGAATGCTCTTAAATCCAAACAGTGTGAGGCAACTAGAAAAATTATAGTGCTTTTTGCTTTTTTTGTATGTAACGATTATTAATTTAGTTGATTTATTAGAGATTTCTAAAATGTAGACAATTTTTAGCAATGTATTTTCCAAACAACATAAAATATCCATTTTAAATATAAAACATTATTATAATATACTTTACCTCACTATAAACAGAATTTTATCATGAAAAATCAGTTATAACCTGATAGAAGTCTCCATTCTTCAAAATGTTTTTGTAAGTGACTTGTAAGATCAATTTATATTCATCTAATGTGTTAATGCTTTGTTAATTTTTTAAAAATCAGAATATACTAGAATATTCACTTTACTGTGTTTTACTATACTTAGAAGTATACTGGTAAGGAAAATTGAAGGCTCTATAAGCTCATACTCTATAATCAATCTATTATTATGTCATGGAGTCTCCTTAAAAATGAATCCTGACTCTTCTTACCATTGCTACTGTCATTCAAGCCCCATCAACTCCTCTGGACTACTGAAATACCTCTTCCCTGTTTCCTCTCTTATTCCTTGTAAAATATTCTTTATGCAGATATCAGAGTTATCTTTTAAACTATAAATTGATTCATGGCTCTTCACTGATCACAACTCTTCAGTGTCTCCCCATCAAGTGTAGACAAAAATCCAAAGCCTTTCCTATGTATGGTTTATGAGGTCTGCAGGCTCTGTGCCCTGCCCGCCTCTCCAACATTTTTCCTGCTCTCCTGATCCTTCACTTTTCTCTAACCACACTGGCCTCTGTGCCCTTCTTACCTCAAGACCTTTGCTTTTCTTCTCTCTTCTGCTTAGAAATCTCTGCTCACAGAATTTTTGCAGAACTAGCTTTCTCAATTTTGTTAGACACTGCCCAGATGTCCATCTGCTTAATAATAATAAAAAAAACTTTCTTTGCCTGTCAAAAATAGGCCACTTTTTTCCAGTTAATTTCTTTTATAAAATTTATCAGTACTGGAAACTACATTATATGCTTGTTTTGCTGGGTTAATTTTAGTTTTCCTTGCCAGAATGTAAGTTCCTTAAAGACAGGGACCTTTACTGTCTTGTTTCTTACTGTATGCCCACATTTCCAACAGTGCTTGACACAGAGTAATTAGATGATAAATATTTTGAAATAAAGAATGAATTAATTAATTTTGAATATTATTCTAAATTCTCTAAGTTCATTTTCTCCAAACACAAATCCTTAACATGTTAACTTAAACTACTTTCATCTATCATTTTGTCCTCTCAATTTTGTAAACCTTTTAATATAATTTTATTATTTGACTCCCAAATCTTGTTCTCTGCGACTGGCCTTTTCTGTTGAGCTTGCTAAATTGTACATTAACATAGAAAATTGTGTTTATTATGTTCATGGCACTGTTTTTAATGCCTTGGCAAAAGAGGAGAGGAGTCAAATAATCTTGTAAAAAAAAATTGACTGACCTTAAAAAACTTATATTCTAGTAAACTGATATATTATTGTAAAAATATAGCTCCTTCTTAATATGTGATGTTAGAGAGGTGAAGATCATTTCCAAATGTGATCATCCAGGATGTTTTCGTAAAGGAAGTGGCATTTGATACGGGCCTTGAAGAATTCTTTGGTTCTGGGTGAGTGGAGAGAGGAGAGAGGAGGAATGAGGTATTTCAAAAGGAAATTTGTGAGCAGGGGTATCATGGCCCAGGACGTTACTAGCAACTGGTAAGCAGTTTGGTATAGAAGGAGCAAGAATTCCTAAAAGGGAATTTGGGGGATAAAGCTTGAGGAATAGTTAAGGGTTCTATGTTGAAGGATGCTTTAAACTGTGTTAAGGAACATGGTTCTTCAATGATGGAAGATTGAAGCAGGAGAACAATATCAGTGTAGTATATTGGACTTTTAATTCTTAGAGCACTATGCAAAATAGAGCATAAACAGATGAGGTTAGAATCAAGGAGAGCTTTCAGGACACAGTTCTTTTAATGTCACACAGTGTGATGATGACCCAAATAGTGATAGCAGGAAAGACGTGCCAAATAGGAATGTGATGTTTATGCTTTCGTGTGTTCTGGGAAGGCTGATCCTGGACTCTGCCGTTTCTATAGCCCCTTCTGTAAAACCATCCAAACAACAGCTCACTGTGGAAAGAGCAGCCCTAAGCAGCCATGTGATGTGGAGATGATGCCAGTCTCTCTGACTAGAGCTGATGGAACCAAGTAGGCATCTAACCCAATGGCAGACTCTCTCTAGATGTGGCTGTGATTATGTGTGAGGTGGTTTGACTTGAAGAATCTGTACAAATGTGGGTCATTAATTGGACTAATCAGATTTTCTTTCAGGGGAATTTGAATCCAAGTTACATATAGAAAGAACCTAAAAGGATACACTCAGAGGCCCAAGAGATCATGAGCCTTTAGTAAACGAAAGCTTAGTAAACAGAAGCAATAGGTAAGCAGGAGCTAGAGCAATAAGAAAAAAATAGCAGACCGTTGGTAGTGGCAGAAGCAGAAGTACTGACACATGGATGATTTAAACTGATGGCAGAGAATCCAAATGCTCAAGGAAAATGACCTAACCTAATTCACATCCAAACCAACTTCTAGAAAACTGTAAGAATGGTTCTATAAGTTTTATTCTTCTCATAAGGCTCCTTCTGCATATTTTTTCAGGTTCCCTTGAGAACTGGCTATGAGAGTGGAATTCCTGTGTATTTCCCTCCCTCTCTCCTTTCTTTCCTTCCTTCCCTTTATTCATTTTCAACTTCGTTTCATCTTTCTTTATTTTCTATGTAACTGTTTACTCCTTTTTATCATGTAATAATACAAACAAAAACCCTAAAGCAACACATTTAAGTTTAATTATTCTTAATTAAATTAATTGATATACATTTTAAATGTGTATATACATAGGCACACACAATATAAATAATACACATAAATAACAAATACACAAAAATAATAGGCTCTAATAAATATTGATTGACCATTATGTTAAATATTTTTGTGTGAGTTCATAGCTTGCAGTTTATAAAGTGGTATTCCTTCAGTAAATATTAGTTAAAAACTTGTTTAGTGATCCTAATGATCACTGGGAAATAGGTTCTCAGTGTGACAGAACTGACCAATATTTCTGGTATTGTTCCAGTTACCTATGCTATGTAATAATCTTACTGGTGAAAAGGAACAATTATCATCCATTATTCATCTTTCTCACAGTATTAGAGGTCAGCTGTGCTCAGCTAGGCTGTTCTTGCTGAGAGTTTTGCGGGTTTTCAGTCAGTGGTGGCTGAGGCTGGAGTTATCTCGTAGATTTGTACACTCAAGTTCTGGAACCTGGGCTGGGGAGACTTAAAGATTTTGAGATGGGAATAGATGGGGCTCTGAAGGTACTTCTATCTATGTGTCTCTCCAGTGTAGAAGTATAAGGGAGCCAGACTTCTTACATGGTGTCTCGAGACTCCAAATTCTTATGTCCCAACAAAAAACCAGGTAGAAGGGAGCTGCATTGTCTCTTATTTCCTAACTTTGGAAATCATGCATCAAGGCACTAAAGCCAGACCATATGCAAGAGTAGGGGACTCAGACTCTACCTCTTGATAAGAGAAGTATCAAGCACTTATAGTCATGTTTTAATAATAATCACATTTTTAAAGATCAAATTATATAATAGGCATCAAGCTTGACCAGAGGGTAACCAACTAACCCAGTATGTCTGGAATGCAGGGGTTTCTTGGGATGCAGAACTTTCAGTGCTAAAACTGGAAAAGTCCTGAATGAACTCAGAAGTGATCACCTACAATTATTTGACAAAACAAAATGGGAAAGTTGAGGTAGAGAACTATTAAATAAAATCCTCACTATACAAGTTCACATAAGATCTACCAAAGTATGTCTCATGGAAAAACACATAGAAGGAAAGTTTTATGAAAGAGTGATCCCTGGTCAAATAAAGCTGACAATCTTTAATAACCTTGTCCTCTGCTTAGAGACTTAATTTACCCAGCATCATGCAAATATCTTTGATCACCAAATATTTTGTTTTCACATAAAACTTGTTTTATGGATAACATTTGAAAAATGGTAAACTAAATACATGCAAACAATGCCATAAAAATGTTTATTTACATAGATACAAACACATTAATATGGAGGTATCTCTAAGGATCAGAAAATGTTAGAGATTAAAGAGCACAGTGTAGTGAAAAATGCGTGCTTTATGTGTGCCCTACCTTACTCATTTGATCTTAGGTATATGAAAATTACATTAGTTCAGGTAAAGATTGAAGTACATAATTAAGTCATGGATTTCCAGAAATAGAGCCAATTTTGTTTTAAATAAAATAAAGTACCAGACACCCAAGCTGAAATTATCTGGCTAAATGTCTGTGTGGGGAAGTTCTCACATTCTCCTCACTTTCTGCTTCACTCTAATCAGAACCATTAGTCTTCTTATCCTTTTGAATATCAAATTCACCTGCAGTGGAAAAATACAGGAACATTCAAGTTTTTATTGTAAGAACACAGAATACGCTTTGAAACTCATAGTAAGCTATCTTAAAAGTCATTTTATTCATTAAGTAAAAACAAAGTCATAGTCACATTCATAGTCAAAGTCATTAATGACATTTAGAAATCATTTTTAATTACAATACTATACCAAGATTTGAGGGAAAGTAGCTAAAAGACTCCTATGATTTTCCTTTCTTTTTAATGCTGGGGAGTTGTGGCCTTAAAGTCTTTAAATGAACCAAAACCTGGGAGTTAGTAATTCTGAAATTGGAAGGCAATATGTTGTCCTAGGAAACATCCAAGTGTGGAGAGTTAGACACCTGACTTTGGGTCTAGTTCTGCAGCTACTGTGCTGTGTAATATGAGGAAACGTAAGTCTCTCAGAATCTCAGATTTCTCATCTATAAAATAAAGGATGATTCCTTTCATGCCAACTCTTGAAGTTGCTGTATGAATAAAGTGAGTACTCTGTGTGAAGGAATATTTTAAAAATAAGGTCTGATTTATGTTAATGCTATGATCAGAAATCAATTTGTATTACGAGCACACCACTCTTTCCGATAATAACTATCACCTGTTATGAAGTACTTTCTCATTATCTGACTTTTGCGCTAATCATCCCTTTATGTAATTCTAACATCAATTCTGTGAGAGGGATTTTATTTTCATTTTACAGATGAGAAAACTGGGAATCAGAGTTAGAATGTCATTTTCCCGTATCACACATTTGAGTTAGGAGGAAGCAAATGTGCCTGTTCTCTTTCTACTGTCACAGGACACCCCAGGCATCGTGGTGATCAGATTTTGCCCTTGATCTTAAGAAGTTCTTGAAGATCTAGTGTAACAAGCCTAAAAAATATTCCTTTTCAACACTAGTAGCTATTTATATTAGATGATATGACTTTTTTGAGATAGGCTTTCTTTCAATTAAACAGAACTCTTTGTCAGGCTTTATGTTGGACACTCTTCAAACAATATTGCATTTATTTTACTCAATAATTCAGCCAAGGAGATAAGACTCTCATTTTATACATGAGGAGACTGAGACTCAGATTGATTAAACAATTGTCTAAAGAGGTAGTTGCAAACTTAGGTCTGTCCATCTTCCAATCCCATGCTCTTGATTCTAAGATACAACTTCCTTCTACTTTCTGCACAAAATTTGGGATATATGTTTCAAATGAGTCATTGAAATTCTGTCTGAAAGTTCTTTAGGTGCACTGAGCTAAAAATAATTATTGACTGAGCAAATATTGTGAGTATAAAACCTTAGAAAGCTTGCCATTCCTTTAGTGCTTTCTTAGCACTTAGGGCACAACAGTCCCAATAGGTGCTGTCAATCGATAAGGACCCAATAAAATCAATAGAGATAAAAAATGAGTTTGTCCCCACTCAAAACAGCTGTTTCAAATTTCTACACTTAATGCCAGGATTCATTTTGCCCAATGATTGCTGGGCTTCTATTTTGTCCTCTATCGACACACTACTTGGAGCAAAGGGTCCCCTTAATAAAATGAATGAGGTAATAAGTTTTATACTGCAGTATTTCAGATTTTCCATTTTATTGGTCATCCTAAAAATTCACGTCTTCTCATTCACATTGCTCTTTTCGTATGCCTTGCCAGACCAATACATTTTACATAAAATAAATATTAAAGGAACTGAAAGAATATTGATTAACCCATTTGCACACATTTATTGGAAAACACAGTTTTGGTTAATATTAAGGTGAGTTACAAATGGAAAAGGTGTTTTCCAAAAAAATAAATAAAATAAGAAGGAAGGAAAGAAAGAGAAGAAACTTGCCTGTGTTAATTCTCATGCCTTGAATAATGATTATATTATTGATATAATTATAATGTGACATCACTAGCCACTGTGCCTACTTACATTTTATTCCAGAAAGAAACTATACAGCTTGCTTTTTTTGTAATCAAAGTAGAGCCTTCAATATATTACCCATGGAATATGAGAAAGAAATGTCCATATAGGGGAAATGTTGGGGCAGGAGGTAGTATGGAAATGAAGGTTCTGTTTTTCTAGTTCATGCATTTTTGTTCCAAGTTTTTCCTTCTGTTCTAAAAAGGTAAGAAATAATACTAGTATCCATTGGAAGCCTGCTATATTCCAGAGACTTTTCTCTTTCAGTTAATTTAATTACTACAACAACTCTTTGAGTTGGGCGGTGTTATTTAATTGTGTCAGTTTTACTGAAGAAAATTTAAAGTTCAGAAAAATTAAGAAATCTTACCAAGGTCACACTGCTTATAATATTAATTCTAGGACTTGAAATTTTATCTGGCATTTATTTTTGTACTAAACATTTCAAAAGGGAGTCAGACACTGTAAATTATATTAGCAACTGCTCTTAGAATGCTCTAACTGCATATATGCATGCAAATAGGAAATGTGTGCATGTGTGTGTATTACCTATTCTTTTTGTATATATTAAGGAGCAGAAATAACCTGTGCTTTTCTTCCATGGAATCATGGTTTCACAGACATGGAGAGTATGTGCTCCACTCTACAAGCCAAGCTTTTGGGAGCCTTAATGGATATGAAAATGGGCCCTGAGTGAGGATAGCAAGCTCTCTGCTAATTGTTTGTACTTACTAGAGTTTTCTACAATTTGAACATGCATCTCAATAAAATAATTCAAAGGATCCTATTTATATTACAAACCCACTTTCAGAGAGATATCTGTGCCTTGGTCAGAAGAAATTTCATGAAAATTTCTGAAAATAATTGTCATATAGGATTAAAATGGAAGTCTTCCTATATCAGTTTCAAGTGAGGGTTGTTGATAGATACCAGAGTCTAGGGTTTCTCTTTATATCAGTTCTTAAAGTGTCCTTGATACCAAGGCCTTCCATTGTCACCAAATGTAACCAATAAGCATAAAAAGCATGACTTCTGATGCAATCAAACCACAATGTTTGTTGATTTAATTTGATTTTCCACTGTTCCTTTAATGTACTCTTTGGCACTTGTCCTTTTTCCTCTAGTTAAAAACTAAAGGAGGTATGTTTTCTTCTTTTTTTTTTCTTTTAACATGATCGCCATTTGAAAACATACTTAAGTTCCCTTGAAATGAAACTATCATTAAATTTGACCTAGTGGAGCCTGGGGGTTGGGGGGTTGATTGACTTGTTCTTTCCCTTGTTGTTTACTTCCTTCCTGACTTCTAGCTGTTATTTTAGAAATCTTGGGTTCTAAGCAGGTACCAGGAGCAGACATAAAGGGATAAGCCAGGGAAGGTTCTTATTTAGCTGATGATGAATACTGTTGTAAGCAAGCTTTATTATTTCAGAGCCTGGAATCTGACAGTGGACCCTTTTTTCTGGTAGGCGTATTCATGGGTTCTTCAGAGATTGCCCAGCCTCCCTGGGTGCATCTCTGTTCCTGACTCTCGTTATGCTTATTTCACACAGACCCTTGCTCTTGGAGTCCCATGACATTCTTTAGCAGAACTTAAAATGACTCTAGCACAGCAATCTCTCTACATGGCATACATGTAGTTGACCAGAAATATGAACATATCTCTTGCCCCAGTAAACTATGGAATCCAAGCAAATTCCAAAGTAGTCATCTCTCTCCTGTTGTCAAAGGTTGCTTTTGCTGGCTTAGGTATAAGCCAGTACTCTATGTCATCCAACACCAGGGAAACATGGTTTCTGGTGGTCTCACAAAACTTCCTTCCTAGATTTGTGGTCATGTAAGACTCAAGTGCCCACTTGGGAAGGAATATAGACACTCACAGAATGGCAAGGACTCTCTAAAGAAATCTCTTCTCGTTAATATATTTCTTAATGTTATGTTCTAACAGAGGGGTCTAAATAATTGTGGAATCAGATCCTGTTGTTTTATTTTTTCCCCCTGTGGCAGTTTCCTCACCTTCACTTTTGTTTTTATGTTAGTATATATTTTGTGGGCACTGTCTTTGAACATAAGGTTAATAGTTCAATTTTTGCATTGGTTACACAACAAAACATACTTTTAAGTGATCAACATAGCTTTTAAAGTGTTATGAAATATTTAGTCCACTTGAATCTTTCCAATAAATTCAAGTCAGCTGGTCTCTCACAGTCTATAACAGGTAAACCATACAATTGGAAGACACTACATCATCTCAGGAGAACTTTATTTCCTAGAGTATTATAATGTTTCATTTCTGAATCTATTTTTATCCACTATTCTGTAAGCTCTCTGAAGATAGGGACTATATTTTTAAAATTTTCTATATCACCTGACTCAACACTGTACCTGTCATACAGTAAATATAACATAATTATTGGGAGGCAGTTCAAGGAGTCATAGGAAGAGCCTTAAGTTACCTCCTCCAATGAGCACAGCAAATATACACCTATACACGAACCAGTTCCCTCTAAAAGGAATCTAAGAACTAGCTGAACACCTGCTCCACAAAAAAGAATTAAAAGAACAACAAGACAGATAACAGAGGCAGAGCGATGCTCTTACCAAAAATGCACCCCTGGCGTGGTGACACACAGCAAGGAGGAATCTCACCAGATAGGTGCTTATCCTGGAGGAGCAAAGGGTTGACACCCCACATCTGGCACCCCAGCCCCTGGGATCTACTCTAGAGAGATGAGCCTCCAAAATACTTGGCTTAGAAAAATCAAGGGGGCCGTTGTTCAAGGGTCCCAAAATGCTACAGGAAACTGAGACTCTCTTCTTAAAAGGCTCTTGTGCAATCTCACTCACCACTATACTCAGGAAAACAGCAGCCTTTTGTTTGGTAAGTGCCAAGTACTAAGACTATAAGTGAAGGAGAGTCATTTGCAAATCTAAAGGCATCAGATGGAGGGGAAGGGGGAGGTGGAAATGCTCCCCCAGAGACAGAGGTGCCAGCAGACACCATTGTTGCACTCCCCACTTGTTACACAGGCAGGTGAGCTCAGACTTGGCAGTGAGCGAGCAGGGCACTACCCTGCAGCATTGCTGAAGCCAGAGAACTCTGGTGGCTGCAGTACTCCCTTTCTCCCTGGCTGGAGTGGGTGGGTGCTAACGGCTACAGCACTCTCCTACTCCTTAGCTAAAGTACACAAGTGCTGATGGCTCTGACACTCCCCCGCCCCCTGGCTGGGGCTGATGAGTGCAAGCAGTCAGGGTGTTCTCTGACTCCAGGCCTAAAGCTATTGGTTACACAGACAAGGCACTTTCAGGCTGCACTGCTGAAGCCCATGAGTGCCTATAGTCAAGTCATTCTCCTGCTGCCTTCCTGAAGCATGAGACCAAGCATCACTCCCTACACTCTACAGCTACCTAAAGCCAGCTACATGTAATCTATACAGAGGACACCCCTTGATCTCCTGGGCCAGGTGGCCAAGAGGTCTGGCGTTTCTGAGTTCCATGGGACTATAACAATTATAAAGACAGTTCTTGGCAGGCCACAACCCCCAGGGCACTACACTGACAACAAACAGAAACACAATGCCAGTTTTCCTATGAAAAAGACCTATTTACTTAGCCTGGAGCTTCACCCTCAGGAACTACAAAAACAATCAGAAAATTTGAAAAATGGCAATAAGTACATACCTAGCAGTAATTATTTTAAATGTAAATGGACTAAATTATCCAATTGAAAGACGTGAGGTAGCTAAATGGATTGAAAAACAAGTCTCAACAAATTTAAGAAGATTGAAATCATAGAAGGTGTCTTTTCTGACCACAACAGTATGAGACTAGAAATGAAATACAAGAAAAAAAATGGCAAAAAAAACCCACAAATACCTGGAGGCTAAACAATATGCTACTAAACAACCAATGAGTCATGGAAGAAATCAAAGAGGAAATCAAAAAAATACCTGTAGATAAATGAGAATGGAAACACAACAATCTAAAACCTATGGGACATAGAAAAAAAAAAGTTCTAAGAGGGAAGTTTGTAGCAGTACAAGCCTACCTCAGGAAACAAGAAAAATCTCAAATGAATAACCTAACCTTACACCTAAAGGACCTTACACCTAAAGGAACTAAAGTTTTGTTTGGGAAGAAGGAAAAAAATAAAGATGAGTGAAAATAAGTAGAATAGAGACTAAAAATGCAATAGAAAAGATCAATAATACTAAGATATGGTTTTTTGAAAAGAAAAACAAAATTTTAAAAACCTCTAGCCAGACTCATCAAAAAAAAGAGAGAGCCCAAATAAATAAAATCAGAAATGAAAGAGGAGCAGTTACAACCAACATCACAGAAACACAAAGGATCAAAAGAGATTACTATGAACAATTATATATCAATACAATAGACAGCCTAGAAGAAATGGACAAATTCCTAGAAATGTACAGTCTCCCAAAACTGAGTCAGAAGAAATAGAAAATATGAACAGACCAATTGCCAGTAAGGAAATTGAATCAGTAATTAAAAAAAACAAAAAGACTCACAACAAACAAAAGTCTAGGACCGGATGGCTTCACAGGTGAATTCTACCAAACATATAAAGAAGAGTCATCACCTGTACTTCTTAAATTATTTCAAAAATTAAAGAGTAAGGAACACTTCTGAACTTAATGTACAAGACAGCATCACCCAAATACCAAAACCAGACAAACACATCACCAAAAAAGAAAATTACAAGCTCATAACACAAGTGAACATAGATGCAAAAATCCTCAACAAAATATTAGCAAACTAAATTCAACAATACATTTAAAGGATCATGCACCATAATCAAGTGGGATTTATCCCAGGGATGCAAGGATGATTTAATATCCATAAATTGATCAATTAACTGAGGAATAAAAAAAGTCATATGATCATCTCAATAGATGCAGAAAAATCTTTTGACAAAATTCAACATCTATTTATGATAAAAACTCTCAACAAAGTGAGTATAGATGGAATATACCTCAGCATAATAAAGACCATATATGACAAACCCACAGCCAACATTATACTCAATGGAGAAAAACTGAAAGCATTTTCTCTAAGATCAGGAACAAGACAGGGATGCTCATTCTAACGATTTTTATTCAACATAGTACTGGAAGTCCCAGCCATAGCAATCAGACAAGAAAAAGAAATAAAAGTAAGTCAAATTGGAAAGGAAGAAGTAAATCTGTCATTGTTTGCAGGTGACATGATACTGTATATAGAAAATCCTAAAGGCACCACCAAAAAACTATTAAAACAAATGAATTTAGTAAAGTTGTAATATACAAAATCAGTATACAGAAATCTGTTGCATTTCTATACACTAATAATGAACACCAAAAAAGAAATTAAGAAATCAATCCTATCTACAACTGCAAGAACAAAAAAATAAAATACCTAGGAATACACCTAACTTAGAAGGTAAAAGACCTGTACTCAGAAAACTATAAGACACAGAGGAAAAAAATTGAAGACAACACAGACAAATGGAAAGATACACTGTGCTCATGGATTGGAAAAATTAATATTGTTAAAATAACCATAATACCCAAGGCAATCTACAGATTCAATGCAATCCCTTTCAAAATACCAATGTCATTTTTTCACAGAACTAAGGCAAATAATTTTAAAATTTGTATGGAAACAGAAAAGACCCTAATAGCCGAAACAATGTTGAGAAGAAAGAGGGAAGATGGAAGTACCTCACACCCTGATTTAAAGTAATACTACAAAGCTACAGTAATGAAAACCATATGTTATTGATGCAAAAACAGACACAGATCCATGGAACAGGATAGAGAACCCAGGAATGAACCTAAACTCATATGGTCAACCTCTTTAATAAATGATGTTGGGAAAACTGAACAGCTACATTTAGAAGAATCAGACTGGACTACTTTCTCACACCATATATAAAAATAAACTCAAAATGGATTGAAGACGTAAACATAAGACTTGGAGCCATAAAACTCCTAGAAGAATACATAGACAGTACGCTCTTTGACATTGGTCTTAGAAATATTTTTTTAGATCTTTCTCCTCAGGCAAGGGAAACAAAAGTGAAGATGAACAAATGGGCCTACCCAAAACCAAAAACCTTTTGCACAGCAAAGGAAACTATCAACAAAATTAAAAGGTCACCTACTGAATGGGAGAAGATATTTGCAAGCAATATATATATACAATGGAATATCACACAGCCATTAAAATAATGAAATACTGCCATTTGTGACAACATAAATGGACCTAGAGGGTATTATTATGTTAAGTGAAATAAGTCAAACAGAGAAAGACAAGTACTATATGATTTCACTTATATGTGGAATCTGAAAAACAAAGCAAATAAACAAATGTAACAAAACAGAAACAGGCTCACAGTTGCAGAGAACAAACAGGTGGTTGTCAGAGGGGAGGGAGATGTAAGGATAGGGAAGTTAAGAGGTGCAGACTTACAGTTGCAAAATAGATGTGTCACGGGGATGAAATGTACAGCATGGGGAATATAGTTAATTATAATGTAATATCTTTGTACTGTGGTAGATGGTAACTAGACTTATTGTGATGATTATTTTGTAATGTACAGATATATCGAATCACAATGCTTTTCACCAGGAACTAACATATGTTGTAGGTCAATTATATTTCGAACAAACAGACTCATAGAAAAGGAAATCGGATTTGTGGTTACCAGAGGCAGGGGGTGGGGATAGGATGAATTGGATGAAGGTGATCAAAAGGTATAAACTTCTAGTTAAAAGCTAAATACATACTAAAGATATAATGTACAACATGATTAATATAATTAACACTGCATTATGTTATATATAAAAGTTGTTAAGACAGTAAATCCTAAGAGTTCTTATTACACAGAAAACATACTTTCTACTTTTTAAAAATTTTGTATCTAAGTGAGATGATGGACGTTCACTAAAATTACTGTAATCATTTCATGATGTATGTAAGTCAAATCATTATGGTGCACACCTTAAACTTACACAGTGCTATATGTCAATTATATCTCAATAAACATGGAAGAAAAAAATGAATACAGGGAAATCTGTCAGATTCTTATTTTAAGTTCCTTTGAAGACATCTCTTAATGTATAACACGGAATAGGACCAAAACAAAAGCACTTTGGCTTGAAAGAGCTAGGCTAAAAATGGGAGAATGAGAAGATTTATTTTAGCATTATAAAATTTTTAGTTTTGTATTAAAATTTGGGAACTAGAGTTTAAACTACAAGCCATAGAGGAAAAGGCAGATACGTAAGTATATACGAGAATATTTCTGGAGACTGTAGAAGGAAATGAAAAATTGACCAGATGGCAGGGAAAAAATTGGAGAAGGTTCACATAGGAATGAACAGAGGCTGAGTGTCTGAGAAGGAGCACAACTCTCACCCTTCTGGGCCAAGTCCCATCCCAGATGTACATGCCAGGAATCCCAGGTGGGTTTGTAGAGAAGCAGGAGTATGCGCTGACTTCTCAGGTTAAATGCCAGGAATTGTAATGCCTCATAAAGGCACAATAACGGGGTGGGGGGGGCGAAGAGATCTCTGGGTCTGTGACCTCTGAGAGCAGCCTATCAGGGTCCCACATACTGCAATGTCGTGTGATGAAAGCACAGTTTCTGATGCTGATTTTGTACCGAATAAAAGACGAGCACACCAGGATGGGTAAAAATTAAACCCTAACCCTGCCTTTACATCCAAAAAGCCATATGCTATCAGTCTTCTTAATGCAACTGAAGAGAAATACTATGAGATACAAAGGATTTGGATCTGAGGGAAATGCAAATTAGTGATGTGGGAATTTTACCTTCTTTATACCACATGACTTCATCTGCTACATTTTTATTAAAGTAACAAAAAATGAGTGTCAGGGAGTGCCTTCCTAGAGAGTCAGGAAGGAGACCCAGACAGAGCAGGAGAGCATTCCTACAGTAGTCCTCACAGTTCAGGCACAGAGGACTCTCTGGGACCTGGAGGGATGCGGGGCTACACTCAGCAGCTGTGCTAGAGACAGAAGCTTAGGCTCAAAGAATGTAAGAACCAGCACATCCAGTGGGGGCCTAACGAGTTACCCTTTCACAGTGCCAGAGTGCTACCTCCATCTTCCTGGAACTTGGGTAGAAAAAGGAGAAAAAACAGATGGCAAAGACAGGAAATCCTCAATGGAGTGGGCATTACCCAGTTTTAAACTGGAAATGACTCAGTTCCAGAATTAAGTTTTTGTTACAACTAGTTCTAAAAAACAAAGATAAATGCCATAGAAAAAATAAACCTGTTTAGATGCTTTATACCTGAATTTTGTAGACTGCTAAAAACATGAAATTATTGTTATAGGGAAGAACCTTTGTATTCTATTACAAGTTAATCACTAAAGGGATGTTGAGTGTAAGCTTAAATTATACATAACAGCCCATTTCTGGAAACCCTACTTCCCAGGAATGAGCATTAAGCTAAAATACCTTTGTTTAGCTCACAGGAAACATCCTGACCAGGCCCACTCATGAATGACTACAGGGAGGAAGAAATTAATGCATCCCTCTGGAGGCTGATGGGAACCAGGAAGTGTTTGACTTTAATCCCTCCCCTTTTAGTATAAAAGGAACCTGAATTCTAACTCAGGCAAGATGGTCCTTTGGGGAACGAGCCCACCATCTTCTCAGTTTGTTGGCTTTCTGAATAAAGTCGTCATTCCTTGCTCCAGCAACTCATCTCTCGATTATTGGCCTGTCATGTGGCAAGCAGTCGGAGCATAGACTGGGTAACATTATCTTGTCCATTACACTGGTTATGACAATTTTTGCAAACTCTGGGCTTTGGTTTCTACATAATTAGATGAGGATATAATTAGGTGACCATACATGCCAGCATAATTGTTAATAACTTTGCTCTTTCATTCTCCAAACTGTTCTCGTTATGGTCATCTTATAACAGCAATAAAACAACTCACAGAATTGCTTTTATCTGTGACAATGCAGATAAGCCTTTAGCACAATATCCAGTGTTTTCTAAGCATTAAATAAATTATTATTCTTCTTTTTAAGCAGTAACTCAAGCTAAAGAAAAAGGTTTTAAAAAAAACATGTAGAATTTCTTCAACTATGATGAAATCTTGAGCAGCATGGTTTCCCTCCAGGAAATGGTTCTGAACAAACTAGTGGCCCACTTCTGCAGTAACTTAAGAAAATGTTAGATAACTAATATAAGACCCCAAAAATACCAACTCTGATATTTGAGAACATTTCTCTGTAGCTGAATTATGATAGAAGTAGTAAGTTTAGTGTTTAAGCATCAATATGAGGAAATGTAGTAATTAATAAATACTTTAAACTCAAAATATATTTGAATAGACTTTGGATGGGGTGTCATGTTAAAAATGTGTATAATAAGGATTAAGGGGGAGAATCTAACCCCATCTTGACAAGTTTCCTCATCTAGATCTCCTTCCTAGCAGAAGAACCTGTTCTTTACTGATAAATGATAGTGGGTCCAAGTCAAAGGCTCTTTCACTGAAGGATAAGGCCTTATGAATCAGGTAACTACAAAAAGGAAAATGCTAACTGCACAATACCCTGAACCATCTTAGGAAATAATTGTATTTTCTTCTCTTATATTGCAGGAAGGTGTAGGGTTATTAGGCAAATAGGTTTCTAACTGACCACCAACAAATACCTGTGCTAAAGCAACAGCCACAGATAAAACCCAGGCTCAGTGGCCATCTCCGTCTGCTTCACAGAACAAAAACGACTCTATTTCTGCAGTCTGCAGTGGCCTACACACGAGGATTTCATCCTTGAAGTCCTCTTCTCTATTCTAGCCCTTGGCAATCTAATCCAGGCCCAGCTTCAATTATCACCTCTGTGGGAATGACTACTGCTGCTACGCAATCATTTTTCCTTTGTATTTATTTAAAATCTTGAGTTCTTTTAAAGATCACCCCCTCCAGTCATGCCACTGTCTCCATCTTTTTGTTTTTGTCATCAACATGCCTTCTGGGTCTCCTTGAGGACATTGTTCGTCAAGTCACAGGTTTTTTTGTTGTTGTTGTTTTGTTTTTGTGTTTTTTTTTGCGGTATGCGGGCCTCTCACTGTTGTGGCCTCTCCTGTTGCGGAGCACAGGCTCCCGACGCGCAGGCTCAGCGGCCATGGCTCACGGGCCCAGCCGCTCCGCGGCATCTGGGATCTTCCCGGACCGGGGCATGAACCCATGTCCCCTGCATCAGCAGGCGGACTCCCAACCACTGCGCCACCAGGGAAGCCCAAGTCACAGTTTTTATCTCTATCCTGACTCAAGATCATCTTATGTGTCTTCATTGCCCAGTGTCACATCATTTAATAACATTCACCACTTAGTTAATCCAGTCTTTAAAACAAGCCCACCATTTGGAATAATTCCCAATCCTACTCCCGAACTACTGCCTTTAAGATTATTATAAATAGGATCTATGTCTAAACCTTCTTTGTAGTCTTCAAAAGATTTTTTACAGGACCTTAAATTTAGCATGAAACACCTCCCTCACCATCTAACAGCACATATCTTTTCCTTATTTTTATCTCTCTATGCATATTTTAATGCACCCTTTTTCTCATTCTTTGCCCTTGGCATCTTTCACACTGATTTCTCAAATGTTCTACTGTAAGTTTCTCATTCAAACCTCTGCTTATATTTAATTTGTCTTAATTCTAGGCCATTTATTCAGTTCTGTAATTTTCAATTCAGTTGTTTTTATTTTATAAGAATTGTGCCCATAGCAGTATCGTTATCCTTGGGCATTCTGTAACCGTCTGTGGATTTAATGTGAGTTTGGAGAAAGATTCATTCTTGCCACACACATCCATATCAGAAAAGAAAGCGGCACCTGATAAAAGCCCACTTTACCCATCACTGTGCTATGCACATTTATTATGCCGTTTAGTTGTGAAAACCTTCCAAAATTGATATAATTAATCCCATTTTAAAGAAGTGGAAACTGAGAAGTTAAGTTGTTTTCCCATAAATACAGAATTAGTAAGTGGTAAAATTAGAATTTGAGACATGTTGCCTAAACAGTTCTGCTCCCCCAAAATAAAAGAACTGATCTGGTGGCCCTCTGTGAAACTACAGTCTGGATGTAAGCCTAGTTTTAATGGGTGCCTTCCATCCATCTCAGAACACCGTTATAAGGGAATTGTAAATATTCCTATTTCACAAGTTAGGAAACTGAGGCACAGATAGGCTAAGTAACCTGCATGCAAAGTCATACAGTCAAGTATACGCCCCAGGATGTTCTTATACTCATTTATTCAAGTTAAGCCACCTAAATGAAATACGTCAAGTCACATATATAAGTAAATCATGGCATGCAAAAGGTGTGATTTTTTGGTTCCCTGGATTTTCTGAGTAAAATTTCACAGGTATATTAAATAGGCTTCTCTGGACTATTGCCTATTGAAAGGGATGTATTCACTGCAATTCCCCAATGGACTAACACCATGAACAAAAACTCTGGGCCTCATGCTGCCTTAGATTCATTTTGATATTATTTATTTAGGACATTCAATGTTGTCTTTTCTCCTTGGAGGGATCTGGCTTCAGATTGTAAAAGACCCAGCAGCTCTCCTCCTACGCAGAGTTGAGAAATCTGTCTGATACTCTGCAAAGCATTATACACAAGAGATGTAACTTTAGAAATGTGATTTTAAGAGACCAGATCATCACCCAGTGGGGCCACCAGAAAAAATCATCAGAATTTCTTCACAATTCTGCCTAAATACTCTTGTTGCACAATTATAAGTCAATTTTCAAAAGTAAATGCATCTGGATAAGGTACATGATCTGGATTATATGTGTGGCGTACTACTTAAGAAAGTTGAAACACAGGATTAATCCCTGCTTTAACGTAGGGTAGAGAATTAGGAGGCATAGAGGAGGAGCTAACAGTATGAAAGATTGAACCTGTTCACTTGATAATTTTTCTGAAAATAGGCCCAATACCAAGGTACTAAAAATAAACTTAGTAAATCACCTTTCTTCTGAAAAAGTGACTTATATTGACACCCACTTGTCAGGGCCTAAAAGACACCAGACAGGAAATTTTGTAGATTATCCTTTCAGTCTGTAGTATTAGCTTTCACCCTACCAGGTTTATAAGGGGGCATATGTGTGGCAGGATGGGGGATGTGTTTACGTAGTTATAGGAAACCTCCTTGGAGAATTTACTTTGATAGAAGAGGGGTAATTGAACGAAGGGCAGGCTTTAGAAGAGATGTGAAATCATTGATAAATGTGGAGAGATTAAATGCAAATTTTTGTGTCCTGAGGATTCAAAAAATTCATAAACATATATTGATTCTGAGTGTCTTAGTGATAATAAAAATGAATGAATGAGAAAGTAGGAAGAACAACATAGGTACCTAGTAAAATAAGAATTCACAGTTTATTCCAGAAAACTTTGAAAACTGAGTATATTTACTACTTTGTTTAAACAGGAAGAAAGAGCTTAAGTATGTTGTAATATACCAAACATTCAGGGAAATGGAAAATACCATATCAGACAAGCCTACACAGGTAATTGTTTCCTCTGGTGAGCTGTAGCCCTTGAAAACTAATTTATGTTATCACTAAGGTGAAACCTAGGTTTTGGAGAATTGTAAATATCTAGGTATATGTAACACATATCCAATCAGAAAAAAGATCTGGTCTGTGTGTGTGAGATGAATTATACTGATGTCTGTTATAAATCCCTAACATAGCTCATGAGATCAATTAAGATGTTCAAGCAGCTACAAAAAGGATGATTGAGGCAAATGGTAACATCAGGATGACCATATGGTAAGGGGAAACTAGAACTGTTTGGACGTAAAACGAGAGCCATCGGAATTCCAGTTACAATCATACACTATGCAGTGAGGAGATAGTAGAATGAGGCAGCCAAGAAAAATACTAGATGAAGAACAGTTTGGGCAGTGAGAAAGACAAACAAGTTGTGTTTCCAAGTCAATAAACAGGTGGTAGGGATAGAGGGTGACATCATCTGTGTCTGCTCTCTTCCCCTCCCTTCAACCAAGAGCCTCCTGCTTTACTGCAGGGCCAGGTATTTGTCAGAGAAGTAGCTCTTGCATTTTATAAGCGGTGAAAGAGGCTTTAGAGGGAATATTTAGCCAAGGGAAAAAATATTTCTTAAATGAGACCATCAAAGGTTGTATTTCCCCTGCTTTTCCCAGGAACAAGCACATTAATTGTGTTGCTTTATACATGCTCTAGGACAGTTCCTCTCAAGGCTGCCCAGTGGGCTGTGCAACTATAAGCCATCATCACCACAGGACACAATGGCCTTTGGAAAACTTAGCTCACCTAGAAATGCATTATTAGGTGATAACAGCCTTGCCAGTTCATGTCACCCTGGTAGTAAGGTCTAAAAGGCTTTTATTTTTCAGGTTTTCTTCAAACTGCTAACTGTGATTGGCAATTTAGCCTAACTTTTCACAGCAGTCCTAAATCTATATTTACTAATGATTCCAGCATGTGTTGAAAGGAATACACTTTGAAAATCTTCATCAATTAAGGATATTGAAACATAAGAGCTTAACCCAGCCCTCTAGATGGAATGTCTTTTGGAAAATCCACTAAACTTTTTATTCTCAAATAATAAAGCCACTCTGAATATATTTGAGTGTCTGAAACTAAATGGAAGTCTCAGACTGGGGAACACTTCATGATGAACTAAAAAAAAATGTTATCTTCAAAAGATACAGAGGCAAGAAAGGATTGTGTTTAAGAACGTGAGTTTTGAAGCAAGATCAGGAACTTACTCTATATGTGACATTAGGCTGATAAAGTAACCTCTCTGTACCTGGATTCCTATATCTTTGAAATAGATATAATAATTGAATCTATATCATAATTGAAGCTATATCTATATCTTTATAAGGATAAAGTGGTATAAAACAGATTATGTGCTTAATGCAATATTTGGTATATAATAAGTGTTCACTACATATTAGTTAATATTGACATTGTTATGAAAATGACGTAAGTGAGAAGAGAAAGGAACATCTTGTTTATGTCAAGTAGAAAATATAAGAAAGTCAAGGTTCGTAAGTATTAGTGTGCATAAGCATCAGCAAAGAGATTATTAAAAATACTGATTTCTGGCCTTTAGTGCCAGAGTTTTTAAGTTGTTATTTTTCATATAACAACCTTTGATTATTCTGACACAGGTAGTCCACCAAGTACAGTTTGAGAAACACTGAAGTAAGACATTCCTTGTCAGATTGCTGACAAACCTAATAACTATAATCACTAATACCTAGTTCCAGAATACCTGGTTCCACCTGATGGGATGTGTGCTTTCTCTGATGCTATTAAATATATGCGGCAGCTTAAGTTGATGTCTAAGTTTGTAACCTTCCTCACAGAGAAAAATCCGTGTACAATAGAAATTGCTTCCTACCTTTTCTTAAAACTATTTTCCACAATTGTTCTATTAAATTATTTTGCATCATTTATCAAGCACCTCCTCCAGACACTGTCCTAGGCTCTGTAGTTACCCTGTTGAAGGCATATTGCCCTGGTCCATAAGGAGCTTGCAGTACAAAACAAAATTAATTGAGTAAATGGAAAATGAAAATATAAAATAAGCAAAGATCGTGTGAGAAGGAAGAGAGATATACCTAATCAGAAAACTATATGAAGATGGGAGAGGTTGGAGCAGTTTTTAGAGGTCCACATTTCAATTCAACAAGCATTTAAGTTCCATTTTTTTTAAAAAAATCATTATGCTTAAGCAATAAGGGAAGTTAAAGAGAGTATGACTCAGTCCTTGTTATAAATGTTGCTTATATTTTAGTAAAAGATTTAAATATGCCATAAGTAATTATAGTTGAAAAAGAATATAACAAGTGTTATAGTAAATAATGTTCCTCAGCTTCACTGTTATTTACATTTTATTGTGGGGAGCTGACCCATGCCTGGTGGGATGTTTAGCAGTATCCCTGATCTTTACCCTCTAGTTACCAGAAGTATTCCTCTTTCCACTTCTCTCTGAATCATGACAATCAAAAAATATCTCCAGACATTAACAAATATTCTATGGGGGAGCAATATTATTTCTAGTTGAGAATTAGTGCCTTAGAGATACAAAATTAAACATGAAATGAAAAAGGGCCAGATAAATCTTAATCAAGATGTATCAGGGAAAGCTTTATGGGATGAGACCAGGTTGAGCTGGGACTTTGAAAGGCAGACAGTATGTAAGAAGATACTTCAAACAGACAAGCCAATGACTAGAAAACTAGCTGCATGAGAAAGTTGCAGATGTAGAAATGAAACCTGTAGGATCGTGGGAATTCTTATGCGCTAAGGTAAAATTGTTGGACTTCATTCTGAGGGCATGAGGGACACTTGAATATTTTGGAACAAAGAGTAGTGATATGCTCTGGTCTGAAAAGCTAACTCTGATGGTAGTGTGAAGAACACATTGGGAGAGACTGTGACGGAAGCTAGAAAAAACAGTTTGGAGGTTGTTGCATTAATAGGCAAAAGATTATGTGGGCTAAATGTGGATATCCAGTAAAAAAAAAAATGGACAAGAAGAGATGGATCAACGAAACACTATGGCAAACTAGGCGATTGTAATGAGAAGTGAGTAGGAAGGGTAAGTTTCTGTCCTGGAAGATGGTAAAAGGTGATGTAATAAATGAAATAGGAGACACCCAAGAGAGAAGGGCTGTCAGTGTGGAGGTAGGAATGAAAGTGACAATTAATCCTATTCGGTTGTCCATTGAACATGTATGTAAAAATGTTCAACTGGCAATAAGAAGTACAAATCAGAAGCTCAAGAGATAAGAGTTCTCAAGTTTCAAAATACAGATTTGGCTCTTAGATGTCAAACCAGTGGGAGAGAAAAACACACAAAAGCGTTCCAAGTATAGAATTTGAGTTATTAATACATAAAACGTGTGTGCTAAGGAAGAGAAATAAGGCTGAGAGATAAGCAACCAGAAGGTCATGTAGTAATAATCAGGAGAAGACAAAGCTGTCAAAGCCATGGAGGAATTTCATGCAGGATGTTTGAGGAGAAAAGTGTCAGAAAAGAAGTCTCTATGTGTGGGTATTAGCAATGGAACTTGACCAATAACAATGCAAAATTTATAATATTGATTAACTTCCTCATATAACACCAACTTCTCATTTTCATTAAAGTAATGAAGACTCTGTCACTTCCTCCCAGCTTACCCTTCCCCCTCCCCATGTCATGGACATATATACACTACCAAATGTAAAATAGATAGCTAGTGGGAAGCAGCCGCATAACACAGGGAGATCAGCTCGGTGCTTTGTGACCACCTAGAGGGGTGGGATAGGGAGGGTGGGAGGGAGGGAGATGCTAGAGGGAGGGGATATGGGGATATATGTATACGTATAGCTGATTCACTTTGTTATAAAGCAGAAACTAACACACCATTGTAAAGCGATTATACTCCAATAAAGATGTTAAAAAAAATAATGAAGACTACTTGAGAAAATAAGAGATAATTTATCATCGTCATTTCATATTTGTCTTAGAGAATTCCTTGAATATCAAGATTTGCATTATACAATTTATAAACACCATTTTCTGGTTTTCCTCTTTTGGAATCATTTTATATACCAAGCACAAAATAGTAAAAACATGCAAAAAATTTAGGAATATAGAAGTTATACATTTGGCGATGTAAACATTATGAAACAACTCAGGGAAGTTGAGATAAAGGAGGGAGAAGAGAGCTGCAACAAAGCTTAGGGATGTGAAATTCCTCATTTGACACATTGGGTAATTTGGGAGATGGCATCTACAATTTCAAAAATTGTTTAAATGTATCACTTGACATTGTAAAACAACACCTTCTAATTCAAAATGACTGAACAGAAATGTTTGCTTCTCATCCTTCAGACCACCCCAATGAAATGCAGGTACTAAAGTGCAAAAATAAGATACCCCCATAACTGTAAATAGAACCTGTAAGAGATATTTATAGGTAGATGATAGCTTCCAATTTATTCTTAGACAAGTTAAAAGTTGGAGATCATAAGAAACCACAATCCAGAATGTACTCTGACAAGTTTACATTTCTGTCAGAACCCCAGAGGGGCTTCAAGCACTGAGCTTGTAGATATGACGAAGAACAGGAATGAAAAGTGGAGCTGAAAAGGGGAACGGTTTAAGATCTACATATGGATGAATTAGTATGTTCCTACTTTCTTATCTCTATGCACAGAGGAAGCAGGTTGGCGTCAGCCTCCAGGTAGATCATAAAACAGTAAATATATAAGTAAATTTATCATTTTAGTATAGGTGCTGTTTCCCCAAGTGCAAAGCCTTCTTCAACTTGAAATATAGGTGTTCCGATCTGAAAGCCAGTTCCTTGCTTACTCAAATCCAAGCAAAGCCTGAGGCTGATACTCCATTCCAGGCATACTTCCCACTCATGGGAGATGAATATTACAGAATTTATTTACTTACAGAATAGTAGAGGAAACTCACATGAGCTACCCAGTCCTTAAACCTTAAATACAAATGAACTGCCAAGAATTTCCAGATATATATTTCTATGAATAAGCAGAAAAAGTGAACTTTGAAGAATAAAAGTTTATTCTGAAAACAGAAAATAGAAAAGAACTTTAAAAATAACTTGTGTGACTATATGAAGGCAGTTTTAGAGGTTCTCATATCCATAGAGCAAAAAGAATATCATAAAAAGGAATGATCGAACAGAAGGAGCCTTTTCCAAGAGCTAACGGACACAGCTCCAATTTGGAAAGGTCTACCGTGTGCCCACCAAAATATAACAGAAAAGATCCATACTTGGAGTTATTGTCTTATTGAAGAGAGGAGACATTAATTTCAAGAAAAAAACAATCAAACAGCATGAGCTTTTTTTTTTTTTTTTTTTTTTTTGCAGTACTCGGGCCTTTCACTGTTGTCGCCTACTCCCGTTGTGGAGCACAGGCTCCGGACGCGCAGGCTCAGCGGCCATGGCTCACGGGCCCAGCCACTCCGCGGCATATGGGATCTTCCCCGACCGGAGCACGAACCCGTATCCCCTGCATCGGCAGGCGGACTCTCAACCACTGCGCCACGAGGGAAGCTCCAGCATGAGCTTTTCAATCACAGCTTTGGGTTGTAAAGGACTGTGAAGCAAGTTTTATAAAATTTTAAAGTAAAATGAATTTGAACATAGCATTTGATACCCAGCAAAATATCATATTTTTGTAAAATGACAATCAGGACATTTTTAGACATATAAAGACTTTCTTTTCAAGTAATTTGAAAAGTTTGTTGAAACTGAACTTCATCAAAAAGGAAAGACATATGGAAACATAGGAAGATATGTGGCCTAGGAAATAGTACATTTCCACCATGTCAAGTGTGTTGCAGGCCTAGAGAGGAAAAAAAAAAAAAGAGTTCAGATTGAAACAAGAAAACCGAAAAATTAGTGGGAAAAGATTCCAGATATAAAGAGAATATACAAACTATAGAATAATTGATAAGTTAGAAATTCACAAAGATAATATAAAAGCTAAAGACAAAATTATGATAAAGGTTATTGTCATCCCATTAGGAAATAAATAGAAATTTTAAAGGAAAAATATATGTAAGAAAGCAATAAAATCATGGTTCATATATAATGCAAAATAATAAATGGTATAATTTTTTACTCACTAATAAAGTGTAAGAAAAGGGGGCCCACTGATTTAGGAATCCTGGTACCATGTGCATTCTTCTTGGAGGGGAAATTGGACCTATAGAATAGAAATGTATTTCTCACTACTTAATCCAACAAGGAACAGCATATGCACAGTGTCAAAATAATCTGAGTACTACTTAGTGGTTTCAGATTGTGATCAACCTTCACACAAAGCACAAATGACCTGGTTGTGTTGTGAAACAGAACTTAGATGTTGAAATACTAAAAGTTGTGTTCATTTGACCAAGAAACTGATACAAGCGTAACATCTGGTTTAACCTTAATGAATATTTGGGAGTTCTCAAACATTTTATTGTAATAGAAATATAACTCTTATCTGAATGCTATCATTCCTATTTATATCAAAAGTAAGCCAAATAGGACTTCCCTGGTGGTGCAGTGGTTAAGAACCTCGAACCAGGGCACAGCTTCGAGCCCTGGTCTGGGAAGATCCCACATACCACAGAGCAACTAAGCCCCTGCGCCACAACTACTGAGCCTGTGCTCTAGAGCCCGTGAGCCACAACTGCTGAGCCCACATGCCACAACTACTGAAGCCTGCATGCGTAGAGCTCACGCTCCTCAACAAGAGAAGCCACCACAGTGAGAAGCCCGCGCACTGGAACGAAGAGTAGCCCCGTCTCACCGCAACTAGAGAAAGCCTGCATGCAGCAACAAAGACCCAACGCCGACAAAAATAAATTAATTAATTAAATTAAATTAAAAAAAAAAAGAAGCTATAAAAAAAAAAAGTAAGCCAAATGAAATTATAAGTGACTTCGATTCTGGGTGTCTCCAAGGCATAAATGTCAAACAAGCAGTTAATAAAGGTGCATATACAGCATGTAGCTTATGTGTTAACATGGTTATTAGTTAATCTCCATGCAAAGTTAGCATATATTACGTGATAGATTTGTAAGCATTACACTTTCTATTATGTATACATAAAAATGACAATGTTTAGGTTTAAATTTCAATAAGCACCCTTGTCACGTTTTAATTTGCAATGTATCCATATTACATGCTAAACAGAACAGATCTTACATGTGAAAACATGCTTTTCTATATTATATATGTTATATATATAAACATATAATGTGCTACTAATATTACACCTTATATTCTCTATATATTTAAGAGGGAAACACAGGATGTAGCATAATTCACAAAGGATGGACTTGGAATGAAATAAAACTAGATATGAGTCCTGATTTCACAGCCATCTAGCTATATGGACTTAGCAAGTTACTTAGCTTTTCTCAGCTTTAATTTCTTCATCTGTAAAATAAGGATGATAGCACTTATCTTAAAAGGTCATTGCAAAAATTAGAGAAAAGACATGCAAACTGCGTAACATATAATAGTAATTTTCTAAATGGTGCTTATTGTTACTTTTATTATTAAGACTGCATATTTACCAATATTCTATTGGCATCATGAAAATACAGTGAAGCTTATGTTGTTAGTGGTTTTACTTTTAATTTTTAAATATTCATGTTAGTCCGAAATAGACATAAATCACATGAATAATACATTTAGTAAAATTATCACTTAGGAATCTTAATTTTATAATTGGAACATACCTGCAATGTACAAAATCCAAGAATTTTAATATGATTATTAAACTAGGGCCTGTTGAGATCACTGCAAGTTGCCCTCACTAAAATCTCAGAGACAAAGATAAGTCTTGATAATATGCTAGTGTTGCCTCTGACTAGAAGCAAGAATTGGAGGGTCAAGCAAAATCCAAGAACTGTTGTCAACACTGAGCAATAGTTTCCTATGAGAATAACATTACTGAAATGTCAGACATCCCAGAGGTTATTGCGTTGATTTCTATTACTTTCTGTACTCTATTTCTTAAAACAAAACAAAATTTGCCTTCTATTGCATTCTAATTTAAGATACAAAGTGGAAGTTCTGCAAATGAGTTATTGCTACCCAATTTCTTATCAACAACTGTCAGTCACAGGAGTTTGGTGGAGTGAAGTGGCCCCTAATTCTCCAGCAATGTGAAGCTCCATTCTCCCCGTATAGTGCTGGGGAAGAGAGCATATGAATCATGCAGGTGGCAGCATCGCTGGAGGCTCTCATGATTGTGTAGATCTGAAAACTGTGAATCATTAACATTGTTGTAAATGTCAGTTGTCAGACACTCAGTGTCATCTGAGACTCTACTCCTGCTTTTTTGCTGGATCTGCCATTGCCACAGGGTTTGTAGGCACTGCATTAAGTATTCA
This sequence comes from Stenella coeruleoalba, assembly GCF_951394435.1. Lineage (NCBI taxonomy): Eukaryota > Metazoa > Chordata > Mammalia > Artiodactyla > Delphinidae > Stenella > Stenella coeruleoalba. The sequence goes on from NC_137151.1 coordinate 44,201,503, forward strand.
CCACTGGGGTTGCAATTCTTTGATGGTGTTGGAAAGAGAATGTGGCCAGTGTATCTCTAAGCAAGCCACTTGGTATGTAGAGTGAGCGGTACTGCAGGAACCAGATAGTCCTGATGCATGCATGCCATACTGCCCAGATAAGAAGGTAGCAGTAACATGTAGTTCAGCTCTATTTGTTATTCTTCACCTGATAGTTACCTTAATTGTAGACTTTGATATTAAAAATTCTCTTGTACTCTAGTATTTTATGCCAGGGATTGGAAAGAAATTGATTTTGTAGAAGCACAGAATTCTTTAGATGTAAAATACCTTAGCAGCCATCTTATAGACTGCCTTCGTTCATTTTCTCTTGTCACTAGAAAGGATACTGAAATTTTACCAAATAATAAGTGACAGATCTTTTGTAAACAATATTGACTAAACTAACAACTAAGCTCCAAATATCTATTTATAGGCAATTTTAAAAAATGACAGTTTGGTTTATAAGACAAATCAACAAAACTCCTGGTCATTATTCTTTACAATTTTAATCTTAGTGTAAGCATATTTTAAGCATATAGACTGTGCTCAGTAAATATTGGAGGAGAAATCACTCTCATCTATGTATGTATGTATGTGTGTATTATGTATGTATTTATCCCTCTATCTAGAATATATATAATATAATTATACCTAATGTAGAGGTGTCAAGTAGTTATTTCAAGGTTTTTTTCTATCTGATGTCAACCTTCCAAAATAAAATGTAATCACAACGATAGCAATAGTTTATTCCCTGGGTTCAGTTACTAAGGATTTATAAATTTCCATGCATTTATTTAAATCCTTAGTAACTTGAATATAAAGAATCTGATTGTTTAGCTGACTTTTCCCATTTCTATCTGTACTGTTGAATGTAGTATTAGCAAGACCAAGGTGACTAAAAGAAGCTGGATGTGAAAGTACCCAAATCAAAAGGAAGGTGAAGCTCATTTTAAGTAGTTCCTATCGTTACAGCATCCTCTGTTCTAATGCACCTCATTTTTTCTGATGGGCACCTCTTCCATCCTAAATTCCAGATGCTCTAATGCAGTCCTGACTGCCACAGAATCTTTTTTATCTGATGTAATAATGTCTCTGAACTATAGATTTGGTGAGATATGTTAAAGGAGGAGATGTGGCACTTGAATAGCTAGAGATTTCTGAGCCCAAGGAAACTCAAATGATGGAGAGATAAAAATCTATATCACTCTTCAGATGATATCATGGACATTGCAATAATTATATGTCTTTCCAATAAACCTGTGAGATAAGATTCTCCCAGTAGTACAGATGAGAAATGTAAGACCAAAATTGTCACAAAATTATTCCTAATTGGTCCCTTGTAGAGCCAGAATTCAAAACCCTACTTTTTATTTTATCTTTCCACTGAACTACAGCTACCTCTAACCTATTCTAGAGTTCATCCTCTGACCAAAACTTATACCTAAACAATATTGTGTTACACTATGACTTAATATTCCTATTAGGTATATAGTATTTGTCCATACATAATAGGTGTGTCAGAAGCAGCAAACAACATATAAGGGTAATTTTTCATTTGTTTAGCTATTCCAAAAGCTAGTACCCTGTAAGCAGTTGAAAAAAATCTCACTTAAATCAATATTGATTTCGTGAATTATTTTAATAATTTATTTTAGCCCAAATATTACTCAGTTGGTATTCTGATAATCATTACTGCTCAATCAAACTTGAAGCCTAATCATCAAGTTATTTCATCAAACCAATGTTAATTTTAAAAAATTGATATTGAGGCATAAATATAAATTGCACATATATAAAAATATAATTTGATACATTTTGACATATGTATACAGCCATGAAACGATCACAACAAGCAAGATAATGAGTATTTCCATCATTCCTGGAAGTTTCCTCAAGGCTCTTTGCAATTGTATGGGGGTGAAATTTGCCACACCAAAATGTGTCTCTTTAGCATGAGGATTAATTTGACTGTTTATAGTTTTAAGAAAGAGAAGACTGCTGAAGTTTTCTTACCTCCCCCTTAATTGCCTAAAAGAATTTAGATAAAGGGCCTTTTTCCGGAATAAAGCTATCCCCCAAGATGCTGCAAAGAATGTGGGCTAGATATGGTTGGGGAAACTCAACAGGGTCTTGAGATCAGAGTCCACCCTGTATCCCATTGTCTCTGCAGGGCCCAGCAAACATTTGTTTGCCAAACATTTGCTTTTCCATCTCCTTGTGAATTGCCTTACTCCCCTTTGAAGTACCAAACCACTACCCCAATGTCCTGTTTTGTTTTGTAGCTGAAGATGATGATTTCTGTCATTTTGGTGAGTTACTCAGTCTTCCTGGGTCTGGGTCCTGAAAGACCATGTGTACATGTTATCAAAATTTTGTTTGGTTTTCTCCTGTCAATCTGTCTCATATCAGCTTAATTCTTGGCCCAACCAGAAGAACTTACCTAGAAGGGTAAAGGAAAATGCTTTCCTCTTCAATGCAATCCATCCTTTCCTACAATCCTGCTTTCTGTCACTGTAGATTAATTTTCATGTTCAAAATCTTTACATAGGTGGAAATATACATTAAATAACTTTTTTTGCATGGTTTCCTACATACAACATAATGCTTTTGAAATTATTCAATGAGTAATGTGTATCAATAGATTTTTTTCCTCTTTATTGCAGAGTAGTATTCCACTGGACACATGTAATTAGTTTATCCATTTACCAGTTGATGGATATTACAGTTGTTTTCAGCCTTTGGTTATTGCAAGAAAGCTACTGTAAACATTAAAGTACAAAACTTTGTGTTGACATATGTTTTTGTTTTTGATTCTCTTGGACAATTGCTGAGAAGTGGAATGGTCAGGCAATATGGTACATGCATGTTTAACTTTTTATGAAACTTCAAATTGTTTTCCGAAAGGGTTGTAACATTTTATATACCACAGCAGTGTACAAAAATTCTGAATGCTTCATATTCTCACCACTAGTTGGTATAGTGACAATATTTAACTTTAGCTATCTGATGGATATGTTTAGTATCCCATTTTGATTGATATTTGTGTTTCCTCAATGACTGTTAATGGCAGAACATCTTTTCTTGTTCATACTGCCTATTGATAAATCTTCCTTTTTACAGTATCCATTCAAAAAAATTTTCCCATTTTCTTATTCAGTTGTTTGTCTTCTTAAAATTAGGCTCTGGTTTCTTTGTATTTTATAGACACAAGTCCTTTGTTTGACAAATGTGTTACAAATATTTTCTCTGAGCCGGTGACTTGCCTTTTTATTTTCTTAATAGTGTCTTTGAAGAGCAAATTTTTATTAATTTGTAAAGCCAATGGCAAAGAAATCAGGAAAGATGTAGTTTAAATGAATTATCTGACTTTTGGCCTTCTTGTTATATCAGTTGGTGAGAGATGAGTGGTAATGACCACCTACAGAGGCATATGGAACCCCCCCACCCAAAATTTCAATGTCAACACTGATGACGCCACATACACACTGAAAGGGTATAAAACAGTTTATTGTTTATATAATTGAGGTCTCTGGGGGAGATCAGAACAGGTGTCTCAAGCAGACCCAAAAATGTTTTGAGGGAGCAAGGAAAAGGTCTAGGTTTTTATTATGGTTAAGAGGTGGACTGAGGTAAGTGTTTTTACAGATGAGCAGGAACTTGAGTGATTTGAGTCTCCTCCCAGTGTCAAAGGAGGGAGTATTCAAGCTTTCTTAGGATCTTGCCCAAATGTGGGGCACAAGGGGAAGAGGGAGAGGTGAAGCTTAAAGGCTGTCAGCACACACCAAAAACTGGTGTCAGATTCCTCATTACATGGGTGTTAAAATTGTCATCTACAATTGTGCAATTTTAACTATTTCTCCACTTAGTTATCTCAATCTTTGCTTGAGTCTCCATTTTTAGGTGCATAATTAGTCATAATTTTATGTCTTATTGAGTATGAAATGTTCTGTTTACCTTTCTTAGTACTGTTTGTCCAAAAGCTATTTTATCTGATATTAAAATATTGACTTTTCTTATGCTTACTGTTTGTTTGCATTGTATACGTTCTCCATCTATAAAATCTCAACCTATTATCTTTATATTTAAAATATGTCTCCTGTAGACAGCGTATAGTAGCGTCTTGCTCTTTCTACAATCTATTTATCCCTGTGTCTTAACTGGAGTACTTAGATTATAACACTTAATGTAATTAACGACATGTTTGAAATATGTTTACAATTTTATTTGTTTTACTTTTTCCATCTGTTTATTGTTCCTCTCTTATCTCCTCCTTTCTTTTAGAAAGAATATTTTTAACATTTCAATTTAATTTAAATATCGGCATTTTGGCTGTATCTCCTTCTAGTTTGTGTGTGTGTGTGTGTGTGTGTGCATTTGAGAGAAAGAGAGAGAGATTGCTCCAAGGATTGAAATGTACATACATAACACATTTTATAGCGTACTTGTAGAGCCCATATTATACAAACTCCCATAAATTATAGAACCCTGAAACCATATAGGAACCTCTACCTCCCTTCCCATTGATCCTTATGTTATTGTTGTCAAATATACAACATTTACATAAACTGAAAACCTCATCAGAAAATGTTATTTTTGCTTTAAACAGTCATACATATTTTTAAAGAACTTAAGAGGTTAAAAATTAGTATTTTATATTTACCCAACCATTTACCACTTTGTTGTTCCTCTTCATTCCTGAAGATTCAGCGTTTCCTCTAATATTACTTCCCTTCAGCTTGAAGAGCTTCCTTTAGCATTTCTTCTAGAACATGTCTAATGGCCACACTTTCTTAGCTTCCCATTATCTCAAGATGTCTTCATTTTGTTTTATTCTTGAAGTATTTTTTATGGGAATGAAATGTGGATTGACAATACTTTTACTTACAGTTTTAAGATGTTTTCCTACTATTGTCTGACCTCCATTGTTTCTGATGACAAATCCAGTGTCATTTGAATCACTGTCCTGTATGTAATGTGCCGTTTGTCTCCAACTCTTTTCACAATGTTTCCACCGCTTTTGGTCTTCAGCAGCTTATTACATGCGTGCAGGCATGGTTTTCTTTGAGTTTATCATGTTGAGAATTTTTTGAGCTTTTTAAATTTATAAATGTATGCCTTTCATAAAACTTAGGATATTTCATCCATTTTTTTCTTCAAATGTATTTTCTGCTTCAAACTTACTCTTCTCAGAGTTCCTTCTGGGACTCCACAGATATATTTTTTAGACCTTTTGATATTGTCCCACAGGTTCTTGAGGCTGTGTTCAACTACATTTTTTTTCTCTCTCTCTGCTTTTCAGGTGCGATCATTTTTACTACTCTATCTTCAGTTTCCTCATTTACCTACCATCTCCATTCTGTACTGAGGTTTAGTTTAAAATATTTTAATTTTCAATTCTAAAATTTCCATTTGATTTATTTTTATAGTTTTTATGTTTGTGCTAAATATGCCTATCTGTTCACTCATTTGCTTTTCCTTTATCTCATGATGTATAATTATAATAGCTGTTGTAAAAACTCTGCCTCATAACTCTAGTTTCTGAGTTATCTTTTCTTATACCTTGCATGGCAGGTAACATTGGATTATATTCTGGACATCACAAATGCTATGTTGTACAGGCTCTGAGTCTTATTATAATCCTCTGGGGATTGTAGATATTTTTATTTTACCCATTAATCAATACTAAACCAGCCTGATTTAGTTCAGACTGAAATCGTGTCCCTTCTCCTTTGAGCTATTGCAGTTCAAATCTCAATTTCATTCTCTAAGTCTTTGCTATGCTGATTTGGGTCCTATCCATGCATTCATAGTTCAGGGTCCTTCTGAGCCTTGTGTGGATGACTCAAATCTCAGTTCAGTTTTCAAAACCTTTATGATTCATAGCTCATGGGTTAAGTTGAGAGTTGTTCGTGGTCATACCAGAATTCACATATCCTCTTCTCTGAATCTTATACCTTAGGGATTCACCTATAACTTTTGGTCCACAGGGGCCCTTTATCCTGCTTATGTTGTCCTTGGTTTCTTTAGTTTTAGTCATGAGTAAAAAGAAAATAGGGGGAGACTCATTTGCTTCTTTAAATTTTGTACCCCACCCAAAAGTTTCACTTTGTTGTTTACTTATTTGGTATCTTCAGGTAGCTGTTGTTAGTTTTTTAAAATAATTTGTCTAAAGGTTTCTTTTGATGGAATAGATGGCTACAGTGGACTTACTCTATGAAGCCAAAAATGGATCTCTTCAGTGTTACTTTTGATATAAACAATTAGTACCTATAATATTTACTTCTGATTGTGCATGTTATATTGTGATTTTGAATGTTATATCTCTAAATATTAGAGAATAAAATAATTATATTCATCGTCTCATTCAGGTGAAAAAATTAACAACTTAAATCATCAATCCTGTCCAAGTTGCTTCTTGTGGATTACTATCTTGTTTCATTTAAATTTTCTCTTTTAATATTAAAGGAGCCATTCCATGAAAAAGGAAGTGATGAGTGCCTCAAAATCTCTAGCTTTCACTTTAAGTTAGCAATAGTGAGTTTATCCTGTATATTTCAGTGATCATGCATTCTTGAGAAAGTCTTACTACTCTAAATGTAATAAGAGTTCATTTCCTACTTTTACTATGAAAATGTCTCTACTTAGATATACCAAATGGAAATCTGTTCCTAGATATCTAGGTTATGGATGTGTTCAATTGAAACCACTGCAAAACATAAAAATACATGCATAAGAAAAGTGACCCTTTTCAGACATAGTTAAGGTAAGACGAGTATCCTGAACAATCTCAAAGAGACAGATATCAAATTTCATTTTTTAATTTGTTTATTTTACATATATGCACATGTCTGTGATGCTTGAGGCCATCAAAACTTCAGCTTCTTGTTTGAAGGTTAATTTTAATAAGGCCCTGTGGGTACCTGGCCCCATGTCAATTTGCATGGCTGAATAAATCTTCCTATACACATCTCTTGATAAACAATTTCAGAGTTTCTCAGCCTGTATAGTCACAATAATTAACCTAAAATTTCTGTTGTCACATAATACCATATTAGCTAAGGAGACAGGGAAACATCTGGACCCCATCATCTATAAAATAAGTCTTCATATGATGAAATTTCTATTGTTTCCCTCAAACCATTTCTTTTCTAGGTTAAGCAATGTCAGTTTCTTTCTTCATGGTCTTAATTTTCCAATACTTTTTTCATGTTCATTTTTTCCACTGCTGGATCCCTCTTATTGATTGTTGAAGCACCCTGTTGTTCTGGATTTGGGTAGTTCTACCACATTTTTTAATCTTTCAAACAGGCCCCAGGTAATGCTTCACATATTCTGAAGCTTGTTTATCTCTGGTTTTTACAGGTTAAGTTCTTGTTTATATATCCACTAAAAAGTGTTCACTTACCCCTTTCTTTTTCTCAGAAGAACTACACTGCTGTTTAAAATATTATTACAGAATCACAATCAACTTGTGACTAAAAAGAAAGAAGGAAAGGAGTAGTCATTATAAAAAATAATTTGCACTTGCAGTAGTTTTGTTAAATGTTTGCCAAGCTGACTGAAATGTATGACTTACAAATGTATGTTTTGAATTCCCTCTTCTGTCTGTAAGGAGACTTGAATTTAGCAGACGTTCTTCATAGGAAGATCTGCTGTTATGAGGAGGGAATGAGAACTGAGCTGTTTATAAATAGTTATTAGATAGATGCAGCTTAAGAACAGCTACTCGTAGTAAATAGTAAAAAAAATTCTGAATGGCTACACATTCTGGCTCATGGCAGTGCTGAAACATGTACAAAGGTTGGGGAGAATTGAGGCTCTTAGCTCAACAATGCAGGCCCAAAGAAAACTTTTTGCTTGAAACATATCCATAATTGGGACAAAGTTTTCCCACAAACATCTGGCTTAGAATATTATACCAGCTTAATTTGAAGGCACAGCCTAAGATGAGATTCAGTGTGGACATGAAAAGTCCAACCTTAATATTTGAATCATTACAGCCAGAATCAGGGAAAATAAAAATGTTTCAACAACCTGTTTCCTTAAAACTACAAAAACCTGGGCTGACACTGCCATTTTAATTGACCTCTTCCAAGAAAGAGGGGGAAAGAAAACAGCCTAAGTGTGAGTCAATTCGGAATATCAGCCCAGACTTCACTTTAACAGTAAGTTGCTAATTTTAATTATACAGAGACAATTTCATTACTTCATTTTGTCCATATTATTTTCCTTCACAATTATATTCTGTACCTTCATTGAATAAATCAGTGCAATATGATGCACTATGAAAAAAATCTGTCCTACATTATAGTAACATGAGGAATAGTCCTACTATTGGAAAAGTTCTGTGTTTCTTCCTTTCAGGAATAGAAATTACTAGAGATAATTTGATAGGCTTTCAATTTATTATTTCATCACAACAATGACTTGAGGCTATTAATTATCTGACTGCAGGATAATTTCATACAATTATTTAGATTCAAAGTCCAAAATAAATACATGTAAAAGATAGATTAGTTCTTATTGATCATAATCAATCAGTGAGATCCTTGGGGGCAGGGGCTATATATTTTTCACTTCTGCATTTCCAGTCTACTCTGGTGCCTGGGACAATGCAGAACATGCCATAGAAATGATTACTAAGTAAATGTGTAGCCGTGGTGATATTTTCTACTGCGAAAAGTAATGATACTTTTGAATTTAGAGTTAAACCTAAAAGCAGTAATTAGACATAGGAAAAAACCTATGTATATATTCAAAGCCCCTTGCAAAATAATTTATTTTCCTCCTACAGTATAATGCCTAGTTATTTTTTATAGTCCAATTTAAACTCAGCCTGACAGTAGTAGCTCTCACTGTTTCAACCCACCATAATTAATTTCTAATGTAGCACAACTTTGACGTAAATGTAATGAGGACAAATGACAAAAGGGACCCAATAATCTGACTCAATGGAGAAGTTATTTCCATGAGAGGACACTTTCTTTCAGTTCCTCTTCGTTTCCTTCCTGACTGCTGCCTCTATACTTCCTTCGAGGCTACCTTTTATGTGTGTGACAAACTCAAACTGTTCAGCCAAATAATCATTTACTGCAGTTCTTTTGCCTTTTCAGGCAGCACCATCAACAGGTATCTAGGAAAAGAGCTATATAGGTTTCACTTGGCACTGAACATTTTTAAGAAAGGAAAAGAAAGAGAAATCCTAAGTAGTAAAGGGCTACAAAATTGAAAACTACCACTTTTCTTTCTTTAGAAGAATTCAGGACTGTGGAAGAACATCCCTGACACCTTCAGCAGAATGCTTCTTTTAATTAGTGTTTATGTTACATTATTAACCTGATTCAGATTCTAAAATCAGTTGTTATTGGACTTTTTAAATTATGGAGAGAAATAATGATTTCCGGATAGTCTTGTGCCTAGCCTAGTGCTAGGGAGGATCAGATGTAAATTGTTATTGAATAAACAGATAAAGATTTAGCTTTAAAGAAGTTCGTGGAGAGAAAAGAGAAGCAAGAATTTTTGAGATTCTAGTTCTCTTTAGAGTCATGAAAGAAAAGAAAATGTGTCAACCAAGAGGAATCAGCGTTAACATGAGTCTCTCTTCCTCATAGCTGTCTCCTCTGTTATCCCAAGATTTCTGCTTTAGTAACCTGCTTAGAACCATTATCAACAGAATGCAAGGTGAGGATTGTCATGATAGGGGCAAGGTATGATAAAGTTTCCTAAAATCATACCGCTGTGTGATACTTATTTGGAAAGTCTCTTCATTGCTGAGTTAGTCTATATTCACTTTTTTCCTCTAAAATATTGCTGTAGTTGTGATGAGGTGCTCTTGAATTATGTTTTACATTGAAGAATGTTGACACCCTAATTGATAACTCTCTAAAATATCTGCACATTTCAAATATCTTTTTTTTTGGAAGTTCAGCCATGTTTTTAACTAGTGCCTTCTTCCAAAAAGAGAATCATATGAAACTCCAAACCATTATGTGTTTACACCTGCCTTTGCTGTAGATTTATTATCTCCCCCAGCAATATGGAGAAATGATGAGAGCATATGATCTGAATTTAGACTTTCCAGCCAGGGACTCAGGATTCTAGGAGGGAATGCTTCCTCACCTCGATAATTATTATCCCCATCCAGAAAAGTCATGAAGTCTGAGAGTAACATTCTAACACATAAGTTGGCATTATGGAATGCTTACTGAATACCAGGCTCTTTGCTAAATACTTTACATGAATGTTCCAATGTATCTTCAGAGAATTATTACCATAATCTAACAAAGTATTTGCTAGCATTATCCTTATTTTACTCATGCAGACACAGAGGCTGATAGAGGTGGAATGACAATAGTCACAGGCTACTAAGTATCATAGTTTCAAACACAGGCCTGTGTGATTCCAGAGCACACATTCTTTTTTTTTTTTTTTGCAGTACGCAGGCCTCTCACTGCTGTGGCCTCTCCCGTTGCGGAGCACAGGCTCCGGACACACAGGCTCAGCGGCCATGGCTCACGGGCCCAGCCGCTCCGCGGCATGTGGGATCTTCCCAGACCGGGGCACGAGCCCGCGTCCCCTGCATCGGCAGGCGGACTCTCAACCACTGCACCACCAGGGAAGCCCCAGAGCACACATTGTTGTAAATACTTCACTTACTGTCTCTTCCCTCCTCCTCCACCTCACAATGCTGCCACTTCAGTCAGGCCATTGTACATTATTTTTTCCTTGCTTATTGCAATAGTTTCCCAACTTGTTCCTCTTCTATCACTGTTTCTACCTGTTTGCAGACCTAAGACACCCTCTGTGTTGCATTATCTTTACAAAATATGAATATAAACATTCACTCTCCTTCTTAATGTCCTTTTATGAATGCCTATCACCTACAGAATAAATATCAAATACTTCTAATCCTATTAATCCTATTTATTCAATGGTGCCCTGAATCCTTCAATGGCTGGCTTTTCTGAGAAACATTGCTGCAGGTGGTCCCATACTGCAGCTTCTCATATCTATGCTATGGACTCTGATGAACACTGTTGTCTGCTGGCAGGCACGTGACTTCAGTGGCAGATGGCCTGAGATATTCTGCTCTCTAGGAGCATTTTATGTCATGGACAGAATCCTAACCAATTCTTTTTTCCTGATGATTTTTAACATGGGAAACACAGAGAGAGATGGAAACAAGTGAGTACCATTGAAATCCAAAGACCTACATGGGATGCATTTAGCAGAAGCCATAAAATCGAAGGGAGTATATCTTGAGTAAAGGGAAGTTATTAGCAGGAAGGAGAACCAGTCAGCAGTTGCTTGCTAGAATTCAAAATACAAAGGCAAAGAGAAGCTGAATCCTAGGAGCGTAGTAGGCTATCAAGTCAGCTCTCACATCTTAAAAGTTGTTTTTCTTGTGAGTCCTGATATGCATCTGGTTGAGAAGGTTTCCCATGCTCTCTGATGGCTCATTGTATCCATTTTTATTTCTTAATATATTATTAATATAAACCCCAATTGTGTAATAATTGTGATTTGATATTCTCACTCATCTTTAATAATTGGACCCATGCCTACCTGTCCAGACTCAACCAGTACCACTCTTTTCAGTCCCCAAAGGTCCACTCATAACTCAAGAATTTTCCTGAACACACTGCTTTCCCATGATGTTGTTTTGTTGGACTACCCATTCCATTGCCTCCATTCATTTTTGAAATACTGTTCAAACATTTCTTCCTCCTCTTGTCATCTCCTGATACACTTGGGTGTTCTTGCTGTTGTGCTCCAGAGTTACACCTGACATTGCCTCTAGACTATGAACACTTTGAGGACAAGAACTATGTCTTCTTCATATGGGTACTTTTAGAAACCAGTACAATTCTTATATAATGTGTTTAATCAATATTTGATGAAGGAAGAAAAGTGAGAAGAAAAGAAGGCAGGCAGCTAGGAAGGAAGGAAAGGAGGAAAGAAGGAAGGAAGGAAGGAAAGAAAGAAGGACATTATGAAATGCTACATAGTTACTCTTTCAATATCTTTGATACACATAAATGCCTAAAACTTGGTTTTCCTCTTCCTTTTTTGTGAAGCTGACAGAGGTGAAGTAGAGCCTTGAGTATGAAAGTAAATGAAGTGCATCAGGAAAGTCAAGTAAATTCTTAAAGAAAAGAGAAATTAATATAGTTATAAGTCAGGTGCATGTCACAATATGTTCTGAATCCCAATAATTCCAATTTTTAAGTTTAATCTCTTAGCTCCTAAACAAAAATTTCAGATAATTTTTTTTAGGTCAAAGAGTATAGATTTTTAGTAAAGATGTTTCCTTATTCAAATAGATCTCCTTTATTAGGCAAGTTTTGAATAGGCAAATTTAGTAGTATCAGCAGGCATGGCTGGCCCTGTCTCCTTCCTGGATTCCTAGAAAGGATGTGTGATATACACACTGCACAATGTGCACAAAAGAGCCACAGCTTTTGCCCTGAAATGACTTAGTGAATAAACTTGACTATCCCGTCCCCCTTTGATTTTACTAAGGTCACAAGGAAGGTCATGGAGACTCCTCCATAGCACTGAGAATATAGAAATGGACATTAGGTCATGTGTAGACAACATGGTGATACCATGGTCTTCCCATAAGCTGGAAGTGTTCTGGTCAAATTAGAATAGTAATTGCAATTTGTCTTCAAAAACAAGAGCTATCAGTCAACTGTTCTAAAATTAAAATTGTCTTTTTGAAATGGCCAATGGTGGGCAGGATTGTGACCCCATGATCATTGTCCCCTGGTGTTTCACCTGTGAAAATGTTACATTATATGGCAAAATCGACTTTGCAGGTGAAATTAAGTTTATAAAAATTAAGGTAGAGAGATTTTCCTATGTTATTTGGGTAAGAATACCATGAACCTTTAAGAGCGGTGAGGTTTTCCCCATGAAGTAAAAAGAGGCAAAAGATATGTGACTCAAGGACAGGAAAGATTGGAAGCATGAAAGGACTCAACCTATTACTGCTAACCTTAAAATTACTGAGGACACAGGCCAAGGAATGTGCATAGACCCTAAAAGCTGAGAAAGAACTCTGTATATGCAGCAAGGAAACAGGGATTTCAGTTCTACAATAGCATGGGACTGGATTCTGCCAAAAACCTGAATGAGCCTGGAAATGGATTCTCCCTTTGAGCCTCCAGAAAGGAATGAAGTATTACCGATACCTTGACTTTGGCTTTGTAGGACTGGAAGATAGAACCTAGAAGAGTCCAATCAACTTCTGTTAATAAACAGGTGCTGTTTTAAGGTGTTACGTTCATAGTAATTTAATATGGTGTCAAAAAATGCATACCTGACCATACATATTTTGGTGAGTTATAATCAATGATTCTTTACCACAAATTAACTCCATCAAATGCCTTAGTGTATCTTTTCCAATTACTTTAACTTACATTTACAGAAGTTTTGTTTTTAAAATTCTGCTATTATTGTGTGTTGTTTTCAAATGTCTAAGGCAGGTATTTGGTTACATGGGTTTGAAAATGTTCTAAGTTAAAATCACCGTGGTCATTCTCTGTGACTTGAGATTTGGTGATATAAATGCTCATTCTACTCTATTTACGTCTTTGAAGAGAATCTTACCTCTGTACCCCAAACTCCCTTGGTGCATCTCCAAGTGGAGACCAGTTGTCCTTCTGTCCAGGAATATGTCATCATTAGGTCTTGTGCATTCTCGCACTGATGCCAAATCAACTTCTAGTGTGGCTTATTGGTAAAGCATGTGGACCTGTCCTTGACATATAGCTTAATTTAAAAGCTACGCTCCAAGTAACCTCTGAGGGAGAATGACCTCAAATTCCCTGTTCATCAATACTCATAAGAAATTAAGTGAGGGAAACATCATTTGTCAAAAATTAGTTAAAGGATAGGCAAACTATCCATTCTTCTAGATAATCCAAAAATCTATTCCTTGATTCTTTCAATAATTAATTCAAGTTTGTTTTCTATTGAGCACCTACATTGAGGCCAAAAACAGTTTTTGTCATTGAGATTTGTCCAAACGGACCAAACTTGTCCAGTTGACCAAACGCACAAATCCCTGACCTTTGGGAATGTACAATCTAGAAAATAAACAAATATGCCAAAAAGCCACATCTGTTAATGTTAAGTATTCTGAAAAGCAATAAAACAGAGTAAGAGAAGAGAGTGTGAGGGTCAGGGGAGGTGTGTGCAGAAAGGCAAAGCCTTTTTGAAAATGTGGCTTTTGATCAGAAACCTGAATGGAAGTCATGCAGTTTACTAGGGGAAGAACATATCAAGTAGAGAGAACAGTAAGTGCAAAGGCCCTGAGGTGGGACCATGCATGGCATATTCAAAAAATAGCAGAGTAGTCAGCATGGCTGAGAAGAAGTGAGCTTGGAGAAAAGGTTGAGATAATAACAGATTCTATCAGGTAGGGCTATACAGGCCATGGGAAGAAACCTGGATTCTGCTTAAAATTTGACGGAAGCCAGTGGATAGTTTGAAGCAAGGTAGTGACATGATCTGAGTCATTTATTAAGTGGTCACCTTGACTACTAACTAGAGAATAAACATAATAAGAAAAACAGTGGAAGTGTTCTTGAAAAGAGGTCACAATGGCTTGGTCCAGGCTTATGGCAATAAAGAAGTGAGAAATGGGGCTTCCCTGGTGGTGCAGTGGTTGAGAGTCCGCCTGCCGATTCAGGGGACATGCGTTTGTGCCCCGGTCCGGGAAGATCCCACATGCCGCGGAGCGGCTGGGCCCGTGAGCCATGGCTGCTGAGCCTGCGCGTCCGGAGCCTGTGCTCCACAACGGGAGAGGCCACAACAGTGAGAGGCCCGCGTACCGCAAAAAAAAAAAGAAAAAAGAAGTGAGAAATGAAACAATTAAAGGCATCTTGAAAGAAAGCATAATAGAAATTATTAGCGTGAAATATAAAAGAAACAGAGGAATTAAAGGTAACTCTCAGGTTATTGGCCTTAACATATTAAATAATAGACTGACTTTTTCCCAAGTAGGTGATCTTAGGGGATGAGCAGATATGGGGGTCAAACCAATTTTTCTTCTTTGGCATGTTAAATTTGAGATGCTTATTGAGCCTATCAGTTTCAATGTTGAGTC
This sequence comes from Stenella coeruleoalba, assembly GCF_951394435.1. Taxonomy (NCBI): domain Eukaryota; kingdom Metazoa; phylum Chordata; class Mammalia; order Artiodactyla; family Delphinidae; genus Stenella; species Stenella coeruleoalba. Next base: position 44,216,639 of record NC_137151.1, read on the forward strand.
TGGAGCTGAAGAGAGAAGCCAGTGATAGAAACATTTTAGGGCGGTCCATATAAAGATGATATTTAAAGTCACCAGGCTGGATGAGGTTACCAAGGGAGTGACAGTAGTCAGGGAAGGGGGGAGTTTCACCGGCCGAATCCTTCGAGGAAGATCCAGCAAAGCAGTCAGAAAAAGAGTGGCTTTATAAGAAGCCTGTTGATATTATGTAGAGTTATTCTCCGTAAGTTGAGCTTTAGTATTAAGCTACTGGTGAGCACTGGTTGCAGTTCCCATATTGTTTTTGAAGCCCTGTGATGGAAAGTTCTTTCTGGTCCGAGAACCATGCCTGGTTGTATTTCTCCTGAGAAATTATTATCAGTATTATTATGGATGTTGTGAATCACAAAATAGCTTGAAACACCCCTTTTCCACTTGCTTCTGAGAATGTTCACTAAACACTCCAGCAAATGTAAAGTCCCTGAGGGAGGACATTGTATGTACGGATCTCACTTCTGCCTTCATCTTATCTTTCCTACTGCTGTTTTACCTCCGTTCTATTCCCTGAACCATGTATTCTTTAATTTTACTTTATTACATTATGAGTTTACATATTTATGTAAGTTATATTACCTCCTCTCTGGAACGAAAATAAAACAATAATATATTTATAGATAGTAGAGGACAGATGGGTAGATAGATAGATTTAAACACATCAAGAATCATAAATTTCAGTGGCATTTTGCAGGAACTGTACTCTTCGGTGGTGTTTTGCAGCAGAATACCAGCAGGTCTGGGTCTCTGGTAAAGAAACTCACCGCTGGCCAGTCTATTGCGTGCATTATAGTAAAACAGATGCAAGTTACAGTCCATAGCCCTCTTTCCTATACAATTATCCACTTGCCTTTATTTTCTCTACACATATTGAAATCTGAAAACTAGGCTGAAGTAAACATTAGGAAAATTTCTACAGTGAGTTTGACTTCCTTTGAGCCATGTGCAGATGAGCTTATTTTATACATATATATTTATATAAAATCTGCTTTCATAATACACATTGGTCAAAATGCCTTTGTTCCAAAAAAAAAAAAAGTCATATGTGCACTCTACCGAAAAGTTCTGACAGCTATTTTTCACTGTATGTTCAAACAAACAAAGGAGACAAGAAGAGAAACTAAAGCTTATTTTTAATGATAACAGGCCAAAACCTCACCTCAGAATTACATATGCACAGGAGTTGTGTACATGTCTGAGGGAGGCTCTCTGCCACTTGAAATCAAATTATTTTTCAAATAAATGCCATCAAGACTTAAGTTCGGAGATCCTTACATCAGGCCTCTTTTATAATACAGTGAAGTAAGGGCTGGGAAGTTAGGATTTTTACCAACCTATCTTTGATTTCCACTAAGTTTCTTGCATCACCCATTTAAATCTGGCCTCAGTTGTGCATCCTTTAAACATCTCCAGTTATAAGGTATACATTTCTTGCAAAGGGTAGGGTTGGAGGAATAGGGTAAGGGTCACATCTAACTTGACACTGTGGGCAAACTCTTTAATGCCTCTTAGGCCACGAATATTCAAAGTTAGCAATTGATCAAATCAGTTATCCAACACGTGGGGAAGAATTCAGACTGTCATAAACTTAGATTAATCCTGGGGATGAGAGTTTTTATTTCTTTACCAGGTAATTCAGGTCACCATTATAATCATTAGGATGCTTTAGTCTGCATCCCTCATTAAGCAGAAATAGTTTCTCCTTTATGGCATCTGTCACACAATACAGATCCCTTGCTATATGCACGCTTGGAGAAAATATTTCTTTAGGTCTGACATGGATGAGGCACCCCCTTTGTGACACATTTTTGGCAGAGAAAACCAGCCTCAACAAACTAACTTCTTGCCAGGAATAGTGTGTACACACCTACGACCTCGAGCCTTATTACCACGCCCAATGATGATAATAATTTTAAGAACTGGGAATTATAAAGGCTTGTTTGGCAGCCTTTTCGTATTGTGAGTGATAAATCAAACTCACGCGGGGTGCTTGCCAGCAAAAAGTTCTTTCTTATCTGAGTAAATATATGAGGGTGGATCTGATACAGGCAAAGCAATTTGGGTAGAATATCATGACGGGTGCAATGGGTGGGCTTTTTGTATTGTTTTATTGCCTTCCTCATTTGGGGTTTTTCGCTCACCCTCATTTGTCCACAAGCAGTGTCTGTGGCTTTTCCCTTGTGTAGCAGATTTTTTTTACCTTTTTTTCTTCTTCTATATTAACCAATAAAAATAAGAGAAGCATTTTCTAAGCGCATCTTCCATCAGCCATTCCTCTCCATACGTGCATTGTAGAAGATTGCAAACATGAAGCAATGTTTTTCAGTCACCCTGATTTCAGAAGTGTGTAAATCCCCTTATTTCCTCCCTTTTACACTGAGCTCTCATTTGGACACTTATAGTTTGCATTCTCAAATGCCACCTGTTGAAAATAAAAGTCCCATGACATTTGCAAATTCGGGTTCATCCTGGTTTAGCTTTACACAGCAGTCTAATTTCACAGTGCTTAGCAATTACTTTTATTAGTTACTCCACCCAACAACCCTATGATGTCAGGAACTTCATCTCTTCCTCTGTCTTGATCTCTCCCTCTCATTCTTTTTCTCTCTCAGGCTCTCTTTTTTACACATACAAACACAACAAACATCCATTTATTATCCTTTGAATTATTTTAGTGAATCTTTAAATGTGTCCCAAAATATTCCATGTGACTATAAATAGCAAATGTCTGAAAAGATATTCTCTGTATGGATGGGAGCAGCTGAGGCACAGGGAAATGGAGATATTTTTCTAATTAGAAATGTGTTGTTTTAGAAGCAAGTTACACAGGAAGTTAGAAAACTTACAGTCCTAGCTGTGTGGCTTTTAGCAATTCATGATTTCTCTGCCAGCCTCAGTTTCCTCCTTGGTTAAAAGGAGGCAAGTGAATGAGTCCCGCAGTGTCTCAGACATGTGGCTCTGTAGTTAGATTTTCCAGAGACACATGTGAGGTCAGGGAGGGATTTGTCTGGGGACTCAGAGCCGGCCCCCAGGCGCAGTGTTCTTCCGGCTGACCACACACTCTCCGCTAATGAACTGAGGGGAGGAGCCGTGAGGCTGCATGTTTCGGCAAAACTGGCTTTGCATACTTAAAATGCACACCCCATGAAAAGTTAACTTTGTTTAAAAAATCTTTTTTAAGCTCTTCGAGATGGATTTCTTCCTGTTATTGTTGAAGACTTGCTTTCTATGGTCATTTGGTAAATAAATGGCTTTAAGGAGGAAGCAAACAGCCGTGCTTTGATTTTCTTCTGCCGAATTTATATGTTAAATTTCAGCCACGTCGTGTACTAAAAACTTAGAGCTTCAGATGGTTATAGGGAACCAGGAATTCTTAAAAGGGGCAGGGCAGGATGTCCTCTGCCATCACTCACTGAGTCACAGAAGACAAATGCCTTTTCAGGAGTTCTGTAGTTCTGATTTCACTCAAGTTCCAGTGGTTCTCAACCACTTCTCTAAATCCGAATGAAGAAGCAGACACCAGGACTGTGTGAATTAGGATGAAATGCATTCTGATTAAGAGCTGAAAGTGGCATTTGCTGTGAATTTACAAAACTTTGCAGTATCATCAAGATATTCAGTACACAGGGAGCAGCATATCCTCAGAGACAGGACAGAAACCCCCAAACCACACACCCTCTCCCGTGCCCAGGTAGCAGCCTACCATATTTGTATTTAATTACAGTCTATTTCTTTTAGCATCTTTGCCTCCTGGTCAGCCACCTCTGGGTCTCTGGAAAGGAAGGCCTTCCACAGAGCATGCTCCTTTTACAAGTGCTGTGACAAGATTGTGTTTCCATTCCAAAGAGTTAATCCCAAAGTGAATTCTTTGCGTGTGTAATTTAATACTTCATAACTGCTGAAAATTGGAGTCCACATAATTTATTTTCTTTGGTCGGGCACATTTGCCTCATGCTTGGCCGGGGCTGACTTCAGAAAGACACACCTAAAGCTCTCAAGTGTCCCAAGTGGCCCATGTCAGTTGTACAGAAGGATTGTGGTACTTGGCCGGAGCCCAAGGATTAGGTGTTCCTGAGAAGGATTTTTTGGCTCTACAAAGCCCTAGCATGTCATGGGAATAGGCTGCACTCCCTTTTCCCCCTTGAAGGCCACATATCAACGGGATATCTAACCACTCAGAGACAGGCTTTACACAAAGGTATACATTAAAATAAATAGAACATGCAACCAGAAAGAACCGAAAGAGAGGGAGGAATTGCTAAGTGGAGACAGGAAACAATTGCTTCATTGTTGGGGCCGCGATCTTAGAATTGCAGAGTGCAGCTCCATCTACAGGACTGTTCGCAAAGCTGGAGCTTTTGCCTGAAAAGGCAAGACAGAACTTTGCATGCCATTTTAATCCAGCTCACCCAGCACGGGCTTTACCTAACTCACAAAAACCCTCCTTTTTACTGAAAAATAATTGTCCCTCTTTGATGAGAGGAACTGAGAGCACAGCCTAGAGATAACAAGTGAGAGGAGAAAGCTGTTCAAGGGGGCTTTCATTTAGCTCCTTTTTCTTACTTTGGCAGTAAATATTCTTCTCGTCCTTGCAATACTCATTTAATCTCTTTCTTTCCTTTTCAACAACTTCCTCTCATTTGGTTTCCTCTCATTATTCTTGGGTTTGGGAGGGGGCATGTGTATTTTCCCTATTCAAGCAAAATAGAAGGCTGTGTTTGTTTGAACACCCTTCTTGTACTTCCTGGCAAGCTTTTGACTTTAAAGAAGGTTCAGGTTTTTAGGTTTAAAGGAGCTGAAAAACTTTAAAGTAATAATTAAAGCCAACTCTGTAAGTGCATGTTTTCCTCTCCCACCCCCCCACCCCCCCGTATTTTAAAACCCTTGCCTGCCAGTGCAGTGGCTGCTGTCTGATGCTATTTCAACAGGAGACCTGAGTTTCAGGACAAGATCCAGGCCATAGGGGAGACTTGATGGCTCGGGGAATTAGTAATGGGATTTGGAGTCCTTCATTTCTAGGTCACTGGTTTGAATACAGCCCAGGTCAGTAACGACTGAAAGTTGTTACCACCCGATGTCTGCTCTTCCCACAGTGATCTGAGGTTGCCCGCCGCTCAGTCCCCGAGTGCCTGTGGCACATCTGCTCTAATGGCATTCATTGACAAGTTGGCTGTTAGAACTTAGGCCTAAATGTGAGGCAGACCGCCTCAGCCATGTGCAGAAATAGTGGCCACGCTCTGTCTGGGCTGCCTCTTCAGGGGATAATACAGAATGAGAGAGACAGAGAGAGTGATAAAGCTCTTTTGCCTTTCTGATGATTCTGTGCCCTGGTTCATCTATCCCACGTACCCTAAGACTCCTAGGCATTGGATCCTCAGTCCCTCAGGTGAGGTTCACGGCTACAGAGTGCCAAGTTTTCAAGTACTCCAAATGTGAATGTTTGGAGAAAGCTGATTTAAAAGATCTGAATTGGGATTACTTTTGTTTGTTTGTTTCAATTTCTAGAGCCAAATAAAGATGGCCCTTTTAAGATAATGCTTGCTGGATCCCAAATCTGTGCTTACTGAAGTCTGGGGTAAAAGAGGGCTATTTCTTGGGGTTACATTAATAGAGGGTATGAAAAAGTAATTGCCACTTTGTTTCTTTGTTTTGTAAGAGGAGAAATGCTTGCTGCAAGAGGGTGCAGAGAGGAGTGGAGACTGTGGAGTTTCAAGGACAATACAATACGTTTGCAGTCTCCGGGGCCCCCTTCAGCCAGAGTCCCCGTCTCTTTCCTCTTCGCTGTGTAGTCGACTGGCTGCAGAGCTCAGTGCAGTTAAAGGGAGGAGCTGGCCGCCTGGTGGGGACCAGGCTGCTGCAGGGAGGAGCTGAAGCGACTTACAGATTTGCATCCGTCCCTGGGCCCAGGGCTGCTCCGTCTCTCCAGGGGGACTGCTTCCCTTCCTGATGTGGAGGTGAAGCCCACCCCTAAGAAAGAATCATGTATTTATAACCAATTAAGAAATTACAATCACATAAAGACCCATTTATATCAGACTTATATTTAGATTTCCTTTTCAGACATGTGGGTTTTTAACAGCATTGATTTTTTCGTAAGAAGCCAATTATAGGTGCTTACCACATTGCTCAGATACTGCATGAGAAGTTTTAACTAGAGAGTTCAGTTAAAGAGGGCGACGGAAAACACAGCCTGCTTATACCATTTGTTTCTCATTTACTACTTTCGTGTCTACTTTTATTCGTCTTGGTAGTGTTGTTTTTTGTTTTTATTTTATTTTATTTTATTTATTTTTTTGTTCATCATGCTTCCAAGACTATTTACTCGCTTTTACTCCTTCATTTTATTTTTTTTAAGAAACATCATCTTCTACGTTTTTGCCGAGAATTTAGAAAACCCCTGTGGCTGATGTAAGGAGTTTTATTTATTTTATTTACTCCTCCATGCAGATCCTGTAGCCCACCAAGCTCTACTTCTGACACTGGAGGCAGTCCGACAGTGACAGTGATTTCCCAGGGGGGGTCCCTCCCAACCCTTGGCACCATCCCTAGTTCCCACACCACCTGCAGGGCCTGAGCCAGTGGTTCTTTGTGTGCCATCCATTTTCTGCCTTTTCTTAGGGGAATACAAACAGTAACTGATTTTATTATTCTGGGAATCACAGAATCCAAGAGTTAGATGGAGACTTAAAGGTCATCTTCTTCACCGATTTCTCTCCAAATGAAGATCTGAGTTCTCCTTGAATACCTCCTGAAAAGGAGGGTCCCTTCTCTCGGAAGCAGCCTGTTCCATATTTATTTAATATCAGACAAGTCAGGAAATGGAGCTACAGCAGTGAAAAAAATTGCCTTTATAAAGTCTGGAGTCAAGGGGAAGGGTAGCAGAATATGCAGCCTCCAAATACGGCACTTTGTCATATTGATTATTTTGAGCAGTAGGCACTTGAAAACCAGCAAATGCAGGTAGAAACTTTCTCTGAATTTCCCTTATGGACCTAAAGACAAATCTTTCAAAAGGAATTCAATTGTCATAAATCCCCTCCCCAAGAGTTTCATCAACCACAGAATATTAACACCTGTCCCAGGAGGTGAGTCTAGAATTTGACATCACACCCAGACAAATTTGTCACAAACTATCATATCTCCCATCTGTTCTTCTAAGGGCCCATTCATTCTTTGTAAAAGTCATTTACGCTCCCATAAGAGGCCTCGTATTTAAGCTTCAATCCTGAGCCATCTCCAGAGTTACTTTTATCCCCATAGATATCTCCAATGTTTACATGAAATATACATGTTAATATATTTGTGTGGTTTTTTTTCTTGTCCATCTGTCTTCTAGTACATGGGTCTTAGCCAAGAACTCAGAAGGGTAGAGAGAAAATTATTTTTTCTCCCCAACACAATTATAGAAGAATCAACAAATAATTGCAAAGATGTTAAATGTTGATCAGCTTGGACCACTACCATCTTTCCTAGGTTGAACCAAAACCCACATGCCATTAACACCCACTCGTGTCCTCATGTGATATTTTTTCACATGTTGGCTCTTGGGGACAGTAGATGACTTACCGCACACTTCAGGGATCTTATTTCTTTAACTCCTGCAGCTCCGAGAACTTGACAGGTGTTGGCTGTTCCATGAATACCTGGATCCATCAGAAATGTCAGCTATGTTCATGGTGGTAGGACTTTGAACCTAAAGGAAAAAATTGTGCACCTCAAGTTGCAGTGACTGTTGGCACCCAAACTATGACTTCCATATTTTGAAGAGTAAATGAGATCAACTTTGCACGATTTCAAGGGGAAAAAATAAGTGGTATGAAATACCTGCAGCTATGGCTTAGGTTTCCTCCACCCATTTCTTTTTTATTCTTCTGGTTTGAAATATCTGATTTTGCAAATTTCCCTATGGAAAAATTTGGTAAGGAACATGGGAACCTGAACACTTGAATGTTGTAACAGTTATGATGGAACAGTTTTACATAATAAATTTAGTAACATTGAAAAGCTACCAAAAAACCCCATAAAAGTGATTAAATGATGACCTATAGGGAAGAGAGAGGCCATGGGTAGAAAAAAGGACTTCCCAATATGTAAATTTTAATCGATTTGATTTTGAACCATTGACATAGTATTAACTATTCACAAATGACATGCCATTTAAAATGATTTCAAGATTGTTACCATTATTTTAATAGTGATAAAAACTAGAAGAGAGGGCTTCCCTGGTGGTGCAGTGGTTAAGAATCCGCCTGCCAATGCAGGGGACACAGTTTCGAGCCCTGGTCCGGGAAGATTCCACGTGCCAGGGAACATCTAAGCCCGTGCACCACAACTACTGAGGCTGTGCTCTAGAGCCCGAGAGCCACAACTACTGAGCCCGCGTGCCACAACTATTGAAGCTTGCGTGCCTAGAGCCCATGCTCCACAACAAGAGAAGCCAACGCAATGAGAAGCCCACTCACCGCAATCAAGAGCAGCCCCTGCTCGCCACAACTAGAGAAAAGCCCGTGCACAACGAAGACCCACCGCAGCCAAAAAAAATTAATTAATTAAAAAAAAACTAGAACAGAAAAAAAATAATAAGATAAAAATCTTTTTCTCAGCCTTCAATTTTGAAAGAGTATAACAATATCCTCCAAAGAATAGCAGAACTTTTAAACTTTGCTATTATGTCCAACCCAAAGCACACCCCAGGCAAACAAAATTACTTATACAGTTTATAGTCAAAACCATGAAGAAAGGAAACCAAACCAAATAAACAAAAAACCCCAAATAACCAAAAAACAACTTCTGAGTCTGCAAGGTGAGATTCCAAGCTCCTGCATCTTCAGACAGACTTCCTTGGGCTAAAGATGTAATCTTAGGAAGGAACACGATCAAGGAGAAAAGGTCCTTGTACCCATCTTCCCTTTTGTATTCTCCTTTGACTTGCCATAGGATTCAAGATGTAGAATTACAGTTCTGCAAGTCTTTTATCAGATGTTTTATTCATAACATCAAATGTTTATGGCTAAGTGTGTGAGAAATGAAAATTTCCACATATATCGTAGTGGTGAATAGCAAGACATCAGTGTTACACCGTCCTGAGTTCTACTCCGGCTTTGTCATAAAGTAAGTTGCTCAAATTCTTTAACCCTTAGTTTCCTCATTTATAAAATGAGGATGATGATCATATCTATACATCAGGGCAGTTACGTAAATGAAATGATATATTTTAGGCCATTAGCAAAATGGTTCTCACACACTAAATGCTCAATAAATGTTAGTTATTACTTGTATGATTCTGCTCAGAATTATAATAATAATTATTGTTGTATTGTATTACATATTATCATGGTAGTTCTTAACATCTCAAGTTATAATTCTCCTGAGAAGTCTTATATAGTCAGGCTGTGGTTTGCATGTTTTTCTTTGGCCTTCTCAGCATCTAACCCCTGGCTTCAGGTAGCAGCATAACCACTCAGCCACTCTCCATCTGTACGGTTCTGTGGTGCTGACCCAAGCACCCAATTCCAGATGCATACTCAGAATCAGGACCGGCTAATCAGCATACTCCAATTCTTTGGCAACAATCATTGAGTCAAAGATGAGCATGAGACCCGAGTCTGGCCAATAGGATTCAATTCAGAGGTGTTTTAGGACTTTTGTTTGTTTCCTTTATCTTCCCTTGGACCTTATATTAAGTAGTTGCAAGTCTGAAGTTGCTGGGTGCCACCTGGTGTCATTCATAGGTCTGGATAACTGGGGACTCCATCCAGAGACTACTCTTGGTCTTGGGCTTTGCCTTTCCATGAGAGGCCAAGGGGATGTGCCCTTCTGAAGCCCACCCGTTTCCTTCTGTACCATGCTCTTGGTACCAAAAACCTGGAACTTTCTGCCAAACAGCTATCTGTCAACTTTCAGGGATTATAATAGCCTTTTCCCTTGGCTCCATCTTTGGGGAAAGGGCAAAGGACTTCAGGCCAGAGGCCCCCGTTTTACACAAGCCACAAGTGTAATTTTCAGGACCTGCAAGTGTTTGAAACATGCTTAAGGACACTACTTGCAGAAAGTATTCTGAGGGTGAAAGCAACAAAGAGAAAAGCAGAGTCTATGAACAAAGACAGAGGACCGATGGGTTCCTTGTAGTGCCAGATCCTCTGTGTGTGAAGCAAGACTGACCTTTGCACTTCTGAGTTCCTGAATCAGTCAGTGAGTTTGGTTGTCTTTTCTGTCATTTGTAACTGAGAGAGTTCTATCTCAAGACGCTTGTCCTTGCTACTCCGTCCTGCATTTACATTTCTTTATCTGTGATAATACATCACTAACAATATTCTGAAATTTATTATACCTTTTATTTACTGAATGCAAGGGAGTTTTTCTTCCTCAGCTAGATTTCTAAGGACATGTGCAAGCAACACAAGAGGATGGAGTTTGGACTCACTCTGTGTGATGGACAGTGTGACCAGGGTTGAAGTAGTTAACTTCTCTGATCGTCAGTCTCTTCCTCGGTAAAATGGAAATAAGGTTATTTAAAGTTCTAGGATTGCTAAAGGGATTACATGAGATAATGCCTATGAACAGCCTAGTACACACTAGGTATTTAGTAAATTCCTTTATTATTTCTTTGAGGGCAGTGGGTTTAGGAGTTAAGCCCTAACTGCTGCTGCAACTAACTGATACCCATTTTAACTAACATAAGCATTAGGGCTTTTTGTATTTTTCATAGCATTGGAGTATCTCCTGGAAAGGGATATAGGTAGGCCTGGGTAAGCTGGTAGCAGAGACTCAAAAACAACCTCTCCATCTTTTGCTGATCTCTACACCTTATGCTAGTCTTCATTCTTGCTGCAGTCTGGCTTTTTCTCATTCTCAAGTCTACAGTGAGGTACAAGGATATCAACAGGCTTGATTTTTTCATCTCCTCTATTCAAGAGAGCATCTAGACTGAAATGGGATTTCTTATTTTTATCTTAGATTCATAGACAAGATTCTGATTTCCTCAAATTGGACCAATCAAATGTGGTTAGGCAACAGATAAAAATTATATTAACTTGGTGCCTTCTACAGTAACATATGGTTGAAGTGAAGGGAAGGAAAATTCCCAAAAGATAAGGGGGAGGGATACCATAAAGAAGATATATTAGGCTTGCAAACCAGTGGCATTAGGCTACATGAATAGTTTAAAAAAAATTTTCAGAATCCCTTCCCTTTTGAACAAAATGTTGAATGCGTGCGAGTACACAATTATTTCCTCTGTTGAACTTCTAGAATGGACCCACAAGCAGAGGGACTGAGTGGTTTTCCATTAGTACACAGCAGGGGAAAAAATCAGCAATGAGATCTGACCTCTTAGCCCCTTAGTATGATCCCAAGAATCTTTAAGTCAAATATTTATCAGGGCTTCTTCTTTAAAAGTGACCATGTCAATCTTTAGTATATGGCTGTTATAATGATGATATGGACACATTATGTATGAAAAATGGTTAGCTCAACATTTGCAGTGACTGATTTTCACGCGTTAATAGTCTGACCGTTTAATTAAAATATAATGCCAGAGGGTCCCAATCCACAAGGCAGAATGACCTAGAGAATGTCCTGTCATTGAGAGGTAAGAAGGGGATGAGAAAGGAATTGCTCAGTGACAGGTTGGTCACTTTTATATTTGTATATGTACCTTAATGTAACTGAAATCTAAGTGTGCCCTAGCCCAGGGTTCCCACCTGGTAGGATTTCTAGCTTTAAGTATGGTATTTATTTATTTTTTTGCATTCTTTTGACTTCCATGGGCTGTTGAATGCACTAATGCACTGCAATGCAATGTGCAAACTTCAGGTGGAAGGATTTGGCACTTCTTCAGCTTCTGAAAAGACACCACCATCTCAACGCACCAGACAGACCCACACTCTGAAGGTTGGTTTCTGGGCCAGTGTGACCAGCAAGTCTACTTCACAAGAGGGACACAGTAGTTCAGAAACTTATAGTGAAGAGTTTTCATGTTCAGCTCAATTCCTAGTTTACAAAGGCCCTGATCAAAAATGCGTTCTAAATTAGAATTAGTTAGTGATCCAGGTCTCTAAAGCCCAGGGACTGGAAGAGAAGATTTCTTAATTACACCAGCAGGGGCTTGGTTTCTATTCTTAGTGCAGCTAGGTAATGTGGTTATGTTTGTGGTGTGTCCTGTTTCTGCATTGGCAGGGACAACTTTCAATTCGTTGTGGGATAGAGGAGGCCAGGGGAGGGTCTCTCAAGCTTGATCTTCTTCCTAAATGGATGTAATGAACCTTTTCAAAAACAACACAACCATGTAAGTCTTATTGTGCTATGTTTTAGGCCTGTCAGATTGAACTATATTTAATACATGCAGCTATTAAAAGAAAGTATAACTTGATAAGAATTTGGAGTCTTCTTTATTTCCCGTTCAGTGAATCTCACTACACATCCGTCACTGAAAGTGGTTCATATTGGAGCTTTCAGGCTACCCTGATGGAAAAGCAAGGAACAATTATCAGAATATCCACGCTGCAGAGAAGTTTTCTGGCAGAAGTCAGTGTCTGAAAATGGGGAATCTCGGTGTGTCCGTCTTTTCCTGTATGAGCACCATGTGTGTGTGCTTATTTTCCAGAGAGGAAGGACTATGTGTTATGAGTCAGTTTCCACCAATTTCTCTTTTTCTGACTGAAAGTTGAGTTAATTGTTCTGAACTACTATAAATTCGTATGCAAGCCCATGTCCTTGTAATTTGTTTGATTTATAACTTTTGGCTATCTCCAATATTTCAGAAAGTACAACAGAGCATAGTTTAGTAAGAAAATACAGATTCCTTAGTTGGTGAGTTAAATAAAGTGCCCAAATCCTTTAACTTGTTAAACTATGCAGCTTAAAAATATGAAATGACCCACAATGAGGCAAAAAGTAAATTGCCTAGCATCATGAAGTTAATGGACACTCCTCAAAAACATGGATTCAATGCCAAACTGTTTATTTTCAATCATTAAAATATCTGATTCAGGGACTTCCCTGGTGGCGCAGTGGTTAAGAATCCGCCTACCAATGCAGGGGACAAGGGTTCGAGCCCTGCTCTGGGAAGATACCACATGTCACGGAGCAATTAAGCCCGTGCACCACAACTACTGAAGCCCGAGTGCCACAACTACTGAAGCCCACACACCTAGAGCCCGTGCTCTGCAACAAGAGAAGCCACTGCAATGAAAAGCCTGTGCACTGCAATGAAGAGCAGCCCCCTCTCGCCACAACTAGAGAAAGCCCGTGCGTAGCAACGAAGACCCAACGCAGCCACAAATAAGTTAATTAATTAATTAAAAAAGAAAAAAATATCTGATTCATGTGACAATGTTCTTCTGTGGAAAAAAAAAGTGAAACAAAAAAATCCATTTATATTCTTACCCATTTTCTGATCAGTCTACTAAGAAAGAAGAAGCTGTAAATCCTTATAACAGAACAAAACAACATTTTGTCTTTTTGGTAATCCTGATGGATTTTGTCAAAGTGGGATTAAGGCAAGAGGTTGTTTCTTGGCAAGAGAATCCTGGAAGGAAAAAGTGCCTGAAACTCTGCATCGTTGCATTCATATCTGGTCAGGCTGCCTTATCAGAATTCAAACTTTCATGCTGGGAAACTGCTCTTTCTTTGGTACCTTTTTTGCCAGAATTCAACTCTAACAACAAAAGTTTATAAACAATGAAAATTCCAGCTGGTTGACATCAGCATCATGAAGGTTTCTCTTCACACTGATACAAATATTTACCCTGAGCTCTGGCAAAGCTTTCCTTGCCCATGTCACCCTTAATCATACATTTTTCCTTGATTGAGTTATGCTTTCCAGTACGTGATTTGCTCTGGTTTACTTTTTAACACATCCCAGAGGCTTCGTCAAAATCAACTCTGGGCAGGCTGTGTCATTTGGTAGCTGCCAAACATGTTATTGAGAAGGAACTTGGCAAATATCAAAACAGTCTTTTCTAACTGCTCTAATAAATGTGTTTGTTCTTTTTGACCACCATTTACTTTTTAGGTCCCTCATACCCATAAAGCAATGAGCCAAGAAAGTAAGCAGAGATGTACTCCATTCCCTTGAGGGAATGTGCTGATTTCTCCTCCAGGTACCTTATTGCAAAGAAGTTGAAAACTTAAAAGGTTTCATCAATGACTCTTTATTTCCTTCAAGAAGACACAAGGGTTATTTTCAAAAGGTTAAAACAACAGATTGATGTACTCTGTAACTGTCAAAAAGTCTTCTAGAACAAATATTTGCCACACCAAAGTGACTCGTGAAGGGATTAGCACAAAATATTGCAAATATTTCTGTAAAGCTTCCCTTGCCAAAATAAAATGTTTGGGTTCTCTGCACTGAGTGCTTGCAAAATCCTTGTAAAGTGCAAGAATAGGGCAGAATTCAGGGGAGTTTGCTTCTCAGTATTGAACTATTTGATTAAACAGGTGATGGTGTCTTACCTGAAAGAAATATAATTCTTTCCATTGCAGCCAGTTTACAGTTTTATTGCACTTATGTTTCAAAGAAATCTCATCATTATACAAAAGCCATATACGCTCCATGTGTTACTATACTACCTCCTTTGGAAAGAACATGAAGTAAGCCGTGTGAGCTAAGCAATCCTTTCTTTTGACTGGACCAGTTTAAAAATAAATCTCAGGCACCCCAACGTTTAGTGCAGCCCTGTTTACAAGAGCCTCGACTTGGAAGCAACCTAAATGTCCTTGGAAGGAAAAAATGGATAAAGAAGATGTGGTACTTATGTACAATAGAATATTACTCAGCCATGAAATGAATGAAATAAGGCCAGTTGCAGCAACTCAGATGGAACTTGAGATGATCGTACTAAGTGACATAAGTCACACAGAGGAAGAGACTTACCATATGATATCACTTATAGGAGTAATTAAAAATGGATAAAAGTGAACTAACTTACAAAACAGAAACAGAGTCACAGATTTAGAAAACAAACTTATGGCTACCAAAGGGGAAAGGTGGGAGGGGGGGAGGCATAAATCAGGAGGTTGAAATTAGCATGCATACCCTTCCCTAGAGAAAATAGATAACCGATAAGGACCTACTGTATAGCACATAGAACTTGACTCAACACACTGTAATCACTGGAAAAGAATATATGACTGGCAAGAATCTGCAAAAGAATATATAGATGTCTCTCTGTAAGTGAATCTAGTGGATGTACACCAGAAAGAAACACAGCATTGTAAATCAGCTATACTCCAGTGTAGAATAAAGATAAATTACAAAAATAAATAAATAAATCTCAAAAATGAGATGGAATTCCCATCTCTGGGGCATTCACAGTTGTTATTTTTGTTATCATAGTTGTTGTTTTTTTCTGTGGTCCCCAGGGTATATGCACATGCATATACACTCTCACTTATACTCACAGTACTCTATACTTTACCTAGAGAGTTCTATGTTTTCCCTTTGTCAATCTTCAGATTTATCTGACTAGCCAGAGGTGTGTATCTGCCTGAGCACATTGAAAATGCAGTAATTTGTAACAAAATCTACCTAATGTGATTGTTAATAGATAAATAGTTTCAAGACCATGGCAAATAATTATTATATGCTAAGTGTAACCAACTTAGTTGAGAACTTGGAATTTAATAAGATGTTCTCCTTAGTGCTGTGGGAAAAGTAGCAGCAATTGATTGCCCATGGAAGCCCGTCATTAATTCTTCTGTATCAAAAGGAGTCACTTTTAGTGCAGAGAAATGAAAAGCATACACTCTGAATAGGCCTTAAGGATTTAGAGCAACTTCCCAAATTCTGAACCAGGCCTGATCACAGGAAAGCAGGAAAAGCAACAGCCTGTCCTGTTGCTAAAGATCAGTCTCTACCAGAGTGAAAGGAAGACTTTATCCCCACTTTACAGGCCAAGGGAAGAGGACTGGAAAAGGTTCACCAACTTGCTCAAGTTAATTTAACTGGCGAATGGAGATTAGAGATCAATTTAAGCTTGACAGATAGGCCCCTGTTGTTTATCTATGTCACTTGGTGTGCCCACTGGAGTGACCTAGTGGGCCAGATCCAACCACATGTGCACAGTTCCTTAGTCTGCTTTGAGCCATTGGGGAGATTTAACTCAAATGGATACCCAGTTAACCTCACATATCTGTTGGAATCTACTATAATGCTCAAGTTGTGGAGATTTACTGGGAAATAAAATTTAAAACGGGTCCTCTGTATTCCGTCTGTGCTCTGTGGCATTCCAGGATTCTGAAGAGGGAGTTAAGAGCTCTTACTGTAGACAACATGGGGGCCAAAGAGGAGACTCTGGACAGCTACACCTGCTCTGCCCTAAGCTGTACCAACCTTATCTTTTGATTTTACTTAAGCAAAGATTGACATTATTGAAAAATAAAGTTTTAAACCCAAGAATTTCTATGGCTCGGATATTTGAGCATGTTAACTATATTTTAAAATTCTTTTTGATCCAGACCATGACTTTCATAAAATTATAATTTTTGCCTGTCATCTAAAAGCCCATAAAGTCAAAACACCTTGTTAGTGATGAGACTAATGCTCCATGTAAACCTGGTTTATGCTCAAATTTCCAAGTACATTAAGTCCCCTCCATACGAACGAGTTTTGTTCCTATAGTGCGTTCGTAAGTCCAACTTGTTCGTAAGTTCAACAAAGTTAGCCTAGGTACCCAACTAACACAATCGGCTATATAGTACCGTACAGTAATAGATTTATAATATGTTCGCATCTTTGAAAGTTTGAAACTTGAAGGTTTGTATGGAGGGGACTTACTGTAGCTAGAAAATATAAACTACTCGAATATTTTTGTGCTTCAGTTAATGCAACAGATCTATCCCTGAAAATAATGTGTATAATTTGCTTTCATATACACCAGTAAGATTGCTTGTTTCAGGGGCCATATTAATAATTGGAAGGATTGTTTTCTGTACCTTTGGTTTTTTATAAATTATACACAGATGTAGCCAGCAACATAGTAGTTCTTCCTTTAATTTTAATCTAATAAGGTCTACTGTGAAGACAAAAATATTATTTTTGTGATTTTAGTTCTTTTCACAATTGTTCAGGGCAATGTTTACATCATGAGAATATATCTGGTTAGACCTATTGAACCAGAATTTCCAGAAGCAGGAGTTCTGTTGTGTACTGTGAAATCATGCCCAGGAGGTATTCAGTAATCAGTCAGATTTGAAACCACTGATTTGACCTATTTTATTTTCAGATGTGAAAAGCTTGCCCTTCCTAAGGAGGTTAGTTCATCTTTGAATAAAACTTTCTAATTCTTTTAGGCACACCTTCGGCCAACCTGAGTCAAGATGCTTTCTTTCCAGGCACAAAATCAAGTGAGACTGGGGAGAGGAAACTAGTTTGGCTGCACTGTTGCCATTTCCATAAGTCTGTATGAATAGTACGTCAGCTATTTAGTCTGACACCACCACGCATGGAGGCTCGACTTCTCCCCTCACCCTTACACGAAGATGTCTCACTCATCTTCGTGTCTCCAGCCCTGTTCCTGGCACATTTGAGGTTCTCAGCACTTGTGTGTTTCTTATAAAAACAAATTAATGAGGGAATCATCCAAGTTTAATGGTTAAGAAACTCTTACTAGCCATCTAGTTTTTGTCTCCTTTTTGTTTAACCCAATTGCTTCTTAATTTTCAGACATTGATTTATCTTTTTCCTTTAGATTACTTGGTAGCATTTTGCTTTCTTCTCCTAACTTCACTTTTGATATCGTCCTGTAGTTCCCCGTTTCTTAACGAATCCCTTCTGAATCTTCTCTCACAGGCACAGCCAATCAATCATCCATCCTCTCCTCAGCTTCCCAGAAGACTGAGTCCTTAAAGTATAGACGCTCTCCTGATGCTGCTCCCAGACCGTGACCCATGCTGGCAAAGCTTCTGTTCCCATGTGGCTGCATGTTTCAGGAGGAGAGATACTAAAATGCAGGCAAGCACAAAGTCTTAATTGCTTACTAGTGGGCACTCGGCCAACATGCTGTTAGCAGAATGAAACCCAATCTTAAAGAAAAACTGTTAAACCCCTGCTCTGGATCACCCAACCCCATATGGAATGCACGTGTTTTTTGAGGAGATGTGGGCATGATGATCTTTTTTTCCACTCTTTTGCTTGGGGATGTCAATCTATGGGTTGCTAGAACATTTTATTTGTCATGTTATAATCCTGGCTGCAGACAACTTCAAGAGGCTAATCTGCACCTCCTCTCTCAATTTATGACACGGACAATTAATATGTTCTCAGTTTTTTGTTCCTTTCTGAAAACACTGCTTTTAATGCTCTTTCCACCAAAACTGTTATTTTTTTTTTTTGCGGTATGCGGGCCTCTCACTGCTGTGGCCTCTCCCGTTGCGGAGCACAGGCTCCGGACGCGCAGGCTCAGCGGCCATGGCTCACGGGCCCAGCTGCTCCGTGGCATGTGGGAACCCTCAGACTGGGGCACGAACCCGTGTCCCCTGCATCGGCAGGCGGATTTTCAACCACTGCACCACCAGGAAAGCCCCAAAACTGTTACTTTTAAGAATTTCTACATAGACACTTTGACGTTGTCACCGCCTGATTGTGTTGTTTGCTGAACAGTCTTTGTGATTAACTTCCCCAAACCTCAGTTTACTTATTTTTATAATGGGAAAAATAATAATGCCTTCCTGATATGGTGGCTGTGAGAGGTCCATGAGATTAAAACTCTTGACAGTGCCTGGCACAAAGAAAATGTCCAATTAATGTCAGCTCTTAATATTATTGGTAAAAAAAAAAGTCTAATAGCTAATAGTCTAATTCTGCAAAAGCATCTCGATATATAACAAAATATTTAGCACATGAGTGTTCGTGTTTGGGGGCTTCAGCCTTTTCTCCTTTATCTGTCATATTTAGGATTATATTTTCATATATTTCTCCAACATCCTTTTTACTAAAGAGATTAAAAACCTCTCTTGATAGTATAAGTACAAAAAAACAGGCAAACAAGATATAGAGATTTCTCCTTTAAATTTTAATATCACAGTGCTAGGCTCCAAAACTTAAGCTCTGTATCCTCTCTCTCAATCCTAGAATACTACAAACCTCCAATCACTATTAAATGACCAAGCTGAGGTGAGCATGAACATTATTCAGTCTGCAGTACTTCAGAGAATGGGACATTCATATTAATCACTAAAACTTAGAGTGTTAGGGTAAGTTTGCATTTCACTTTAAATAACATTCCCTCCCCGAAGCTTGTTATAATCCTTTGTCACACATCTGTCTGGAAAGGATTGTTCCCAAAGACCCAGAGCTGTACACATCAGTTTCAAAGACCTCTTCCCATCTCTCAAAGGAGTTCAGAATGTCTTAATACAAATAGGCTACCTGATGGCCCACCCTAAATCCCAGCATTCCCCAAGGAGCATAAAGATTATACTCTTTCCTAGGATACGTTTTTCATTTGCTATAATAATAAATTAAAACTCCAGAAAAGCAATGCCAGTGGTTTCTGTTGTCAGTTTCTATAATATTAATCTATTTGTTGATGTAGCAGTTTTTAGCACAGAGAGGCCTCATCCCAGAATTCTCATTAATATCAGCAACCCATACACATGAGTACCACATCCAACATTAAAAATTACCTTTGTCATTTTCTTGGTAAACAATAAGAGCAGATTTGATGAGAAAGACATCATCCATATGGTAATTTGATATCTTCAAAAATCAGGGTAGGCCATTTAAATTGCTAAGTTCAATAAAATGCCATTAAAGATCTCTTATTCCCTTTCTCCCCAACCAATTCTGAACCCAGGAAAGAGTTACCGAGAAAGCCTGAATAGTGTCTTGTTTAACTTTGAATCAGATATGGCTCCATTTATTTCTTCAAAAAATGGTAAGAATTAATTAACATTAATCTATAATCACATTGATGGAAAAATTAATGGAAATTTTAATAAAAATATAACCTTAACAGGATTTGAAGTTGTCCTTTAGAATATAAAGCCAACACTTTATCCACAAAGCAACTGGTCCTCTGCTACCAGCTGATGAAATTACAAAATTAACTTCGGGGTGATTCTTCTTTTGTTCTCTATGTATAAGAAAACGTTTTGAGAACTAAAAAGAAAAAGGCATTAAAAATGAAAGTAAATTGAGAATTGATCAAGCCTATTCATTATTCCCATCTCTTTAGAATATATATTTATTTACAGAATTAGGTTTCACCCAAACAAATCTTAGTCTCTTTCCTAAACTATCGGGGCTTTGGTTTGCATTTTTTACACTTATAGTTTCAGAGAAGACTTGATAATCTTAAATAAATAGGTCAAATTATTTTGGATTACTGAAGTCTTGAGAACTATTAAATGACAAGTAGGTTCTTGGAACAGTAAATATTTTTGTTTAAGGAATATTTGCATATATGCTGAAAATTAAGGCAATATCATAGTGACAATTACAATGTTAAACATGTGCTTCCTGAATATAAATAGTCACATTCATTTTCTCTATTTACTATAATATATACTATATAATATTTAGCAAACTAAATACATAGCAGTAAGTTACTAGGAACTTACAGATGAGTGAAAGTTTGATCTTTTTCAATATTTATTGAATGTTTATAAAATTAGATACTGCACGTTTTACAGAATACAATGCTGTGTATAATATAGACTGTTTTTGCCATTGTATTCATTTAGTGCTTATCAATATTCCATTGCCAATCCTGAATGTTAAAAGATATTTTTCCTGGTATTATATCAGCCAGAAATCCTTATCAGAAGGCTTCTTCATAGCTACAGAATAATGACAACTTAGCTTTATAGTGATAACCATAAAGCAAACAAAATATCCTGAAATCCCTTTTAAATTATCGTAGAAAGAAGTAATATAAGAAAACAATATTGTAATAAGTAGACTTTTCTTATATTGTAACAATTTGAAAATTGATAATTCATGTATATATAGTTACTCTCTGCAAAGCAGAATTTTTGATTAACTAAAACAATGAATCCCTGACTACACCTAATGACAGAACTGACAGTCCTAGCATAACAATTAGACCCACTGGTGGACATTCACAGTGATGCAGACGCAGGGATTCTGACTTTTTCCTGTTTATTGTTACAATTCAAATCATGATTATAATTAAAGGTGTTGGTAAATAATCTTGCCTCTTTCTTTCTTTCACCTACCCAATTTCTTGGAAGCAGGCTCTTTATTCCAGAAGCATAAGGAGATGAGAAAAGTAACTGAAAATCCCACTGATTTTAGGAAGGAGCAGCTTTTGTCATGAAGTATTCCTCAGTCTAAATATTTTCTTAACACTGGGCAGGAATTAGCCCAGAGCTGCAGGTCTCCAGGAGCTTGTGGCCCAAGGGGGTCCTGTAGGAGCCAATTTCCCTCCTCAATGGACACTTGAGTCTTTCCTCTAAAAGATGCCCCCTTGTATTATTTGATTCAATATTTCCCATTTTATTTTCTTGCTGTCAGTATAAATTGTGTGAAATCATATTGCAGATGGAAAATACTTGCATACTATAGCCATGATTAGAAAGTAAAACAAATGAACAAACATAAATGAAGTACACTTTGAGAAAAAATTTATACCTTGTATCTAGAAACTAATAAAAATCTGATATTGACAAAGCCACACAATACAATTTAGTTGGTTAAAGAGTTTGTGTATGTTCAAGAGCTCCTTCCTTTATATCAGTGATTCTCAAGTGGGGAAATATTTTTGACTGTCACAATCCTCTGGGGGTTGGGTACTGTAGAGGACAATAGTACTGCTAAACATCCTACAATGCACAGGAGAGTCCCCACAACAAAGAATGTTCCAGCACAAAAAGATCAATAGTGCTGAAGTTGAGAAACCCTTCTTTCTACCCAGTGAAATTTGGCTAGATCCCACTTAATATAATTTATCTTTAATTCTCTGTGTCATCTCTTTCTCTACTAGATCCAGATGAAGAAAAAAATATATAATGCAATATATTTCCTCAAAATGCAAGCACTTATGCACTACTTATTTTGCATGTAATATTGCTGTGCCTAAGAGTACACAAAAATACCAGAAACAGTTGTTCAGTGTTCACCACTGTCAGCACTCTACCACAGATACCCCATCTGGTGCAGTCTGATATGGATAATAACGGTGGAGTGTTCTTGCTGTCTTGACTGTAGTCATTACTGTGATGTTATTTTAGGACTAAGTAGTGTTTGCCCATTGGACCATAAAAGTGTGTCATGTAAATACAGGTTTTAGAACACACAGTAGTCTGTCCATGTGTAGGAACATGCAGAAAAAACCTTCATAAAATGCTATTTAATAGTATTTGTTGGTCATGTGAAGTAATTCCTTTTCAAAGTTAAATCACTTGGAAAAAAAGGGGCTTCTCTTTTCAAGGACCCCGTAAGTAATTATACTGCATTATACATCATTCAGATGTCAATGCAAATTTTGTTTCTAAATGGAAGGAGTTTTGAATGACATGGTACCAAGCAAATGTCCAACATTAACCAAACCTTTTATTTATTTATTTACTCTCACCTGAATTGCTCTTTGAAATTGAATTGGGGGTAGAAGGTTAGTATTTATGTAGCCAGCAACCTCATATTTGACACTTTATCCTAGAATTAAATCCTAAACATCAAAATATCTCATAGAAAAGAAATTCCAAATGACAACAACCTTCAAAAAAATCCTTAACAACAGTTGAGACATATTTCTCTGTGGATATCATATTTATATTTACAGCAGAAAAATAAAATGGAAAATATAAAGGTCTAAAATGGTATTTTGAATCATACATAAAAGTATATACCTAGAAGTATGTGATTATATTGTTGGAAGCTTGAAATCTATGCTTTGTTGACCTATTTTTTTCATTCCTATAATAGTGATGAACATCTTCTTACTGAGATAAATTTATAATAAGGACAGAGAGTAAAATTCATAGTTATGTAAAATAAAATTGTCCAAACTGGACAAAGTGACTTGATGATATACAGAACAATCAGAGTTATTAAAATGGTGGGTGGCCTAGAGACCCTCAGATGCTTCTCAAAAAAATCATCTTGACAGTTAGGATGAAAATCTTACAAAATTAAGTTTACATGCCTTCTAATATTCACAGGCATTTTAAAATTTAGAAACAATTCTAGAGAATTATTGGAATTTTATTTTTCAAAAATAAAATAAACAAATATTCATAGATGTTCATTAAACTTGGATTTTATTTAATTCCAATATTTGAAGAAATATATATGGAAGAGATATAGATAGATAGATAGATAGATAGTTAGACAGATAGATAAGCTTTTCTTTTTTACTTTTCCAGATTTCCCTCCATCATTTAAAAGATTGTTAAACCCACATTTGACTTCATTAAAAATATTTTGATCAAACCAGCAAATCAAATGCTTCAACATTATTACTCAGTTCTCTTCTTTAGGTGTTTAATTGAAAGGAAAATGTCATATGAATATCAATTTACCTGAGTCATGACATATTTCTAGTTATATGAAATACTGACCAGTTTCATGAATGTCTATAACATGCATAAGTTTTAAATTCTCTGATGTTGTCACACAAGAAAAGATTGCTGATAAGAATTTGACTCAAGACCTACTCAGTAATATGATAGTGATAGTTTACCTGTCTCTAAATGGATCTTCTTTCATTAAAGAAAAATACCAACCAGTGAGAGCTGAGACTGTGGGTTCTAAATCAAGACTGACTCATTTAAATTCCAGTCCACAACTTGCTGTCTGTGCATCTTCAGATAAGTTAAGTAACCACCTGTGATTGTTTCCTCATCTCTGAAATGGTGATAGTAAGAGCACCTGCCTCATAGGACTGTTATAAGGATTAAATGTTTTAATACATGTGAAGAGTTTAGAACAGTGCCTGGCATATAGCAGCACTATGTAAAAGTTAGCTACTTTTGGGCTTCCCTGGTGGCGCAGTGGTTGAGCGTCCACCTGCCGATGCAGGGGACACGGGTTCATGCCCCGGTCCGGGAGGATCCCACATGCCGCGGAGTGGCTAGGCCCGTGAGCCATGGCCGCTGAGCCTGTGCATCTGGAGCCTGTGGTCCGCAACGGGAGAGGCCACAACAGTGAGAGGCCTGCGTACCGCAAAAAAAAAAAAAGTTAGCTATTTTTGAAATATTATTAACCTCTTTTCTTCATTTAAAGAATAAATGTGTGATCCTTGAGTAGAGCTGTAAGTTTTTCATGGTGTGTTTATTATGTGTACCAGAATAAGTGATTGCAAGCAACCTGGGGTTCAGACGTGAACATTTTTCACTACACTAGTAAAAACACCAGCCTTTGCAAAGAGATGAAAAGAATTAACTTTAGTGTTAAAGTCCTAGTGAAAATTTCCAAAATATGCCTTAAGTAATATTCAGGGTTTTATTTCCCAAGATTTCTATATAATAGGAACATGTAATAATTAACACAAGAGCAAAGGTACATAAAGGAAAAAAAGCACATGAATTCCACTTTATGAAGTTCAATTCAAGGTATAAGGACATACATAAATATTAGACTCGTATGTGTTTGTTTTCTGTGTGATTTATCAAATATACTCTCTTTTCCACTAATGTCCTTACCTAATAGTGCTTTCCTAGAAAATAGGTGAGTCAACTGGCCCAATTGTAAAATTATTTGAACAATATTGAATATCCCAATTTTATCTGATATGCATGGGGTAAGACCTAATAGAAGCACTTTCATAAGAGCTGAGGTCATTTTAAGATTTACATTAATGTTAAGCTGCTTTATCTCTAGGTAGCAAATAGTATAATAGTCAGAACTTAACAGACCCATCTTTTTTTTTTTAACATCTTTATTGGAGTATAATTGCTTTACAATGGTGTATTAGTTTCTGCTTTATAACAACGTGAATCAGTTATACATATACATGTTCCCGTATCTCTTCTCTCTTGTGTCTCCCTCCCTCCCACCCTCCCTATCCCATGCCTCTAGGTGGTCACAAAGCACCGAGGTGATCTCCCTGTGCTATGCGCTGCTTCCCACTAGCTATCTGTTTTACGTTTGGTAGTGTATATATGTAACAGACTCATCTTTAACATGACCTAATAATCTGGTCTCCTGCAGCCTCAGCAACCTAATCTTATGCTCCTTCTTCCTTTACTCACTAATCTCCAGCCACACGGGCCACTTTCCAGTTTCTCAAATGAACTAATTCCTTTTTTTCCACAGGGATTTAAAACAAATGCTGTTCCAACTACCTAGAATATTCTTCCTCCTTTTTTTCACCTACTCAACTTGTCTCTATTGGGACAAAATTTGAACTGTCATATCTCTCAACCTCTAAAACAGATTTTCTTCTCATTATCTTATATCTTCATGTACTTTTTGTATGTAGCATTAATCCAATATTGTGGTTTATTACTTCTTTCAAGTCTTCTTCCTCTGTAGACCACAACTTCCCTGAGGACTTGGGCCTTGCTGTGTGTTCATTTCTGCACCCAAGTAAAATAACATTGATGCCGTCACCTCAACAAAGTATGGATTGACATCCAAGTCTTCTAACTTTTGACTAATTTCGAATAGTCTGCTTGACAATTCCACTCAACATGGCCCAGAAAGGCGTCTTGACCTGCTCCCATCCTGCCTAGATTCTCCACTAGTGTCCTCATCTCTTAAAAGTATAATTTTATCCACCTACTGGCCAAGCCAGAAACCTGGAAGTCACCTAGATATTTCTCTTTTCCTCACTCCCCAATTCCAAGCCATCTAAGTCCTGTCATCTTTATGCACTAAATGTATGTAAATATGTCCACATCTCTTCTCCACAATTGCCACATGTATCATTCAGGGTCCTGCCAGGAAAGTGTGATCTGCTCAAAGTGGGTAATGTAAAAAAAAATTTAATAAAATCATATTTAAAAGACATTTAAGAGGTATGATAAGGTTTGAGGAAACCAACCAGAAATATTTTAAGACCCCATGGCTGGGAGCAACAGGAAGCTGTCAACAGTGTAGGCTGAAGAGACAAGGGGAAGAAACAGTTACCAGAAACTAGAGAGGATAGCTCTGTGATGAGTGCTGTCTGAGGTAATCTGTGGCCTTTGACAGAAGAGTAGGAGAAGTCACGACAAGGAAGGAGCAGGGGTAATAAACACCCAACCTCGTTCTTGAGGTCATCTTCCAGTCTTAGGCAGGTATCTCCCATTAGCTAAACCAAAGTGGAATTTAGAAGACAAAAGAACCCCTTGATGTCATTTATGATTATCAGCATTTGGGAGGCCGTAGGACATGAACAGAACAAACAAAATAGTCCACACCCCATTTTTCTCCTAGCCTCTGTTATTTCTTACCTGAGCTATTGCAATGGTCTACTAACTTGTTTACCTGCTTTCTCTCTCATCACCCTTTATCCTCAATTCATTTTCTACACAGCTCATAGTTCTTTTCTTGCAATGAAACCTGTGTCAAGTTTTTTCTTCTTAAAATATCTCTATTAGTATGTATTTCTTTACACTCCCAGATTCCTTGTTTTAAAATTATGAAACATTTATTATAAAGGTTAACTTTCTTTACTTTTTTCCCTCCTAGACTGAGTTCTGAGAAGGCAGGCATCACCTGTTTTCATCTCTCAGTCTCTTATCAATATGACTAGAACATGTACTAAATAAATGTTGGATGAATTAATGGATTTCAGAAGGTAGACCTGTATTATTTAAAGCTTCCCAGGTGATTCTAGTGTTCTAGATTTTTTTAAAAAATGCTTATTGAAATAACCAATCTTCTAATGATCTAGATTATAAAGAGAATAATTAGTAAAATTAATTCTTACCTATTTAATTCAGTTATTACATGTTAATTAAGAATTCAAAATGTGTTCATGGAATGTGTTCCTTTGCTAAAGGCTGCCTAAGTCTTTTTTTTTTCCTGGTCTTTTTTTTTTTTTTTTTTTTTCTTTTAGATATCAAGTTTAACCTTGATTAGACCAACCAAGTATTTCTCTCTTTTAGAGCTCAGACATGAATGACTTTATGGATTCACATCTAATCTTGCATTTGAGGAGAGGAAATATTTCCCAAGGAAGTGCTTTAATTCCTTCTCATTATCTGATACTATAAAAGAATAAATTCTTTTCTACAATTTAAACATTTAATATTTTTGTATATTTAAGAACTGCCACAGGAATGAGGTCATTTCACTGAGTATTTTAATGTTAATTTGCTTTTTCCTTGGATCAGAGGCCCTGGAGGTTCTACATACCTGGCTATGATCTTTTTTCATTTCATTTCTGATAAATTTTCTGTTACTATCTTGCTTTCATCTCATGTGAAATCCCAATTTTTTTAATGTGTATTTAGATGTTTATATACATTTGATATGCAGCTGCCTGTTCTAGTGCCGAAGCATTTCCATTTCTCGACACATCCTCCAACACCAATTTTGCCAAAGAATGCTCATATTTCAAAATCTACTATTTTAATAGATAAATAATAATAAGTTAGTTAACTGCTCTATCATTTGGGGGCATGAATAAGTCTCATGATTTCTAAGTACTTTTGATGAAATTATTTCAATAAACTTGTGTGATAATTAAGGAATATGTTATATGCATGGACATATACATGTCTGTAAAGATACTTTTGTGTAAGCATAGATCGAGATAAATAATGCTATACATTTTATTTTATTCCTTAAAATATGAAATATAAGTAGAATCCCTAATTTAAAATGAAATATAAGTAGAATCCCTAATTTACTGAAAATAATTGTGTAAAAAGAAATTTGTTAAATAAATATCTTATCTTCTGCATATAACTTTGAAAGGAACACTAGCTGTAACTCTCCTCTCCAGTATTTCCATTAGCCGACTGCCCTCCCCTGTGTGTGTATGTATTAACATCTATCCTAGGTTGTAATCAAATATTTGTTTTATTAATTACTCTTAGAGGTTGCAAACCTCAAGGTACATATGAAGCTGTAGTAGCATGTCTTCATTAATTTATAAAACTTGGGTTATTTCTCTGTTAGGGTCCCCAGTAGGTGACTTCTATACTTAAACTGAGACCACTAAGATTTCCAGAAACATTTTGATCCCAAATCCTGATTCTGAATGATTTAATTCCTACCTCCTCTTAAATGCAGCCAACATTAATATCTTCTGTTTCTGTCCCCATTTATTCTACTATATATTTAAGGGTTAGATCATTTGGTTTATTCTGTAGTCCCCTAATTGAATTGAAGCCTGTCCCTCTTTTTCAATATGATTGTATTTTCCACAAAGGCAAGACAATGTTTATGTCTCTTACATCTCTCACAATTTGTAGCACAGTTCTGGACATGAATAAATATTCAATAATTACACAATTATTTATTCCATTTATTTATGCAGTCCCAACTGATTATTAACAAATATTATATAGTTCATTTAACAGTGCTAGAGGTGATAAACTAAAAGCAAATTTTAAGGGAAAAAAATTAAGAATTATTTATTTAGAAGATCTATTTTGCCAGGTCTTTACTTGGTATTAAATGTGATCAATATACCCTGACTGAAAACGGGAGTAGTGAGATTACTATTATTCCGTTAGTTATTCCTGTAGTCAACTTCCTGACTTCAAAAGTGAAAGGAAGTAGAATCCTGAAGCCAGGTACTGCAGGGAATTTTGGAATAGAAGACAGTCACTCCATCCTGCCCTACCCACTTGGGCTGCACGGGTAAGGATGAGTGAGGAGGGCGGCAGCTTCCAGGTAAAACACGGAAACTCCAAACTGTGAGTTTTAATTTTACTTGTGTTACCACAGACCTGATTAAAATTTTATATTTATAAACAAGTATTTATTGAGTATTGTTAAATTAAGGCACTGAGTTAAAATTATATGGGGTATAATATTATTTTTCTCAATTTTAGATCCTTTTGACCCTACAGATATTTGAAGGAAAAACTGTTTTTATCCTTAACCTGATCTTGATAAAGAATAAGTAGTGGGGCTTACCTGGTGGCGCAGTGGTTGAGAGTCCGCCTGCCGATGCAGGGGACACGGGTTCATGCCCCGGTCCGGGAAGATCCCACATGCCGCAGAGCGGCTGGGCCCGTGAGCCATGGCCACTGGGCCTGCGCGTCTGGAGACTGTGCTCCGCAACGGGAGAGGCCACAACAGTGAGAGGCCCGCGTACCGAAAAAAAAAAAAAAAGAATAAGTAGTGGCATATCTATCTACATGGCCTTTTATCTGCAAAATCTGCACCACAGTCTTAGGTAATCCACTGTGTCTTAAAATAAATCTAAGTATTAAGTCCTGGGGAAAAACAACATTTAGGAAAAAATGCTACAATATAGCGGCTAACGTTAATAATTATTAATACTCGCTTATCTACAAGTGCTAAAAGGAAAAGGTTTTCCAACCATTATAAGATGTTACAGTGTTAATCTACATTTCAATAAAATATTTAAAGGCAATACTAGAACTGTCAAGGACCTGCTCTGAAGCTTGAGAGAAACCTATGAAAGAAAATGTTGACAGTTTCATTTTACGTGACATGAAAGCATTATTTTATCAAGAAAATGTTATTAGATCCTCAGACATTCGAGCATTTCCCATTGCAGATTCTCAGAAAGTTCCATAGATACTCTATAGTATGTGGTGCTAGAATATTACCTATGAAAAATATCCTGAGATATAAAATTAAGGAAGTGATCTGAATAATCAAGGTTCCCTATATTTCACTTGCTTCTATCAGAAGATTACAGCAAAGTCTGAAGTTTTGAATAAGGGGCACTAATATCTAAAAATCCAAAGTGTAGTGAAGGAATTTGGAAGGAGGGAATCTAAAAGTATATGCTCAGTTATGTTTAGATGTTTGTTAAAGATTTGTAGACTGGGAGAGTCACATCTTAAGCAACCTTTGAATTTTACTATATAAACTTGGTAGGGCAACACATTCCTGATCCTGATGCACTCTTAAAAATGAGAAAAGCTTTCCCAAGCCAGCAAATAATTTGTGTTACCCAGATAGCCTGGATTTCTAAAAATTTAGGCATAGATAAGTCAAGATAACCTTTAACTTCACCTTATTATTTTGGACTCCTCCTTTTCTCCTATTCTATTGCATATTACAGTGTTTCCTAAGGTATAGCAAGCTTATCATTGATAGTTGAGAAGATGAGTTGGGGGAATGCATGAACAGATTTTATTATTTAAAAATAGAAGTAGCTAACATTTACTTTAACATGCATTATATGAAAAAGAGTCAGTGTGTTAAAAATCTTAGATATCATTGTTTGGGAATAAAGGCAATATATAGGTAATATAAATATTTAAGATTTTGAAAAAGAGTTGATTTAAAGGAAACTATCAGGTAAACACTAGTATAGGTGGTACATAACTGTGGCAAAAACAAAGGTGGGACAGAAATGTCTAAAACTGGGAAGACACTGTCCATGGTACTCATCCTTCTCAAAGACATGTGATCTCATTGTGAACCCAAATAAATGGATCATCCTTTGAAACGTTCTAATATTTCCTTAAGGATATCTTCAACCACCTCCAATGACTGTGTATTACAAACCAAGAGTTCTACCACATTAAGTCTGATGTCAACTGCTATGTGATAGGAAATGACGCTAGTGAAATATTTTGTCTTTCATCCTCTTCATCACTGAAAACTGTTACTTTTCCCTTCTGTGCTATGTAGCTCTTCTTTTCCATCATGGTCTTTCTTTCATTTTTAACCATTAATTAATCAAAAGTGCAAGGACAAGGAATTTTATTTATTTATTTTAACAAATCCATTTCTCTAACTTTTAAATTATTCACATTACAGAATTGAACTGAAATTTATTAACATTCACTCTTAAATTCCTTATCTACAAACAGAAATAAAGTTCATAAACCCCAATCCCAAAATAAGACTAAAAGCAGCAAAAAGCTTATGAAACTAAATATGGATCCCAGCATTAAAACCTGAACAGAGAATGTAATTTTTAAATTCTTAATGGATGATAAAGTTGTATAAAAACTGAAAACTTACAAATTATTTAACACCTGGAATCACTGACCAGAAATTACACAGTTGGATCCTGAGCAATCAAACAGCAGAAGAGGGTCATGAGGACACCTACACTGTTCTACTTGCACCCCATGCCATTCTCAGAGGAGAGCCTGACATTGATTAAATATTGGGTTAGACTAATACTGGCAGCAGAACCTGATAGTAACCTGCCTACCAGAAGAGGCTTCCACTGGATTGGCAATTTTGATCTTGGCTCTGGACATCTGGTGGATCTCATGTTGGTGCGTTGGTGTATGATTATGAAGCCAAATTAAGTTATTTGGAATGGTGAGTTCATGGGTGGTTTGAGTAGATGCACCCAGACTTACCCAATAACATGTGTTGTCCTTGAATCAAGTAGGCATCCAGAGGTGTATCTCACTCCCATATCCTTCAACAACTTTCCATGTACATTCTGACTCCTACGAATAGCTAACATACAGATTAATCTTCAAAAAAATACTCTTCTGCTGAAGCTCATTAAATACACTTGTTGACAGTACTTGCTATATTCCAGGCCCTATGCTAAACGCACAGATTATCTCATTTACATCATCACCTTACCAAGCCTACTAAATACAAATGAGGAAACTGAGACAATAAAAGGTCAAAGGTCAAGTGGTCACCCTGAGAGACGCTTGATCTGTTTTCAGAACCCATAGCTTTTGCCATTGCATGCAATTTTTTTGATATACAAATCTGATATCAAGACTTATGTTGGCTTTTTTATATTTCTCTTCAGCATATGACATCAACCACTCTCGATTTTAAATCCTTGTTTCACTTGATCTTCTGATGCTCACCTCATCAAATTCCTTTATACTTTTCTCAAAATTACATTCTCCTAACACGCCAAGACATATTTTAATCAAACTGTCAACAATTAAATACAAAGAAAAAATACTAAAATCAGCAAGGGAAAAGCAACAAATAACACACAAGGGAATCCCCATAAGGTAAACAGCTGATATTTCAGCAGAAACTCTGCAAGCCAGAAGGGAGTGGCAGTGATATTTAAAGTGATAAAAGGGGAAAACCTAAAACCAAGATTCCTCTACCTAGCAAGGATCTCATTCAGATTTGATGGAGAAATTAAAACCTTTACAGACAAGCAAAAGCTAAGACAATTCAGCACCACCAAACCAGCTATACAACAAATGCCAAAGGAACTTCTCTAGGCAGGAAAAGACTTACAAAATCAAACCCAAAACATTTAAGAAAATGGTAATAGGAACATACATATTGAAAATTACCTTAAATGTAAATGGATTAAATGCTCCAACCAAAAGACATAGACTGGCTGAATGAATACAAAAACAAGACCCATATATATGCTGTCTACAAGAGACCCACTTCAGACCTGGGGACACATACAGACTGAAAGTGAGGGGATGGAAAAAGATATTCCATGCAACTGGAAATCAAAAGAAAGCTGGAGTAGCAATTCTCATATCAGACAAAATAGACTTTAAAATAAAGACTATTACAAGAGACAAAGAGGACACTACATAATGATCAGGGATCAATCCAAGAAGAAGGTATAACAATTGTAAATATTTATGTGCCCAACATAGGAGCGCCTCAGTACAGAAGGCAAATTCTAACAGCCATAAAAGGGGAAATCGACAGTAACACAATAATAGTGTTAGGAACTTTAACACCCCACTTTCACCAATGGACAGATCATCCAAAATGACAGTAAATATGGAAGCACAAGCTTTAAATGATACATTAAACAAGATGGACTTAATTGATATTTATAGGACATTCCATCCAAAAACAGATTACACTTTCTTCTCAAGTGCTCATGGAACATTCTCTGGGATAGATCATATCTTGGGTCACAAATCAAGCCTTGGCAAATTTAAGTCAATTGAAATCATATCAAGTATCTTTTCCAACCACAACACTATGAGACTAGATATCAATTACAGAAAAATATCTGTAAAAACTACAAACACATGGAGGCTAAACAATATACTACTAAATAACCAAGTGATCACTGAAGAAATCAAAGAGGAAATCAAAAAAATACCTAGAAACAAATGGCAATGAGAACATGACAACCCAAAATCTATGGGATGTAGCAAAAGCAGTTCTAACAGGGAAGTTTATAGCAATGCAATCCTACCTCAGGAAACAAGAAACATCTCAAATAAACAACCTAACCTTGCACCTAAAGCAATTAGAGAAAGAAGAATAAAAAAAACCCCGAAGTTAGCAGAAGGAAAGAAATCATAAAGATCAGACCAGAAAAAAATGAAAAAGAAATGAAGGAAACGATAGCAAAGATCAATAAAATTAAAAGCTGGTTCTTTGAGAAGATAAACAAAATTGATAAACCATTAGCCAGACTCATCAAGAAAAAAAGGGATAAGAATCAACTCAACAGAATTAGAAATAAAAAAGAAGTAACAACTGACACTGCAGAAATACAAAGGATCATGAGAAATTAGTACAAGCAACTATATGCCAATAAAATGGACAACCTGGAAGAAATGGACAAATTCTTAGAAAAACACAACCTTCCAAGACTGAACTAGGAAGAAATAGAAAATATAAACAGACCAATCACAAGCACTGAAATTGAAACTGTGATTAAAAATCTTCCAACAAACAAAAGCCCACGACCAGAAGGATTCACAGGTAAATTCTATCAAACATTTAGAGAAGAGCTAACACCTATCCTTCTCAAACGTTTCCAAGACACAGCAGAGAGACAAACACTCCCAAACTTATTCTGCAAGGCCACCATCACCCTGATACCAAAACCAGACAAAGATGTCACAAAGAAAGAAAACTACAGGCCAATATCTCTGATGAACATAGATGCAAAAAATCCTCAACAAAATACTAGCAAACAGAATCCAACAGCACATTAAAAGGATCATACACCATGATCAGGTGGGGTTTATCCCAGGAATGCAAGAATCCTTCAATATACACAAATCAATCAATGTGATACACCATATTAACAAATTGAAGGATAAAAACCATATGATAATCTCAATAGTTGCAGAAAAGCTTTTGACAAAATTCAACACCCATTTATGATAAAAACCCTCCAGAAAGTAGGCATAGAGGGAGCTTACCTCAACATAATAAAGGCCATATATGACAAACCCACAGCCAACATCATTCTCAATGGTGAAATACTGAAACCATTTCCTCTAAGATCAGGAACAAGACAAGGTTGCCCACTCTCATCACTATTATTCAGCATAGCTTTGGAAATTTTAGCCACAGCAATCAGAGAAGAAAAAGAAAAGGAATCCAAGTTGGAAAAGAAGAAGTAAAGCTGTCACTGTTTGCAGATGACATGGTACTATACATAGAGAATCCTAAAGATGTTACCAGAAAACTAGTGGAGCTAATCAGTGAATTTGGTAAAGTAGCAGGATACAAAATTAATGCACAGAAATCTCTTGCATTCCCATGCACTAACGATGAAAAATCTGAAAGAGAAATTAAGGAAACACTCCCATTTACTATTGCAACAAAAAGAATATAATACCTAGGAATAAACATACCTAAGGAGACAAAAGACCTATATGCCAAAAACTATGACACTGTTGAAAAAAATTAAAGACGATACAAACAGATGGAGAGATATATCATGTTCTTGGTTTGGAAGAATCAATATTGTGAAAATGACTCTACTACCCAAAGCAATCTACAGATTCTGTGCAATCCCTATCAAATTACCAGTGACATTTTTCACAGAACTACAACAAATGATTTCAAAGTTTGTATGGAAACACAAAAGACCCTGAATGGCCAAAGCAAACTTGAGAAAGAAAAACGGAGCTGGAGGAATCAGGCTCCCTGACTTCAGACTATACTACAAAGCTACAGTAAACAAGTATGGTACTAGCATAAAAACAGAAATATAGATCAATGGAACAGGATAGAAAGCCCAGAGATAAACCCGCGCACCTATTGGTCACCTTATCTTTGATATTGGAGGCAAGAATATACAACGGACAAAAGACAGCCTCTTCAGTAAGTGGTGCTTGGAAAACTGGACAGCTACATGTAAAAGAATGAAATTAGAACACTCCCTACCACCATATACAAAAATAAACTCCAAATGGATTAAAGACCTAAATGTAAGACCGGACACTGTAAAAGTCTTAGAGGAAAACATAAGGAAAACACTCTATGACATAAATCACAGCAAGATCCTTCTTGACCCACCTCCTAGAGAAGTGGAAATAAAAACAAAAATAAACAAATGGGACCTAATGAAACTTAAAAGCTTTTGCACAGCAAAGGAAACCATAAAAAGATGAAAGGACAACCCTCAGAATGGGAGAAAATATTTGCCAGTGAAGCAGCTGTCAAAGGATTTATCTCCAAAATATACAAGCAGCTCATGCAGCTCAATATCAAAAAAAAAAAAAAAAAAAAACCCAATCCAAAAATGGGCAGAATATCTAAATAGACATTTCTCCAAAGAAGATATACAGATTTCCAACACAAGAAAGGATGCTCAACATCACTAATCATTAGAGAAATGCAAATCAAAACTACAGTGAGGTATCACCTCACACCCATCAGAATGGCCATCACCAAAAATCTGGAAACAATAAATGCTGGAGAGGGTGTAGAGAAAAGGGAACCCTCTTGCACTGTTGGTGGGAATGTAAATTAATACAGCCACTATGGAGAACAGTATGGAGGTTCCTTAAAAAACTAAAAATAGAACTACCATACGACCCAGCAATCCCACTACTGGCTATATACCCTGAGAAAACCAGGGGGTATGGTTTTAATTCAAAAAGAGTCATGTACCACAATGTTCATTGCAGCACTATTTACAATAGCCAGGACATGGAAGTAACCCAAGTGTCCATGGACAGATAAATGGATAAAGAAGGTGTGGCACATATATACAATGGAATATTACTCATCCATAAAAAGAAACAAAATTGAACTATTTGTAGTGAGGTGGATGGAGCTAGAGTCTGTCATATAGAATGAAGTAAGTCAGAAAGAGAAAAGCAAATACCATATGCTAACACATATATATGGAATCTAGGGGAAAAAAATGGTTCTGATGAACCTAGGGGCAGGACAGGAATAAAGACTCAGACGTAGAGAATGGACTTGAGGACATGGGGAGGGGGAAAGGTAAGCTGGGATGAAGTGAGAGTAGCATTGACATATATACACTATCAAGTGTAAAATAGATAGCTAGTGGGAAGCAGCCTCATAGCAGAGGGAAATCAGCTCAGTGCTTTGTGACCACCTAGAGGGGTGGGATAGGGAGGGTAGGAGGGAGATACAAGAGGGAGGGGATATGGGGATATATGTGTACATATAGGTCACTCACTTTGTTATACAGCAGAAACTAACACAACATTGTAAAGCAATTTACTCCAATAAAGATGTAAAAGAATTATATTCTCCTTTGCTAATTCATCTGCTTCTCACTGCTTTTTTGAATAAGCCTAGCAGAAGATAGAATAATTGACCTATCTCTATGCTCTATTTATATATTCATTTTTAGCATGTATTGAATATCAACTCAACATTTTGGACAATAGAATGAAAATATCAAAATACAGATATTACCCTTGGCAGAGAATTCTCTACTAGCTTGGGATACAAGATCACATTTTGTTTTGTTTTTAAGTTAGTAACTTAAGTTAATGTATGTTTAGTAAGCACTACAGTTATTGCTTTTCTTGTTATTTGTCCTTCCAAATACCAAGAGGGAGAGAGAGAGGAGATGAAAGGAAAACTAAGATCGTTCTTTCTATCGTTGCTTCAAAATCCCTGTTAGATTTGAAACCACAATGGTAGTGGTACTATCACACTAACCCAGTTCCCTCCTCAAATGACACTCCAATGAATGCTACTAGAGGTAAAATTAAAATTAATATTAATTTATGCTCAGAAGTTTAGTTACTCCTCCATAAGCATAAACCTTAAGGTCTCAAGGCCTTCTGCATCATCCCCGATGTGGAACATCATATTCTGGTTTTTGAGCCCAGATAAGCTAGATATAAGCTTCCTCATGATTATTTCTTCTCTAAGGACTTATTGTAGTAATTTTTCTGGGAGAGCATAATCTAGTAAGTAATATTTGAGTCAATCAGAGAAGTTCAACAATCATTGGTTCTCAAAAAGGAATGTCTTAAGGTCTTTCTCATTGCCTCTCAAGAGGCTCAGGGACCACTATGCAAATATAACAAATTTATTTTCGAATAACACAGAGGATTGGTAGAGGCAAGAAATGCCAGACACAAAAGATCCTATTACCTACTCCTCTGGGGAAATGGGAGTCATTTAAACATTGAGGGAATAATTGAGAAATAGCTGTTGCAATAAGATGAACTGTAGTTGCTTAGTGTCTCTTGGCATTGTCTCTTGAAAAGAAAATTTAGTCCCTTTCACTAGATATTCTAATAGAATTTCCCTATTAAGTAAGGAAGTCTTGTATAGTAGAGGGAAGCATTGTTATTTCATCTTCTTGCCCCAGATATTTTTCTCTGTTGTCATAATAGAGATTACTTTGATTAGGAAACATTTTGGTTAGGAAACATTTCATAGACAAACACTATTATGAACCAGGGAAAGAAGTAATAGGTAAACTGCTCAGTTTGTGAAGTTACAATGAATCAGGGGGTTGAAGGTAGAGAGTAAAAGAAGAGTTTTAGAGTGAAGAGAGCAAGCCGTGAAACTTGCTGGAAGACCAGAGCCTGTAGTGAAATACTGCCTGTTGTTGAAAGTTTCTAGGCATGGAAGGAGCTGAGTACATTTATGAAATGGGATGTCTATTCAAACTTAACTGGTTTGAAATTCTCTCACATAAACTCCCACTGCAAGCCCTCGTCCTGAAGAAAAAGACTCCTAACTCAACATCTCATGCCAGGGAAATTTGGGGGAATGATTCATTTTGGGTTCTCTGCAAAAGCAAATCTTACAAGGACAAACACTGTGTCCAGGTAGTTTGTTTATTTAAGTTGTGATTCCAAGAAGTGGAAGTGAAGGAGCAGGAAAACACAGAGTAAGGATCCATTATCAAGATCCTTATTGTAGACCTTCATTCCTTCGTGGTCTCATATCTTCAGGCTAGTGGGAAGCAGGGGGATATCTCTGAAAGACAGGAGTCTGAACACTGATCTGTTTCCCAGGATCTGTTCCTCTTTGCATTGGTTGAGGGTCATTTCTAGACATGTTAATTCTTCTTTATTTATGAACTACATTTGTGTTTGGGTTAGTGAAGCCCTCACATCATCAAAGATCTTGTGACAAAGAACAGAGGCTCATAGTAGGTACCTGGGGTGGGACAATGGCAGCTTCTGGTGAGGCCAAATAGTCCACCTGTGAGGTAGGTGCTATTATCCCCATTTTTCAGATATGGAAATTAAAGCACAATGAGGTTAAATAACCACCTAGATTTCCTAGGTAATAAGTGGTAGAGCTGGAATTCAGACCCAAGAATCAGGGTGCAGTGCAACCTCTAGTGCACAGCACATTATACCTCTTGGGACAAGACACAAGATTCTTAGAAATTAAGATCCAAGGTCCTGTCTACAGTGTTAGTTTATCATATTGCAACCAAACTTTTAAAAAAATCCTTCATAATTTTTGTTTCATAATCATATTAACATTTAAAATGATCTAATATGCCTCATCAAATATACATGCAAAACACACTTTAGATTGTGTTCATTTTTAAAAAATTTAAAAATACAAAAATTAGGTCAAGCACCTTTGTTAATTAACTCTATTTCATTAAAATCATGACTTCTGGTTTAAAATGCTTTCACTCTAGTGTGTTAAATTTATGTGGATGGTCCGTAAACAGTCCCTAATTAGTCACATGTGTATTCAGATGTGGGCTCACGTGTTATAAACTAACACTGAAATGTATAAGGAACTGTCAGTCAGATCAAAAGTCAACTGAAAATCATCCCGTTTGCAAAGCTGAGAGCCTGTCACAGTTAGTCAGTCATAAATGTTTAAAACAGCAACCAAACTTTTATTCTAATTGAGTATGAGTTGAAAGGCTACCCACTTTGATGTCTTTGCTTTTATCATTTGTATATAGCTAAAAAACTACTATTATGCCTTTTTTAATTTTTTTTAAAGCCCCCCTTTGGAGTGGTAGACATTACTTGGTTCTGAAAATATACAGGTAGATCAATCTATAATTGCAGGGCTTTTGTGCAGTTTCCAGTTATGCCTATAATCTTGCACGTGCAAATGTTCAAAAGTAAAATTCTTCCCTCTTTTCTCTATTTGATCTCTTTCTCCACATATTTGAGATTCAAGACATAAGGAACACATCTTTGCAGTATTATTTAGGGGGGGAGTTCTTTTAAAGTGTAATAGTCCTCTTACCCCATTTTTTTCAGCTTTTAGTAGAGAGAAATCAAACAACAAATTTTAAATAATGTAACACATTTTAACACTAAAATTCAGTGATATTAATGGCTCCATTTTAGAGATTTAGGTATTAAGACTAGGAAGTGAAATGACTGTCAAGGACCTAGAGCAATCCATTTGGCAATATGGCAGAAATCTCAACCCTGTACCATCCTAGTACCTATTAAAGAACAAAAGTGAAGAAACAGAGACAGTTAAAAAAAAAAGTATGAAAAAGTACACCTGTTACAGCTGCTTGAGGGCATTTTTCTGTTTTGTTTTGTTTTTTTTCAGGAAATATCCATAAAAAGGGAATCTAGGCTAGATGAAGATTATCTCAAGAGAAAAAATACTGTGAACCAGTAAAACGATAACTTGTCATGACAATTAGGCATATGGATAAAGATTCAACAAAAACCATAAGGTTGAAAATGCTAAATAATAATTTAGGAACATTGCCCACCAAGGTTTCTCTGTGATGTAAGTCCTCGCATGAAAGTATTTGTTAAAATCTTTCATACTAAGACTATATACGTTGTAATAAACAAAGCACACAGAGAAAATGACAGATGATTCCTGAAAAGAACTGGTAACTGTAGCTAAAATGGTACCCAAAAGAAACTGTATATTTAGGCCTTAAATGGTAGGCAGATTTGGTTCCACAGTCTTGTCGTATTTGGAATTTAACTGAGAAGAATATAAAATAGTGAAGTAATGTTGAAGCAAAGATAGGAAAAAAACAATAATAAAGTTACTTATGGATTCTGTATTATGAGACTATGATATTTATAAAATGTCAACCTCTAATCTCCTCCATCTATAAAATGATACACTATGACCTAAGGGTGGGTTGGTGTGAGATGTGAGGGTGATCATATTACCCTACTTCTCTGCAACTTCCAAAGGTGTTTGCATTACCCAAGCCAGATAAATCAATTCCCTTACTAGAATGTTTAATTTTAGTAAAACTGGGGGGAAAAGACTCTCTTGTATCTGTCATCACCAAAGTACAAGGATATATGTAGGACCATAAGTACTTATTTTCTACACAAGTTGGTGAAAACAGATGAAGCAATAAAATAACAAGATTGAAAAATGAGAAAGATTGAGGAAGAGAAAAATATTGAGAGAGAAGTAATTTTAGCAGCATTGAGTCTGGTTCCTGTGTCTGAGGTTCTTAGGTTTTCCTCTGGTTCCCCTAGCTTTTCCTTTGATTCAGTGAGCTCCCCCAATATTTAAAAAAAAAAAAAAAAAAATTCTCGGGACTTCCCTGGCGGTCCAGCGGTTAAGACTGACTCCGCGCTTCCACTTCAGGGTGTGCGGATTCCATCCCTAGTCTGGAATGAAGATTCTGCATGCCGTATGGTGTGGCCAGAAAAAAAATAAATAAAAAGAATTTCTATTTGGCTTAAACTGGTCTGGCGTGAGTTGAGTTTCTGTCACTTAAACCGAAAGAATTTTGGACCAAGAGAAAGCATGACCTGAGTTGATCATTTTGTGACTCAACAGCATGAAACTTTCTGTTTCACATTGAAGAGTTAGAGGTTAATAGTAAAATGTGCATAGAATTACACCATGAAACAAGTCAATTCCAAATGCTTACATTCTAGCCTACTTATTTTAGCTCACATGTTCCACTGAAACATTTAGTGAAACGTAAAGAATTTGAGAAATCGGGGACTAGAAATGTGAACTAGGAACGTTATTTTGACATGCCCCCTTTATTGTTAGCTTTATTAGAGATAAATTTTGACTCATATACCATATAAATATATAAGTATTGTCTTCTAAAATGAAATTAGTTTTATACTAAATAGTTATTGAAAAAAGTTATCATGGCCTATGAGTAGTTAACTCTGGAGATTGAATATAATGCTTAAGACAAGACTAAGGCAATGTGTTCAGTTTTATTTTACCTCTGTCTCACTTTTCTCCTATTTAAGAGGGGCTCTATAAAAATTATATATGATAATGTATGTGACTCTTAATGCATCATAATGCCCCATTAAATGTTATTTTCTCTTCTTTATTCTAATACTTTATACTGGAGTACTCCCTATTGGAATATGTTAGTTGGTTAGAGAGCAAGAAGAGATTGCTGAACTACAAAAGATATTGCCATCCTCTGCTTCTGAATGTTTTATATTCTGAAGTTCTTCGTGGTAATTTGCTAATAAAAACTGGGTTCCACTACTACAACTATGTTTGAGAACCTCTAATTCTGGTCTGAACTTTCTGCACCTGTGAGACCCCAACTTTCACCGAAACTATCTGTCATGATAGAGACAGATTCTCCTAACCTCACACTTAAGCCACATTCTTTTTATTAACTAAAGTACAGCATAGAATTCAATCTTAAGTGTCCTTCCTTGATCTTTCAACTGGCATATTTAATATAGAGAAAAACTAACTCCCAAGAGGCACCCAAGTGTATTCCAAGGACAATGAATCAGTGTTAGGCGAAAGGGGAAATTTTGAATCCAGTACGGTTTTGGGTATTGGTCACTCAGATTGTCCTCTGGTTCTGTTGGCCTCATGCCTGCCTCCGAGGGAAGTGGGGGAAGATTGCAAAGATTGACTAGAAGCTGAAAGGACTCTTTCACTGGAATCGCTGAAAGATTTTGGAAGCCCAAGGCAATAGTACTTTGCAACCTCTGTCCTAGTGTGATCAAAGCAGGGGGAGGAGGGGTAAGTAGAAGAGTGTGGGGTACTTTTCTTTATTCAGGGTTTCTATTGAGCATGAAAATGTCACAGTGACTGAGCAGTGGATCAGCTGACAATTGGAATGCAGAAAAATTGGAGATGGTATTTCATTGTGATGAGTCTTGGAGATTTTATTGCAGTATTGATGATTTGGGATAAGATTAAGAGTATAGTAGGCATTTGGGGATGGGGAACCTTTCAGTGGTTCTGATATCACTGATATATCCATATCAGGAGAGAAAGGAAGTGATATATGCATGCAGTAGCTGGGAAGACTACTTCCTTAGCACAGTAAGATAATCTTAGATCTATTTTGGAGTAACAATGCTGTAAAGGGTCTGAGATCCACTAAAGCCTTCAACAATTTGAATTGTGTGCTGTGAGAAAAAGAGTGAGATATCATGAATATCCAAAAGCAAAAGCTTTAGCAGGATTTTGCAG
The DNA here is from genome assembly GCF_951394435.1 of Stenella coeruleoalba. NCBI lineage: Eukaryota > Metazoa > Chordata > Mammalia > Artiodactyla > Delphinidae > Stenella > Stenella coeruleoalba. The sequence continues at coordinate 44,259,228 of NC_137151.1, forward strand.
AGACCAGTGTTGGAGGAGATCCTTGGAAACTCTAAAGACCTCAACTCAGGCATCTTCACTCAAGAGCTTCCCAGTTTGAATTAGTGTCCCAGTTCTGGAGGCCTTCTTATTTCTATCCCATCACCAAATAGTTACAGAAACTTAGAGTTTGTTGGGAGGTCAGTCTTCTCATCAGACAAATTGGGGTTTGAATCCTAGGTCTCTCGTGTACATGTTTTTGACTTTGGTCTAATCACTTCACCTCTGTGAGCTTCTACTTCTTCATCTCTATGGAGATGGAATAATAACTTCACTGACCTCATAGGTTTTTTGTGAGGCCCAAATGAGGCAGAGTATGTTGTGTGTGCTCAATAAATATCAATTAAAACTAATTTTTCTCATTACTTTGTAACTATAATCATGCTTAAATGTGCTTCACTGGACTCTTTCTTACCCCTCTATAGCATGATCTTTCAATTTCTTTCTCACTAATGAATGCTATAGATTCTGTATTTTTTATGTTATGCTCTTAAGAGAGATTGTTATTGGCCTGAGTCATCTTTCTGATATTCATGTCATATAATTAGATATAGGGGCAATTAGGTGAAAAGATACACACACACACACAATGTGTGTGTGTGTGTGTGTGTGTGTGTGTGTGTATTTGATGGTCAGCAAGTCAGACAGATAAAATATATTTATTTAGTACCTACTTTGTACCAAGCAATATGCTAACCACAGGGATATAGCTCTGAGCACAAAATAGAGTTGATCTTCCTGGACTCCCAGGACTTCCTGGACTTTGCAGGAATTTTTATATGGACTAAAGCTCCCAAAGATAGGTGGGGATACGTTGTTATTTTGATCTTAAAACCCTCCAGACACTCATGACCTGGGGAAACATGGATTTCACTTTGCAAGGCTGAAGAATAGAGCATTCTGAAGAAAGAAAGCCTTGTGTTTGGAAGATCAAGGTGGAAACACAAAGGAACCTAGTTAAAACTTTCACACTCAATGGGAATTTAGACTAAATGAGGCACATGCCTCATAGCTCTAGAGAAAAAATAATGAAATTGGAAATCATGACGGGTAATACTGTAGAATACTGCTAATACTTAGATGTAAGTCTTTGAAATAGCTTTAGTGTCTAAGGAATAAGAAAAGGCATGTGTTTTGTCATAGTTTAATGTATTTCAGAAAAATTATTACAATAAAAATATTAGCACAGTTGTTTTTATGGAATGTACTAGAGTGAAAAAACAACTCTGGATCCTAACAGATTAGGTGCATGAATTTTGCAAAATATACTAAGCTGTGTTCTGTTAAGTTAGTAATTTTCAATAAAAGATTAAAAAGCATCCTTTAGCAATTCTAATAGTATTATTAGAAGGATAACTAGAATTTCTTGTGGTAAAGTTAGGGAAAAAAAGAAATGTATCAAGAAATCAAAGGGCTTGGGGAGAAAACTCAAAATATAAAATGCTCAAATTTGAGGGTCTGGTTTGTTTTATTTTATGGAATGTATATCTGCCATGCACAAGAAAACTTAATTTACAAAATGAAGAGAACAGAGACACAAAACCAACAATATATTAGGATGACTTAAATGCCAATTTTTGATATTGCCTAGAGCAGTGCTTCTCAAAACTTTATGTGCACATCAGTTGCCGGAGGATTTTGTAAAAATGCAATATCTGATTCAGTAGGTCTGGGATATGGCTTCAGATTCTGCATTTCAAGCATGCTGCTAGGTAATGCTAATGTTGCTCTTCCATTGATCATAATTTTGTCTTATTAAATTTTTAATTGTAGATTTACATGCCATTGTAAGAAATAATATAAAAAGATGCCTATACGCTTTATCCAGGTTGCCCCAATGGTAACATCTTGCACCTTTGTAAAAACTCAGTTGGAAATATTTCTGTGGCCCTATATGAGTTTGCTATTTTCTTCCATTAATCTATGCATTTATGTCTTCACCAATACCACACAGTCTTTTTTGATGTAGAAATGAATAAATCTTGAAATTGAGTATACTGATTTTTCCCACTTTTATTTTCTTTTTCAAAGTTGTGTTAAGCTATTCTAGTTCCTTTCCCTTTCCATGTGAATTTTAGAATAATTTTGTCTATTTTTATAAAAATCTCTGCTGAGATTTTGATAGAAATTATATTAATTCTATTTGGGGAGAATTAATAACTTTAGTATGTTACATCTTCCAAGCCGTGAACACAATGTGTCTCTCCTTTATTTAGAACTTCTTTGATATCTTTTATCAGAATTTTGTAGATTTTAGCATAAAAGTCTTGAATGTATTTTATTGGATTTATACTTCTAAATATTTCTCATTCTTATGAGCTATCATAAGTGGTATTATATTTTTAATTTCAGTGTTTACATCTTCTTGCTAGTTTATAAAAATACTATTGATTTTTGTATGCTTATCTTGTATCCTGGAGCCTTGCTAACTCACTTCTTAGTCTGGAATTTGGGGGTGGGGGGTGTTAGATTCCCTGGAATTTGCATCCATGTAACCTGCGAACAGGGATATTGTATTTCTTTCTCTCTCATCTTGTATGCCTTTTATTTCTTTTTCTTACCTGATAATACTGGGTAGAATTGCTGTACTATATTGAAAAGAATGGTAAGAGCAGACATCCTTGCCTCATTCCTAACCCAGTGGGAACGTATTCAGTCTCTCACCATTAAGTACAATATTAGCTCTAAATATTTCATAGATGCTTTTTATGAAGTTAAGTGAATTTTCCTCTCTTCCTATTTTCCTGAGGCTTCGGGAGTCCATGTAACTTGTCCACAGCCACACCTGTAAACATTAGAGTCTGATGGTTTTCTTTTCAAATCCTGTTCACTCAAGGATCCTAATGCATATGTAAAATTAAGAAGGTTTGAAAAGCATGGCCAGAAAACGGTGAGAATGCAACGTGGCTAAAGCACGCGTGTGTCTATGGAGAGTAGTAGAGATTACACCCAGTTAAGCTGGTATCTGGAAGACATCTTTAGAGTTTAGAGAATGGGTTGAAATAGGGTGGGACTGGAATCAGGGACCTGAGTTACATGATGTAAATTCCTGTGGCGAGAATTGATGACATCCTAAAGAAAGTGGTAGTCGAGATTGCATTGCTTATGGTTTCTAATTAGTTCCCTTGATCCCAGGTAAAAATAACTTTAATATCTATAAAGAATTACTTAGGATAGCAGTAATTACTGCAACAAATATACCCACACATTTCAGTGGTTTCACACAATAGATTATTTCTTGTGCATGCAACAATCCAGTATTCATAGTTTGCATGTGGCTTTTTACCACAAGATGATCCAGTGACCCAGGCTGCTTGAAGCAAAGTGGCATCCAGTCTGTGGAAGTGGAGAAAGGAAGGAGAAGGAAACTTGCTTTTTAAAATCCTTGGCCAGGAAGTGACATGCATGACTTCTAAAAGTATCCCCTTAGCTGACACTCAGTACCTTGATCATACATATCCACAGAGACTAAGAAATGCATTTAACTGTGCGTCAGGATCAGGGGAGAGGAACAGACAGGTTTTTGTGAGAAGAATTTGCCAAATAAATTAGAAGTCAATTATCTAGAAAATATAAATTCATAAAAGGCTAAAGAGATACTGTTTTTGCACATATGTTACTTCCTACTGCTCCTGTAACAAATTGCTACAAATTGGTGGCTTAAAGCAACACAAATTTACTATCTTACAGTTCTTAAGGTCAGAAATCAGAAATGGATCTCACTGGACTCAAGTGTCAGCAGAGCTGTATTCTTTTCAGGAGACTCCGAGGAGAATCTCTTTCTTTTCTTTTCCCTCTTCTAGAGGCAACCCATACTCCTTGGCTTATAGCCATCTTTCATCTTCAAAGCCCATTGTAATGGCTGGTCAAGCCTCATGATACAATCTCTCTGGTTCTGATACTTCTGCATCGCTCTTACATATTAAGTGACCCATGTGATTACACTGAACCCGATAGGATAATCCAGGATAATGTTCTTATTTTAAGGTTAGATGATTACCAATCTCAATTCAATATAAACTATAAGCACCTCCCCCAACTTTGCCATGTAACATGTAAAATAGTCACAGGTTCTAGGGATTAGGTTATGAGGCAGGGGATCATTATTCTAACTACTACAGCACAGTAGAGTTTTATAGAGAAACATAAATGGATATTATCATTTTATTATATTTTCTGTTAAACTAGGAAATGCAGCTGTAGTGGAAAAATTAAGTAGCTCTGCATTCAAATTTCAGCACTGTCATTGAGTGATTCTGTAACCTCATTAGTTCAGACAAGCTACATAACATCTGTATGTTTATTTTCTAACATGTAAAAATGGGAATAAGTAATACTTTTACCATAGATATGTTATTAGGCTTAAAAGAGGCACTATATATTTAAGATACTCCTTGAAACATTGTTCATTAAAAATAAGCTGGATTATTTCAGTGTAGTACTTCTTTCATCCAGGCTTGGAAAAGATCAGTACATCCTTAGATAAAGGCATTTCTTTCAACTTTAACTTTCAAAGCTGGCTGTTTTTCAGCCTGTAGTGAAATGATGGTTCTAAAGTATTTGTCAGGAGAGGGAATATCATCTAAATTCCAAAAGCACTTTTTATATATCAGAAGCATGGGACCCTAAACACAAAAATTGAGAAACTCGGAAAGGAAAGTCTCTACATATTAGGAAGGAGGCTAGAGAGCCTTCAGAGCTCAGGGCGGGAGTTGGGGGACTGTGCTCTGTGTGAGGAAAGATTTGGAAAAGTAAGAGTTGAGTGAAGATGCTGCTAGAGTCCTTTGGAGAGATTGACCCCAAGAGGAAAAATTACACACAAAAAAGGAAAATGGACAATTACAGAAGAAAGTAGAGTCTCCTCTCTGCAAGTCCACTTGGAACCCAAATATGAAATCATCTTAGAGAGTAACTCCATAGGTGAATGGAGTGAGAATGGCAGTGAAATAAGTTGAGGCAGAAAAAGTATCAGAAGTTGTACCCTGATTCTCCTTCCCTGTTGGATGTAGACATTGAACAAATCATGTGTGCCCCCAGTAGGGGAGTGAAAGGTAATTTTCAGATTTCCCAGTATTCCATGAGATCTTCATGGCAAGGGCTGAATTAACAGACCAAAGCCAGGGACTAGCTGGAGAGTTCATTACCATTGAGAGTGGAGGTGAGAGTCAGCAAAGTGGGGATCCCTGCCCTCCAGTCATGTTAAGAAAACAGACCTCTAGTTACAACACCACTGAGCATTTGAGCAGTAAATGCATCAAGAACAGGGTCAACACCAGAGGCCAGGGAAGAGCAGTTCCACCTGAACTAGAAGTCAGTGAAGGTCATCAGAGAATGACTTGTTGGGGTGAAAATCACAGCTCTCAAAGGCACATAAAATGCACGTGTCAAACATTTTATTTAACTAATGAATGAAGGAGTGAGGAACATTTTACAAATGTTTGAAAGAAGAATTCAAAGAGCACATATTTATTTAAGTAATCAGGAATGCTGAAATCAATTTACAATAAGTGCCAAACTCTGCAATATCAGGGCGGTAATCAATTGCATTCCACCAGACAAAATTAATTGGCAGTACTATGGACAGGAACCATTCCCACTGCTCTCACTTTACTACAATATACAGAGTTGTAAAATAACTCAAAGGCAGAGTGGGAGAGTGTCATAGAATCATATAACTCAGAAGTGTGTGCTAGGCGGGACAGATACCCAATAATAATTTTTGCCCATTTCAGAGTGTTTTCTTTCATGATCTTGCCTGACCAACCATATACATACAGACCACTGTCATATTTTGTCCAGCACCTGTGCATCATCTTGAAAATGAGAATGAGAGTAAGCAACCCTGAGCTTGAAGAGACTGAGTCTCCCATGATGGGAGACTATTAAAAATTCAAAGAAAATAGCATTCTTTGAATGAGTAAATGTAAAGATTTTGCTTTCATCAGTGAAATAGGAGACTTTTATGAAATTTAGTTCCGTGATAGGGAAATAATGAAGTTTAGAGATTTTCCACATTTGGATGGAGACATGTAAATTTTAATCCTAACAAATATGCCAATGGATTAATATAGTTTCTGTTACAAAATAAGATACTCCATCAAGAGTATCCTATTACTATGCATTCAGGAAGGACTAGCTTTGCTCCTTTGTGGGTGAGTATGCAGAATGAGTGGCAATGTGCTTAAGAAAGTAATAGGAAATATAATATTTAAAAAAATCATATCTCTAGCTTATCAGGAAGTGAGGCAGTGATTCTCAGTGATCTGGGAGGGGCTGTGACAGGTAAAATTTGGAAGTAGTTGAAAGACTTTCCTTCTCCCTCTTTGACAGTCTCTTTCCTTTTCTAGTTCCTTCCCTTTCCCATGGGTACCAAGTGCCTTTGTACACCTTTTGGTTTGCCAGACTAAACCAGTGGTATACCATCCAGGTCTGCTGTGTCTCATGCGCTTACCTTTCCCAACTACCCCTGCCCTCTAAAATATGACCCACATCAGGGCATATTAGTCAACTTTCAGTTTGGAAATAATACACAGATGTATTCCATTAGAATGAGAATGATGCGTAAGAGTTCAAAGGATTGTTCTAAACTGCTACTGGATTTAGGGTATAGAAAAAAAAATTATTCTGGAGGAATGAACTTTAAGGGATTACGTTCTGGAAGGCAGGTGGGTGGAGCAGGTTTGAGAACTACTTACAGTCTTACACGGGGTCTACAGGTGGCACTTAAATCACAAGTAGGCCTTGCTCATTCTGCAAGTGCGAGAATGATCTTTAACCAATGTGTTTATTTAAGTATAACACATTACGCTGGAATATTTCCAATTTGTTAGACCTCATATATATGTGGTGAAGATATAAGTACACCATCCTGAAGAACAAAATTCAGGAGCAAAGTGTGCATGTATTCTAAAAGTATTTGCCAGATAATTAGAACATGTTCCACTGCTTCAAAGGCCTCCTATATAATACACAGTTAAATGATCATTTTGGAGCTTATTTCGGAGTATTACTACCTCTGAGAAAGCGTTGTTATTGGGCACTGTTTTCTTGGAGACAATGTGTATAATTAAAAACATACAATTCAACTTCTCTGCAGGACATCTACGAAACCATTTATGGGTTGTTTTTTCTTGTCCTTCTAGGTGTTGCTGACTGTGCGCTCGAAGTAATGAGAAGAAAGTCATTTTCAGGTGAGTAGAAGCGTTTTGGTTGCTCTGAACTAAAAAGGCTTATTTAGAGTTTGCATACACTACTACAGTGCACTGTGTTTTATACAAAGCTAATTGCTTTCCTTAGTTTTGCCATTATCCATTTCTTTTTTCCTAATAAGCCTTTCCCCACTAAAGAAATGAAAAGGCAGTAGATTTGTATGGCTGGTTGGAAAAAATAAAATGTTCAAAGTAAAACAATATATTAAAAACATCTCCCCACCACTACCACTCCAGTTTATGAGGACTTTACTTCTCATTTATTTTGAAAATAAAATATAAGGGAAAATATATGCATTCTATATATGCTCTTGTGAGTAGATGACCCGAAATGATCATTATCTTTCTGCGTATGTGCAAAGACCATGGATAAGAGAAATTTTTGTGTAACCTTTCTGCTCATAGGTATCCCTATATTTATAATCATCATTACATCCCTTTATTAAGCATTCACCTTTGCCCTCATCTCTGATGGTTGCAGAACAAAGCAACGTAACCCCTCATGGGTCTTGAATTTAGGAGCTTACTATCTAAATCAATAAAATGAGAGACCATTGGTTGAATAGTTGCTTGAAGTCTCACCATCAAGTTTCAAGCCCAATTTATTCTGACAAATGAATTCTAAATTGGATATAAAATCCAAGCCACTGCCCCCAGGCCATTGCACATTTGATCGTATATGGAGATGTGGTTCTAAACAGCTAATTCAGGATATGATGACACCAGCCACTCAAATATGAAAAAGGTTGTGATTCATGTGAATGTGAAGTTCACCCAGCCACAGGCAGAAGAGACCTACGCCAGCCATGAAGCAGACACACAAATTTTCATCAGACTGAGTGAAAGCACTTTAGGGTGAGTTAAGTAGCCCAATATAGGCAAGGAAGGTTATCCCTGAAGACTGCATACTTGAGGGGAGAGGAGAGCAGAAACACAGAAGGGGAGGATTCAAAGCATGAATATGACTTTGGTGGAAAGGACAACATGACAAGAAATGCTGATGGTTTTAAGAGTCAAGAGAGGATGCTGGCTGACAATCAGCAAGAAAATGAGGACCTCAGCTGCCAACCACCAGGATCTGGGCTCTGCTTATAAGCACGTCTCCCCATCCCTATTTCAAGGGCCTCCAGACAAGAGCCCATGTCGGCCGACACCTCATCTTCGGCCTCAGCAGTCCCAAAGCAGAGGAATCAGTCATGCCTACCCAGACTTCTGACCTACAGAACTGTGCGAAAATAAATCTGTGTTGTTTTAAGCTCTTGAATGTGCATAATTTGTTTTGTCATTGATAGGAATGTCAAAATATACATGTCCTTCTTCTCCAAAAGATAACACACATCACACACATGAGGACTGTAGATGCCATGGCAACCTACCGTCTAAATTTTATAGCTAAGTGGCCGCAACAAGAAAAATTAGGGGAAAGCCCTTACAAACTCATCTCACCCTTAATTTATGTAGAAGAAACAACAGCAGAAAAAAATTTCCCGTCATTAAAACAGAGTAATTAAGTCTAAGCATTTTATGAGAATGAAATGTGATTTCAAAGATGAACCACCTAGGACATCGCTTAGCACATTTTTAGTGCTCTAATACATGACATTCTCCTTCCTTCCCCTTCTGCTGCCCATCTGAGTCTGTTATTTGGTATTACCGTACCTGTGTATTTCCAGAGTTACACACCCTGAGAAAAATGCCATAACGTGAACCAGATATCACCAAGCCAGGCAGGGAATCAGTGTCATCTGTGAAGCTTGTTAACTACAGACTCTCACAACCCAGACCAACCTTACTGACTGAGTCTCCAGGTTTGGGCTTCTGGGGAGGTGAATTTCTAACATGTTCCCAAGGTGAGTCTTGGGCAGTGGCCTAGCACACACTCAAGAATCCTGCAGCTTGGGTATGGCCAGACTTGATGAGAATGGAGTTATTGACATCTGAGTTATGGGAATCTGCTAGACGGGTAATATGGCCCCACAACATGGCCAAGGGCAGAATCATTGCTTCTTGTGGAAGCCCAGCAGCCTGCTCCGTCTGCTTCTCATAGATTTCTCCAGTCAGCTAAGGGAAGACAAAGAAACTATGTTCTCCCTATCTCTTAGTTGAGAAGGTTAAGTTGGGGAGCCCTGCTACAGAAGAAAAAGCAGAAGAAAGAAAAAGATAACACCATAGTGCGACAACACATAACCATACTTAGAGCTGCTGAGTTGATAGCTACCCTTGTAATTCAGCTTTGGTTGAAGTTGGAAAACCTGCCGGATTTGTGGGAACCAGCCTCTAGCAGCAACTGTGACCATTATTTTTCTCTTTTATGGTGTTTCCTTTTAAACTATGTTTGAGATCTTTGTTGTAGGCATATACCCTGGGGCACTAGCCTGGTGTGTGGAGACTTCAGTGAGATACAGCACATAAAAGTATAGAGTATAAGTGTGACGAATCGCAATGACAAGGCTAAGTTGGAGGTAACTTGTGAATGATAAAGTGAACTGAAAACTCCCTTCCTATGAGAGTGCAAAGGGGAGATAAGGGGCAACCTGAGAATATGTATCTGATCTTTACCCTGGAAAGTGCGCCCACACACACTATGTACTGCTCTTCCCTGTTCAAACATCCAAGGTCCGTATTCACCCTGTCCAAAATAAGCATCATCTGCCATAAAGTGAACACATTATTAGCAACAGGCTACATGAGTTGATCATTCATGAAGGTGGGGAATCTGGCATTGATCCAAGGTTGAGCGACATGTGAATCAGATGAAAGACCCTTGCCTAGGTATTCAGAAGCAAGACCGGTGCAAACACGGTCATGTGATCAACAAAGCAGCGCAGTTATTAAAGCCCTCCCAGGGTGAATAAACAGAAACTCACCAATGACAGCTAGAAAAAAACTTTCCCTGTAGTGAACTCTTTGTACCCCTTCCTCTGCTTTTTTGACTTAAGAAGCAAAATTAAAGTTTATAAAAATAAAAGCATCAAATCACATCCCAAACATCAAACAAAACTAATTCAGGTAACACGTTGAATCTCACTTTTGGCTTGTGCTTGACATTAAGAAATGGTCATGGCAGTTTTTTGGCATCTTTTCAACTGGACTTCCTTATAGGGCTGCCAGGACACTGTTAATTAGGGAAAGAGTTGCAAAATAAAGCAGCTTTGAAGAGAAGGAACTACAAATGTGGTGCAAGTATATTGAATCTTTCCAAGATGTGCTTTGTGGCCTTTTTCAGCTGTGTTCCTTGTCCAGGACATCACTTATGAACCAGGTACCAAGAACATGCAATAATTGTATACATGATGTAGTGAGGTTTTTTTTTTTTTTTTTTTTTTTTTGCGGTATGCGGGCCTCTCACTGTTGTGGCCTCTCCCGTTGCGGAGCACAGGCTCCGGATGCGCAGGCTCAGCGGCCATGGCTCACGGGCCCAGCCGCTCCGCGGCATGTGGGATCCTCCCAGACCAGGGCACAAACCCGTGTCCCCTGCATCGGCAGGCGGACTCTCAACCACTGCGCCACCAGGGAAGCCCCTGTAGTGAGTTCTTTTGTTTTACAGTTGAAAACATGCTTCTCTTTTCCTCTCCTTAGCTTGTCCAGACTTAACTTGATTGGCAACTTTCTGCCACACAAATAAAAAGAGAAAATGCTCTTTCAGACTTGTCAGAGTTTCTGATATAATATTTTAGAATTATGATAAAATAATATATTAGTATATTAAACTTTATTACATGTATGGTGTTGATTGTACCATAAGGAACATCGCAATGTCCCATGGTTCTTGGAGAACAATGGTGGGCAAAGCCGTGAATCTAGCATGGTTATGAGAGATGAAGTAGGAATACTCTGGTCTCTGGAACTCGAAGCCATGTTTCACTGTTACCCCTGCTGCCTGATACTTTGCAGTTTGGAACACTTTCTCAGCTGGGATCCTCTGATGTCTTCTCAGTAGCTAGTGTTTCCTTTGTTTTTAGTCCAGCAAGGATTTGGAGCTATTTTTAAACACCTATTCTTGAGAGCCCTCTTAGTTCTGCACTAGGCAATCCCCCCTCTTTTATTTTCTTTAAGACTCTAGCACTGCTAGAACTCTGGAAGAAACTTCTCACTTGATATAATGATCCTTTCTATTACTATTTTCTTTTCTAATGTTGGCCCCTATATCAGATTAGTCAGAATTCTCCAGAGAAACAAGGATTGAAATCAATAAATATCTATATCCATATCCATATTGATATCTATTTCTATATCTACAATTTATTTTAAGAAATTGATTCATGATTACAGGGGCTGGAAAGTCTGAAACCTATAAGGCAGGCTGTGAGGCTTGAAACTCAGGCAGGAGTTGATGGTGCAGTCTTAAGACAGATTGTTTTCTTCTCTGGTAAACCCCATTTTTCTGCTATTACAGCCTTCAGCTGATTGGATGAGGCCCACCCATTTTATGGAGGATAATCTCCTTTATTTAAAGTCAACTGATGGTAGATGGTAACCATAGCTACAAAATACTTTCATAGCAACACCTAGATTAGTGTTTGATTAAGTCATTGGGTAGCATAGCCTAGTCAAGTTGACACATAAAACTAGCCTTCACAATCTCCATCTAAGGAGAAAACAGCTGTTCTCCACAGCATTCTTAAGAGTTTGTTGACATTCTGAATAAATCTTCTTTTCAATCTCTCCCAGAAATATGGGTAGAACTTTGAACCACATTCTCTGTTTAGTTCTCTTCTCCAGAGAAGATTCTTGATTGAGAGCAGTGACTTTTTTTTTTTTCATGTATCCCCCTTTGAGAATTGTGGAGAGCTTTGGGGCCCCTTTTGTAAAAAAAAGTCTGCATGTACAATTGTAATATTTCACAAAACCCTCAGATGTTTACTTTAATAACCCTCATAACTCATTTTGTAAACCTTTGCTCTAGATTAAAATTTGAGAAACAGGACATTCTCCACTTTATCTGGGGAAGTTTTCTTTTCTCACCTTGAGTTGAATAAGAATTAATTTTAAAATAGACAAAGTCGGGGCTTCCCTGGTGGCGCAGTGGTTGAGAATCTGCCTGCCAATGCAGGGGACACGGGTTCGAGCCCTGGTCTGGGAGGATCCCACATGCCGCGGAGCAACTAGGCCCATGAGCCACAACTACTGAGCCTGCGCGTCTGGAGCCTGTGCTCCGCAACAAGAGAGGCCGCGATAGTGAGAGGCCCGCGCACCGCGATGAAGAGTGGCCCCCCCTTGCCACAACTAGAGAAAGCCCTAGCACAGAAATGAAGACCCAACACAGCAAAAATAAATTAATTAATAAACTCCTACCCCCAATATCTTCTAAAAAAATAAAATAAAATAAATAAAATAGACAAAGTCAGTTGACGCAACAGCAAAGCTTAGTCTGTATTACTGTAGATAATTTAAGACATGAAGTCAATTAATTTAAAAGAAAACACATTCTCAAAAAGACATTTCTGCCCCTAAGGCCCATACGAAAGTTTTCATTATCATTGTCACCTCTACAAAGGAGAATCTTATTAAATGTACCATAAAGAGCACCTAATTTTAGGAAGGGACCCTTTTAAAATCTAGAATCTCAGCTATACCAGAACTATGAAACCACTAGGAATTTCAATTGACTGCCATGCCCTAGTTTAAGAGTGTAGGCATACTGCTGTCAGTTGCATTATTGCTAATTGTTTGCATCAATGTTATTATTACTATGAAGATAGAATACATAGATACATAGATACAGAGATAGGTATAGATAGGTATAAATATACATATATACATATGTAGATATATATTAAAGAAACTGAAGGTATTTATTGCTTAGAAAAATAAACACAGCAATAATACAAGAACCTTGAAATACTTAAATAGGTTTCATGTTAAATTCAAGATATAGGACGGTATGCATAGTATCCTACAACTTCTGTCAAAGAGAAATGCGTGCATGCGAGTGCATTTGTGTGTACATGGGCTACCTCTAATTGGTTACACACACACACACACACACAAAACTGATAATAGTAGTTGTTCATGGAAAAGTTTACTTTTCACCAACTATGTCCTGTAGTAGAATTTTTAACCAGGGCGTACATTACCTAAGCAAAAATTTTAATTAAAATAAAATTGCTATAATGTGGATAAGGAATTCCAATTACAGATATTTATTGTAGTGTTTACTCAGATGGGAATAATGAGAGGGAAATAAATATTTATTAATTATGTGCTACGTGTCAGAAAAATTCAATACATTACCTCCTATGTTCCTATAAGGTAGGATCTCCTATACCCATTTAAGAGTTATGCTGAGACTCAGTAAATTTAAGAGCCTGTTCAGTGTCACTCCTATAATGTAAAATGGAGGTGGAATTTGATTTTGGGTCTTTATGACTTTGAGCCTTTTGCTTAAAACTCCCATCTGTGGAAAGTTGACCCCTAAGGTCTATTCCAGTCCCATTACACCATGATTTATGAAAGACTGGAGCTGAGAAATGAGTGGTTTCTAGTATTTTTAGTTATTGTTATAAAGTTAAAAAGATCAACTGGTAAATAAGCAAGTAGCTCTTTGCTTTTGAAATTTGAATGTTGAAAATGTTAGGGCTAATAAGAGGGAAAATAAGAAAAGGGGCTCAGTAAACAGGTTATAAAAATAGTACAGGCAGATAAGGATCTTTTGGCAGATAGCCTATGTTGGCATCGAGAGCAAAGACAAAAGTGTAGAGTTACTTGAAGAATAGAAGGTGAAGATACCCACAGGATACTATGAAGTAATTACAGTTGGGAAATCAAGAGATGAGCTCAGGCTCTTGTTTTGGACATCAGAAAAGAAGGGAAGCTGAGAAAAGCAACAATTTCTGTGGTTCACAGGACCAGTCCCAACACTCTTCTAATTCCTTTCCCAATTTCATTCACATTCTCACGATTTCTTCCAACCACTTGGATGATTTCAGTAGAAATGACACATACTTCATTGAACTCCCAGAATACTGTTATTAAAGATACTCCCTCAACAATAACTGTTTTAGTTTTTGTTGGAAAAAGTACAACTACACAAGCTAGCCAATTACTACATCTGATAATAGGCAAGACTGACCAGTGGGTAAACATGCTGAACCACAACAGAATCAACATTTTGCCTCATATTCCTTTGTTGTACAAATGATAACATAGTTTGCAAAGCTTTGTTTAGACTAAGATACTCATAAGAGCTGTTTGATAGAGGATGAAAAATATTATAAACTTATATGAACCTCTGGTTAATGCAATGTTGATTAGGTTTATACAATACAGTGAATTAATTTAGACAATATCAATTTGGAATTTGAGATAATTCACTCAGAGTCTGGGCTAAGTGGGCATCGTATGTATTAGGAAGAAGTGTGTTTACTGATTCAATTAATAAAGTAAATCCTACATAGAGGGGCTTTAAAATATTTAATGTGGAATGAAAGCTATTTCCAAGCATCTTCTAAACCAGTGGTTCTCAATCAGGGATGATTCTGTCCCTCAGGGAACATTTGACAATGCCAGAGGCATCTTAGTTTTTTACAATGAGTCGGGGGATGTTACTAGTATCTAGTGAGCAGAGGCCAAGGATGCTGTGAAACATCCTATAATGCACGGAACAATCACCCACAACAAAGAATTATCCACCCCAGAATGTCAATAGTGCTGAGGCTGAGAAACCTCTAAAAGCACCCATGTATCTTATGTCAGTATGCTTATTGCAACCTACATTCATCCAATCATTAAAGTAGGCCCCCTAGAACCTCCGCTAGGAAGTCTTGTTGCTCCAGGTTAGTTAATGCCATAAAAATCCCTTAGTGTGTCTATTTGCTAGTCTTTGTTGTATATACTATGGTAGTGTGTAGTAGATGTTGCCATAACATCACCTCCAACACGACAACCAAAGATACTTGAAAATGAGCAAATTGAATTAAAAAAAAATCTGTATTGTGATATAACTCACACATTTAGACTTGTCTTTCCTTCCTTAGACTAAGCATAATTACGTTTTTTCCATTTACACAAATATTTTGTTTGAATTTGAAGGAGTGGACTTATTTTTAAAAACAACATTTAATGAAAATGAATATTCCAGTAGTTGGGCTTAAAGTACATATTGTATAATGTATACTACTAGAAAAAAATATGCCTTAATGATAGAACCACAGCTATTGTGATTTTTTTTTTTACTGTATTATTATTTAGTAACTTGACTTACCTTCTAAACTAATTGTGCACATTTCCAAAATGTACTTTGTGTTAAGTTACAAAATTAAAATTGAAGAAAGAAATCAACATGTTTAGACAAAGGAGAAAAGTCTCTAAGTAGTTTTGCTGGGGCCTCCAAAAGCTACTAGACCCTAGGGCAGCTTTGTATTAATTAATATAGTTTTGCTTTAATGATATACATTTGTAATTATGCACTCTTAAATATCTAAGGAACTTAATGTGTTTTAGATGAAAAAAAAATTCAAACTTAACAAAATTTAATTCTATTTGTTATGTGGAAATGAGAAAAATAAGCAAAGGTAACAGTCTAAAGCCAGCAAAGCAAATACAGAAACTTTTTCTTCCGTTTTTCAAAATTATTTTTAAATTTTTCTTAGAAAAAAACAATTATTTTTCACTGTTCTTGAAAGTTAAGGAAGAAGAAGAAAAAAGAAAGCCCTACAGAGTAGATCCAGGGATCCAAATGTACAACAGAACCACACCTAGATTAGCTAACTACTTCCACCACAAAATCAATGGGCATTAGGCAGGGGACTTAAAAAATTCCCTCCTCTCTCAATCCTTGAGTATCCAGAAAGGATTTTTTTTTTTTTTGAGGGGAAAACTAAATTTAAGTAAAAGATTGGAGATTATGAACCAGTTCTGAAAAGCATAAGAACACCTAGGCATTAATAAATCTACTTGTGATCTACAAGGGAGCTTGAGAAAGGGTAGAATGACATAAAATTAAACAAAAGGTTAAAAATGATCAATTTAAGACCTTGTACTTAACCCTTCAAACTCTTTTTATAGGTGCTCCTGCTTCAGTAATAATAATAAAACATGGGGGCTTTTGACCCAACTCTGCTACTGGCTTTCTGAGTAAACTCAGAAAATCACTTAACTACTTTTTGCCAGCTTCCTGTGCGCAGTGATAGCATCTGTACCATATGTCTTGTTTCCTCGAAGTAGAACATCATTCATCATCCAGAGAAAGACTAAGCAAACAGTACATCCAATGGTGCCTAACGCGCAGTACTGCATGTGGTTTTCCTCCAATACCATTCTGCATTCTCTTAGTTCTAAGGAGCAGTCATTTTCTCCTTTGTTAAAATGGCCCTCTGATGCATTTGATTCTCGTCTGGGGAATGTCAGGCAGGGTTTGTAGTAGATAAAATTTGTTGAGTGTTTTGAAACATGCTTTAGGGATAAATACAGGGTAAAACATAGATGTCTTACACAAGAATTTTTCATATTGTAGCTTTTCAAATGAATGTATTATGGTACTACTGCAATTCTTTGAACTTTATATCTTGTTTATAAAAACATTTAAAACAAGATCTGCAGCTCTCCCATCTTGTGACTTTTCTACATTGGTGCCAACCTTCTCACAGCACAGAGTTTTACTTGCTTGTAGGGCATGAGCGATACAGACTTGAGGAATGTAAGGATCTCTCACTGGAAATCAGACCAGCTCAGGAAGATTAGAAATATATGGAACCACGAAGTCCTCAGGTGGCTTACCAAATCTGTATGAGTAGCACACTTGGATTAGTACCCATATTTGGAGACTACTTGACTTGAGAAGCCTCCTCTTATAATACCAGTGTTAAAGTCAAGAAAGAAGAACCTTTAAAAACAATTTCCATTTCCTAAGTATTATACAGTTTGCCTAGGTCTCCCAATAAAGGGACTACAAACACAGTCATATGTCTCTCCAAACTGAATGGCTCTGGCTCCCACTCTCTTTGAATGCTAACAGAGGGTCCCAACAAGCATCCCTATCCGCTTCTAAAATAGGTATGCTGCATAATAAAGAACTTGGTTTTTGTCCTGTGTTCCTGCCATGGAACTTCCACAACCCTTGGAATGATGTGAGTGATAGAAACGCCTTTTTTATTCATGAGCTTTGTTATTCTTGATCACATCTGAGTTTTTGCTAGTGAGGTTACTCATAGTGGATCCCTACATAGCTTCAGATTGAGATCTGGTCCCCCAAAATGCCAATCTCTGGTTACAAGGTGGGAATCTTGACCCAACCCAAACTCTGGAGAAGGAAGGGAGGCTGGAAATTGAGTTCAATTATATGGGCATTAATTTAATGAATCATGCTTATGTAATGAAACCCCAGTAAAGACTGGACACATGCTCAGTGGAGTTCCCTGACTGGTGAACAAATTGATGTGCTGAGAGTATGATGATATGCCCGGGTTCCACAAGAGGGAGGTGTGGAAGTCCTGAGATCAGAACCCTCCTAGACCTCACCCTATGTGTCTCTTCATTTGGCTATTCCCGAATTGTATCCTTTATAATAAAACTGTCATCCTAACTACAGTACCTTGCTGAGTTCTGTGAGTCTTTCTAGTGAATTATCCAACTTGAAGATGTTGAGGGAAACCTTGAATTTGTAGTCAGTCAATCAAGTATTGGTGGACTAAGGAAACCCTGAACTTGTCCTGGAATTTGCAGCGGGGGAGGTCTTGTGGAGGATTGAATGCTTAACCTGTGGGGTCTGTGCTAACTCCAGATGGCTAGTGCCATAACTGAACAGCAGTATACCAGTTGGAGGTAAAACAGAATAGGCACTCCTGGGGCAGCTAGTGAATAAGTGAATGGTGTCGTGCATCTCTTGTATTTCTTCACCTTCTCCCCACTGCTTCTGCTAAAACTTCCAGAGATAACTCTCTTCTGAGAGATGCTGAACTGTGATGTCCATCTGGGTTTACGGCAGGACCTGTTGCCCTCCCCTTTGGTACTTAGTTCCAACTCTGGAAGATGTTCTCTTTAACAAGGTGGACTTCTCTGAATGCTTAAAACTAATGGAAGGAAATGCAGCACAGAGAGCCTTACAATGGTCATATTTTCTAGACCGTCACCAAACGGCAAGGCCAATGGAAATGCCCTCTAGCAGGCTTGCTCTTCCCATTGATCAAGCGCTAACCCTTTGAGGTTCCAGAAAGAGAAGAAGAGTTCCTCCTACCTCCAGTTTGAGGTCTGTCTCTCAAGTCTTCATTTCTTATACCAGGTAGACTTTTCCCAAAAATGTTTGGTAGTGGGACTCATTTGATGCAGAGTGATGCAGTTACCTAGCTCCAGGAATATTCAAAAATCAAAATAGATATCTAGGTTTGTTAATATTGAGTTCCACATGCAGAGTATCCACACACACAGTATCCATAGTGAACTGGGCCAATCTTATTCCAGATCTTTCTTTCCTGTATCTTTCTTTCAGTTTGTGGTAAAGTTCAGACTTCCAGGTTTTGAGCAAGGATAAAACAAAATAAGCAAAGCCATATAGGCTCAGGATACTCTAAACTCTTATAGAGTACAGACACATTTTCCTTAGAGTTACAATGCATGAGGAAGCTCTGCTAAATCTGTACCCAATCTTCATTATCAAATAGAACAGATAATTTCTCAGTGAACGTCTGCATTCAACTCAGGGTTCACTTCATAGTTTTTATCAAGAACAATGTGCCCATGCTCTCTTTAAAGTTCTGTAACTAAAGAGCCCACTCAAGTGTTTTTCTTAGAACAAAATAATTCTGCCCCAAAGCTGAACTAAAATCCTTACCTTTTAAGAAGTTGAAACTGCTTTCAATATTTTCAAATGATGTTTTTTTGTCTATCTCTTACATATATATGTATGTATGTATATATGATATAAATATGTTGATATACTGTGGTCTAAGAAACATATAAGGGACACCAACCTAATTATTGAATATGTCTTCAAAAGACATTGTGGTTATATTTCATAAAAATGATATCTTTTAACCAATACAGCTGGGTCATGCCTGATTTTAAGGACTAGTTTCTCCTTAGATATTTTTGCATTCTACGCAGAAAAATTGTTCTCATGCTCTGGGTGAAAAAGAATACCACTGTCTGGATTTAAGGTCATTAGTGCAGAAATAAGAGTTGATTTTCAAATTAATCTTGCTTCACTATTATAAAGGGGAAAAATCTCAAAATATGCTCAATTACCCTTTATTTGTAGGTAATGATGGACAACATCTTTACCCTTTAAACTCTCGTATATTTTCATTAGTTGTTTATTTAACTAAGTATAGCAGCATTTCAAGAACTTGTATCTAAACTTTTACTATTCATTTGCTTGCAAATACAAACCCTGGAGGTTCTACATACCTGGACCTGATCTTTTTTCCGCTCCATTTCTGATAAATAATTCTTGACTATCTTTGCTTCCATCTCATTTGAAGCAAGGCCAATATTTTCTTATCTGCTTTCAGATGTTTATGGACATTTGATACGCATCTGCCTGTCCCTAGCACTGAAGAAATCGTATCTCTCCAGCATATTCTTTGCTTAACAGTAATCTCACCAAATAACATTAATACACATATTCTGATGTGCAGATACTAATAATAAAAAACATAACTGGACAGTTCCTTGGTTCTTATTTGGTTAGGAACCATGGCATTTCCTGTGCTCTAAGCCACGTGTACTTTTAGTGACTGTAATTTCAAAAGATGGTTTTATTCTTCAATAAGAAAATCAGAAACAGTGACCTTTCCTGTCTGAGAGGGAGTCAGCAACATAGTGTTTAGGATATGATGGGGAGAAATCTTGTTTCCTTTCCATCCCCATCCAAGTTTTCTCCTCATGGCCGGGGAGGAGCCTGGCTTTTCATCTAAGGATAACATGGCTGACAGTAAAGGGATATTTTTGTGATTCAGCAATGGCTTACACAATGCTGCTTCTGTGGCAGCACTGGGGCCCTTGAGGGGGTAGAAAGAGTGCTCAGAAGGGGCTGACAGCTCCGCCCTAGGACACCTCAGTTGTCACTCCCTTCAGGGCTAGGTTCCTCTTGGGTGAGATTCAGGTGCGCTGCCCTCGGACAGAGCAGGGGAGAGTGAGTGGGTCCCTGATGCTCTAAGCCTAGCAGGGAGACTGCATACGTGCCACCACCGCACGGCAAAAGTCTGACTCATCCTCTCCCAACACAGGGAGCCCATGGAGCTGATTGCCCAGCCCCTCCTGGAAATACTGATGGGGCAAACGGAGCACACAGGGGCCCCTTCACTCATCTGTTTGTTTGTTTATTTGTTTATTAAACATGCTATTATGTTATTTACTGTCTTTTACACTTCCTAGCAGAGACCAAGAAAGGAAAAAACAAGTCACAAAAGAATATAGAATGTTTATATCACATCTGCTATTTGAACAAAATCATAAAATTCTAAAAGTCCCTCGGGAAAAACATTTCTCTCCTCTAAGAGATTCAACTATGTTAGAAAAGACTCTCTTCTCATGTTCTTATTTAACAAATATTTTGCTCCTTTTAATTCCATCCATTTATATATCTGTAACCATGGAGATGTGTTTGTGTGTGTATGTATATACACATATATTTATATACTCTTAAAAGGTGTGTGCATTTATATACCATATATTTTTATAATATTCTTTCTCAAATGATTATATCTTATAAATCTATATAGTCATTTAATTCTTGATTTTAAATAAATGGATATAGGTTACATGCTAAATAACGAATGTCCTTTTATTTGTAACCTACGGGAAAATCACTCTCTATTTTTCTCTGACTTATTGTAATTGTGCTTCTCCTTTAAAAGAAACTGTCCATAATTTCATAAATACATGTAGTGGTTGTGCTTCGGAATCATGATTCTGCTGTGAGACAGGAAAGAATGGGCCCTCCTTTCTTCCGTTCTCCAAAATGATGAAAAAAACTGCTTTGAGTTTTGCCTTGTGTTTGTGAATTTCCGCAACTTCTCTAATCATTTTTCATAAGGGTTTTCACAACTACAGTGAGTTTGGGGGAAAAATAACAATTCTGAAAACTGTGCACATTATTAGCCTCCCTTTGAAACCCTTGCTGCAACCGTCTCGGTCCAGCTAGCAGACCATGGGCAGCCTGAGGACGCCAGGCAGCTTCTTATCAGAGAAATGAGTGGGAGAGCATTTCCTTGTAGTGACTGTAACAGCAGTGGTAATTCTGGACGAAAAGGCCATAATGATAACATCTACAAAATGGTACACTGTTCTCTGAAATGCAACATGAATATTCCCAAGAATGGAAGATAACCAGCTGCAAACACGGCAAACAAAACCTACTAATGCACAAAACGGTGGAGCTGTTGTGTTGTTTTCCCCCCGTTGCTTAAAAGAACAATGTCAGAAAGAGGAGAAAAGCAGTTCGAATGACATTTCTTTCCTTTTTCTTCTCTAACAAGTCTATGAGAAAACAAGAGAAAAGGTCCAGGGTTTAGAAGAGGGAAGAGGAAGATTGGATGATTTAGCAGATAAGATTCTAAACAGTGAATATTAAATGGACAAATAATTGAATGTGTTGGGGGAAACGGGGTCTAGTTAACCCAGGGCTAAGAAAATAAGTACAGGGGTGCAGACACACGGCTATTTCCTGAGAGTGAGGGGAAGGAGAGAGGAAGAATAGCTGAAGCAAGCAAGAGGATGCATAGGAAAGACCTGAAGGCTATGTGTCTGTCTAGGAAAGGAACCAGGAAGACACAGAGAGTTCCTTGCAGTTGACCGATTCCAAATAAGCCACTCACACATGAGGCATGGTGCTCAGGTCTGCTTCCTACGTCTGGGTCAGCCATGACCAGCAGAAAACCGTCCATCACTCCCACTCACAAAATGCAGTGAGAGTGATTGATTGTTCAAGACTGAATTAGCCTGGACCTGATTCACGGGAAATCTTAATGGAATCTGGGGGCCCTGAACTGGAAACTTGGGTTTTGGCCTGGAAATGGACCCCAAACCTTGGGGCTAAGTCCAGGTGGGCCCTAGTCAATCCAACTCCACAGCTTCAGTAGGAAGCATTTGGAGACTGAGTTCCACACATTGCTTGTTTTAACACTTTTTCAGATTTTCTTTCTGAAAAACAAAAATAATATAACACTTCTTGATATTTCAAGAGCGAGCAGATTCTGTTAGTATTTTCATTAAGAACATGTTTATTTCTCCTACCTCCATCTTAATATAATCACTCTTCATTTTAAATATCTTTTTAGACAGTAGTTTCATGCACTGAGGTATGATATAGAGAAAATTATTTTCAATAAATACACATTCAGCTGCAATGAAGTGTCCAGTATTTTGCTAGATATTTATGCAGGCAATTCTAGTCCAGAAATGCTGAGAACTTCCGTTTCATTACAAGATATACATTTTCTTCCTACATTGCAAATGATGAAAACGTTACTTCCCAGGCTAAGAACATTAACATGGCACCAGATAATAGCCACTTCAAGAGACGCCTTTTTCCCCTCTTAAATTATTCCCCACCTCTCTTTATTATTATTTTTCACTCAAAGACAAATGAATTACTTGTTGAAATTCTAAATTGTGGGAACACAAGTTTGGTTCCTTAGACTCTTTCTTGGTTGGAAAGAGGAGATGCCTGACATTTCTTAAAGGGGACAGTGATGACAAGCTCTATGTGGCCTGGACGTGGCAATCACTTCTTTCCCCCTTGAACCCTTGACCTTTGAGGTTTACAGACTGGCTAGAGCTTGAATCTGAAGTCTCGCGAGACCTAGTTAGGACAGTTGTTTTCAGTGGAGAGCCCCCTCATTTTTGAAATTCTCCCTTTCTCCAAGTCTGACAGAATGGAAGTTTAAGCTTCTGGGTAAATTGTAAGGACATGTTTTAGAGCAGCCTCTTAGTTGCTTGTGGTTTGTACTATTTCTATTAGCAGCGCAGGTCCCTTCTTTTTCACTCACTCTATTTAAGTACAGGTTTCCCCCACCATCCACTATTAGAAAGGAGAGCGTGTTCCTGTGAAACCTTTCTCAAATGAAAGTGAAGTAAAGTAAAGAAGCATTACCTTAGTCCAAATGTTGCTAATGGTTGCACAAAATAAATTGAGACAAAGCACAGATGCTCATAGACACAGTTGAAAACTATGGAGACTGGATGCTAAGACGCTGAGGGTAGTTCCCTGGGAAGGAGCTTGGCGGTGCCTCTTTCACTGCGCAGGGTGCCTGTCGTTTCTATAAGGGCTCGCTGCAAAACAAACTGAACACCATTTTCACTTTTTGCCTTTCTTTATAGTAAAATCGAAACTTATCTTCAGATTTCTTTCAGTTAGCGAAAACACGTACTACAGTAGGTCTTCTGTAAAAGTGAAGTGGCATAAAGCAAACTTTCAAAAAGGAGGATACCTGCATAACTTGACATCCATTTCAGTATACGCTTTAAATAGAGAAATGATGAAGAAATATTCCAAGCAATTTATCTAATTCCGATTACAATCTCTAGAGATGGTGAGCAGACATCAAACTGCATACCGTTTGAGATTAGCCCGAATTTAACATCTCTCTAATGAGGCCAGCTGAGATTGCTCCCTGAGGAGTCTGGGGTTGGAGTGGTGTGAAAATTTTCCCTATCAAGCACACATGCTTTGACATAGCCAAAATACATTAAGACATCTCCTTTACTCCTAAATATATTCAGCTTTCTTTTTGATATTTCACAGGAACCTTGTATTTAATAAAAATGAAATTTGGAACAAAACTACTGAGCATATACCAATGGGACAGGTAGCTTGTTGAAGAGGAACTGTGTGGCATACGTAGTGTCGAGCACACCTTTGGGTGGGCTTCAGCTGGAAGGAAAAGCCCTGCATCCAGATAGAGTAGCCAGCTGCATGAGGCGGATGGAAGGTTCTCTGAGTGTCAAATCACTCCCACCACTGTCTAGCTTTTCTGCCTGAAGTTCTTGCTATTCGTTTAACTTAAAGCTTCTTTAAATATATTACAATATGGAGCTCTGAAGGGAGAAGACTCACACATTTTATTTACCCATTATCTCGATAATTTGAATTAATACTAACTAGCCAACAGGGCTGAGAGCAAGATACTGCAGGAAAGACACTGACGTCAAATTCATGGTGAAGGTAGGGAGGGTGAGAGAGTTCCACAGCACATGCTTCTCTTAGAGATCTCAGCTAGTAGATCATCACGGGAGTGCCTCTGCCCCAGAAGAGAGGTCCTTAAATGTGAAATGAGAGTACACGGCAGAATAATTTTTCTAGAATCCTAAAACACTACATTTTAGAAATGTACACACTCTATATAAAAATTGGACCAAGTTTATTTTGGGGGGGGAGGTGGGGCTGGGATCCAGTTATCCCAATTCATTCTTTATTAGACCCCCATTTGCATTCGTAAGGTAGCTGATAGGAGTCCAACCTATGTATTTATTTACCACATCTCACCTCAATAAATCTACTATGTTTTTACCCCAAATTCTATCCTAAGGATGCTATTTACCACAGATCTTTAAGCCATGACCTTTTGTTTCACTGGGTTCTCAGTCAGTTACACAATCTAATACATGGTTGGTGATAATTATATAAAGAGTAGTGATAAGGCTGACGAGGTTGCAGAAGGATGGTGCAAAAACTAGAAGATCCTGAGGTTGGGAAATGATGATTTTAAAGCCATCCTCTGTCACTTCTTATTCCTGGTTTCCAAGATTTTATCCACCAGGTAATTATATTGAAATACAGGACTATGGACTGACAGCAGAGATGGAACTAGGAGAAGAGCATCTTTGAACCACTTTCATCTTAAAGACCAGGAAAACCACCCCAAGAATATTTAAGATGTCCAGTGAAGTCACAATAGAGCATTGGTAACGAAAGACTCTTTCTGTTTGAAGGTAAAATAAGATTGTAAAACACCATTTTTTTCATATTTGTGGGAACACAAGTCCATATTGGAGAGTGGCTTCAGCTCGGCAATGAGTACATCTTGGTATCATTAGACATCAAGGGCTCGTTAGTTTAAAAGTGGAATTGGAAGCCATGATTCCTAAAAAAAAATGAGTTGCACCCTTAGTAAGGAAAATGTTCTGAACTGATTTTAAAAGCATAGAGTGAGAAACAGTTATGTTTGGATTATGAATACATGTCAGAGAAGGAGAACCGTGCAATAAACAACTTCAAACATCTTTTGCTGTATCAAATGCCAAAGGAGAGGAGAGAGAGGGAGAGGAGAGGAATAGAAAGAAGGGAAGAGAATAGTAGGAAAGAGAGCAGAGGAGAGGAGGATAGTAGGAGAGGACTGGAGAGGAGAGAAGGGGAGGAGAGGGGAGAGAGAAGCAGTCAGTCTTTTGTAATTATGAGACCAGATTTCCTGTGTCCATGAGTCATCACGTAAAGGCATTTGATGATCATTTAAAAGAATTCCTGATTTTAACAAGGCAGACACTGTGTGCACAGGACAGCATTGTGTCGTGAAAATGACAAAATAGTAACTGGTTATGTGACTCATTCACGTTATGAAGAATGCATCCCTTGGTGTATTTGCACCCCAGAAGCTATTTCATTTTTTTTTTTTTAATTAAACAAGGCCTTTACTTGTAGCCAGGCAGTGGCATCTCTTTGTGGTTATATCACCATAGATGCAGTGAGACTCCTAAAGGATTACGCTTTCAGTGGATTCTATAAATACAGTCATGGGTCAGAGTGTATACGGTATCTATAAACACATACGTGATAATATTTATTATCAGTCCACATCTTATTTCCCCCATTCTTTTCACTTTAGTTTGATGACAATGATGGATATGAATTCCAAAATGTTAGTTTGAGGATTTTTTTTAGTCTAAAATAAATATCTCGTAAGTACTTTCCTCCTTGGGCAATGTGTTTCTCATTTGCTGTGGCACTAAGTGTATAGGTATGCCTGACCGCTAACCTGACATATGCCCGTCACCAGGGACCGCTAGTTCTTTCATCTTCTTAATGGACATTTCTCTACTGATGTCTGTGGCCTACCTGACTATAATCCTTTAAATTTTAATTCACTTTACATTTAGCCTGGTCATAAATACCATTTAGGTACCAATTCTCTGCTTTATGCAATCCCTAAGGTGGTGCTTTTATTTTAATGAGGCCATTTGCAACTTAAGAGCAAAAAAGTTCCATCTTTGATTGAATATATTTGTCAGTTTTATTCCCGATTGGCATTTCCATGGGAAAACTTGGATAAAACTAAAGGATGACTGCTTACCAAGTGGGATAAAAGTTTCAGTATGTTTCTATTTTCAAAATTTACTGAATAAATGGTCTTTGAAATTCATTTTGAAAACATCAAAGTAAACCCTGGCTGTAATCAAAAGTAAAATCCAGAATTAAGTTATGTCACAAATGAAATTTCCACTGACTTTTTTTTTTATTTGAAAGGAAAAAATAAATTGAGACTCCAGTTAATAAACTATTCAAATAATGGGCTAACACATGGAGGTGAATGCAGAAGAATATGTGTAAATAGTGGCTAAATATCAATTTTGCAATTAAATTATGTTCTCCGATTTTTATTCCAATGTTAGTCATTCTTATGTTCCCTCCCCGCAACCCTAGCAATTGGGAGCTGGTAAATTGCCATTGACTTTTTAATTTATTTAAAATTTGGAATGAAATAAATTTAAAGATATCCTTAACCAGACACTATAAAACTCTTAGGGAAAACATAGGCAGAACACTCTATGCCATAAATCACAGCAAGATCCTTTTTGACCCACCTCCTAGAGTAATGGAAATAAAAACAAAAACAAACAAATGGGACCTAATGAAACTTCAAAGCTTTTGCACAGCAAAGGAAACCATAAACAAGATGAAAAGACAACCCTCAGAATGGGGGGAAATATTTGCAAACGAAGCAACTGACAAAGAATTAATCTCCAAAATTTACAAGCAGCTCATGCAGCTCAATATCAAAAACAAACAACCCAATCCAAAAATGGGCAGAAGACCTAAATAGACATTTCTCCAAAGAAGATATACAGATGGCCAACAAACACATGAAAGGATGCTCAACATCACTAGTTATTAGAAAAATGCAAATCAGAATTACAATGAGGTATCACCTCACACCGGTCAGAATGACCATCATCAAAAAATCTATAAACAATAAATGCTGGAGAGGGTGTGGAGAAAAGGGAACCCTCTTGCACTGTTGGTGGGAATGTAAATTGATACAGCCACTATGGAGAACAGTATGGAGGTTCCTTAAAAAACTAAAAATAGAACTACCATATGACCCAGCAATCCCACTGCTGGGCATATACCCTGAAAAAACCATAATTCAAAAAGAGTCATGTACCACAGTGTTCATTGCAGCACTATTTACAATAGCCAGGACATGGAAGCAACCTAAGTGTCCATCGACAGATGAATGGATAAAGAAAATGTGGCACCTATATACAATGGAATATTACTCAGCTATAAAAAGAAATGAAATTGAGTTATTTGTAGTGAGGTGGATGGACCTAGAGTCTGTCATACAGAGTGAAGTAAGTCAGTAGGAGAAAAACAAATACTGTATGCTAACACATATATATGGAATTTAAGAAAAAAAAATGGTTCTGATGAACCTAGGGGCAGGACAGGAATAAAGATGCAGACATAGAGAATGAACTTGAGGACACAGGGAGTGGGAAGGGTAAGCTGGGACGAAGTGAGAGAGTGGCACTGACATATAAACACTACCAAATGTAAAATAGATAGCTAGTGGGAAGCAGCCACATAGCACAGGGAGATCAGCTCAGTGCTTTGTGACCCACCTAGAGGGGTGGGATAGGGAGGGTGGGATGGGGGGGAGACTCAAAAAGAGGGAGGAGATATGGGGATATATGTATATGTATAGCTGATTCACTTTGTTATACAGCAGCAACTAACACAACAATGTAAAGCAATTATACTCCAATAAAGATGTTAATAAAATAAAGGTATCTTTAAAAACCATATGCACAGTTCTCTGATCATGGGGGCAAATTCTCCACACTAGTGTACACACTTTCCTGAACACTTTTACAGAAATTCTCTGTATTCTCATAGAACCTAATTCCTTGCATATGTGATTAAAAATGTTAAATTAGGTTTTTGCTCTTCATAAGTCAATGGTGATTTCATGCAGTTTTATTTAAGGGGAGGAGCAACAGATGGGAATTTAATTTGAGAAAGAAAAACTGAAGTATTTTCTTGGGAAGAAAAGAAACCTTGACTACTTAAAATGCTGTCATAAATACAGTAGTTAACATGGTTATTAATCTGTCAGGTTTAGTTTTCCAACTTTGGTTTGCGATATTCTTTAAAAATAAGAATAATGGCAGTTGTTTCCTTAAGCAAGAAGAATTTAATACAACAGAACAATATTTTGTACAAGGGATTTCCCTTTTGTTTTCCATTTCATCCTTTCATCCAATTTTAAGATGTTTTTGTAATTATTTGACAAATATAAAAACTAAGGCCCAGAGAGGTTAAATAACTTGCAAATGTCATATTGCAAGTCATGAAGCTTGAATTCAAACCTACACTCAGATTCCCAGCACTTTAAAAAATCGTCTTCTATACTGCTTTTTCACTGTTTGCCAGGTATCGATTTTTGTTTGTTTGTTTGTTTAAGATATTAAAGACAACTAGTATCTTAATATGACTAGGCCAAGATCAAGTGTGGAAGTTGCTATTCTGGCATATCTTTAATAGTCTTTATATCAAGGGCACTTCATCCTTCAGAGAAAACCCTGGACCATGTGAAGCTGGGAAACTGGACTGTCCATTTCAGCAAATGCCTATATAATTTATTTCCATATTTGCATGTTTTTGTCCTTAAAATTCCTTTGAATAAGTTTAACCTCAACACAAATAATGTGCATTTTGAGCCTAATTAACATTTTATACCAAAATGCAAAGTTTATAAAGGAAAATACCATCACCACCATCCCCTAATGTATGGTGATACAAATATTTAGATGTTCTATGAAAAGAAGCTTCAGTGTATCTTCCTGTTTTACCAAGTAATTAAACCACTGAGGAGATTCTGCTTGCATTGAGAAATGTCAGTTTATTTGTCATGGTTTATCACCCAGGGTATCAGTTGCAAACTGATTCGTGGTAAGTTTGGGAGAGAGGATAGAGGAGAAGAAAGTTCTGTAAAAATAAGCGTATAGACGAGCTATTCTTTAAGTCTCAGGAATACTAACCCTCAGAACACTGTTTCCAGTTCACTGTAACCTTCTTGCCAACCTCCCGCCCTCCTTCCTGCTGTCCCTTGCCTTCTTCCTTCCTTTTTTCCCTCCTTCCTTTTTCTAAATTCCTTGTGCTATCAGTTACAATAACCTACTTTCCTCTAATGTTTAAAAGGGAAAAAAAAGAAAAGCTAAAGAAACAAAAGTAATGCCAAGCCTATTTGGAGGGCTTGAGTTTTCAATTAGTGAAAATACACCAAGTAAATGTTTTCAAATAATCCAGGAGCCCTTATCTTCTTGGAGGCTGAATAAACTCTTAGATCAAAATTTTTGTAGAGCCAGAGTTAATACATTTACAGACTACATAGTCCTGAATACCTCTTAAAATGAGTATTATTTTTCTATAAATTACAGGCAATAGGTTTGAAGCATCCTTACTTTTCTCCATAACTGATAACAGTAGGCACATCAAATATTTATGTCACATTTACAACTTGCTAGGCACTATGTTGAATGTTTTTTGGGCATTATTTCCTTTATTCCTCACTACTTCTCATCAACTAGACCACACCCTCTCTGATCCAAGACACGAACGAATACAGTCACAGCCTAATCATTCTTGCTGCTCCTTCATGCCTTTCAGTCTGTTCATGAAGGAGCCAGAGATATCATTTAAAACATAAGACATGGGGGCTTCCCTGGTGGGGCAGTGGTTGAGAGTCCACCTGCCGATGCAGGGGACACGGGTTTGTGCCCCGGTCCGGGAAGATCCCACATGTCGTGGGGCGGCTAGGCCCGTGAGCCATGGCCGCTGAGCCTGTGCGTCCGGAGCCTGTGCTCCGCAATGGGAGAGGCCACAACAGTGAGAGGCCTGCGTACCGCAAAACATAAGACATACCATGCCATTTCTCTTTTCAGAGTCTTCCCATGGCTTTCTTTTCCACACAGAGTAAATTCTGCTATTCTTACTCTGCTCTCTAAGGTCTTACATATCTGACCATACCTTCTGTTATGTACCTGCTGCCTCCAGCTCATTCTACCCTACAAACATCACTGGCCTATTCATTGATCTTTGAACACACCAAACTCCTGTCTCAGTGCCTTTGCACTTCCTGTTGCCTCTGCCTGGAAAGCTTTTCCTTCAGATATCCATATGACCAGCTCCAATATTTTATACAGTTATGTCAGAACATAGCCATTTCTGATTATTTACACATTGTCTATGGTTGCTTTCATGACACAATGGCAGAGTTAAGTAGTCATGACAGGGACTGTCTGGCCCACAAACCCTAAAATATTTACCATTTGTCCCTGTACAGAAATTTTGCCCATTTACGTTTTCCTTTCAGTATTTATCACTATGTAGCGTGCAATATGTTTTGTTAGTTATTTCATCATTGTCTGTCTCTCTACTTGATGTAAGTTCCACAGGGGCAGCAGTTTTCAACATTTTGTTTATTGCTATATCCCCAGCACTTAGAATAGTATGTGATACCTAGGAAGTTCAATAAATGTTTGTGAATGCGTGAAGAAATTTGCTGGTTGGCATATTCTGACTCCATGTTACTCAACTTATGTTTGTTGAAGATGTTAATGTTCTAACTAACTGTCTGACACATCTTATTTTCCAAAAGAAAACTTCATCTTGTTAATAACAGTAATATTTATGGTGATTTAGTGATTGTTGGCCATTAAATTTGGGTTTAGTCTAGATAAAAACAATTTCACTCCACGGGAATTTGATTTTCTGAAATTAGAGTCATAAACAAGTTTTGGTTAAAAAAGTGTGCTGTGTGTAACAATGTAGAGCAGGGTAGGGATAGGAAGGATAGAAGTTCTTGCTCTGTTCATTATTAAAAGTTGAAAGAGTTCATGAGATCTTAAACAATTTCTAGGTGAAACTACACTTGAGGTATTACAGTTTATTGAAAGAAGTCCAGAATCTGAAATCAGAAGAAGAGGTAAAAGTCCTGGTTCTATTGTGTACCAACTATATGAAGCTGAGAAGGGGATTATTAAAATATCTATATTATGTGATAATTTTGATGAATAATCAAAATAAGATGAACTATGGTTTAATCTAGCCTACCCAAATTTTCACTGAATGTAAGCTTAACCTGGGAAATCTGCTTTTTTATTTTTCATAATTTTATTAAAAACCAACAAATGTTACAAATGCATAGGCCACTCTGGGAAAATATTCTGATGTACATAAAGTTGTTTTGGTGTCTTTCTAACCATTGGTTCAGTATTTCTATCTTCCCACATATCCTGATGTAGTTTTGTAGGAATTTGAGGTGAGCCGACTTGGGTGGACCCAGTTTCTCCACTGACCAGCTATGTTGTCTTAAGCCAGTTATTTAATATCATTGAGGCTCAATTTCTCCTTATGTAAAAATGAGGATGATACTAATAACTACTTAACAGCATTCTTATGAAAATTAAGGGACTGTATGTAAAGTATTTAGCAGTGCATTAATTATTATAAGTTCTAAAATTTCATTTCACCATGGTCTTCTTTCCTCTCCCCACAACTCTTACCAACCAGGGTCAATCATGTAAGCTGTGGTATGTTACATGATTTTCAAGTTACCTAAAAACTTTATCAAATAAGACAAACCTACTAAAAATATGGCATAATATGTTAACACCCTGTGCCCAGGACATTTTAACTTTGTTGGAATTTTGAAATTACACACACACGCACACACATACAAACACACACAAACACACAAAGAAATTATTCTTTGATGATAAACTTCAGATCCCTGAGGGAAAAAATAATCAAGAAAAGAAAATCTTTTTCCAATCTTTCAAAGGATGTCATGTAGATACTGTGTATTCTCCTAGTATTGGGCACAACCTCAATAATATCCTATTCTGTCCCTAACATCAATTCAGTTTACAGAGTTTTCTTTTATCTTGAAGGAGGGGAGACTTTCTAGGTTGTTTTTGTTTTCACTCTCTGAGTTAAAAAGAAAATTGTATTACTGTAAAACCTAATATGCAGCTCAAGGAGAAAAAGGAGTCTGTCCCCATAACTCTACTCTGTGATCTGACATCCAGTGTAAGTCAGCCTGTTTTAGAATTGAAACTCAGCAATTGTTTTTTGTTTTTTCTCTATTTGTTTTCTTTACTGCTGCTGTGTACAGGCTGGGATGAGTAAAGTCCTTCCACAGGGTGTCTGAGAGCTTTTTCCTGCTCTTGCAGCCACACCTGGCCACTTCAGAAAGCATTTCTCTTTTTATTGGTGTCTCTGGGTCCTCATTATTTTACCTTTATCTGCATTCTTCTGCATTTCATCTGTGTCTTTGATCATGCTGTACTTTGACCTCTTTCTAGCTTGAAAAGGTTTTATTCATAGACTTTTCCCACCTTCCTAACCTTTCTCAGAGTCAGTTATTTTTCCAAAGTGTCAACAGCTATGGAATTCAGTATGCTAACTTCAAATAGGGACCTCTTTAAATAAACATTGCTAACAGGAGTTGTTCAAAGGAGGTTGTATGGTCTAAATAAAGCTGGGCTTAGTCAACCTTGTGAAGCAGTTGGAGTTTATCTTTCTCTTCCTCCTCTTCTATCAAAACACGACTCTCATGTGTTCCATTTCCTTAGGGCGCTGCCTTAGCTGGTTGACATCAGTACTTAAATGTTGAATTAATATTACTGTAGTCTTCGTTTCCAATTCTCTCTCTCATTATCAGAATTTTTATTTACCATATTCAAGGATACAAACATATTTTAAAAATATGACAACATATTTTTAAAATATGACTTAACATATTTGAAATTGGGATACATCTTACAATTGATGACCTGTCATGGTTAAATTGGCAGTATAATTCTTCCTTGGTTGTACATAAAATAATGTTATATCTTCTAATTGATGAACTTTTAGATGAAGTCAGAAATATGGGATTCCTAAAAAGCAGTAAACATTAATTTGTGTGAGTTTTAGGCACAATAGAATCTTAATGCGAGTGTTCATTTTGGCCAAGGAGTAATATCCTTACTTTCTCCAAACCCCACCTGTCATGTAGATGACTGCTGACTCCAGCTGAAACAAGTGGCCCAAAGTCCAACAGAAGCATCCCAAAATTTAGCTAACGCAAGCAACTTGCTCTGCAGGGATGGGAGTGCTGACATTATGTACATAGGATAAGTTTCTGTTACTCATGAAGATTCCAACATGCTTTAAAGGAATGTAAGTAAAGAGAAAGAGTAGGTACAGATTATACTACAGGGGGTCTCTTTCTACCCAGTTCTGTAGGTGGTAAACAGAATTTGTAAAACCTACTACATAAAAAACCCTTTTATTCTTAGCATTCATTCCTGCTTCCTTATGATTGTTTCCTAAAATTTATTTTCAAAAAGTAGGAGTATTACACTTTGTCAATGGGATAGAATGGAACGTACAAGCTGTTTAGCTTCTTCTCATTTAACCACTTAATTTAACCATGTAGCATGGGTCCTCTACTCCTTTCCCAGCTATTAGCTCATGATTTATAAATATAGGAGGACTATTTCCACTTGTGCAAGGTTGCCTGTTATGGTCAAAATTACACTGTCCATCTTGTATCTGAGATGGATTTGCCTGGCCATATATCTTTAGAAATCCTTGGGCTCTAGGGACTGTGTGTTTGCAGTGGGAGCAATTTGCCACTAGATGGTGATCTTGCAAATTAGCTCACTTCTCTTAGGGGAATTGTGTAGCAAGAAGCCAGAAATGTTTGCTATTTTTTTTCTAAAACCTTAAACGTTGTTTGTACCAAAATATAACTAACTTACAACACTAAAGCTTAGTAATTTAAGGTCATAAATTGGAATTAGAGAATTAGAATGTAATTTGAACTATAGGTAATTGTCCTAAATTCTGGTTAAGACACCAAACTGAGGGTTACCTTCTAGGCAATCGCAAAATACATACTAACTCTTATCCCAGAGATAAGGCCAAGATTTCCTGCAATTTACAATATTTTCATGTATTTCCAGTGAGATTGATCCATGGACCACATGTGGGTGTGATTAGACTTGATGATCTTTATAGTGAATCAAAGAGTAAATGTTTTTCAATCTTTTGAATTTAAATACTCTTTAATATATGCTGTCATAATCACTCTAAGTTCTGATGCAATGTACTAAGAACCTCTTGATTGAATCAGAAATGTTCTAGTACATCTGATTATCTTTCACTGAACTTTGAAAATCAAGTCTGGCCTTTTATGCGTGTTTGAGTGACAGCCTACCTTTCCATTAACAAATCAAGAAGTTTAGCTCTGCCTGAGGACACAAAATTATGGCTTTTAATGCCAAAGGAAAGAGGGATGCCAGAGCAATATTTTAAAATCTCCTTTTGTTTATTTTTCTCCTTATGTGTTTCTCTCTTAAACTAGACTCAGGTAGAAAAACCCCCAAGTTGCTGTTGAAATCGTCTCTCTTTTATCTAAGACATAACACTTTTTGCAGTAATTTTCTTATATACAAACAATTTCTGTACATGTAATCTGAACCTTAGGTTGGTTGGACCACATGTCTAAGGAATACTTGTCTGATTTACAATTGTTTGCAGACACCTGAGCCTGAGAAAAGTTGTACCCATTTTTCCTTTCATTTTGCCTCAGCATCATCAAGTATTTTTCCAAGTACTCAAGGATCACATTTTCTTCTCAGATACGTCAGCTCGCCAGTGTTGGCTAATCCAAAACAGTGTCTAGGGCCAATAGGAGAATTAAGTTACATATAAAAAGATAAATGGTCTCTGAAAATAGCCACAGGCACCATCTATACTGCGCCTTCAATTGTTTCCATTTTCTGTGTACTACTGCTTCCACTCACTCATTAAATTACTTTAATCTCTTGCCGGCTCAACCTACCATGGTCTTCACACTCATATGTGTCCCCTGTCTCTTTGATTTGGTCAAGCAGAAAACCAAAGTTAATATATAAGCCAGAAGATCCAGGTAGACCCTAAGCAGCCACTGTATTTAAAAAGTTAAAACTCATGCCATTTTCAATTTTTCTCAGTTACCACTTCTGCAACAATTCCTAGAGATTTAAAAAATTTTCAGAAGATATCTTACCCAGCAATCAATCAATTACATTAATCATGGACAGCACTCCTTATTTAAGCTGACATACTTTTACAGAAAGTATAGCCTAGGTGATACATACAGCATCACGAAGAAAAAATTAAAATTTGAGCACAATTTGAAATTCTTTTAAACATACTTTGTCTCTAGTCATGTTGAGATCTGGTTTCTGCTCCAGGATGTAGAATGCTAGGAGTTCTGCTACTGCAATTATGGAAATAAAAAAGATGGATGGATTGAAAATTCACAGTTTCCTTGAACCTATTAGAGAGCTCAGATCAGAAGACAAACAACTAATTAGAAAACTGAGGAGAAGCAGGTGCCTATAGAAAGAAACAGGATGCAAACACTTGTTTACATAAGGAAGGGATTCACTAGAATAACTGTTCATTTGAAGGCTGGGTGCAGACTGGTGGAAGGTGAAGTTTGCTGGGGAGGGCACAGATATGGGGGAGGGGGACTCACTCTCCAGCAGTATTTTTATCCATGAAACCCACCATGCCCTAACAGGGAAGAACGGGACTGTCCCAGAGACAGCTTCCTTTGTGTAGGACAAGGAAGGAATGCAGACACTAAAAATGGGGCATGAAAATATTCCTCACACCCTACCCCAACCTCCACTTTTCTCCACTCTCTCCTTTGTGAAACAAAAACTTTAATCTTCAGGGAGAGGGACAATAAAAATTGTTCTTAGGGCACTGATGGAAACCCATTGCACCTGGCAGAGGGAATAGGAAACTACCCTCCAGCCCTAGAGAAGGGACAGGGATATATTTTTTTTTTTTTGCGCTACGCAGGCGTCTCACTGTTGTGGCCTCTCCCGTTGCAGAGCACAGGCTCCGGACGCGCAGGCTCAGCGGCCATGGCTTACGGGCCCAGCCGCTCCGTGGCTTGTGGGATCTTCCCGCACCAGGGCACGAACCCGCGTCCCCTACATCGGCAGGCAGACTCTCAACCACTGTGCCACCAGGGAAGCCCAGGGATATATTCTTAATAAGAACTCTAGCTGAGTTCAGCAGGAACATGAAAAGCACGTCCTGGAGACCCAAGGACTCTTCTCTCCTTCACTTCCTGCCATAGGGCTAAAAAGCATCAAGTAAAGTTGACAATGGAGTACTTCTGGGTAAGATGTGAGAGACAGGCCCTCCTGTGGTCCAGCCCAAAAGGGAGGATTGATTGGTGAAGGTGGAGTAGAAATGGAGGAAAAAACCTTGGGAAGCCAGCCTCTACTTTAAACACAAGATGTCGATAGAGAAATTTGAAAACTGTGTTTCACTAAAGGCAAAAATAGCAACAGCAAGTTCAAAACTGCCTAACTCCTGGCTCGACTAAAGCGGACCGTCACACTGAAAACGGAGCAGAAGGAATGTTCTGCCTATTTACAAGCATAAAACTACTTACTTGAATTTCTACTTTCTTACACAAAATGTTTGGCTTTCTACAAAAAAAGTATGAAGAATATGAAAAGGCAACACACACCCACACACATACACGCGCACACACACACACACACACACACACACACACTCTGCAAGAGATAATACTGTAAAATCAACAGAGCCATCAGACTCAGATATAGCACAGATGTTGAAACTATCTGACAGGGAATTTGAAATTACTATGATTAATATGTTACACACTCTAATGAAAAGAGCAGACAACATGCAAGATTAGATGGCTAGTTTCACCAGAGAGAAGAAAACCACGAGGAAAAATCAACTGGAAATGCCAGCAATGAGTAACTTAGCAATACAGATAAAGGTTGCCATTGATTGGCTCAGTAGCAGACTCAGAACAGTGGGCAATTCAGTGAACTTGAATATAGGGCAATAGAAATTGCCTAAAATGGACCACAAAGAGAAAAAAAGTGGGAAAAACAAAAAATAACAGAACAAAGCATCCAATAGCTGTGAGATGATATCAAAAAATCTAACAACTGTCTAACTGGAATCCTAGAAGGAGAATAAGGACAGAATGGGACAGAAGAAACAAATAATGGCGAAGAATTTTCTGCAATTAATCATAGACATCAAAGCACAGATCCAGGAAGCTCAAAGAACACCAAACGGGATAGATAATCCCCCCACGGAATGGGAAGGTAGGTGAACACACCTAGGCACATCACATTAAAAATGCTGAAAACAAAAGACCATAAAAATCTTTAAAGCAGGGCTTCCCTGGTGGCGCAGTGGTTGGGAGTCTGCCTGCCGATGCAGGGGACGTGGGTTCGTGCCCTGGTCCGGGAGGATCCCGTGTGCCGCGGAGCGGCTGGGCCTGTGAGCCATGGCCGCTGGGCCTGCGCGTCCAGAGCCTGTGCTCCACGGCAGGAGAGGCCACAGCGGTGGGAAAAATCTTTAAAGCAGTTGCATTACAATCAGAGAAACAAATGTATTATAGCTGATTTCTCATCAGAAAACATGAGAAATACTATCCTTCCGTCATTCTCTACCCAGAAAATAATATGATTCAAAAAATAAGGTTTTTCTAAGGCCAACAAAAACAGAAAATTCATTGCAAGTGGACCTATTCTGCACGAAATGTTAAAAGAAGTTTATGAGGCAGGAGGAATATGATAGCAAACTGAAATTAGAATCTTATCAGGAAATAAAGAGAACTGGGAACGGAATAAACGAAAGTAAAATAATTTTTAAACTTGATCTAAAGAGGTTAAAAGATAACTGTCGAAAGGAAAAATAGCAGCAATGTATTGTGTGTTTATAGCAGGTGTAAAATAAAATGTATGACAGAAATAGCATACAGTTCCTGGGGAAGAGGAATTGGAATACATATACAGGTTATAAGGCCCTTAACCCACTTGTGAAATAGTGTATAATATTGTTTGAAATAAGAGTCTGATTAACTAAATATATATATATATATCTAAACCAAGCATCAACTACAAAAGTATGAAAAAATATATAAATAGTAGGATAACAGTAAAGATGAAATGGATTAATATGAAATGTTCAATTTTGCTTTCAAGAGAAAGCAAAAAAAGAGGAGAAAGCTAACAGGTAGCAGATAGAAGGAATAAAACACCATGTAAAGATGGTAGACGTTAATCCCCTAGACTTTTGTCTTGTTGTTTTCTCTAGAATCACTCTGATAAACCTTAACTCATATATATAACTAGCATAATTTAGAAACAATCTAAATGCACCTGGAAGCAAGGTGCATTTCTATAGCTTTCGTGACTTTCTCTACACAAAAATACATACCTGAAGTCATTCATTCATTCAGCAAGTATTCATTGAACAAAGGCTTTCTTTGTGCCAAGGACTGTGCTTAGGACTATGGATACACTGTTGAAGAAACAGGTAGAGATCCAGTTCACTTTTTCCAGTACTTACTACCTTGTAGGTCAATAAAATCCCCCCAAGATGTATTCAGGTATTTTTCATTTTAAACAGATGTAATAAAGAAATTACTCTCTTTAGAACATTTTTTTAAAATTTTTATTTACTTTTTGGCTGCGTTGGGTCTTCGTTGCTGTACGCAGGCTTTCTCTAGTTGCGGCGAGCGGGGGCTACTCTTCGTTTCTGTGCGCGGGCTTCTCATTATGATGGCTTCTCTTGTTGTGGAGCACGGGCTCTAGGCACGCGGGCTTCGGTAGTTGTGGCTCCTGGGCTCTAGAGTGCAGGCTCAGTAGTTTTGGCGCACGGGCTTAGTTGCTCTGTGGCATGTGGGATCTTCCCAGACCAGGGCTCGAACCTGTGTCCCCTGCATTGGCAGGAGGATTCTTAACCACTGCGCCACCAGGGAAGTCCCTAGAACATTTTATTGACATGTTTGTTGCACTGCTAAGAATAAAATCTTTGAAAATGGTGTGTAATAAAAAATATATATCTATATATAAGGGACAATATTGGTTACCTACACGACATTCACTGACTCCTCACATCTTACTTAAGAAGCTGATATTTTTCGGGTTTCCAGTCTTCCTCCATACAACTTGTATGACTCAAGGAAAACTGAGTCTATCTCTAGCCCCAGATGTTAATACTCATCAATCTAAACTAATCATCTAATCACATTTCCACACCCAAACCAGTGACTAAAACTCAAACTTCATCCAACCAGTGCATGGCATTCCAGCAGTCATTATTTTTATTTCATGGGTTGATCCCTGACATGATGTAGCCTAAACACACTGGGAAAGATGCATTTTTTTCCACAAATGGAGGAGTGGCTTCTTCTCTATTCTACTACACAAAGACAGGGAGACAGACTATCCTGGAGGCTATTGGCAGTTATGTTTTGGCCACAAGAAAAGCCAGCTTGAGAACAAAGTAATACACGTACAAGAATTGGCCTGAGAGAGTCATAGAGGGACTGAGTTGGAGTCATCATTTTAATTTTCCTTAAACTTGCCCTATCCTGAGTCTTCCAGTTATATGCGATCCACTTATTCACTCAATAAATATTAATTGA
This sequence comes from Stenella coeruleoalba, assembly GCF_951394435.1. Taxonomy (NCBI): domain Eukaryota; kingdom Metazoa; phylum Chordata; class Mammalia; order Artiodactyla; family Delphinidae; genus Stenella; species Stenella coeruleoalba. The sequence goes on from NC_137151.1 coordinate 44,299,150, forward strand.
GCACATACTATGTGTCAGACATTCTTCTAAAGGCATCCCCTGCTTTTTGAAAGTTCGCTTTTTGCCACTTCATTTTTACGAAAGACCTACGTTAGTAGCTATCTGAGCTAATCCAAAGAAATCTGAAGACAATTTTTGCTCTTACGAAAAAAGACAAAAAGTGAAAATAGTTCAGCATTTGTTTTGTCACAAGCCATTCATAGAGGCAGCACATGCTCTGAGCATCAAAAGTGGCACCGCCAAGCTCTTTCCCCAGAACTACACTCTCCGTCTCAGCATCAAGCCCCATGGTTTTGAGCTCCGTCTGTGAGCTTCTGAGCTTTATCTCCATGTATCTTTTTCATCTGTTAGCAACATGTGTCTTAAGGTAATTGCTTCTTTGCTTTACTCCTTTTGGGCTTACAAAAGTTGTTGTAGGAATGCTCTACTTTTGGAAAGCGGGGAAAACCTGTGTTAAGGATACAGCATGAACCAAAAAGGCAAAGGGCCCTGTCTTCAAAGAGTTTATGTGCATTGTAAGGGCAGAAGATAAATAAGAAGTAAATATAAAATAGGTCAGATGTTGAGCAATGCTTTACTGTTAGTTTTTTGTTTGTTTGTTTGTTTGTTTCCGGTGCATGGGCCTCTCACTGTTGTGGCCTCTCCCGTTGCGGAGCACAGGCTCCGGACACGCAGGCCCAGCGGCCATGGCTCACGGGCCCAGCCGCTCCGTGGCATGTGGGATCTTCCCGGACCGGGGCACGAACCCGCGTCCCCTGCATCAGCAGGCGGACTCTCAACCACTGCCCACCAGGGAAGCCCTACTGTTAGTTTTGATTGATACTCCTCATCACTTCTTGTGGCTCTAACTTTCCATCTGAGGTCATTTTCCTTTAGCCTCTTTTCTCAGGAATCCTGTCCCCCAGTTGCCAGCCCCTTCACTGCAGCTTTGAATTCTGATCTCTCCTCCTCTCTCCAGTTCCTTCTCTCTCTGCTGAGGTAGGTAGGTAGTAAAATGTCTCCAAGCAGAAATCTGGAGAGATCTTGGGGCTCACTATAATTCTCTTGTCTTTAGGATACATTCTGCCTGTTGCCCCATATCTAAAAACAGCTGCCTTATACATTTTTGGTTGGAGGGAAAGTCCAGTGCCAATCTCACACTCAGGTTAATGAGTCTTCCATGGTTAATGAGATTTGGAAAGATGGACATTCCAGGTGTGAGAAATAGTCTGTATGTCGTTTTGAAAGAATTAAATATATTTTTGATGCAATAGTTGAGTATGATTAGAAAACGAGAACAGTTTATTTCTAAGAATCATGAGTGAGCACATATGTGACCAGAGGGGAAAGTAAGATCTACGTCATAAAGGGACTTGTAGCCGAAATAACATGTATTGCCATATATCCCCTTTACCAAATTTTCCCTATTATTTTTGCAGTGTACACAGCTTATTGAAATTTTTTTCTGCATATCCCCACTATAAGGTTGATGAGAGTAAAACCACAACTAACTTGTTCATTATTATATTTCCAATTCCTATTTCATAGTAGACACTCAATAATATTTGTTGAACTTATGTATGTGTATGTTTCTCTGTATGTCAGATGTGTTTATCTGTACATATGGGATTGTTTTATACATTAAATTATTTTAAATTATTGCCGATTATCTCAGCCTAAAAGGTATTACCTATGATTAAATGAGCTATTTTGGGAAACATGTTTATTCTTCCAGGAAAATATTATGTTACTAAGAAAATTTATTTATTTCATTAAAAGTTTCAAATTTTGGCCATCACATTAAAACTACCTCAGGGCAAAAGTTCAAAGGAATTATAATTAAGTAAAATAAATACAAGCATGGATGTCCAACACATGTTAAATCAATGAAACACTCATTTTGAAAAATAGCTGGTACTCTCTTGGTAGGCCAACAGCCTGGACAGGGTCACAAATATTTTAATGAAAAAAGTCCATTTGGTGACCACAAATGGTTATGGTATTACAAGAAAGAGGCTTCCTTTGACAAGTAATTTTCTTGATTTTGTCTGCCATTGAAAGATTATTGCAATAATTTTGATTTAGTTCCTAAATCAAAAAACTTGGTTTTGTCATATGTTTTCTAATATAAGATGAATGTGTGAGAGATGTTTCAAAAAAGCCACCTGGAACAAAGCAATCGGGAAACCCAAAGCTTCAATGGAAAAAATAATAAATATTTTAATTTTCCCCATTTGCTTTTAGACATATTTCCTGGAGCCTTTAAACACCAAAATAAATAACCAAACTTCTGAGCTATCCCATCTGACTTGAATTTGAAAGTGTTGTACACATAGTTAAATTCTACTCAACTTCTCCAAAGTGATGCTTCTAGGTTCCCTGTTTTATTTTTTAAGTAAAAGTATTTGACATATTGAAATTCAGTCACCTCTCAATCAGCTACATGTGGAATAGCCCCCTTGTGGACTAGACACAGTGCTTTTTAAATTTCATAAATTTTATATTCCACAGATATTTTTGACGTTTTATAGACTGTAAGCTCTTCATACAGATTTACTGAGTAAATGCTTCTCCCATCTTTTTCTGTTGGAATGGACATTTATTTTTATTTTAGCATGGGCAAAGTTTATTCCAACAGAAAAAAAAAAAAGATGAGTGAAGCATCTAAACTTCTAAAGTTTTATCCTGCAGAGTTGAAGTGAATTTGTCAAACTCACGTGGGCAAAATAATTTTATAAGATGAATAGATGATATTTTCCTAATTCCTAAAGGAATATTTTCACACTCTGCAGAGGTGGAAGATGGATGTCCATGCTAAAATAATTTAGAAAGACATGTAAGAGTTAGAACTCATTGAATGCAAGTAAATTATAATAACCTGAGCTAAGTTAAGCAGATATTTTAAAGAGGATGTAGATGAAGGGCTATCTGTAAGCAAAATGGGAATTTTATAATATAAAGATAAGAATTAACCCAAACTTTTCTAGAAAGACTTGAGGCAGGTACAAAATATATGTGTGTGTGTACCTGTATATATATGCAAGTTTCTGTGTAAACACCATCAAGCCCAGGGAAGCTCTCTCTGCCTATTCTCTGTCTTCTCTCTCTACCTCTCTCTCTGTCTCTGTCTCTCTTTCTCTCTTTCAAATTTTCTTTTCATTCAGTATATGGTAAAGTACATCACACCACCATCTCAAGTTTTTATATCTCCTCTGTGCACGAGACCCATCTACACTGAAACTGGAAATCTCTTAGTCCTAGTTTATAATTTCTGACCAAAAGAACATGATTGGCTCAGCTTGGGGCAGTTTTCCATCTTCATTTTAATTTCTAATAGAATTATTAATTTTGAAATGTCACTTATTTGTCCTTGATATAATGCTCTATAGGACATAGTTCAAATAGCTAATTATTTTACTTACAATTGTGATGTAATGGTGCACTCTATTACTTTGTGTCCTTTGCAAGATAACACAAAGAGAGAATCCTACACCGTGGATAACTTAAAATCTTATGAAACTGGTAATGAGTTTATATCAGTAGACCCCTTAGAACACAGGACATTGAGGAAGAAAAGTTTGAATCATCCAATAGAGCCAAAACCTTTACCATCCCAAACGTGGGCTGAAGACAGAGGTAACATAAAATTGGTAAGTGAAAGAAGGAAGTTGTAAATGTCAGCTCTAGCATAGTGATGAAACAACCATGCATATTTTCTTCTTTTTACTCCTCTTTAAATTTCCCTGTCATTTTTAAAAGAAGCATTAGTGAAAGTTAAAATTGCATCTTAGTTTTTAGAACATAACCAGATAGGACTGTAATGGAACAAGAAGAGAAATTATTATGAATCTGTGAAGAATATGACAAATAAGGGAACTTCTCGCCTTCCGTTTTTTGAAACAGATGAGAACATTTTCATTTAGACAAAAGGTAGTTGTGGCATATTAATAAGAAGCAAACCACCATTGCTATTGTATGGCGTAATGGTTAGTTTCACATAAAAGTGTGAAGTGGACACCTCAAAGCAAATACTTTCATGTAATGAGTGCATTGCTTGAAGAATGTAGAAGCAAAATCTCTTTCCATACTTTTGCTCTCATTTAGACAAACTCCTTTAGACAGTACTGTTTCCTCTACTTAGCAGTCAAGTCATTTGGCTTTCTTCAATTAACAAAACTGTGGTTTTGAGAGTCAAGGGGGGGGGCATCTCATGATGATAACGAAACAAACCTCAGGCAAAGCAAATATATGAGAATCGTGGTTCCAAAATATGGAGATTTTTGTTCCTTGATGAAACATCTGAGCCATTAGGTCAGCCCTGGGATAGCTTACTTCCAGACCTTTTACAGGGGATAATAAAACCCCCATTATTTAGCCCATTTGGGGTTAAATATTCTGATTTACATATTCTGACTTACCCAAGAAAAACCTTTCGACTCAAGTTGGTTTCCACACTAAGGATATTTGCTCTCTTCTACTTTATTATCACCTTATCAGTGAGACTTTCCCTGATGACCCAGTATAAATAGGAAACTATCCTAGCACTCTCCACAGCCGTTTTATTTATAACACGCAAAAACTGGGAAAAAGTAGTTTTTAAATCAAATGTTTTTAACTACCCAAGTTTCCCCTGCCAAAATCATTGATACTTCTTACTTACAAAGGGAAAAGGAGCAGCTTCACAGCGTAGTGACCTAGTGAACAGCCCCTTAACCTAGTGATCAGATATTAGAACAAGTGGACATCACAGGCTTTCTGGGAAGGGCATCCCATCACTCCTTTGGTAATCCTGACAGAATCATAATCTAAATTTAGCATACAAAGCATCAAACAGACACAAGTTGAGTTACAAAATAACTGACCTATATCTCTCAAAAGTATCAAGGTCAAGCTAGAGAGTGAGAAAAAGGAGCCCAAGAGCTGCGGCAACTAATTGTGACAAGTGATTGCGGAACAGATCTCGGACTGGGGAGGAAATAAATACAGCAAATTATTAGAACCATTGACAAAATTTGAATATGGGTAATGGATTAGATACTAGTACTCTATAACTGTCTCAGTGTTTGATTTCCTGGTGTTGATAATAGCAGTGTTGTAATGAAAGAGATGTCTCTGTTTTTAGGAAACACACAGAAAGATATTTATAAAAAGAGGCATGACTTCTCCAATTTACTGCCCAATGATTCAGAATAAACTTTCTTGGAATTACAAAAAATGAAAGTTAAGAAAAAACACATCCACAAAGGAAAGCCTGAGCTCAAGTACCACTTGGCCAGCTCTCTTGATGTCAGTCTAATGCGGATGCCATCTCCCACAGCATCCTGTAGATACCACTACCTTAGAATCTTCCACATTGTATAATAAACAATAATTTGCCTCTCCTCCTAGGAGAGTCAATACGATTCAAGGACAAAAACTGTGTCATGTTTGATTTTGAATCTTAGATTATAGCACAGGGCATGGTATAATCAGGGACATAATAAAGCGTTACTGAGTAAGCATATAGAGGTGTATAAGACTAAAGAAATATGCACTGCACATGGAGAAGGAAAACTGGTTACCATTAATGAAATGATCTGTAAATTTGTGATCTTATGCATTTTTAAAAATCATTCACCTGACTGCAATTTAAGGTGACACTTTGGTTAATTTTAGAAAACCCAATAGTCTAAGCTGAAACACATTTAATATTCAGATTTTTACAACCACTAATTTGCACACCAGTGATCCTTTGAAAGACTTGAAAACACAGTAAATATGATGAAAACAAAAGAAGACAAAAAAAATGGTGTGTAAATCCTAGGAAAACATACCACTTAAATGCCATTGCTTCTGTATCAGTGCTTTACTTGGTAGGATGGGAGAAGAATCCCTTTAAATTTCTGTCTCCGTGAAACTTCTTATCTTATACTATCTTTTTCTTTTTCCCTCTTGTCCAGCCATGGGCACATTTACATAATTTTCTTGTCCACGTTACTAATTTCTGCCAGCTCTGTCCTTTAGAAGTATAGCACTGCGCTTAAATCTTAGTGTTATTTTTTTTCCTTTTAATGTTTACTTTAGGTTTCATATTTTAGTTAGCTGACTACTAGAAGTAACATGTTAGAAGGAAATTCTTATTTTCTGTTCCTGGTGTTCCCTTCTACATAGAGAAAGACTCTCTCTCCATTCCCTTGCTCACTTCACCCCAGATGGAGACACTTGACTTGAGGAATAAAGTAGACATTTTCAGGACAGCTACACCCCTGTCTCCCGACAGGGAGAACACAGTGTCTCTACTCCACCAGTGGCTGCCTTTTCCCCACCTATCCAGTCCAATCTGCTAGGCCCAAGTGGGTAATTCAACCTAAGTTCAGTGGTTCATTCAGCAGGTCCAAGTGGCTGTCAATCTAATCAAGCCCCTCCCATCTGGCCTCTATCAGTAAATAAGGTGATAAGTGGGTTTCATCTGCCACTGTTTTATTTTAGTTCTTTATTGTTTTTCAGAACTCTGATAGGCAAGAGGGGTGATGTTCCTTGGGTGCCACCCTAGAGCTCAGCACAGTATTATATGACTGATTGTGTATATTTTAACTCTAATAAAGTTCAGTAACAGAACATCCTAAATGATGTTCTACAGCTACCCTAAGACCCTAAGTACCATATTGTGGGTTCTTTGTTGAGAACAAACCTTCTTACAAAACAGAAAGGTAAACAGAAGAATGTCAATGTCAAGGCCCTTCCTAGTACTAGTGTGAACCAAATCAATGCAGCTTCGACTTGAAACTAACTTAACATTGGCAGATATTATTCTTATTGAGATTTATATACTGAAAAATTTTCCTTTGTACCCAGATGCAAAAGAGATAGAAACCCCAGATGAGAAGCTGTATTGCCAGGTATTCTTCAGGATTCCTAGAACTATCATATTCCCCATAGTTTTCATAGTATATTTCCAGAAAGTTTAATATAGGTCACATAAAAATATTGGGGTATTGAGAAATATTGGTTTGCACAATTTTTTTTTTTTTTTTTTTTTCCCGGTACGCGGGCCTCTTACTGCTGTGGCCTCTCCCGTCGCGGAGCACAGGCTCCGGATGCGCAGGCTCAGCGGCCATGGCTCACAGGCCCAGCTGCTCCGCGGCATGTGGTATCTTCCCGGACCGGGGCATGAATCCGTGTCCTCTGCATTGGCAGGTGGACTCTCAACCACTGCGCCACCAGGGAAGCCCGGTTTGCACAATATTAATCAGACTTATCTTTTACAGTTCATTATGATATAAAATATTTTGTGAATCTCTGAGAGGTGAACATGGTATACACTAGTCCTGTTCCTGTTCACCGTGGGAGTCCTCCTCCTAAGAGCTTTTCTCACTTGTAATTACCAGGACTGTAGAAAGAGGTTGGCTGAAGGGCTGCTTCCGGTAGGAACACATGGCAGATAAATAATATTTGCTGGAGTTCCTTCAGACTTGGGTGTGGGTCTTGGCTTTGCCTAGTCAGGAACACTATTTTACCAGTTTTCCCAGGGATTGTCAGACTCTGGAGGATTCAGTAATACTGAATCAGCTTACGGGAAACAGATTTATAAACCAGAATGCCAATTTATTCACTTAAACAGAACAACACACTGCACTATGTAACAGAATGTGACTGTCATACAGAGTGAAGTAAGTCAGAAAGAGAAAAACAAATATTGTATATGAATGCATATATGTGGAATCTAGAAAAATGGTACAGATGAACTGGTTTGCAAGGCAGAAAAATAGAGACACAGATGTAGAGAACAAATGTATGGACACCAAGGGGGGAAGCTGGGGGAAGGGCGGTGGTGGTGGTGGGATGAACTGGGCGATTGGGATTGACATATATACACTAATATGTATAAAATAGATAGCTAATAAGAACCTGCTGTATAAAAAATAAAAATAAAATAGAATACTTGCATCAGCTGGCAAGTACATGCTCCTTCCCAGTAAAAAAGTCTTCTTGGGAAATCAAAATAAGAGCAGATGATTTTTGTGGTGAGTCAAGATGCGAAACAAAGGGAATTGGCAGATATTGGGGAATAGTACATTCAATTAGTGGCAGACTGATGAATCCTTCTGCCTTTTATGTTTATACCTGTCAAGAAGTTAAGAACAACATCACCAAACCCGCTACCTTCCTTCTGAGTCATGGCTGAGTAAGCACTGACACATTTTAGTATTTGTTTAAAAAAAAAAAAAAACCCACAACAAAACTATATTCCTGATCAGTTAACAAAATATTCTGTTATAACATTTCTTTATGATGGCTATTTCACACAATTAATTACTTTCTATCTTATCTTTCATTACTTACATTTCAGATTAATGTGTCTCCATTGGGTTTTGGGAAAGTTCCATGGGCTCCTTGTTCAATTTTAGGAGACCTATTTATCTCATCATCAAGACATGTAAAATAGTCTCTTAGGGAGGGTTACTTCTACAAATGGCTAACCTCATTTGTTTTGTGTTGAATGATGTCAGCTTCAATTCACGAGGTGACATTTAATGACCATATTCATATATTTTTTGGGTAATTTCTATTTAAAGAGCATAACATCAATGTACTGGCTACATAGCTTAACACTCTATTGCTGCTTGGTATGGAGATTTTACACACACACACACACACACACACACACATTTTTTACTCTTAAAAAAAAAAAAGCACACCTGAGGGGAACATAACTGCAAACACTGGCTTGATTCTAAAATGATTGTATGTAATGATTCAATATAGAACAGGTCTTTTTTTTCTTTTTTTTTTTTAGGACATGTTTATAAGGTCTCTCTACCTTATGCCACCCAGCCTTTGCAGTTGGCTTGGGGATATAAAGACAAATAGAAGTTAGACTGCAATTCCAAGCATACTTTGACTGCATTAAATCTGAATAAGAACACCCTCTCAGGTTGAGCAAACAATCATCTATCAACTGCTCATTCATTTCAGAGAGCACCAGAAATGAATTGGTTTCCCTTGAAAAATTCACACTCAATGCTGGTTGATTCTTCATATCTTACCATTAAAGTCTTATCATTTTACAACAACTTACTTTGTAGTGAATACAAAACCCCCTCAAAGAATTCACCCTTCTGTCAGCCTTGTGAAAGCTGAAAAAAAGAGAATAGGTGAAGACCCTGACTCAGTAGGACACTGGCTGAGCAAGCATCACACTGAAAGTTACCAGACTTAAGAGTCTACCCTGATCGTAGTTCTCTGCTATGTCGCTTTGGGTGAGTCATTTATCCTGTGTGGATCTCATTTTCCTTATCTTATTAGGATGGTTATGAAATCAGATGGCTATGGGTGTTAGGCAGATAAACTAATGATTGAATCAGGCTGAGGTTAAGAGACTAGAAAGTTGTGGGAGACTGTGACATTAAAGAGGCAGAGATAAAACTAGATGCCTTACAAATTTGTAGCTAGTTGACAGTTGCAGCTGTTCATTTGCGATTGAGCAACATTTTCTAAACTCTCAAGAGTAGATTGGTATGCTAAATATAATTTCCAAAGAGAATGATGAGTAATCTGTATGCTTTAATACTGTGTCCAATATCACAAGGTAAAATTGTGATAGAGCTGGGAAAGGATTGGAGAATAAAAAAACATACGAATTTAGATCTCAGGATGTTTCAGAGATCAGAAAGTAATTTGCCTTATTTCATAGAAAGGTAAACAAAGGCCTGGAGTAAGTAAATGGCTAATTTAGGTCTCAGGTTGTTAATAGCCAAGCAAAGACCAATACCCCAGACTCTTGTTGGGTCTCCTTTTCCAACAGTCTGCTCTTTTCTGTAACACAGAAATGTTAAGAATTGTAGGGAATCTTAATGACAGTCTAGTTAAACCCCTTCATTTTATTAGATGAGAAAACCTACACTCAAGGGGTTGGAGTTATCAACCACACACTCGGCAACGGAGCTCCAGCTACAACCCACATCTCCTAACAAGCAACCGGTATTCATTTTTCCACATATTCAGTACGCTTTATTTTGTGTAACAATTGATGCAGAAGAAAGCAATAGCCATGAAGTCTAAACTGCCTTCACAACTACAATTTTAAATATTGTGCAAATAGTGATATAAGTGACGAAGAAATGATCTTTAGAAGAGAGCGTGCTGTACTATTACACAATTTCATCTCATAATAAACATGTCTATTTCTCTACTTCAGTATAGGAACATATTATACCAGGCACATACTCTGCTTATTTCTTTTGGTTGAATATTCAACAAAATCCTCCTAAGCGTACTCGTTTTTGGAGGCAACACTAATTCTGGTATCATATGTAAATCACTGCTAAGCCAGGCTTCTTCCACTGGTGACTTTACTTTTGACAAATGTACAGTCTGATCATTGTAAATGGTGCTAAAATTGTTTCATGAAATCTTGCCTGGAAGCATGGAAGTCAGAATAGGAGACAATAAGTTTTTGTCATCGTGAAAGGCTTCTCTTATCATGGAGAGAACTATCAATATTCACAATATTTGTCACAGGATCATTTACCTTTGACAGGCTACCCATATTTTTTTTTCACAAAGACGGAATCAATGAGAATATAATAGAAAAGGACAGTACAGTGTGTGCTACCAGTAAGGACTTTATAAAGGTAACACAGAGTCCTGAAAATCATCCACCTGTCACCATAAACCAGCCAACCACCCAAACTCCCGTAGCATTCAATACATTCAGTTTACCCTAAATTCCTTAGAGCCTATCTCAAAATGTAACATTTGCCTTTACTTGTGTATTTTCAGCCTTGATACAGGGGTTAAATTGTTAATGCTTTACTTTCACTTCCTTAAATTTTTTTAAATCAAACTTTGCTTTTTCTCTCCCTGGGGCACAACAAATGGACAGCTTTCCTCTCTTGTACTCCTCCTTCCATTACCATCACAGCAGAATGCATCTGAGACTGTAATAATTCAGTGATGAAATACAAAATGTCGCAATGCCATCTCTCTTAAAGTGAACTGAGATTTTGTTATGCCATTTAGGTGCACTAATAGCAACTCAAGTCCCATGGAGTATCCTAATGTGAATTTAATGAGCTGATAGCATATAAATGACAGTACTGTGAGGGTGAAGGTGACATAACCTTTTTCTTTCTATTTGATGTTTGCCTTTGAAAAACTACAGATCTGTTCAAAACCTACTGCATTATTACTAAGTGGCGCATCACTCACCAAAGGAGCTACTATTGTTTTAGCATTTAAGAATATTTTTCTCTTTTACTGGAACAAGTAGCAAGAGCAATTTTTTTATCATTAGGATAAAAAAAATCTGAATAGTCTTTCTCTGAACAAACACAAATTATGTAGCACTCTGGTGTCTATTTTGCCATAGGCCGATGGTCTCCAGTGACAAATATTTACTTATGGGCCCCATATCCTTTGAATGTCACAGACAGTGATATAACATCACCAAACTGGATGTTAAAGACAGCAAAACTATCCATCTTTATATGAGGTATTATTTGAGGATGCAAGCTAGATGCTTTATAAAGATGGTATATATAGAAGCTTTGTCAATTACAATGGATTCCATGGTTTAGTTCAGTCTTTCAGGCTGGTCCATTGTTTGTGAAAACAGCAATCAAATTAAATTGGAAGAGCATGGTTTACCCCTGGCATATGTGGAAATGGAATAAGGGGAAAGGGTGGACACATTTTAAAAAGAGGAAAAATGATTCAATATCTTTAATGGTGAACAGTAATAATGAACATAGAAATACTTTTAAAAAGTTTATGACACTTCCAATGCATTTTTCGTGGGATGTATGCTCTAGAATTAAGAGGTAGATAACAGAGCATTCTGGAGGTCTGGAGGATGGAATGCGGGGTCAAGAATTGACTGAGTAAGAATGAGAGGCTTACGTGGTCACATGTCACTAGCCTGAAAACCTTTTACATCCCTCCCATTTAAAAGAGGGAATGTATACCTCAAACACTTTTTAAGACTCTTTGAACCTCCTTAATTTAAAAATGAAGAAACTGGGACCAGAGGGATTACATGATTTTCTGAAGTCTCAGGCTGGTTTAAATAACAGAGCTGTGCAAGATTAGAACACTCATCCTCTGATTCCAAGTCTGTAGCCACTTCACTTTAATGGCTACAGCAAGCCATGATAAAGACATGAAATTGATGTGATCTTTAAAATTCATCAACCATTCACATAGATCTAAATAACTAGCACGGAGTCTGATTGGAATTGAAGCTGTCGCGCCTAACATTTAAGTTAAACAAAACTAAGTTAAACAAAATCTGTCACAACGCAAGTCATTTAGTTTTCCAAACAAAACTCTACCTTGGGTTACATTCTATGAATATAAAAATTAAGCAGCTTAAGAGTTTCAAAAGTTTGGATTTTGGCAAAGTTCAAAAATCTTCTGGTTGCCAGGGGACAAAGCAAAACATATCACATATGCTTAACAACCAACATGTACATATTTTGTCTTTCCTAGGTTTCTAGGGCTGGTCAGGCATAATGATGCATTACTGCTGAAGGAGCTTCCAGCAGGGACAAATGTTTATCTGTTTCCAAAAGCATTTTCTTAATCCATAACAAAAACAGCCCAGTATTTCTCATTGTTTAATGACTGAGTAAAGGTTAATGCTACCCAACAGAGATTGTATTCTGTTTTATATTTTTATTGTCTCAGCGACTTTAAGTGAAAATCACTGGTTATGTTGTGGTTGAAAAATATTAAATATATGAAGGTATTTTCCCCTTATGGACTATAAAAGCATTATGATATTTGGCATACTTATTGTCATTAAAATATCAAGTTATTTTTGTAAGTTTTTGGAATTAGAGTCTGAGTATTATATTGATCTCCCTGTGCTATGCTGCTGCTTCCACTAGCTGACTATTTTACATTCGGTAGTGAATATATGTTGACGCTACTCTCACTTCGCTCCAAACTTACGATATTCATATATTCACATGTCATATCCATACATCACATGAATATATGATGAATTACTTTAATCCTTTCCATTGATGGACACTTTGGTTCTTCAAAAATTTGTACTATTATACATAATACTGCAATACATTTTTTTATATGTGCTTGTATTGTGAGTACATTTTTATAAATAAGTTCCCAGAAGTAGAGAGGCTGAGTCAAAGGACACGTAGAGATTCAATTTTAGGATTTATTGTCACTATAAAGGTGATCACAACCACATTAGCTCTAGATATTTTTAAACTTTACAATATTTTTCATTTGATAGTTGAAAAGAAGCTTTTTTAAAAAGTCATTTTATTTGAACAGAAATAGGTTGCCTTTTTAGGTGTGTATTTCCTGTTAGTAATATCTTTCAGTGAATTGCCTACTGATATTTTGTCAGTTTTAAAATCTTTATTCTTATTGAGTTGTAGAAACACTTTATATGTAACATTATATGACTTTATCAATTATATGCTGCAAATAGCTTAACCCAGTAGGACATTTGCGTTGCAATTGTTCTTATGCGTTAGACTTCAAAAATTGAGTCAAATGTATTCATCTTTTCCCTCAAAAATTGAGTCAAATGTATTCATCTTTTCCCTTAACATACTTAGACTTTATTTATCATCTTAGATACATTCTAATAATTTCTAAGCAAAGATGGTTTCAGCAAAAATTCAAATGAGTACTATGTTAGTTTAGGACCAAAATTTCAAGTGGCCGAGATGACTTTATGGTATACCTAACTTTTCTTTATATTTTGATAAGGTGGACCTCTGCTAATGTTGTTCTTCTCTAACCTAAGGTATTACAAAAAATAAAATAAACTTTTGTTTCTGAGAACCTGGTGGCAATTCACTCAGTGAGCCCTGCTAGGATTATTGATCGCAGAGAAGACTTCTGTGAGGAACGAAGGCAGCCACTTGTATTTGTAACCATATGTGTATTCTGGGCATTGATCGTTTGTTGGGTCTGCTGTTAAGTGGAAATCCTAGTTATAATTTTATCATTTGGCCTGTTAACCTGACATAGCTCAGGAGACTATAGACTTAATTCCTAGAAATATCTGGGATGGTCGGTTAGAAGAATCTGCTGTCATTGCACATCTCATAGAATCCCAGCGAATTTTCAAAGCAGCTCAGGACTCTGAAGAAGACAGAGAAGGAAACAAACTAATTCTTGATTCAAAAGGAGCCAGATTTTAGTTTAAGTTCAGAACTTGAGGTTGGAGCAGGTTGCAAAATCCTAAAGAGCAAACTGTTTCTCTCTTTTAGGCTGGAAACAGAATGTTAAGAAGTGCAGTAGAGATACTGTCATACCCTAACACAGATTAACAGTGTTATATCTCTCTTTCATGTATTCAAAAATGTGCATTAAGTATCTACACTGTTCAAGGTATTGTGCCAGGCATTGTATAAGATGCAAAACAGAAAAAAAAAAAAAAGATGCAAAACAGGATGAGATGAATAAGGGTGATGATGATGATTATTATTATTATTATTTCAAGAAACTTTATAAATAAACACACAGACAAAAATAAAACCAGAAGCAGGAGGTAATATAAAGAGAATACAAATAAAGTATTATGAGAGTTTTTAGGAAGATTGCTTTTGCCTGTAAACTTCAGCCAAACTGATTTATGGAAAAGGTGACAATTTCACTGAGTTTTGAAAAAATAAGAGACATTTAGACATGGAAATATATGAGACAATATCCCAAAGAGAGAAAATGGTTTGCGTTTTAAAAAGTGGTGCCTTCTCACAGCTAAACACCTTCTTTGCCTTCGGACCAAAGAGCATCAATAGTTAAAAGTTCTTCGCCTCAGAGTAAGTCAGATGTTCTGACATCATGGGATTTCCTGCTCTGTGGAGACCATATAGATATATAGATATAGATATATATAGATATATACACTATTGTGTATATATATATTATTGTACTAATAATGCTAATAATATACTAATATATATATATATATTCTTTGAAAACTTAGCCACCATGACAAGCAAAGATTATTTAAGTAAATTTCTCAAATGAGACCTAGAGATAAACCAGTTGACTTGTGTCTGCAAAACCAGTAAATAGTTTGAAATTTTTCCTGTGTTAATGGATATTCTTATTATATAAATAAGAGGTCTGATAAAAGGAAGGCTAAAAGACTTGAATTTTTTCATATACTCTTTTATCACACATGTATTTTATTTTAGAGACTTTATAATTTTTTTCATGTAAATATTTAGAGAAGTGTTGGATTCGGATATGAGGAAGGAGAGAATTCAAGGTCTTTAATTTTCTGCTTGTAGCCCTAAATGAAAGCATGGCTGAAAATCAGCATTATTTTGATTCTGTGTCCTAATATGTCTGAGGTAGCAGAATCCTCACCAAGATAGCCTAAAACGTAGTAAAAAATCAAATATTTCAGCATACGTACCAAAAAGTACTGTGTGGGAAGAATTGTCATTTTTATCCAGTAGCTGCAGGCAATGGCCCTTCCAAGGACTGTGACCTAGAGTATAAAGACAGTATATGCAGCTGACACTTCTGAACCACCAAGTTATATGCAACATCAGTTTAATGTTCACAAAGTGTACAGTTTGTCTCTGGGAAAATGTGCAGATCAGAAGATGTGAATCTCTTATCGGTGTAAGTCTCACATGTGTAATGTGGGTCAAAGTGACAGCAATGGAAGAGTGTGTTTCTTCTCTGCCTCTAATCCAGGCCTGTCATTCCATACGGTCCAATATCTCTGACCATCATTTAGATGCTAGGAATAAGTAAATATTGGCATCCTGTTAAAATGATTTGTTCAGATGAAACTTTTTTTTTTTTCAGCAGAATAAGTGGGGGACAGCTTTGAGAAGCTCTCTTCTTTGTTCTAGACTATATGTGTGTGAAGGTAGGAATGTGGCTTAGATGACCTTTCAATGAGTCTTTTAGCCTAATTCTTCTGATTTTCAAATATATAGAGATCATTATCCTACAAAAGCTATATGGAAAGAAATCATGCCTTAGAATCAGAATATGCCAAATTTCATTGGCTTTAACATGAATTAAAACCCACTTTACCTTAAAAGGAGAAAGACTAAGAGGAATGCAAATGGCTTGGACCAAAAAAAACCAAAAAACCGCATCTCGTGCAGTTTGTTCAAGAGGGAGAGAGACTGAGAAACCCTCAAGGAAACAAAGCTTGAGCCATAGAAGCAAATGGTCACCCCTGCAAAGCCCAGTAAATTCAAGCTTTGTGTATACAAGTGGATTGAGTAGGTTTGGAAACCACACCTCCGTCAGTTTATACTGATAGATCTGGTCCTGCTGTTACCAGTCAGATTTTAAGCTTTGATTTATGCAGCTTTTGGTGTTTGAGGTTTTGTTTGGTTTGGGGATTCAGCCTTTTTTTCCCTTTCTTTCCTTTTTTTTTTTTTTATTGCAGCAACAACATTTTGTCCAAAAACACACCCCAGAATCTTTAATTATATGTACATACCATGTCATTTCATAGAACATACATATTTAATGTAATCTGAATGCTCTAAATCAATGTTGAGCAGACCTTCTGCAACTGAAATAATATGGAAATTTGTGTAACCTGCAATTATAAAAAGCACAGTTACAGGAAAGAAATGTTTTCCAGTCTCTTCTGGGAACCCTACATAACTTGTTTATTCCCCCTACATTTGATTTACAACAAGTGAAATGAATTGTCATCAAACTCCCCAAAATGCAATTATCTCCATAGGTCACAGATCTAAAATTATGCCAAAGAAGTTCAAGTTAGAAGGAACTAAGCCCTTCAGTGTCATCTAAGCCCTTTAGTGGACAGATGAAAAAATTAATGTCAGAGAGTTTGGTTAAGAGATTTGCTCAAGATAGCACAACTTGTTAACTCCAGCACTGTGTTTACTTATCCTAGCCCTTGGTTCCTAATCCAGATTTCTTTTCTCTACAAAGTATATGATGCAGGAGGGCCTCGAAGTCCTAGATCTAATACTTTCCTTACCTTGGAGTTGAGAAATTTGGACATCAAGGAGCTTAGAGTATTAATAATCTGGTTTTCTGTGGGACAGAATTGCTTCTGTTGATCCCATGTTATCTTTTACCAGACCTCCTCACAATAGTCATCCATCCTAAACACTAAACAAAACAAACAAACAAACAGAAGAAGACTGGAAACGGAAGGAGAGAGAGAGAACAATTTAGTTTTCCAATAAATCAGGTACAAAAGAACACATTGGAAAGAGTCTCTCTCCCTGTGACATTATGAAACTGGGGCTTTAGTTGATCCAGAATCAAGGGCTGAATTAATGATTATTACTATTAAAAACTTTGTAAAAATTTATTTTTATTTTAAATTTTATAATACTAAGTCACCTAAATAGGAGAAGTTTTCTGTTTAGGTACTAGTTGCGTAATTGCCACCTCCATCAGTGATGACCTGATCATGAGTGTGTATGGTCATTTAAGTTCTCTAATGCTAATGCATTTCTTCCTGGATAATATGAAAGATTTTTTAACATATTTAAATTGGGACATATGAAATAAGAATTGATTTAGAAGTAAAAGAATGCTATGCCTGAATACATTCTGTTTTTCAAAACAAGTATGTAACTACTAACTATATTTACAGGTGTCATTTTCACTAAGTTCCATTTTCTCCATTACAGGATGTTTGCAAAATCTTTAACCTCTGAGAGAAACAGGCAAAGTCTCAGACTAGTGGTTTTCAGCACTAGCCAGTTATTGGGATCATCTTGGATACTTTTGAAAATACTGATGCCTGGACCTCATGGTCAGAGAATATGAATTAATTAGTCTGAACTGCTGCTTGGGCATTGTAATTTCAGGCAAGGTTGGGAACTGATTCATAGACATTTTCATGGCTGTGACTTTGGTGTTGTCATCAGTCCCTGTATGCTCCTGCCCAGCTGACCTGAAGTAATGGAAGCCTCTGTGATCTGGCTCTGCTGGCTGTAGTGTTGGCCTCGAGAGGATCTGTTGGAGATTTGTTAAAAAAGATGAGTGGGATCTGTAAAGAGAGGGCTGAGATACTTCCTCTTCCTGCATCCTCCTAGACATAGCTGAAGAATACCCTCTCCACTGATGTCTAACAAAATTAAAATGAAAGAAAATATCATGTAACCATCCTTGAAGTATAATGATTGCATAGAAACACGAAAACTTCCAGGGTTAATATTGCATAATCCATTCACATCCCTTGCAGCCGCTTAAGCTTTATTTATTTTCTTGATGGGCGTGTAAGACCTTGGAGCTCTTCGCTTCATTGTTCAGCCTTCCAGCACTCTCAGGAACTCCCGCTGAATATGAAAAAATCCCGCAGGCTAACTGATGTCTCTCTTTCACAGAGGCATCAGCTCCATTCCTTTGGTTTGGTATCAGTGATCCTCTTCCTTTCCACCTTTTAGGAAGTCACTGACAGTGGAATGGAGGGGAAGGGATTTAATGTCTTCTATTACCAATCAGCACCTCACTTTCTTTCTTTCTCTCTTTCCTCCCTTAGCCAAAGAATCATTTTCCATTTGAAATTTACAATGTCTATTTTATTTGCTCTGACCCTCTAAGGTACATCCCTGTATAGCTCTGGGTCACCGTCACAGGAGACTCTTATCTATATCTTTTCCTTTGCAATTGCATATTCATGCATTGTCTTGCCCTGAAGACATATTTCTGATGATTCAGAAAAATAACTTCTTTTACTTACTTTGCGGTGTCCTTGATGTATTGTCTTTACAACTGTTTGTTTTTTTTTTTTTTTTTCCTCAATACACTGAGATATTTACTCTGAGAGACAGCGCAGCCTGTTGCTATGATTGACAAAACTGATTGGTTAGAGGAATCACCTGGAAAACTTAGTAAACTGCAGAATCCTGGGTCCCACCTCAGACCCATTCAGTCAGAATACTCAGAGCCATGGCAGGAACCCATATCGTATAAAGCCTAGTGAGCGGGACTTGGTCTTTAGAGACATGCAGCGCAACTCTCAGCTGACTAATTTCCTAAGCCTCAGTTTCTTCATGTCAAAATAGACATTAATTTGCAGTGATCTGTGAAGATAAAGTGAAATTATATATAAGGAACACAGTACCAAATAAGAACTTAACAATTATTTTCCTTGCCTTGCCTCAGAGCTTATGATGAATTAGTGTATTTATAGAGATCTACTGGAGAAAACAGGGCTGTTTGCAAAGAACATAATTTTTCCTGTTACCTTCTCTTTCTTTCTCTTGCAGAATGTGTCCCCTTGGCCCAAAGCTATAGGATTAAACAAAGCATCATTGAGCTTCTGACATTAGGATTGCTGTTTGCCTCCAATGTGGAGCCATCCAGTCCATAGTGCAAAGTCTCCTCTTGGTCATGGAGAGGGTTGGGCTGTGCCCACCCATTTTGTTAGAAATTGACCTGAGGGAGAGAACTTTGCCTTTGCTTTTTTTGTTAAAAACCTTACTCTGTTGCTTCTCTACCCTCAGGATAGCACTAACTCCTCCACTTCCCTTTTACTAGAGTCAGTTGGGTTGACATTCAGATTGCATCTTGAACTTGTGAATAGTAACAGATAATGGTGAAAGCAACAGTCATTAGGCTCCTTTGAACTCAAATTTGCAAGGAGGAAAATATACAAAAAAATAATTCTGGGTAGATGGTAACTCATAGTGAGCTATAGAAGTCATCTATGTCTATTTCACCCCAGAATTCCTCTTCAGATTTGCTGGAATATAAGCAGAATATCTGATAATTCGGTAGTTACATTTTTAGTAAGCAACTGATTAATTGCCAAGCCTGAACACCTGGAGTTCTGCTTAAAAACACAGTTCTAGTCACCACTGACAAGTTCCACTGAGTAGAATTAACCTAGAGGAACACATGTAAACTTTCCTCTTTTCTTCGCAAAGGATAGACCAGAAAGCTCAAGAAATCAATGGGAAATGGAAAGCATTTACAATATAAAATCTAATTGGAAGCTAAATGTGATTCTGAGAACCCATAAAGCAACTGGAAAGTACTTGTCAAGGTAGGCAGGACACACTAGTGAATATGAACCTCTGCAATATACATCTTAACCAGAGACAGAATAATCTCTGCCCCTCCGATCAAGGGAGAAATTCCTCTGGGGAAAAAAAAAAAAAAGGCAGGGGCTTCCCTGGTGGCGCAGTGGTTGAGAGTCCGCCTGCCGTTGCAGGGGACATGGGTTCGTGCCCCGGTCTGGGAAGATCTCACGTGCCGCGGAGCAGCTGGGCCCGTGAGCCATGGCCGCTGGGCCTGCGCCTCCGGAGCCTGTGCTCCGCAACGGGAGAGGCCACAACAGTGAGAGGCCCGCGTACCGCAAAGAAAAAAAAAAAAAAAGCAGAAAATGTTATCATCCTGGGCAATGACAGGTATGGTCATGGTTAAAGTCCAGGTTAAAGTCCAATACTGTTACTAGTTTTACAGGTACCTATCCTCTAACCAGCGTTTTGATCCCTTTATCAAGCCTTTCTTTGTTCCTAGTCAAGTGATCTGAAGGCATTTTGAAGTTTATGTGTCTCAAGTCATCTTACTACACCTAGTAATAATTCACAGTAAAAACACAGGTATAGGATACATTCCATTGTTAAATAGCCGAGAAAGCATATGTGATGGCTCCTACATTACAAAGGTATTATATTTACCACCAAACCAATATGATCACAGTTTCCTTTTGGTTACAAGTTCTTGACCCTCCTGTCTCCTCCAGCACCTCTCCACTCTTTGTGAAGTCAGATACTGTGTCATTTTTTAGCCTTCATATTATTTCCTTTTATCTCAATTTTTACTTTCCGCATGATGAGCCCATGAGCCTCACGAAAGTAGAGACTCCGGCAGTTTTTCTCATGTCTGTGTCTCTGGTATTTACAGCAGTGCTTGGAATATCGGGGTTCAGGAAATATGCCAAAAACACCAAATGAATGAATGAAAGAATAGATACCTCCTATTGAACTTGAAAATTTTTGAGAGCAGTGGACCACCAGCACATAAAAATAAACTGTTTCATACGCAATATGTGCTTCATATAATTTTATAAAAGGAGGTACAAATAAATGAATTAATACAATAGCTATTTGATTAGTTAAAGGGCCTTGTTCTGTCTCTACAATTTAGTGTATTAGAGAGAGGTTCTCCAAGTGTTATTAATACAGGGGAAACAATGAGAGTGTCAGTGCTGGTGATTCCAGATTACAATTAAGATTTTTACCTTCTACATTATAATTTTTTTAGAACAAAGGCCAATGGATATTCACACAGCAGTCTGAAGAAGGACCGATACTGTTCCAAATAAGGTGGAATATCATCTGTGCTTCATGGACCCTGGGATCTCTATTAAGTTATCTATTATGATAGGGCTTCACCAATCCTTTGGGTGCAAAGTTAATTAAATCCTGATCAATCTTACTTTGGAAAATTTCATGCTATTTTTAATAGTGGGATAAGCCATATATTATAATTCCAAAATAATGTGATATTTGAGTATTCTATTACATGGTAAACATTTTAGAATTCTAGGAATTTGAGAACATGTGGCATTTTCTATACTTCTTTATAACCTCAATCCTGTTCTTTGACATAGGGGATGATTACACATATATTGCTAACAGGAGTTTACTGTTACTGAAAAATAATAGATATGTTTAGACTTTTCCCTTGAAATTTTGTACTGATGAAGTCTTATGGATAGTCTGTTCATTATTCCATAAAATAATTAATACTTAACTAAAGACAAAAAAGAAAACACAGAACTTTGGTGGATACATTTCACATTACAAAAGCCAGTTGATATTTGATTCTGGAATCAGTAGTTGTCCAGGAAAAAACAGAAATCCAATCTTAAATGCTGAGATTCAGTTCAAAGCTCATAGCCTACTGCTTCAAATTGCCTTTAAACTCACTATTATTATTATTGTGAGTGATTTTATGAGCCTATTATTTCGTAGTAGCTCATATGGTGTTTATACTACCAGTATGTACCGTACTTGAACTTTGACTCTTCCGGAAAATACCTTCAGTTGATTATCCATAAATTACATATTCATAGTTATCAGTGTACCATTTTGGGCTTGATGCATTTCTCTTTCTTATCCATTTAAAATTGTAAGGCTGTGTTTACAGATTCTGGGAGTTCTGAATGAAGAAAAGCATTCCATTAGCTGTAATCAAAATGATAATTCTTGTCAGGTGTTACTATGTGTCATTGATCTCATCTTTATAGGCCCGTTTGCATGGTCTGAATTTCAAGTCAAGTGTCATGCTTGCTATTTGCAAATACTGTGCAGAACTTCTTCCCTTGAATTCAGATAGCAAGCTGAAATGAAATAAGAAAACTGACAAAGATCTCAAGAACCAGGATGGGGTGTGCGTGTGTGTGTGTGTGTGTGTGTGTGTGTATGTGGAAGTGCCACGTGTCTGTATTTTAAGGTCCAAAGTTAACCACAGCACTCCAGATGTGTAAATCAAGGAGCAAATGATTTGCATAATAAACCAACATTTAGGTTTTAAAAAAGAAACATGCTGGTATTTTGATTTGTCCCTTTTAATCCAACCTCTTAAGGGCTATACTACAGCACAGTTTGTTCAAACAGATACGTTTTATGATTTGTTGTGTTTGTGAATTCTGTTAAAATATTTATTTTGTACTCATGTAGACTCTATTTTTTTCCTGTGAATTTGGGTTCCCCTGATATGACTTCTCCTTTTTTTGTGGGACAGAGTTAGCTGATGGATTTGTAGTGCACCTTTTAAATTCTTTCTATCTCCTATTTCCACCTTTGAATGTTTAATATATCAAAAACCATAATTATGTAAATTTTAAGTTTATATAAATGTAAAATTTAAATATCTATAGTTTTTATCCTTTATAAACTTTCTTTTTAAAGATTAAAAAAAATCCCTGCCTAGTGCCACACAACTGGTTATCAGTAAATCTAGAACTAAGGACCTGGAAGGATGTTTGAGGTTAAACATAAAATGCAATACATATTATTGAACTACTTTATTTGATATATAATATTTTATGTAACAAAAAAAATACGATATTTTTTGTAGCTTTTTTTCGTAGCACGTGTATTTCTAAAGCACATGTCTAGCAAACCCTAAGGTCCAATCCTCAAACCACATATACATTATTTTTAACTGTGGTTAGAGATCCAGATATGAATATGGGAAAATAATAAGACCCACAGTAGACATAATAAAGAAATCTAATAGAATTAGCCTTAGCTATTCTGTCTTTTGTAATAATTTGAGATAGCAATTATTTTTACCTCACATCAAGTTGCTACAATTCACGTATTATTGAATTACAATATATGTTTAAATAAAAATGGTAAATCTTCAGGCTTATTACAAGAACAATATATTATTGAATTGAGCTAGATGCTAATACATAACAGCTTTCACTTTATATGTCATATGATTTATATTTACATCTCAGTAGTGAATTCTACAATCATCTTATATTAATGAAGGTTAAAAAAGTGTCCTAAATCTCCCTATGTTTTTCCCCTTTTAAAAAAAGGATAGATGGTATTGCAAAGATTGTAGGATTTACTTGAAGCATAAAAGCAATAAATAGTTGAAAAGAAGGGAGTATAAGAAAACTAAAAACAAATCATTATAAGAACCAGGTGAGAGGAAAAGAAGAGCCAGTTATTGGGAATAATTGGCACCTGACAAATGGAAGTTATCCTAAAAAGGTTTGCAAAAACAGTTGTGCAATATTGGAATTTAAAAAACCAAAACACTTTTGAATAAGTACATCATCCATCTTTCAGTCTTTATTTTTGTCGGAAGAAATATAGTGACTGGGATTAGCTTTCCTAAATAAACTAATCCTGTTTCAGGGAAATGTCATTTTCCATGTGAAAACACCGGTGTAACACGTCCAACTCTTGTGCCCGAAAGTTTTCTCATTGTGTGCAGTGTTTACTTGTTCCTCAGCAGGGTCTTTTCAAAGGATGCTAATGGACTCACAGCAGTGCCTCCTACTTCAGTTATTACAGGTCTAATTCAGTCATTAACATTTCATTAATGGACAGGCCTCGTAGCTGCCGGCAAGGCTGTGCAGATATTGATGAGCTCCCGCAAAAAGAAACAAGTCTTTAAGGTAGACTGCTTCAGATACGGAGTGTCTTAGTAGGGTTTTTTGGAGAAAAACATGGATTGTTTTCTGAGGGTTGAGCTAGGACTTTTGGTTAGGACGGAATGGAGGTTAAAGCTTTGTCCCTCACCCTCAGGGATTCCATAGCATTTTGTAAGGTGAGCACACATTTCATTCTAGGATGAGTGGTTAACTTACAGTTCCACCCTCCTCCCAAAACAAACTACTGTGCATATGTCCCCTGTAAGAAATGCCAAGCCAGTTTCCCATAGCAATTTAATATTTGTTGGTGTTGATTTTGTTACTGGGGGTACAAATTTGAAGAAGTAGCTTAATGCATTTAACCTCTCCTTTCCCCTCAGATATTGCCATCATAGAAAAACATCCTAAGCTTAACATCCTCGAGTCACTTTCTCACCTTTATCCACTCTGATAAGTGAGGCTTTGCTCTTGACAACCCCATCCAAGCTCAGTTGT
The DNA here is from genome assembly GCF_951394435.1 of Stenella coeruleoalba. NCBI lineage: Eukaryota > Metazoa > Chordata > Mammalia > Artiodactyla > Delphinidae > Stenella > Stenella coeruleoalba. The sequence continues at coordinate 44,323,685 of NC_137151.1, forward strand.
CAGTGATTTCCATGTCGCTAAACCTGATGGTCATGTACACGGGCTTTTGTTACTTGATGTTTCAGCAGCATTGAATACACATCCAACATTTATTTCTTTTCTTGGATTCAATGATCTCACAGTCTCTTGGTTTTCTTATCATTCTACCAGGTACTCCTCTGTAGCCACCCTTCCTGGCTCTGCCTCTTCTGATTAACAATGCCAGTTTCAGACGCTCCCCTTCTTTGGTCCCTTAATGACTGAGTCCAGTCAAATGGCTTTAAGTACTATTTCTCTTTTATTTTTTTTTTGAATTTTTGAATTTTTTTTATTTTTTTATACAACAGGTTCTTATTAGTCATCAATTTTATACACATCAGTGTATACATGTCAATCCCAATCACTCAATTCATCACACCACTATCCCCACCCCACCGTGGCTTTCCCCCCCTTGGTGTCCATACATTTGTTCTCTATATCTGTCTCAACTTCTGACCTGCAAACCGGTTCATCTGTACCATTTTTCTAGGTTCTATATACATGTATTAATATACGATATTTGCTTTTCTCTTTTTGACTTACTTCACTCTGTATGACAGTCTCTAGATCCATCCACATCTCAACAAATGACTCAATTCCGTTCCTTTTTATGGCCGAGTAATATTCCATTGTATATATGTACCACAATATCTTTAGCCATTCGTCTGTCGATGGGCATTTAGGTTACTTCCATGACCTGGCTATTGTAAATACTGCTGCAATGAACATTGGGGTGCATGTGTCATTTTGAATTATGGTTTTCTCTGGGTATATGCCCAGTAGTGGGATTGCTGGATCATATGGTAATTCTATATTTAGTTTTTTAAGGAACCTCCATACTGTCCTCCATAGTGGCCGTATCAATTTACATTCCCACCAACAGTGCAAGAGGGTTCCCTTTTCTCCACACCATCTCCAGCATTTGTTGTTTGTAGATTTTCTGACGATGCCCATTCTAACTGGTGTGAGGTGATACCTCATTGTAGTTTTGATTTTCATTCTCTAATAATCAGTGATGTTGAGCAACTTTCCATGTGCTTTTTGGCCATCTGTATGTCTTCTTTGGAGAAATGTCTATTTAGGTCTTCTGCCCATTTTTGGATTCAGTTGTTTGTTTCTTTAATATTGAGCTGCATGAGCTGTTTATATATTTTGGAGATTAATCCTTTGTCTGTTGATTCATTTGCAAATATTTTCTCCCATTCTGAGGGCTGTCTTTTCCTCTTGTTTATGGTTTCCTTTGCTGTGCAAAAGATTTTAAGTTTCATTAGGTCCCATTTGTTTGTTTTTATTTCCATTACTCTAGGAGGTGGATCAAAAAAAGATCTTGCTGTGATTTATGTCAAAGAGTGTTCTTCCCATGTTTTCCTCTAAGAGTTTTATAGTGTCCAGTCTTACATTTAGGTCTCGAATCCATTTTGAGTTTATTATTGTGTATGGTGTTAGGAAGTGTTCAAATTTCATTCTTTTACATGTAGCTGTCCAGTTTTCCCAGCACCACTTATTGAAGAGAATGTCTTTTCTCATTGTATATCCTTGCCTCCTTTGTCATAGATAAGTTGACCATATCCCATAGGTGCGTGGGTTAATCTCTGGGCTTTCTATCCTGTTCCATTGATCTATATTTCTGTTTTTGTGCCAGTACCATATTGTCTCGATTACTGTAGCTTTGTAGTATAGTCTGCAGTCAGGGAGTCTGATTCCTCCTGCTCCGTTTTTTTCCCTCAAGACTGTTTTGGCTCTTTGGGGTCTTTTGTGTCTCCATACAAATTTTAAGATTTTTTGTTGTAGTTCTGTAAAAAATGCCATTGGTAATTTGATAGGGATTGCATTGAATCTTTATATTGCTTTCGGTAGTATAGTCATTTTCACAATGTTGATTCTTCCAATCCAAGAACATGGTATATCTCTCCATCTGTTGGTAACACCTTTAATTTCTTTCTTCAGTGTCTTATAGTTTTCTGCATACAGGTCTTTTGTCTCCCTAGGTAGGCTTATTCCTAGGTATTTTATTCTTTTGGTTGCAATGGTAAATGGGAGTGTTTCCTTAATTTCTCTTTCAGATTTTTCATCATTAGTGTATAGGAATGCAAGAGATTTCAGTGCATTAATTTTGTATCCTGCAACTTTACCAAATTCATTGATTAGCTCTAGTAGTTTTCTGGTGGCATCCTGAGGATCCTCTATGTATAGTATCATCTGCAAACAGTGACAGTTTTACTTCTTCTTTTTTGATTTGTATTCCTTTTATTTCTTTTTCTTCTCTGATTGCCGTGGCTAGGACTTCCAAAACTATGTTGAGTAATAGTGGTGAGAGTGAACATCCTTGTCTTGTTCCTGATCTTAGAGGAAATGCTTTCAGTTTTTCACCATTGAGAGTGATGTTTGCTGTGGGTTTCTCATATATGGCCTTTATTACATTGAGGTAGGTTCCCTCTATGCCTACTTTCTGGAGAGTTTTTATCAAAAATGGGTGTTGAATTTTGTCAAAAGCTTTTTCCACATCTATTGAGATGATCATATGGTTTTTATACTTCAATTTGTTAATATGGTGTATCACATTGATTGTTTTGCGTATACTGAAGAATCTTTGCATCCCTGGGATAAATCCCACTTGATCATGGGGTATGATCTTTTTAATGTGTTGTTGGATTCTGTTTGCTACTATTTTGTTGAGGATTTTTGCATCTATATTCATCAGTGATATTGGTCTGTAATTTTCTTTTTCTGTAGTATCTTTGTCTAGTTTTGGTATCAGGGTGATGGTGGCCTCATAGAATGAGATTGGGAGTGTTCCTTCCTCTGCAATTTTTTGGAAGAGTTTGAGAAGGATGGGTGTTAGCTCTTCTCTAAATGTTTGATAGAATTCAGCTGTGAAGCCATCTGGTCCTGGACTCTTGTTTGCTGGAAGATTTTTAATCACAGTTTCAATTTCATTACTTGTGATTGGTCTGTTCATATTTTCTATTTCTTCCTGGTTCAGTCTTGGAAGGTTATACCTTTCTAAGAATTTGTCCATTTATTCCAGGTTGTCCATTTTATTAGCATAAAGTTGCTTGTTGTAGTATCTTACGACGTTTTGTATTTCTGCAGTGTCTGTTGTAACTTCCCCTTTTTCATTGCTAATTTCATTCATTTGAGTCCTCTCCCCCTTTTTCTTGATGAGTCTGGCTAATGGTTTATCAATTTTGTTTATCTTCTCAAAAAAACAGCTTTTAATTTTATTGATCTTTGCTATTTTCTTTGTTTCTATTTCATTTATTTGTGCTCTGATCTTTATGATTTCTTTCCTTCTACTAACTTTGGGTTTTGTTTGCTCTTCGTGCTCTAGTTCCTTTAGGTGCATGGTTAGATTGTTTATTTGAGATTTTTCTTGTTTCTTGATGTAGGCTTATATAGCTATAAACTTCCCTCTTAGAACTGCTTTTGCTGCATCCCATGGATTTTAGATTGTCGTGTTTTCATTGTCATTTGTCTCTAGGTATTTTTTGATTTCCTCTTTGATTTCTTCAGTGATCTCTTGGGTATTTAGTAGCGTATTGTTTAGCCTCCATGTGTTTGTGTTTTTTACATTTTTTTCCCTCTAATTCATTTCTAATCTCATAGTGTTGTGGTCAGAAAAGATGCTTGATATGATTTCAGTTTTCTTAAATTTACTGAGGCTTGATTTGTGACCCAAGATGTGATATATCCTGGAGAATATTCCATGTGCACTTGAGAAGAAAGTGTAATCTGCTGTTTTTGGATGGAATGTCCTATAAATATCAATTAAATCTATCTGGTCTATTGTGTCATTTAAAGCTTCTGTTTCCTTATTTATTTTCATTTTGGATGATCTGTCCACTGGTGTAAGTGAAGTGTTAAAGTCCCCACTATTATTGTGTTACTGTCGATTTCCTCTTTTATAGCTGTTAGCGGTTGTCTTATGTATTGAGGTGCTCCTATGTTGTGTGCATATATATTTATAATTGTTATATCTTCTTCTTGGATTGATCTCTTGATCATTATGTAGTGTCCTTCCTTGTCTCTTGTAACATTCTTTATTTTAAAGTCTATTTTATCTGATATGAGTATAACTACTCCAGCTTTCCTTTGATTTCCATTTGCATGGAATATATTTTTCCATCCCCTCACTTTCAGTGTGTATGTGTCCCTAGGTCTGAAGTGGGTCTCTTGTAGACAGCATATATATGGGTCTTGTTTTTGTATCCATTCAGCAAGCCTCTGTCTTTTGGTTGGAGCATTTAATTCATTCATGTTTAAAGTAATTATTGATATGTATGTTCCTATGACCATTTTCTTAATTGTTTTGGATTGTTTTGTAGGTCCTTTTCTTCTCTTGTGTTTCCCACTTAGAGAAATTCCTTTAGCAATTTGTTGTAGAGCTAGTTTTGTGGTGCTGAATTCTTTTAGCTTTTGCTTGTCTGTAAAGCTTTTGATTTCTCCATCGAATCTGAATGAGATCCTTGCTGGGTAGAGTAATCTTGGTTGTAGGTTCTTCCCTTTCATCACTTTAAGTATATCATGCCACTCCCTTCTGGCTTGTAGAGTTTCTGCTGAGAAATCAGCTGTTAACCTTATGGGAGTTCCCTTGTATGTTATTTGTCGTTTTTCCGTTGTTGCTTTCAATAATTTTTCTTTGTCTTTAATTTTTGCCAGTTTGATTACTGTGTGTCTCGGTGTGTTTCTCCTTGGGATTATCCTGTATGGGACTCACTGTGTTTCCTGGACTTGGGTGGCTATTTCCTTTCCCATGTTACGGAAGTTTTTGACTATAATCTCTTCAAATATTTTCTCTGGTCCTTTCTCTCTCTCTTCTCCTTCTGAGACCCCTATAATGCAAAGGTTGTTGTGTTTAATGTTGTCCCAGAGGTCTCTTAGGCTGTCTTCATTTCTTTTCATTCTTTTTTCTTTATTCTGTTCCACAGCAGTGAATTCCACCATTCTGTCTTTCAGGTCACTTATCTGTTCTTCTGCCTCAGTTATCTGCAATTGATTTCTTCTAGTGTAGTTTTCATTTCAGTTATTGTATTGTTCATCTCTGTTTGTTTGTTCTTTATTCTTCTAGATATTTGTTAAACATTTCTTGCATCTCCTCGATCTTTGCCTTCATTCTTTTTTCGAGGTCCTGGATCATCTTCACTATCATCATTCTGAATTCTTTTTCTGGAAGGTTGCCTATCTCCACTTCATTTAGTTGTTTTTCTGGGGTTTTATCTTGTTCCTTCATCTGGTACATAGCCCTCTGCCTTTTCATCTTGTCTATCTTTCTGTGAATGTGGTTTTTGTTCCACAGGCTGCAGGATTGTAGTTCTTCCTCTAAGTACTATTTCTGTGATGAGATTTCGATATCTAATTCTTTTGTATCAACCTCCTTTCATGGTCCTGAGAAAGTTAAGAAGTGGTTTTCATTCCAGCTTTGTCACTAACATTCTGTGTTACTTTATTTAAGTCAATTAACTTCCCTTAACCTCTATTTTCTTCTCTGTAAAATGAAGTTGTTGAACTACTTAATCTCTAAGGTCTCCTCAAGTTCTAAAATTCTATGACTAGGAGTCTAAGCTCTGTATAAAACAGGACAATCAGGTCTAAGTGTATGAACTCTATTCCCAGTCTTCCTGTTAAACAAATTATCTTCCTGTGCAACTGAGAATTGAAATATATTGTATCATACAAATTTCCAATGCAAGTACTTTGTGAAAATTCCTAATTTGATACCACAATTAGACTTGCAATGTAAAATTATTAAGTTCAGCCATATTGCTTATAACTGTACATGGAACTTATATTGTTGCAATATAGTGTGTTTAAATTCCTTTACATTACCTTGTTGTGTTCTTTAATAGCATTTACAATTTAAACAGGAAAAAGGGAAGCAAGCAGTAAAAAGAGAATTATTATAGACACTATATATTCTATTTTGAAGCTTAAAAGGTATAACTAGTGAGTTTCCTATAAGCACCTCTAAATTCTTTTAAGGTCAGCATTGCAAAATTTTGTTTATGGTAAGCTTGCCAACTAACAGAATTAGAATTAGGGTTGAGACTCTTCAGAAAACATTGAATAAGATTGCACATAAAAAACATCCTCTATGAGATATGATTTCTGCTTCATAAATGGGACTTTAATATTTTTTGTTTGTTTTGTTTGATATTTTTAGACATTTTAAATTTCACTTTTTTAAAACCATGCTCTTCAGTTTTAGAGACAAATATGAAAACTTGCACTTATATTTATGTGATGGAGCTAAATATGAGGAAGGTAAAATTTTTTTTTAATTATGTGAATAGGTAATCCAGGGTAAATAGGTATATGTGTTTCCTACAGAAAACTATAGCCCTAACTTAAGGATGCAGATGGTGCTTATTTGATACAGGAGGAAATATGTATAAATTATAGGCCAAATGGCCAAAGCTTTATGTAAACACATATGTCTAAGGTGCTTTTGCTTATTTGAGTATAACAAAAAAATAAGCCCACAGCTTTAAAAAGATGGGCTGAGTAAAAAGAACAAAAGACTTTGATGAAATGTCATTTTTTTCTTTGTAGTTGACTCTCTTATTTCACGTTGATTTTCTCATCATTTAAAAGCATTCATTCCTTGCAAACAACAGAATTCCAGTCTTCAAAGGTACAAATGTGACACAATTAAAGAATGGGAATACCTCAGTTTCACTTAATTTTCAGTTTTATATGGAGAAAGACATATACAAAAATTCAATTAGATATTCTCTTGTATTGTTTACAGTAATTAAAATCAAGTTTACCACAGCAAGGAGAAAAATTACAGACTATTTCATCAATAAAAATAATAATAAATATTTATATGACTCAAGCCACATCTATAACACAAATCTCTAATGTTTGATATTCTTTCTGGGGACTTGTAATTTTAATCAGTTTTTACCTAGTGACTTGAACTATATAATACCTTCACATATTTTCCTTTCCTCTGATTGTACCTTGTAATGAACCTTCAAAACAACCAAGGATGCCCTACCACGCATGTATTTTGACAAGTGTCTAAATCTAGCATCTGGCAAAGGGCTAATTTATTGTCAGTGTGAATAAGGTATAAAATAAAAGTGAATCAGAAGGAACTTTCAGTTGCCCTTGTCTGTTCAATTTCATTCAGTATGGTCACCTCCCCTCTTAGTGTGATTTACTTCCAACAATCTTAATTTCCAGCAATTGTGTGAAGAACCACAACTACCAGCAGTTGGTAGCCATGTCTCCATGACACATCTAGCTTTTTGTGTAGATGCCCCCAAATTGTGTAGCTGCCCCAGATTCTCCTATTATCAGTGCAGTTGCAAAATTCTGGAGGAATGAACATTACTGATCTGTCACTTTGCAAGATATTACTTAGTACTTGTGGAAAATGTGAGGACAATTGTGAACAGATTTCCTCTTTTATAGTACTTTTCTATTGCTGATCCTCTAGTTTAGAAATGTGACTTTATAATGTTCTGCAGAAACCAACTGGTCTCACCTTTTATTTCAGTCTTCCTTTTCAGATGAATGTCATCAGTTCCCTGTCACTCATGATATGATTCAGCCACATTGTATTATTGGTCGTGTCTAGAATATGACATATTCTTTCCCGTTGCCAGGTTATAGAATTGCATTTAACTCTGCAACTCTGGAATACTCATGTTTGTTTGACAAGCTCTTACTTATACTTTAAGCCCCAGCCTAGATGTTAGTTTTCCCCACCACCCTCTCTTCTGTGTGATCCTAAAGCATTGGCTAGACCCTCTCTTTACGTTATTTAAAATGTTGCGTTAGGATCAGTTATTTGTATATGTACTTCCTTGACTAAACTGAAAACATAGCTTGAGATGAAGGATCTTTTTTTTTTCACCTTTATGCCTCCAATGCCCAAAATATTGCCTGACACATAGCAGAAATTGGATAAATGTTTGTTTTTTTGTTTGTTTGTTTGTTTGTTTTTGCGGTATGCGGGCCTCTCACCGCTGCGGCCCCTCCCGCCGTGGAGCACAGGCTCCAGACGCGCAGGCCTAGCGGCCACGGCCCACAAGCCCAGCCGCTCCGCGGCATGCAGCATCCTCCCGGACCGGGGCACAGACCCATGCCCCCCGCATCGGCAGGCGGACTCCCAACCACTATGCCACCAGGGAAGCCCAAATGTTTGTTTTCATGAAAGTTTATCTGTTGATTAAATTGAGCATTTAGTAAACATGCATTGCCAAGGACTAAGTTGTGTCCGCCAAAATTCATGTTTTGAATCTCTGACTCTCAGTGATGGTATTTGAAGATGCAGCCTTTGGGAGGTAATTAGGTTTAGATGAGGTCATAAGGGTGGGGTTCTCATGATGGGATAGGATTGATAGCCTTATAAAAAGAGACACCTAAATGCTTGCTCTCTCTCACTTTATGTCATCTGAGGACACAGTGAAAAGGTGGCAGTCTGAAAGCCAGGAAGATAACCTCACCAGAGCCCAACCATTCTGGCACCCTGATCTTGAACTTCCAGGCTCCAGATCTGTGGGAAAATAATTTCCTGTTGTTCAAGCCACCCAGTCTATGGTATTTTGTTATGGCAGCCCGAGCTAATACATTTAGTGTCATCACATTTTCCTCTTAAAAAATTATCTCCTCATATTTCAATAACCAAAGTTGGCAGTCAGGAATCATGCAAAATTCTGGGTAGCAATAGATTATGAAACTCTACTTTTTTATTGTATAATTGAAACTGTTCACACCTACCTTTAACTTCTCTAATTTATTTTTCACCACTTTCGTAGATTTCCCTGCTATAAATCTTTACTTCAGTATAAAACATAATAGAGAAAATAGTTATCTCCATATCTTGCCAATATGGATTCAGCCATTTATGTTTTTGGTATCGATGTTGTATTTTGAACGGAGGTCAGTTTTTCACAATTAAAGGAAAGGTTATTCCAAGTTTCTCTCCTGTTCCTCGTAAGGAAGTCAGTGGGGTTTACTGGGTGGTTCAGTGTTCCTTGCAATTGGAAAGAAAATTCTTATTATCTTCTATGGACTATGATCTTATGCCTGAAAGATGAGGGTTGATTTACCTTTACCGCATTCACTTTGTAGCACTGAAAATGTTATTAGTGGTCATAAATTTACCCAATTCTATCTGTGTAGATTGTTTAATTAAATGACCCCCTGAGCCAGAAATTCTACAGGTTAACTATATGCTGTGTGAGAAAATATTTCTTTTTATTTGTTCTATATTTATTGCCCTTTAAATCCAATGAGGGTCCCTTTGCTCTCATATTCCACACTGCAGTGAGTAGGAGGGAATGATCAACTGTCATTTGACTCTGAAGGTCTGACTCAGCTCTTTGCATACAACTGGTCTCTTCCCAAAGTACAGACATTTGTTTTGTATTTTAAAATACAGATCTCTTTCCCTACCCCAGTTATTTCTAATATTTTCTTTACTCTCTCAGTTATTTTTTATATTTTCTTTACTCTCCCCTTGTGATATCATAGGTTTAGTAAATATCTTCCCTAAAACATTGGGAAATAATCATCCAGGAAGGGGGAAATCCCTGGAGCTATGAAATAGACCCTACACAGGAAGTGGACATGATACCCTGTTAATCACCTCAGCTGTGTCTGAAATGAGTCAGGGTGAACAGGTGGAGTCAGTCAGGTGTCAGGATTTCCTGTTTGATTCCCACACGGGTGTTTCTCTAGATTCACTGCTGCATGGCCTGTGGGTTCTGTCAACCAGAGAATTCTTGCCTAGTGTATTACAGGATACTTGCTTAAGCTTTGATCTCAAAAGGAACTAAACAAAAAACAAAAGTTGGAGCAGAGGGAAATAATATTGATTAGATTTAAAAATCCTGTCTCAACAATGATCGAACATTTATATTTTTGAGGTATTAATAAGAATTCATATTCATAGGACGCTGGAGCAGAAAGGTAGACCATACTCATTAGATACTCGGGCCAATGTTTTAAAATGATATTTACCTATTTGTCAGATTATTTTGGATCCTAGGAAACAATCCAATGTACCTGTCTCAAAGACTTACCTAAAAATATTAAAGTAATAGGAAAGTGATCACATCGAAGAAAATTCTTACAAATAAAAGAAGCAATAGCTTTAGTCTATGCCTGAAAAAGGCAATACTCTACCAGAATGGTGGTAGTCTTATTTAATAGGGCTTAGAATATCATGCTCTGAAGCCACATTACCTGGGTTGAAAGCCAGGCCCTACCTAATATGTGATATTGGGAAAATCACTTAAACTTTGTCTTTCTCAGTTTTCTAATTTCACAATGTTGATTTTAATATACTGTGGGATGATATGTTACTATTAATAATGTTCTTAAAGTAGTATCTGGCACAGGCCAATCTATTCCTCGCTGAAATCCTAAAAGATGTTGCTTTTAAAGACATAGAGTATAAATTTTTGAAATATTATACAAGTTAGCTATTGCTGCTTAACAAACATCCCAAAACTTTATAGCTTAATACAACAACTATTTATTGTTTCTTACATGTCTATAGATAGGCTGGGGATTCTGTTCATCTCTGCTGGTATCTGCTGGGCTCTGCTGGGGTCCCTACATGCATCTATGTTCAGCTGTTTAGTATTCTAGGGACTGCTTGATCTAGGAGAGGCCATCAACATGGATAATTAAACTCTGCCCCACCTGGTCTCTCATCCTCCTCCACATCTCCTGATGTGGCAGGCTTTCAAAGGAGTAAGTAGAAACCTATGAGCAGTTTTTGAGGACTTTGCTTACATGAAGCCTACTGGTATACTTTTGACTAAAGTGAATCACCCATCTGTGCCCAGATTCAAGGAATGGGCAAATAGATCTCAACTCTTTTTAGAGAAAAGACATGGGGTGTGAATATGGGGATGGGTCAAATACTCAGATCATCAGTGCTATCAATTTTCCACACCTATATATGCCCAATACCTAGGGTTATGTTAAGGAGTACAATTCACTGCAATAATTCAATACTATACTTTAATATTTCTGAAATTTAATTGTACTTCCCAGCCATGAACATTCATATATCAACTCTCTTAAGTCTGGAACTTTGAGAAAAAAGGAATGTAGAAAGCAAAGGAAAAATGTGTGAGGGACTGGTAAGAGTTGTAAAGCAAAGCAGTGTTTCTCTTTTTGTTCAGAAGTAAAGGGTGAAACTACCGAGGAGAAAATAATTCCTCTCATATCACTTTAACACACCATCATAATAATATATATATACCAGAATCACTAAACCCAATAAAAACATAACAGTCACTTAATCGTTTACGAAGACAGGCTTTTTGCATTATCCCATCTCATTAAATTTTTCAATATTGCTTTTCATAGTACCTTTGTGGTTTAGAAAATTCTGACTTCTGGTGTCTCAGATGGTCCGAGGGCTACAATACTGTATTTGGTTTACCAATTACACCGATAAGTGGATAAATGGAAGCATAGATGGCCTTTTTGTGGGATTCTGGAATTGTTATCTAAGTCATTTATATTTGGGTTTACTCTGCTGTAATATTTCTGATGTAAAATTCCAGGAGGTTCTGGTTTTGCTGAGTATTATAAGGATGGCTTACATTTAGTTTCAATCTTCTTCCAGAATCTTTGTGCACTGTTTTCTGCTTTATTTTACTTTTTTTTAAGTTTTCTATTTTTTCAGTTATTCTGATCCCACCCTCTTATTATACCTTTCCCATTGTGCTCAGGCTCACATTGCAGCATCCCCTGTCTGTGGAATGTGTCAGCTTTTACCGTATTGACCGTGAAGCATCACCTACTTGCACAGAAACAAGGAGGAATCCTTTGGATTCTCTTTGAGCTGCAACTACAAACATATTGAGCAGGGTTATTTAGCAGCAGGTTTCAGCCTTTAATTCTCATTCAGAAGCAATAACACCACATTTGGAAGATAAAGGGTTTAATTTCTAAAGACTTGTATGACTGGCCTTCTTGGCTTCGGATTCTCCCAAAACTCTCCTTGTGACTTTGAATACAACCTTCCGCAGAACTGAAGTATGCAAGAATAAAACACTTGTCTAAAAATAGACATATATATGTGTAGGTACATATGTATTCACATGTATGGCTTTGAGATAAGAGAGGCAATGTTAAGATAAAATTGAAGTTTATTAAAATCCTCTTTTTGAATTAATCCAGAACGCCTCCGTTGAATTTAGACCAATCTGGAAAAAGTCAGTAGCTAAATTAGATTTATGCCCCCTTGTCTTCTCAGTATTTAAACTTAAGAAAGCAGAGTCTAGCTTCAAAACTAATGTTCCAAATGAAATCCTTTCTGTTCTCAATGAGCGTGTATTTTTACTGTAACACTGTTTTTATTGTAATGTGCTCAGAGTTTGTACTCTATAACATAGTATTTTGCCCATTGAAAAATACAAAAATATTTTCATTTCTAGGCTCAGCTAGAATGTGTTTAGAGATTATATTCAAACCTGGCACACACTTAGCACTAACAGTTTCCTTTTTTCATCTGAATTCTCCCGGGAGAAATGGAAATGGCAATGGCTACAGCAGCAGTTGGAGCTAATGTACTGATGGCTGTGGGAACCGTTACAACAGTAAGTCCCTCAGCTAGAACATTTTATTCAAAGACCATTTCTGGAGAAAAATGGGCATTTCAGGCAAGACAATTATTAGATGGGAGCTGGGTTACATCCATTGTAAAACAAAGAAGAAAACATGCTAGTTAAATAGTGGTATGTCTTTCCTTCAGAAAACTTGACACAGTTATATTAATGTGTGCATGTGTGTGGTGTTCATACTTACAAAGAACACATACAAACATATATCAAGAATGAATATATATATATATATATATATATATATATATATATATATATATATGTGACTCTTTCTGTGCGTCTCCCTGTGACTCTCTCTCTTCACCTGAGAAAAGTGGGAATTTAAAGTGCTTATCCCATAGAGTTATTGTGTGGATTAAATGAGTTAATACCTAAATTTGTGAGACTAGCTCTCAAACTGAACAATGTCTACCAGTGTCTGGTATATAGTAAGTGCTCAATAAATATTTGCTATTATAATTTTTATTATTAATGTCACTATATATGAATCATAATGTAAAATTAAGACTTGATTCATAATTTTATAAATAATCCAATTGTTCAACTCCTTAAGTACTAATATCACTTAAAAATTTTTAAAACAGAATTTTGCCAAACAAAACATATCAGAAAATACCTTCATATCTTGAAAAACATGTAAATAAAGGAAAAAAATTTTTCCCATGCAGCCATAATAATAATACCTAATTCATTGGACTAAGAGTGTTTGTTTTGTTTTTTAATCAATCTTTGTACTTCAGAGATACAGAAAAAAATATATTTTGATTCATTTCAAGTGTGTTTTCATACCTGATACTGTGTAGGCACCATCATTCTCCTAAGTCCATTAATCAAATTAATTATAAAATTAATTGTTGTACCTGGTAGGGCCCTGCAGGGTCCTGCTAGGTTTCACTAGTCTTTTCTACCTGCAAATCTTTCCTTTGAGATTTGTGCCCATGCTTATAAGCATGCATTTGTCATTCTGTATTTGCAAAATAGCTTCACTTTACTTAGAAATTCTCTTAAAAGTTGACGGAAGTTTAAATTTTTATATTATAGACAGGCAATATTATCATACTCAAAGTAATAGGTAGGTTTTTCTTAAAACTGCAGCCATCATTTGTATATGTTCTTCCCTGTATTTATAGTTCCCACCAATTTCTTCAGTTATCTTGTCCCTGCCATAATAAACTGTAAGAAACTTTATGAGAAGACAGCCTCATCTCTTATGTGTGAATAGAAAATTTTTGAAAATAGGATTTTATTTCTTACTATATTTCCCTGGAAGTACACAGCCCTCTGTATCAGCAAGTTCTGCATCCACAGATTCAACAAACTGTGAATCAAAAATATTTGGAAAAATAATTCCAGAGAGTGCCAAAAAGCAAAATTTGAATTTGCCATGTAACCAGCAACTACTTACATAGCATTTACATCGTATTTACAACTATTTAGATAACATTGACATTATATTAGGTATTATAAGTAATCTAAAGATGATTTAAAGTATATGGGGGCATGTGTGTAGGTTATATGCAAATACTATGTCATTTTATATAAAGGACTTGAGCATCCTAGAAATTTGGTGTCTGCGGGGGTCCTGGAATCAATCCCCCCATGGATACGGAGGGACGACTGCATGTTCCGATCACTGTGGCTGCATAATACACTACTCCACACACAGTGCTCAAAGACAATCATTATACTCTGACTAGGAATTTGTACAGGCACAATAGGGATGGCTTGCGTCTTCCTGCTCCATGATGTCTAGTTCCTCAGCAGGGAAACTCACAGACTGGGTGTTGGAAGAATCATATGAAGTCTCATTCATATGACTGATGGGTGTTCAATGCTGGCTGACATTAGAGGGACTCATTCCCTCTCCGTATGGGAGGTCTCTTAAGGTGTGTTAATTTGAGGTTCCTTGTAACCTAATGACTGGATTCTAAAGGTGAGTATCTGGAAAGAAAGAACAAGGTAGAGGCCAGATTACTGCTTAGGACGCAATCTTGGAAGTTAGGCAACATCCTTGTGCTGCATTCTATTTGTAAATGCAATCACAGAGACCTGCCCCATTACTAGGAAAGGGGGAATAGACTCAGGTTTCCAATAGGGGAGTGGTAAGGTTCTAGAAAAATATGCAGAATTGGAAATAGTGCTCTGGACATTTTTTTTTTTTTTTAATAAACACAAGCCTCTTGTCAGTTAACAACAGCTTGTATTTATTTTTTATTTTTAAAAAATTTTATTTATTTATTATTTTTGGCTGTGTTGGATCTTCGTTTCTGTGCGAGGGCTTTCTCTAGTTGCGGTGAGTGGGGGCCACTCTTCATCGCAGTGCGCAGGCCTCTCACTGTTGCAGCCTCTCTTGTTGCAGAGCACAGGCTCCAGATGCACAGGCTCAGTAGTTGTGGCTCACGGGTCTAGTTGCTCTGCGGCGTGTGGGATCTTCCCAGACCAGGGCTCGAACCCGTGTCCCCTGCACTGGCAGGCAGATTCTCAACCACTGCACCACCAGGGAAGCCCCCTATTTTTTGAAAATAAAATATACCAGTGAGAATGTATGTTTTTTGGGGAAATGTGACAGTGAGTAATTTTTCATATGTAATATAAGATTCTTACTGTTTATGAAGCTAGGACCCAAGCAAGTCCAGCTTTCCTAATATAAACATAATTCAACAAATACTAATTAAGTACTTACCAAGAATAAGACATTTTGCTACATAATTTAGGAAATACAAAGAACTCAGTGCTTAAAAAAGGAAAGGCATGTACATGAATAGCTATAATACTAACTGTTTAATTTAGGTAAGGATGGGAAAGAGGGAGATTAACAATGTCTAGAATCTGGAGGAAGTCTTATCCTGACATGAATCTTGATGCTTAGGTTCAATTGTTGGGGCAGAGAGGAGAAAAAACTTCTGTAAAAGAAAAGTGCTTGATGAAAGATAGAAAAGTAAAAAAGGTATCTTCAAGTAATGCTTGCAGGTCTGATATTATAAGTGGCGAAGAAATATTGAAAAGGCAACTAGAAGGTTTGGACTAGATCATGGAGGTCTTAATAGTCAAGGGACAAGGGAGCAACTAAAACTAGTTTTAAGAAGGAGAATGACATAATCAAAATTACGCTTTAGGAAGGATCCTCTTAAAGAACTATGCAGAGAGGAGACAGGCAGAAAATGACAGGGAGGCAATTGGTAAAGTATTGTTAAATGTTAGGCAAGCAGCAATGACAGCCTGGATTAGAATAAATACATTCAGACTGGGTCCCTGAAAGAGGGCATAAGTATAAGAAGCTTTTCCAAGTTAGGAATGACCGGACAGGATGTATAAGTAAATTTATGAGTGTATATTTGTATATCGATTATAATGAAGAGACAACTCCCTATTTTAAAACCTGGGACACCTGGAGGCTGGTAAGGGCAATACTAGTTAAGAAAATGGGAGGCATGAAGGGATTTGGAGAAACGAGGTCATTTTTAGGTATGTGGATTTTATAGTAAGTTTCAAGTATCACTGCATAATTGCCAGAAGATAGATAGAAGTGTGGAGCTTAGAAGAGTCTGAACTAGAAGAAAAGCAATATTAAGCAACTGTGGTCATGGATGAAATTACTTTGTGGAAGAAAAGAGAAACAGAAAAAAGGGGTCTAGAGTTGACTCTTACTGGACTCACAATGTGACATGAAAGAAGATGAAGAGAAGTCAGTAAACAGAGGATAAGAGGAGACACAGAAACCACACAGAGGATAAGAGAAAAAAGCACCTTTTTACACGAGGGAGTCAGTGGAGTCGACCTGGCAGAGATTATTCTATGAAAGGATGGAGGAGGGCTCTGCAGATCGTGTGAGGTTACATGCCCCATTTTCCTTCCCTTAGAGCCATAATCCTCTGCCAGGAATGATCTTGCCTCTCCTCCCCAGAACATTGGGTAAACTGGAGATATTTTTGATTGTCATGAATGAGGGGTACTACTGGCACCTAGTGAGTATGGGCAGGGGAGGCTGGTAAGCATCCACAAAGCACAGACTACAGTCACCACAAAATAACTGATCTGCTCCCAGATGTTCATAGCGCCAACATCGAGAAGCCTTGCTCTAGATTCTGTTGAGCACAGTGGACCATAAAAGTGAGATTTCTAACCCTTTTCAAATTAGAAAGGGAGATTCCTCAGAATGCCAAAAGTTTTATGGTACCTCATAATTTTAAAAGTGGACCCAAGACACATTTTCTTCTTTCTAGGCTAAGTAGTAGCAACAGATCCTATATGTTTCCAACACTAAATGTCAGGTCTACTTAAGTATCATGTACTGGGTTACATTTACCTTGTCTAATCCAATATGGATTTTTCAGTGCACAGCTGGAAAGCTGGACTCCTGTAGGTTTGTATGTTACAGGTTAATGTTCATTTTAAATGCATTAAAAAGTTACTTAAATACATCTTAAAACCTGTTCACTAAGGTCTGCGAATGAAATATATGACTTAGCAAAATGTAATTTTTTTTTCAATTTTTACTCTCTAAGGCAGTTATATTTTTAGAGTAGTTAAGAAAAAGATGTTTGTGGGGAAAAAAATCCGTTGTGGGAGAACCTAACATTCTGATAAGGGAGTTTTTTTTTTCTCCAAAATTGATATCTTAAAAATAATTTCTGACATGTGTGGTTCTTCTCTCAACAGTGAACAAGTTTTTAAAGGCAGCAATATCACTCTTTTCATCTTCATATGAAGCAAACTTCTTAAATTTACTACCTACACAGTCAAATATCTTTCAGAGGATGTTGATTTATTTATGTAAAAAGCAAGATAATAACATCGTGGCACTGGGGAATTATTTCCCTTCTGCCCTGGGCCTTTGAATCATGGTCTACATCATGCTGCTCAGCTGTTTACTCTGGACAGAGTCCAGAACAGCACAGTACTGTGGAAGATGCCAGAAAGATACACCGCCCCATAGCAGATGAAGTAAGAATTATCTTCTCTGCAAACTCAAGAGGATAACAGGGTGATTTGTACTGCAGTTGATATGCAGAACATCCATCTTTAATTTTCAGTGCCAGTCAGGGGCGTTTTTAGTTCACAAGGTGGCATATTGCTCTCCTAGGAAGTGAAAGGAAGAAAGACTCTTAGAGAACACTTGTGCCCATCTTTGCTGACTGAATCTTAGCATGTTTAAGCACACAATACTGATTTCTTCAATTAGCATTGCTTAGTCATCGTTGCTGAGAGGGTCAAGGATTATGGCAAAGGAAAACAAAAACCGATTGCTTCTACCAAGGCACGTGGCACGCCTGTAATAAACCAGTGTTCTGATTGTCCTTTTAGTAGCATCCTGATCGTTGAGACTACACAGGTGATAAAATCGATGGGCTCTTCGTGTTCTGTGGTGAGAGCAGCGGCGCACTGCCATTTCCAGAACTTGTTCTCCGTTTCCACAGCCAGTATAGTTATTTGCTTTATGAGCTTCCCAGGGTTAGGGAAGTTGCCAGGTACTGCAGCTGTGCAGAAGTATGGAGTCTCATTTTACAGGAGAGACTTTCCATGGAATTTCGTGGAAATTTCATAATGGAGAAATATTTGGCACTTTGGGAAGAAAGAATTTTGTTTTTAATTTTCTGGGCAGAGCTCCCCATGACAACAAAGTGCGCATAAAACAGTGCCTATGTGGAGCTCAATTGTTCTAAGACTCAATCCTGTGAGAGGTCAGCATAGCCATTTTACTAAGATGTATTCTTCCCAGCTGAGGTGATCTGACCAGCAATAGTGAATAAATTGTTGAGTTCACTCTTCCTTAAGTCAAATGAAAAGTAAAGAATCCAATTACTGGATTACCAAATAAATCCAAGGAGCCCACCAACCATGGCTGAGCCATACTGGATTCATTTCTGAAGGATGAATTCTAGCATTTATTTTGGACCTGAAAAATAAATCATTTAATATAAAGTCAAACAAAAAAAAAAAGGAGAGATTTTTTTGGAGGTATTTATCAAGAATTAGTTGTATAAATGCTCAGTTTAGGGTACAGTGCTGTTCTGGGAAATTGCTATTTTTTGCTAGCGATTATCAAGTCCTATGAAGATTATAAATGAAGACAGTTTCGTGATTTAAGGAAAGTAACAATTTAAAAGAGATTTCTCCTGAATTTTTGGAACCTGGTTTACTTCTTGGGACTTACCACCCCTTTTGATCTTATTAGCTATGACATTAAACAAAAAATATGCTTCTGTGTTGGAAACATCTTCACATTTTCCCTAAGATTTCAAGCTTACAACACACACAGGAATAAGTTTATCCAGGCATTTGGCACATAGCATGTATTCAGTAAATGGTAGTATTTACTATTTTTCCTTGTAGAACATTGAGAACAACAGCATAAACAAGCTAGTGTGGAATATTTTCATTACTAAATTAAATCCTATTGTGACTCCAATATACATACCCCTCCTTATCTCCCACTCCCAAGTAAATTTTAAAAATGAATTACTTTTTGAGGATAAAATTGGTTACTCTTAAATTGACACATAAATTGTGCATCCATCTGAAAGCATACGTAGGCATAATCTTATTTTTCTCATCTTTAAGGCATCTGTAAGTTGATGGATACTTGCTGTGATATTGCAATTTATAATAAATATATATATTTAGTCTTTGTTCATGTTTCTGCACAGACCACCTAAAACTCTGGGAATTTCCTTAGTGATAAGAGCAACAGAAGTATCTTTTGTTATGCTAATCAGGTTACTTTTGCATCTAAGAATGGGAATTAGTTGGCAGGAAAACCAACCACGATTAGTGGGTTGGAACTTTCAGTCCCACCTCCCTGACCTCCTGGGAAGAAAGAGGGGCTGGAGGTTAAATCAGTGATCAATAATTGAATCAATCATGCCTATGTAATGAAGCCTCCATAAAAACCTAAAAGGATGGGGTTCTGAGAGCTTCCCGGTTGGGGAACCAGAATGCTTCATGTGCTACCAGGCCAGTCCCCCGAATCCACAAGAAGAGAAGCTCCTTTGTTCAGGACTTCACCCTTTGTATCTCTTAATCTGGTTGTTGATTTGCGCCTTTTAAAGTCCTTTGTAATAAACTGATAATCTAGTGAGTAAATGGGTTTTTTGAGTTCTGTGTTCTTACTCTAGTAAATTAACTAAACCCAACGAGGAGGTCGTGGGAACCTCTGATCTAGAGCCAGTCAGTCAAAAGCACAAGTAATAACAATTGCCATCTGAAGTGGAGGGCAGTCTTGTGGGACTCCGTGCTTAAACTGTGGAATCTGATGCTATCTCTGGATAGATAGTGTCAGAACTGAGTTGAATTGTAGGACACCCAGGTGATGTAGGAGAATTGCTTGATGGTGTGGGAAAACCACATACATATACATAGGAAATTCGTACCAGAATATCTGACTTACAATGTTTGCTAATATTATTTGAGGGAAGTTCATAAGATTATTTCCAATATAAAATTTTGCCAGAATTCCTGAAGTTGGAGTCTAAAACACCCCAGAGTACCCATGATAAAGCCAGAAATGGAAAAGCTGGAGAAAGACAAAGGGCAGAAATTTGAAGCAAACCAATGATGATAAGTAAGACAGTCTTTACCTCTTTAATATGCCTTGAATCAACAATCTTGTTAATTACAGCTAATTTCTGGATTATTATTAAAGAGATCACCAATTGGAAGATACCTGAGAAAGATATAGTTGTAAAGACCAAATTAAAGTCAGCAATTCTCCCCTGTCCTACTGTAAAACACAGCATTCTCTAATAGCCATAGAGGTAAGATCCAAAAGTCCATTGTAAAGTGGTTATTTAAAATTAAAAAATCATTTTCTCCTTTAATTATTTACTATTATTTATTATTGGGATCCACTAGCTTCTATGTACTATGCTGGACATTGGGAATATAAAGATATATTAGAATTCCTACCCTCAAGAATTCATGCTTTTCTCAGGGAGATAAAAACTTCAACAAATTGGCAAAAATTGTATTTACCAGAATCACTGGCATGATGGGGAGAGCAGGCCAGCCTGGCAGAGCTGGTTCCTACAAGAGAGGTCAGAGTGGTGGGATAAATTGCCCTATACCTCTGGTATTTATCTGCCTGTGGAATAGAGCAGGGGTGTGATAGGGTAATGGGTTCCGTTGGCATGCAATGTTTTTACAGCACAGATAGAAGAAACTGGTAAATGTTATTTGGAGCTCAATTAAGAACAGTGTAAATGGGAAAGGGAAAGCTGTCAAGGAAGGCTTCAGGGAGGAAGTAATGCCTGGGATGAGTCTTAAAGATAAGCAGGAGTTTTTAAGGGTAGATCAGGCATTCTAAGCAAAGAGGAAGGAAGGCGGAAAGAAATAGCCTATGAGGATTGGGTAGGTACAATTTGTTTCCAGTAGGAAGAGTTGTGGAGATTGTAGCCAGATCGTAAGAAGCCTTAGGTACACTGTTAGGGAACTTGAATTTTAGGGAATTTTATCTTTCAGGCTATAGGAGATATTGCAAACTTTAAAACAAGGGATTGATTTGTTTTTATAGTGGGGATAGGCTTGCAGTTCAGCCCAGAAAACTTGCTTAAGCCATAGTATGCCTGAAGCCTGGGACTGGTGTTGGAGCATCAATCAAGGGTAGCCAACAGACATCATGATTTCAACAAATCTCATCATCCCCCAAAGGCCTTAATAAGTTCCTGTCAACAGAGCCATTCCAGCAGCTGTGTTGTGTAAACAATGTGTCTATGGCAAAATGTTTTGGAGTTCAACAGCAATCCCTCCTACTCTGCAGTAGGATGGGGTTATTTAAACGAACATTCTCCTCTCCCCCAGCACATTTTTGGTAGTGCAGATGGGAGTAGTTCCAGCAGCTTAAGACATGGCTACAGTCAATCAAGGGCTGGTGGATTTGGATGGTTCCAAATAAAGGTCTTAGAAGTGAGTTGTGAGAAGCAGGCTTTTCAGTCAGCGGCTCCCTTGTGCATCCCAAAAAAATGTTGTGTGTGATAGTCAAAAAAACGGACTATATTCTCTCCTATCTACTAGTACTGCTTGAAGCACCTTCATTGGGTTTTTTTCTAGGATTACATATGTGGCTGTGTGTGTACATGCATATTTCTATTTATAATTTCCCTAGTGATATTGGGGAATTGACAAGAAGTAAAAGGCACATTTCTTTTTCTCTATTTTCTATTTTCTATATTTTAACTGGTTTCCTTAATATTACAGTATTATATTCCAAGAGCTAATGTGTGTGTGTAGGTGTGTGGGTGTGTGGGTGGGTGGGTGGGTGTGTGACAGAGAGAGAGAGAAACAGAGAAACAGAGATAAAGACAGAGAAGTTTTAGTTTTCTGGTGGATGGCAGGCTCCATGGAAAGAAATGGGGCTGAGCAGAGGGAGGTGCTGACAAAGATGCCTGGCTGTAGCCTGGGTGATGTGGAGAGGTTGGGATGATGGAGGAGTATTGGATGTATTGATGTGCATCCAATTCAAACTCCTTTTCAAGCCCTTTGTCATGACATTTTTTCCCCAAATGTTTAAGAATTTTATCTGTTTATTTTTACATTTCCAGTTCTAGCATACAGCTTATTGCATAGTTGTACTCAGTAAATAAAAAATGAATGAATAGACTTCCTTTGCACCATGATCTGAATGTTTGTGGCCCCCCAAAATTCATATGTTGAAATCCTAATCCCCAAAGATGATGGTATTAGGAGGTGGGGTCTTTAAGAGATGCTTGGATCATGAGGATGGAGCCCTCATGAAAGGGATTAGTGCTCTTATAAAAAAGACCTCAGAGACCCCTCATCCCTTTCCCCATGTGAGAGCACAATGAGAAGTTGCCAGCTATGAACCAGGAAGAGGGCTCTCACCCCCAGAGCACAAGCATGCCGGTGCCTTGATCATGAACTTCCGCAGCCTCCAGAACTGTGAGAAATAAATTTCTGTTGTTTATGAACTACCTCGTCAGTGGTATATTTTTATAGCAACCCAAACAGACTAAGACACCTTGCTTTGAAATGAAAAGCCAATGGGAAGAAGAGAGAGCCAGATGGAGGGAATTCACAAGTGACATTTGATTTAAGAGGAATGAGAGAGCAGATGAGCTGGTGACTCTCCATTGCTCCCCCAGATTCCTTTCTGCCTTCCTTTGCCCCGCTCTGTGACCTGGGAAACTAGCTTCTATAGACTGCATTGCCGGGTTTGTTATTATTGTTGTTCTGGGCTTCCAGTTGGGTTCAGCCAATAGGGGATGAATGGCAGAGGTATAGGCAGGATATGAAAGACTGGAAGAGAAATGTTGGTGATCTATTTTTCCACTGGATGTCTGGGGCAGGTCCTTTTCCATGGTTCCATCTCTCTTTGGACTCCAGTAACACTGTCCCCTCTTTTTATTCCTCAGGCCAAGGAATAGCAATTCCTTCCCATTGTTCAAATGTTTCACTGTGCCTAAAACATCTCTAGCTGGTTCCCTTAATCCTGGACTTTCTATTAAACTGTTCTCAGTTAAAGCACTTTGAATATACTGTATGTTTCATGATGGAAACCCAATTGATACAACAGGGAATTCTAAACCATAAAGAAAAAGAGAAGGAATATGTGACAGATCTTCAGAAAAAGAACTTCAAACTCAGGTAGAAAATACTTCAATATGCCAATGGTAAAAAAAAAAAAAAAAAAAAAAGTCAACATAATTGAATAGGATGAACTGCTCTAAGGAATATGAGCAAGTCTGTCCATTTACATAAAATGAGTAGAAGTATTTTCCCAGCTGTCTGACATTATGCCCCTATTTTTAATTCCATGAGCCCAAGGAAGAGCAAAGGCAGAGCATAGTCGGGGGAAGGGGGAGGCAGTTGGAGTTAGTGCTTTGCAGCAACTCTGCACTGCAGCCACCCCCCAGCACTCATTCTGAAAGCTTTGTATGAAGCACAGGACCAGAGGAAATACAATCAATGCAAACAAATCCCAGATGAAAATGAGCACTTCCTGATGATTAGCAAACTTAAAAAGAAAAAAAAAAATTGAAAAGAACAACTTTAATAGGTCAAAATTGGCTTAATGCAAAATATTAACAGACCGCAAGATACATATTCTGATAGAATTAAGGCACTCCTTTTAAGCTTTCTGTACTTGGCTGCCGGTCAGAGCTCAGTTCCCCCTGAGTGAGATATTTGGTGAAATCATTAACGTCGGAAGCAACTTCAAGACCTGATGTTCCCTTACCACTGAGACACAGATCCTGAGCTCAAAATTTGGAAATCAGGAAGATTTTCCAATCACTTTGGACATAAACAAAGCCGATTAACTAGGTGAATGAAGTTTATCCCTAATTCAATATTTAGAGAGATTACTATTACTAATATCTGTAAAAAACAAACTGAAGAACTATCTAACCCCATTATTTAAGACATATACACCTGCAACCTAGTCATTCCTCACACACACAAAGTGAGATCATATTTTATGTAAATTTGGGTTGTGGTAATTTGAAATAGTGTTATATAAAATATTAATGGTTCTCAAATTTGATGCAAATTTTGAAACAATGCAGTTTTTATTTTATGTTTATTCCTATGGGAAAAATAATTTTGAATTATATGAGTTTCGAATTATGTAAAGTCTTCAAGAAAGCATTCCTTCCATAAAATATGGCTGCATCTGTCTTCCTTTGCAGGACTAACTTATCTTTTGTTAGGGATAGTGATAGGCAAGTTGTATGAATTTAAAATGTATTTATCAGCAGATTCCAAAGTACAACACACCAAAAGAATTATAGAAGCTGCCTGCATTCAAAGTCGTAGATTGCGAGGGTTCAAATTCACTCAGTAAGCTAACCTAAGCCACGTTGAATGGCTGGAATAAATTAGATTGATAAATTTAAGTAAACATCTTCAAAAACTAAAGATTTTGTTCTGATTTGTAAAGACTTTGTTCTGGATGAATAGCAATTATTTGCTCAGTTCTTTGGAGTATAGGGCTCCTAAGATAAGACTATTAAAATTGTGAGCAGTTGGGTGGGACTGTCAGCTTTCTCAAGGTCAACAGTTGTTCTCAGATCACAACCTGTACCGTGGCTCCAGCCAGACATCTTCAAACTACATGCCACTGGGTCAAGGTCATTGTATGAGGGTTTGAGTAGCAGGTCAATAACCAATTTGAGCAAGTTCTTAATGTACAAATCAGTTTATTCCAGAATCATATTTGTCAGTTTTTGTCCTTAGAAACTAATTCTCATTTTCCCAAAGAAATATCGCTTTTATTTTAAGAAACCTTCACAGTGGTCCAGAAAGGACTATTTAACCCATAACAGGCCCAGTATTAATTGAACTATGACTCACATTCCTATAGTTTAATGCTAGCACACAGATAAGTACTAATAAAAGTCTATTAAGGAAAGTACCTTACTATTCTCCAGTTTGTGGTACATGTAATGGGATGTTAAATTGGGAATTTTTGCTGAGGAACCAAGATCTCATAAGGTGCTGTTTTACAGAGGAGATGCTGGGCCACAGGCAGAATTTAAAAGTATAAAATAAATAAATAAATAAATAAATAAATAAATAAAAGTATAAAACCTTCAGCTGCCACAGGAAGTCTCTCACGTTTACTGAGGAATAAAGAGCATCCAGAGAGTAGATATTAGGGAGAGTGTGTGTAGAGCATTTCTTTAGAGAACAGATGATGTGTTGTGGGCTCCATTCCATTTCTTTCTTCTGGGTGCCCTGGTGGGGCAGTTCCTGCCTCTTTCTGCACGCCCAGTGAGAAGACCACCAAGAAGATAAGGGCTATGATTCTTCAGTTAAGCCTCCAGAAGAAGAGTTCTGGATTTATGCATAGGAAATTAAAGCATCTCATGGTATAGAGAAGAGTCAGTGAAGGAACTGTACTCCTAACCAAAAAAGCAGATAAAGTACATGAATCCCCAGGGATCAGATGGGAATCCCCAAAGGGAATGTTGACTTAAATTTATTTTCAAAGAATTTATTTAAAAAGTCATACCATCCAATGGGGCAAGATACCAGGGAAAAGAGACCCAGACAAAAAGATGTTGTGAGTTCTATTACTGGCATGCAGAAACTTGGTGCAGATCAAGAGCAGCCAGTTTAAGAGGAGGCATTGACCAAAACAAGGATTATGAATTTCAAGGCACCCAGAAGGAAGCCTGAAGAATCAAGAAAGTGCACATGAGAGTATCAGCTCTAAACATCTTCAGGCTTCCATTGTTAATAAGAACTTTTATCTACACCTGACCTCTCTCTCCTCCAACAATGTATTTTACAACTGGACTCCATGTTTTTATAATCCCTAAGTTACAAATACTCATAGTCCTGTTTTATGTCTTCATCACTAAGTCGAAGACAAACTGCTGTATCTTTGACTGACCCCATGTCTCTCGGATCCCCTGTTTATTTCTGCTTATTCACAGGGCATAGGTACCAGTTCAACAGACATACACATATATATCCACATGTGTAAGAACTCCATGACTGGGGAAAATAATAGACCTGCTATCTAGAAGGCCTAAGAAGAATGGATAGGGAAGCAGGATTGAGCATTTTAGCTGCCAAGAAACCATAAATTTGAACTTGGCCATTAGACTTTGGGCAACCCATAATAAGATTGAGCACCTGCAATGGGTCACACATTATGCTGACATATTATCACTATTGAAACACTTACTCTGCCCCATAGGTATTATCATCCCCATTTTCAGATAAGAAAACTATATTTTGAAAATATGAGGTAACATAAAAATCTCACAGTAGGTCACTGAATATATATTCATACTCAAGCTTTTTCAACCACTTGCTTCTCTGAATCTGAGAAATGAGGTGTTAGGTGTGTATTTATCTGCATGTGTGTAACTCTCCACGTTACTGTGGCTGTGATTGTGTCTGTGATATATTTCTATCTGTGGATCTCATTATTCATCTATCTATATTTATACTAGCAGATTTTGGGTTTATGAGGTGAAAGAAATATCAGGAGTAAACAATGAAAAATTGAAAGCACATTGAATCAAGCCAAACTACGGTTGGGAAATAGAAAAAACAATGATTATTTCATACAAGAAGAGTATGCCGTTATTCTCAGGAAGCAGTCTTTCTGACATGGAAGCTAGAGTGTGATCTCTTAAAACAAATGGCAGTTTCCAGGGTGCTAACACCCAAAGTTATATTTTTTTCTTATTTATTTATTTTTTTTTGCCACACCATGCGGCATGTGGAACTTCCCTGACCAGGGATCAAACCCGTGCCCCCTGCAGTGGAAGCCTGGAGTCTTAACCACTGGACCACCAGGGAAGTCCTTTTCTTATTTTTTTTAATCTTTCCTTTTAATGCTTGGTTTCACTTTTTTATTTTCATTGAAGTATAGTTGATTTATAATGTTGTGTTAGTTTCTGCTGTACAGCAAAGTGAATCAGTTATACATATACATATATCCACTCTTTTTTAGATTCTATTCCCATATAGGTCATTATAGAGTATATAATGACCCTGTGCTATACAGTAGCGTCCCCTGCACTATCCAGTAGGTCCTTATTTGTTATCTGTTTTATACATACTAGTGTGTATATGTAAATCCCAATCTCCCAATTTATCCCTCTCCCCTTTCCCCCTTGGTAACCATAAATTTGTTTTCTACATCTGTGACTCTATTTCTGTTTTCTAAATAGGTTCATTTGTACCATTTTTTTTAGATTCCACATATAAGTGATATCATATGACATTTGTCTTTCTCTTTCTTATTTTTTAAATAAACTTTCAACTCTAGAATAGATTTACATTTACAGAAACGTTTCAAAGACAGTATCCGCATTAACCCCACACCCATTTTCCCCTATTATTCATTAGCATAGTACATTTGTACCATGGTACATGGTACAATTAATGAACGAATATTGTTACATTATACATTATTACGGACTAAAGTCCATACTTTTTTCAAATTTCTTAGTTTTACCTTTTTTTTAATTTTTTTAAATCCAGGACCCCATCCAAGATATCATGTTACATCATGCTACATTTAGTCATCATGTTTCTTTGGCTCACCTTGACTGTGACAGTTTCTCAAACTTTTCTTCTATTAAATGGAGCACAGGT
This sequence comes from Stenella coeruleoalba, assembly GCF_951394435.1. NCBI lineage: Eukaryota > Metazoa > Chordata > Mammalia > Artiodactyla > Delphinidae > Stenella > Stenella coeruleoalba. The sequence goes on from NC_137151.1 coordinate 44,351,374, forward strand.
TAGGTCTTTTGTAGAATGGCTCTCAATTCATATTGGTCCCATGTTTTTCTCATGAGTATGAGTTTGGGGACCAAAGTTACTTTATAAACTAAATATATACTGATGACGGGAGGAGAAGAGAAACTATATTGGCTTGAAGCTGGAAAGCCTGAATGCCTCTTTCTTTTAACATTACTTGTACAACCTTGGGAAAATTATTTAGTTTCTGACGGTCCACTAAATTGAATCATATCAGGTATGATTTTTAATCCAGAATCTCAGGTATCAAAAAGCATAAGAACTCTTTTTTTTTCTACAAGAGATAAATTAATTTCTATTTTAAGCCTCTAAATAGCCAAAGCTTTGGGGGGGTCATTTGTCCATGAAGACGTTTTCTGGGGGACACTGTCCCCTCATTTCTTATGGCCACCAGTCCACTAGACTCCTGGCCAGAGTCCCCTCATTCCTGCCCACTTAGACTTCTCAACCCTGCACTTTCTTCTGTCACTTCAGAGCCATACTCGGGGTGCAGGCAGACACCTGCTACTTCTGTTTGTTATTCAGGATTTTTAATCTCTGCTGGGCTCTGTCCTAGGCATACTAGCAACCATTCTGCCTCTGAGAGCCTGCTGCCTTCCTACGGCTCTACCTGGCAGGGGGTTTTCAGGTTCTTTTTACTCTGGGATGTTCCCAATCTCTCTGTAGTCTTGTAACCTCCCTGTGGGGTCTGCCTGGAAAACAGGACACAGGACAGTTTTCTCCAGGATTCACAAGTATAACCAGTCTCCATCACTCCCCAGTCCATTGCTCTGTCCTCCAAACCTAGGGGCGTACATTTTTCTTCTCAGGAAATCTCTCCCTCTCTCTTTTTGCAGCTTTTACCTCAAAAACACCTTCATATGGTGATATTTGCCTATGAATCTCAAAGGATACATTTTAAATTGGATTTAAGTCTTTGAAACCAGGCAGTTTCCAAATGTTTCTATTGTTATTATTGTTGTTACTATTTTTATTACTATTATTCCTACTGCTGCTGCTGTTGTTGTTATTGTCTACATGTAATATCACTTCTCTAAGGCAAAATTCCCAGACTAATTATCTGCATGTATACACGGAAATAAAGGTGGGGCTAGGGATAACTAAGAGAAGGAAGAACATAGGGAAAAAAATCTAAAATAATATTTGAGTATCTATTCACATATATGCTATAAATATAAAATAAACTTTTTCTGTAAATCACTTTGTAAATTAAGTATTATTGTCAAGTGAATTGTAAATGATACACTGTATAACTTGCAAAAAGCTTTCCTTTCGCAAAAAAAAAAAAAAACTGTTTTCAATGACCCAGATCTTCACAACAGCTATAAGATTGCATAGAGGGATGATAATGTCAAAGTCCCATCCAGGCAAAAAAATGAAAGTGAAGTAAAAAGTCATCTTTAATTATCTGCTTAGTAAGTTAGTGTCAAAAGGCAGGTCCTAGGCAATTTAATGGACTTACTTTTAAAAAGTACCAGTCCTCAAATGAGACTTTTTCTCACAAGTGAGTTGAAGGAGATTTTGACTAAGTGATTTTAGTATATATCAGCTGACAACTTATGCTCATATAGCTGGATCTGTGAGACATGACTACGCATATCTACAAAGCAAACACACTTGGAAAAAAAAAACTCTTCAAGCTGGATTGGTGCAAATGACTCTCTAAACTGTGAAACTGTACCATAGAGGAAACTGTTCTGAGGTTATGAGAAATAATCTATAGTTTGAAGGCTAGGAGATTGCAGATATTATAAAACATATAAACATATAAAACATATCCAGAAGTATGGTGGTTTGAAACACTGGCACTCGGCTGACAGCCCTGTCAATCTTTCATGTCCATTGTCTCCATGTAGTCAATCTGCCTGATGTTTAACCCCAAGCAAGCAGGAACCTCGTCTGTACTAGACTTATCCAACCAGAGACCCAAAGTTCTGAGCCCTTGCAGAGTTTCTATTCCTATCACAGACAACTCTGTCTAGAAGCCCATTATTCCAGCAAATGAGACATTCTGCTTAGGTAGTTAATTTTTAGTTCTCTCCTTTGAAATCCTTCTGGTGAGCATTACTATGTAATACAAAGATTTTCACATTTGTATTCACTTCCATGGGTCCATCCACTTGCTGCTTCCTCGGATCTTGTCTTCAGTCTTCCAGTATTTTTCCTTCTAGGCTCCTGACCAACTAGCCGAAACATTCATCACTGCTAATGATTCTATGTGCATTTTTATCTTGAGCTACTTCTGCTTTCACACAAATAGATAATTAGGTAAATTATCCAAAGTTCTATCTATTGAGAAGATTTCTTCTCACCACTTTGTTTCAAAACTACTCTGTTTAGGGATGTAATGCCACAAGAATTCATTTTCAGCTTATATTAACACATCAAGCCAACTCATCCTGAGACTATTTTGTCTTCTGTCAAGTCAGTCAGACAGGTCGTCCTTCATATAGTCAGAGGTGTGAGCTGGGTGAAAAGCACTGGAGCCACCGTGGAGTTGATATGGGGCCTGGACCACTTGCTCATGCGGCGTATTTGTGCCTTTTTTTATGCCTGATCCTGGCGCTAACACTTACATCTTATGATGGATTGCTATTGAGCCCACCAAGCCTTATCACTTTTTGGTCTGACAGAATCCAGCTCATGATGTATAGCTCTGACCATACAGTCACATGATGTCTCAATCGCTGCAGAGACCCAGTATAGACCTGGAGCTATTTTTTGAATGGTGCATAGTACCCCCTTACAGATAGCATGTTCCTTCTCAAAAATTCTGGGTCTCTTTAAATTACGATTTTCTTATTGGAACTTGGTAAAACACAGCAGAGTGATTTTCTCATCATAGGTACTTCTAGGACCACAGGGTCCGCTAGATTATAGGGCCCAAGTAGTGGGCTTGCTCTTTAACATGGACTTGTTGAAGACTTCTTTCCTGTTCTGAACCCAAGTCAAATGTGGCTGCCCTCCATGTCACCAAATAAAAGAGTAAAAGGAGTCCTTTTACTGGGACTGTCCTGGGATTGTGCTGTTGCCGGAATCCAAAAAGACCTACCAAGCATTGTGCTTCCTTCTTAGTGGTAGAAGTTATAAGATACAGTCATTTGTTTTTTATTTTGGAGAGTCCATCCAGGCACAACCCAGTCAACTGAACTCATTAAGTTTTAATCTTTGTAAGGCTCCTCTCCCACTTTCTTGAGTACATGAGCCATATGAAAGACTCCAATGTATTTCCTGCTTCTTGTTATCCAGTCTGATTAACCTGGTACCATAGATATAGTAGGCTACGTGTAGAGAAGCAAAGATGAAAATATATACTGCTGCCTGTCCCACATAAATGTGAACTGCTTTTGATCCTCCTTTCTCAGTGTTGGAAACAAATTCATATGCCAGATCAATGGCCACACACTTTGTGATCCAGTAGCATCAATTAGCTTTAGCAAAGATATTATATTCAGTGCAGCACTTTCAGCTGGGACTGCTACTTTGTTTGCAGTAGTCAACTTCCTTCTCCTAATTTTAACTTATTTTGTAAAGAGAAAAACTCAAGTTAAACAGTGGTGTAGTGGGGACTACCACTCCTTTATCTTTTTTTTTTTTTTTTTTTTTTTTTTTTTTTTTTTTTGCGGTACGCGGGCCTCTCACTGTTGTGGCCTCTCCCGTTGCGGAGCACAGGCTCCGGACGCGCAGGCTCAGCGGCCATGGCTCACGGGCCCAGCCGCTCCGCGGCATGTGGGATCTTCCGTGTGCCGTGCATCAGCAGGCGGACTCTTAACCACTGCGCCACCAGGGAAGCCCCAATCCTGTATCTTTTAAGTCATTAAAGATGGTATTAATTTTAAAATACTTATGTTTAATTTATATTTAATTTGTATTTGTTTGTCAACCTCAGCACTATTGACATTTTGGATCAATGATGCTTTGTTGTGAGGGCTGTCCTGTGCATTGTGGGATATCCAGCAGCATCCCTGGCCACTACCCACTAGATGCCAGTGACACTCCCCTTCCCCCAAGTTGTGACAACCAAAAAATATCCTCAGACATTGCCAAATGTACCTGATAGAGAACCACTGATTTAGAATCGTGTTCAGGTGTGGTTTCGGCTAAAATGCTTGTACAGAGAAGAAATTATTTTTAAAGCAGGCCAATCTTATGTGCAAGACATTTGGAACTGTAATTTATTTAATTGTAAAGTAAATACTGAAGGAATGAGGAGTTAAGAGAGATCATATTAAAAAGGGAGAGGCCAGATTATTTTTTAATGTGAGAAATTAACCACAGTATTTAGTTTTTTTTTATTATAGGCAACATGACATCATATTTTTCTTGTTTTCTGTTTTGTCCATGAAAAAAATGAAAAATTTCATTACTAATAGGATCAAAATTGCTGAGAGGAAAACCTTGATAGTAGCAAAAAAAGAAAAATTGGCTCTTTGAAAAGACTTGGAATACCTTTATGAAGTTAACTACATAACTGGGTTTTTATTATTGGATAATAAACAGTAACATATGTATTGAAATTAAATATGTATGATAGGCACTATATTCGGGAAATGCGAGGATGCATAAGCCATGGTTCCTACCCTCAAGAATCTTACAGTTGAGAGCAGTAATTCTCAACTTGACTGTACATAAGAATCACTGGGAAAGTTTTGTAAACTAGTGATGCTCAGATACGACCCCAGAACAATTAAATCAGAATCTTGGTTTTGAAGGGAGTCTAGGCATCAGTATATTTTTCTTCCAGTTTTTTTTTTTTTCTTCTTCTTTGCGTTACGCAGACCTCTCACTGCCGCGGCCTCTCCCGCTGCAGAGCACAGGCTCCAGACGCGCAGGCCCAGTGGCCATGGCTCACGGGCCCAGCCTCTCCGCCGCATGTGGGATCCTCCCGGACCGGGGCACGAACCCGCGTCCCTTGCATCGGCAGGCGGACTCCCAACCACTGCACCACCAGGGAAGCCCTCTTCCAGTTTTATTGAGTTATAATTGACATACAGTACTGTATAAGTTTAAGGCATACAGCATAGTGACTTGACTTAGATACATCATGAAACGATTATTACAAGTTTATTGAATCTTCATCATCATATAGATACAAAATTAAAGAAATAGAAAAATAATTTTTCCTTGCAATGAGACCTCTTAGAATTTACTCTCTTGATGACTTTCATATATAACATAGAGCAGTGTTAATTACATTTATCATGTTGAACATTACATCCCTATTACTTACCTTGTAACTGGAAACTTGTACCTTTTTTTGACTGCCTTCATCCAATTCCCCTTCCCCTACCCCCCACCTCTGGTAACCACAGATCTGTTCTCTTTTTCTATGAGACTTTTTGTTTTTCTGTTTGTTTTTGAAGTATAATTGACCTATGACACTATGTTAATTCCTGTTACACAATATAGTGATTCGATATTTCTATACATTTCAAAATGATCTCTACAATGTCTAGTTATGGTATGTCACCATACAAAGATATTACACTATTATTGACTATATTCCCCACAATGTACCCTTCATACTTGTGACTCATTTATTTTGCAACTGGAAGTTTATACCTCTTAATCTCCCTCACCTATTTCTTTCTTCCTTCCACTCCCCTACCCTCCCTGATTGTTCTCTGTGTATCTATAACTCCGTTTCTCTTTTGTTATGTATGTTCTTTTGTTCTCTTTTTTAGATTCCATATATGAGTGAAATCATACAGTATTTGACCTTCTGTCTCTGACTTATTTCTCTTAGCATAATACCCTCTAGGTCCATCCATGTTGTTGCAAATGGTAAGATTTCATGCTTTTTATGGCTGAGTAATATTTCATATATATACACCACATCTTCTTTATCCATTTATCTATTGATGGGCATTTAGATTGCTTCCATATCTTGGCTATTATAAATAATGCTGCAATGAACATATGGGGTGCACATATCTTTTCTAATTAGTGTTTTGGTTTTCTTGGATAAATACCCAAGAGTGGAATTGCTAGGTCATATGTTTTATTTTTACCTTTTTGGTGAATCTCCATACTGTTTTCCACAGTGGCTATACCAATTTACATTCCTACCAACAGTGCACAAGTGTTCCCTTTTCTCCACATCCTAGCCAACAGTTGTTTTTGGTTGTGTTTAGGTTAATAGCCATTTTGCAGGCATCAGTATTTTTTGAAGCTTGCCAGTTGGTTCTAATTCACAGATAAGGTTGAAAGAGAAAGTTATGAAAAAATAAGTAAATTGCAGAGTGATAATTGTTATATAGTAGAGGTACATATCCATTGATATTGAGGCACAGAGGAATAAACACCTAAATGTAAATTTATGGAAGTTTCATGAAGTTGAATATTACCCCTTTGCAAAAGAGTCAGAAATTCAAATATATATTTCATATTAAGGTTAACAAAAATGCGGATGAGTAAGCTTTAAGACCATGTTAAAGCATAGCCTTTGAGAAATGAGGGAAAATGAATAAATGCAAGAAACAGCTTTTGCTGCCAAGCTCACCTGAAGTTTATAGTCATTTATACTATACAAGAAGATTTTTATCTTTTTATTAAAAATTCTATATGAGTTGTTAAATAACAAAGGAGAAAATAAAAGTTAAATAGAGTAATATTTGATTCATAATCACCATATACTGTAAGTCATTCAAATTTCTGTTCTGGGAATACGTATTAATTCAATCCTTATAAAGCCATGCAAATGTCAGATATTCCAGTGAGCAGTAATAATTAATTTAATGGTCAAAGTGGATAACCATACCTGCTCTCAATTTTTTCTGGCCAAATTAGTTTAGTCTGTGCTCTATGGTATAAAAATCCAGCTTGCCAAATGAGAATTTATTCAGATAATCTAGCAGATCCAGTACTACCACCTGAAATATTTGGGTCAGTCTTGAGTGAATTTTACAATCTACTGCAGCACATATGTAGGAAATTTTTCAATAGACTGTAATTTCATGATATAGAGTAAATACTGTGACTATGACACGGTGTCCACAAAGACTGAGGCTACTGCTTGTGCACAATACCTTTGTCTCCAGACATTTTACTACAGTTCAGTCTTGGACTACTGTAATGTTTCTGTTGCAAGTATAGCTTGCAGAATTTATATTTGAAAAAGGATGGCTGAGACACTTGCTAACTAATCATTTCTTTTTAAATTTCTCAGCTTTATCAAAAATCAGTTTGGAACCAGAAATCCATATACCTGGACATCATTGGTCTACTTGCCTAGAATAAAACATTCAAATTAAATGGTCACATGAAGTACGTCCTTGCATCTTTTGAAAAACCACTATTGAGGGAACTTTCCATCATGTTCAGTATCACCCACAGAAAGATCATTCATAAATTACTTTCAGAGTTCAGTTTGAGAAAAACAAGGTTTCTATTGTCACAGACTAGTGTATATTTAATATCAAGGACAATATTATAAATGTCAAATTAGTCATCCCCTTTCATTACAATACCATAACCATCTATAATACTCTAGGTTTGTGACATTTTGGGTTTTCTTTTCAATTGTTTGAAAATGTTTTTCCTTCCAGAAAGCTTTGAGCTAAATTTAATGTCCAGTTACAGCAACTGTATTAGCCTAACCTCTTGGAATATTCAATTTCCCCAACATCTTGTCATTTCAGATTTTCTTTTTCTAGTTTTACCACTGTATTATATGTATATTTTATTTTAAATTACATCAAATAATTTTTCAAGATAGGCAGGGTAGAAATCATGTTAAAAGAAAGTGTTTAGAACAGTTAGGTATTAATAAAAAAGTTAAATAACCATATGCATTATTTGGATTTACTCTGATTACTTCATATTTTGTCTTTTAAAATACAATATTTAAAAGTAATTTCACTTTCACTGGAGAATGCATTTTACGTGGTAAATTATGTTACTGGTTTTGTTCAAATTATATACTTCCATGGAAAGTATGTCTGTTTGGGACTTGAAGTTGATATCTAGGGTCACAGAGGCTGTCTGTTCTGTCTAAAGACAAAACACCTAAAAGTAAATGCCCAGACTCTTGGGTATTAGGTTTACTTATCTGAACATCTAAGATTATGACAAATGTAAAAGATAAAAATTATAAAATAACAGTAAAATAGCTGCTATTCTATTTTGTTGATAATAATATATTTTACTGTAATATTTGTAAATTAACTTTATAAATGATATTCACTTAATGACACATGCTTTAAGAAGTTAATGAGATAATATGCACATATTTTCAAAACTTAAATATTGTCTAGTTCAATTTCAATAATAATGTTAGAAAACATCTAGTAAACATTTTTCCCACCTGTGAAAACAAAAGTTCTAGCAATACTTGTATTGCTAGAACAAGTTGTAGCATAAACTAGGTTGTAGTTCATGCTTTTTTTAAAAAAAGAAACATCAATTTTCTGTCATATTCTCCTTTCCTAACACATTTTTGTTTTTATCATTTGTGTGTCTGATGAAATTATAGAACGTGGCCCTTTGGCAGTAATAGAATGGAAGCCAACAGAGTGCTTTAGTGATTAGCTGCATTTTTGAAATAGCTGTTTCTCTTAGGTAAATAAATGAATCTCATGACATAATATAAATATATGAACATGTCTGATGATGTAGGTTTACATCATGTCACACTTTGCATGCCAAAATAATGAAGAGTCGTAATGCAAGCAGGCTAATTTTCATGGATCTAGAGTAAATTCCATCACTGGTTCTTTCCAAAGAAATTTAGATTTATAAAACTGGCAACTTAGAAACAGTTTTTCTCTTGCACCATGATCAACATGTGAGAAAACTTACCAGCTTATGTATTCTTACATGTGATACAGAGAGATATTAGAAATGTCTATTAATTTGTGCCCCAATTCAGAACATAAGGGAACCTTTCTCTAGAACTGTACGGTCCAATATGGTAGCCACTAGCACCACATTTAATTTAATTTAAATTAAATTAAAATTAAATAAAATTGAAAAGCTCAGTTTCTCAATTGCACAAGCAGCATTTCAAGTACTAAATAGCCTTTTGTGGCTAGTGGCTACTATACTTGACCACAAAGAACACTTCCATTACCTTCCATCATTACAGACATTTCTGCATTGTACATGGATAACATAGAACATCATCTTACCAACTGCATTCCAATTGGACAGCACAACTCTACATAATTAATAGAAAAATTACACAAGTGGAAGATATTTCCACCCCCATATTGATTTGGATTTGTTCTAACACCACAAAATATTTTGTCTTATATAATCTACAGCTTTATCATTGGGGAATGAGACATACTTTATAACCTGAATTTTAAAATTGTTTAAAGATAAAACTAAGAAATCTCTTGCAAAATAGAAAATTGATAAATTGCTCTCTAAAAATTATGACCTTTTTCTTCTTAAAAATTAAATTGATAATTATGTATAAACTTTTGTTTCTATAAAAAGTTTTTACAGATTTTTTTACTGCTTTGTTTATGATTTTATATACAAATGTGCCCACAAGATTATATCTCCTAAATTAATTTACAATCTTCAATTTCTCTCTTTATATAATAATGTGAGGTACACTAAGATACTTGGAGAAAATAATGTGATAAATTAATATTTACACAATGTTAAGAGAAAACATTTTTATTTCAACCACTGTTGACAGATTTCATAAAATATATTAGTCTTTTTCTGCCTTAATAAGTCTAGTATTCTGAAAATAATACATCACTTTTGATAACTGAGCCTCTTGCAATGCTTCAGTGTCATTGCTATAAAATGTATTTTGACACATAGCGCTGTTACTATTTACAGATGTAAGGCATAGGGGTGTATAGTTATTGAGCATTTGATCTAATTTCACTTATAATAACTTCCTAAATCATTATCCAGTCAATACTTGAAATTTTCCAGTAATGTAGAATCCTGCAACTAAGTTATATGGGCTTCATTTAATCAACCCATTCATTTGCAAATTCTAGGGGAATGCATGTGAATTCATCATATTTCTTGCCCTCAAGAAACTTAGAGTTTAGTGGAAGGCTTCTGACAAGTGAGTAGGCAATTATAATAAAGTGTGAAAATTACAACCAAATGGTTAATGAGAAGAAAAATAATTTGTAATTATTATAATTATTGACCTTCTATCATGTAATAGGGACTTGGATACACTGGGGCACTTTCCATGAGGAGCTTAACCCACTTTGCCTGTCACCTGAATGGGACTGCCTAAAGCCTCCAGTGAATATTGAATTGCTGAGGAATTTGGGAAAAGACAAGCTAAAGTTCTCATTCCATGGATCCCTTGGGTGAACCCTCCCAGTTTGTGGAGGTAGATACACTACCAAGCTGGGGCAACTTGTGTGAAGATGAATTAAACCCTTCTAATACTGCAGCTGAAACATTTCAGGCAGACACCTTTTCTTTATAATAAGGATGTCAATGGAAAGTGATTCTTTGGAAAGGAGATGTGTTACTGACCTGTACAGCTATTGTGAATACTAGCAATGAACATCTCACAGATAAGAATCCTGTGTCAGATAGTATCTTTACACTTAGAGGGCCCGATTTTGAAGGAGGATCTCCAGAAACTTAAAGGTTGCTGGGCAGGTGAAGCAAAACTGACAAAAGGATTTGATCTAGCTGACCCATTCATCATTCACATAGTGGGACCTAAATACAATGGCTACTATCTCACAGCAGCTGAGAGTTCCCTGTACAGTTGCTACAGAAACATACACCTGTGTCATCAATTCTGCAAAATGAGGTTATTCCATAGAGGATGCAACACATATAGCATTTTTAACTAAGGAAATTGGTAGAGGTTCACCGGCAGACTGTTGAAAAAGTGATATTTGCTGTCTCTGAACTTGAAGAGTCTACTTTCCAAAAGATGCCACTTCTGTATTTCCCAAAGTCATTAAAGGAGGAGAATTGATCTTTGCCATTACTGCAGATATTGGAAATGTAGATGGGGAGCTTGTGGTACCCAAATGGAAGATTAGACTAAATGAAAACCTGGTGCCCAGAAGGACAGGTGGCTTGAAGAAGATTTGAAGAAGGTGAGAGAGTGAACCTTGTGAGAACTAGTGGAACAACAGAGAGGTAGATGGAACAAAGGCCCTAAGGCAGGAGAAGCACACCTCACCAGTTAGAGAGACATGAGGACCACAGATGTCAGAGTAGTAATAAAACCCAGATCATTTTGAGCTGGCAGACTATTGTAAATACATCAGCTTTACCCTGAGTAAGAAGGGAAGACACTTAAGGGCTTTGAGTAGGGGATGTTATGATTAGACCTCCATGTTTACATATTTTATACAGACTAGTTCATGGAGACTAGACTGTAGAGGACCAGAATTAACAGGGAGATTTGTTAAGGGACTGTGGCAGGAATTTTGGCAAGATGTTGCGATTATGTCTAGGGTTGTAGCAGTGAGAAGTGGTCAGAAACTGGATTTATTTTAAATTTTGAGCTAATAGGATTTCCTGAAGGATTGGATATTAAGTGTGAGGAAGATACTTTTCTTTGACCTGGCAGCAGGGAAAATGGAGTTACAAATAAGTGAAATAGGAAAGCTGAGGGTGGAGTGGGCATTGGGAGAGGTCAGAAATTTAGTTTTGGATATGTCAAGTTTGGGATGTCTACTGAACACCCAAGCAGAGATGGATATATGCACCTGGACTTTGGAAAGACACCTGGATGAGAGACATAATGTGATGGTCATCAGCATAGAGATAATATTTAAAGCCATGAAACTTGATGAGATAACCAGAAGAGTGGGTGCAGATAGAGAAGCAAAGTGAAGCAGGCTGAAGACTGAGCTGTGGGAAACTCCAACATTAAGAGATTAGAAGAAGAGGGAACAACAATGCAGACTAAGGAGTGACCAGTAAGTGAGAGGGAAAAAATGAGTGTGGTGTCTTAAAAGCAAGTGAGGAAGGGTATTGATAAAACACACGTGCTCAATTGTGTCAAATGCTGCTTGGGAAATAAGAAAGCTTGGATACTGGTACAGAGGATAAGTAAAAGAATCAAAAGGAATATTTGGACTGCACACTTGGGCAACTGAATGCCTGATGTTTCAATCCGACGAGATAAAGCTTGAACCCGGGGTGCATGTGCAAACCCAGGTCTATTCAGGCTCCCCGGTGCCCCACGTGGGAGGCCAGGTGGGAACCCAGGCCGGGATTGGCAGAGGCGAGGGTGGGCACCACAGCGATAGCAGCAGAAATGGTGGCAGGTGCCATGGTTCCTTGATCAAGGAAGGCTGCCAATGGGGCAGCGCCAAGACCATGAGCCTGTGCCTGCGGCATCTCACAGATATCAGAGATGTGGCCTGAGCACACAGGAGTGCTGGCAAAGTCGGTGCTGGGGCATTAAACATTGTCCGTGCATTACTGGAAAATAAAAGTGTACACTTGGATGCTGCAGTCAAGGATATCAGAGGGATATTAGAATTTTTCAAAGAGTTTGAAAATCCCTGGCTTTAAAACCTGCTGCAACATTTCAAAGCACATATCCACAGACAATAGAAATTAAATTTAAAACAGCTGCATTTACAGAAAAAAACCCACCATTTTCATATGATATTTTGGGTCAATCAGTTATAAATAAAAAAGGCAATTTTAAAAGTAGTTGTTTCCTTGTAATTGAAGCTACAGCTATAAAATATATAAACTGGTGTTTTGAATTTTTAAATGCTCTACAAGTCATGAAGCCACTGTTGTGTCTTGTGTAATCACCAATAGTTACAGGAAATGTGAGAAGAAACTTTAAAATGCTCTTGCATAAATTTATAATTATATTTATATATTAAAGTTATAACAGCATACCAAACTGATTAACATGAAGAGTTAACTATCTCTAGAAAAACTGATCCTCAAGAATTATCAGCTCTAGATATACTAAAAATTTTATTTCAAAATAATTTATCAGAAATGTAGCGTTTTCACAGTCTATAAAATATTCTGAAAAGTTCTAGTAACAGCTGCATCAGAAGAAAGATGCTTTTTAAAATTAAAAATTATTTGCTCTCTTGCATTGCCAAGAGTGACTGTTACCTTAAATTATGTTGACTGAAAATGAGTCGTTAAATGTATAAATTCTGATGGCCAAATTATGAATATTCAGAAAAGTAAGCCAGAAAAATCTTACCATCAATCAAGATATCACATTAATAAAGTATTATTATTATTGTATTATATATAATTATACCAAAATAATATATTTTTTGCAATTTGTAAGTTTCTTGTTACTCGTGTATTGCATACTGTTATTGTATTGTATAAGTACTAAAATATTTTTAAAAGAAAAATCTTTGTGTTTTCGTACCTTTAAATGTACTTTTTTCCTGCTTCTTAAGGTAGTGACCCCATTTTTGTTTGACATAGGACCCCACAAACTAGATAGCCAGCTCTGTTAAGAAGTTGATTTGCTATGATGTGCTATTTCAGATGATCCCTTGATGACAGGAGTGGGGAACCACACCTGTCTCGTTTATATTAGGTAAATGCTGGTTAGTTGCAGTCTTACTTTATGATGTTTCTCAGCTAGCTGCCATCCCCAGTTCCTCGGGAGAATCATTAGCGTCATTCTGTACATTAATAAGAATGTGCTCCTTCTGCAGTATAAACATAGAGTCGCCCATACGAGAGGCAAATTTACAGCAATTAGTACCTTCATTCCTTGTGACTGTTGCTTTAGGACTTGCTCATAAACTGTATTTAAAACCAATCTTTAACTTCTCTGTCCCTGGTTTGTTACTAAATAAGGTGTACCTGTCCTTTCCCCACACCACCAAGTCTCTGAAAGGCTGATGGTCCATCCTTTCATCATGCCCCCAAGGGTCCTCAAAGATGTTTGCAAGCACATTCTATTCTAAATGTTAAAATGCAACATCCCAAATGGATAAAGAACAAAGTCTTATGTTTGGAATAACACACACACACACACACACAGACACACAGACACAAACACACACACACACACACACACACACACACACACACACACACACACACACCAGACCAAATAAAAGGTTGGTAGCCATAAAATAACCCAGAGGAAACCTATGTGCAAGCTCTGATATGGAGAGTGAGTAGAGAGAAAGATCTGGAAATATGTGTTTCTGAAAAGTGGCAAGAAATTCAGCAACTGGCAATTAAACAAGATTTTCTTTTCATAAACAATGCTGGAATTTAAATTATTTTCAGGTAGCTGTCATACTGATGCCAGGAATTTCTAAGGAAATTCAGAGAAGTTGAGTTGGAAGAAAGAAGAGATGATGGAGACCTGTTTAATCAGGTAAAACAAACAAAAATTAAAGAAATATTTAGTAGAACTGAGTATCAAATTTAAATCTACAGTTCCTTCCCCTCTGTGTAAAGATGTCTTTAATATGGTAATAGATGTCAGAGGGTGGGGAGAGAGGCAGCAATCACATTCACTGTGAGATAAGAGGACTCCATCTTTCCTGCCTATGAAGCTTTAGACCTGCATTTTATTTCAAGTTTGGTGAACAGCAATCACTTCCCATCTGTGATTAGTCTCTGTTTTTTCACTGAAGAGAGGGTTGAGACAGAGTTTTAAAGGTTATTCTACACCAGACAAAAGGAGTACATGAAAAATAAGAGGCTTTTCAAATGATCTAAAGTGCACTTGAATCTGCCACTTTGATATCATTAGCAAATTGTGATTGATTAAGTATGACACTTAAATCTCTTACAAGCTTTTTGGAATAAAAGAGGGTATAGCAAGTGTGGATATTCCCAGTATGTGGCATTATTTTCTAAATGTAGAGTGATATTTTTTCAGGTTGCATAATCCTACCTTTTACTCCTGAAATTATAAAGTTAGAGAGAATCCTGAGAGTAGTTGCTCCTGAGTCAGGGTTCAAGCAGATGACTGTGTTGCCATTTCAGACTGAGGGTTCATAGTAACAGTCTTGGGTTGATGCTACAGTTCCACTCCCTCGATAAAGCAAAATATGAGTCAAACATGATTTATTTGATTGTTCTTATGATTCACTTTTTTAGAAAAGTGTTTACTTGTCATGAGTTTGGTCCATCTCAACTAAACAGTTTGAGGGGATTTGTTTCCAAGGCAAGAAGATGCTGTTTTCTTTAATACTGATTTTTAAAAAGACAGCAAAAGGGCTTCCCTGGTGGCGCAGTGGTTGAGAGTCCGCCTGCCGATGCAGCGGACGCAGGTTCGTGCCCCGGTCCGGGAAGATCCCACATGCCGCGGAGCGGCTGGGCCCGTGAGCCATGGCCGCTGAGCCTGCGCGTCCGGAGCCTGTGCTCCGCAACGGGAGAGGCCACAACAGTAAGAGGCCCGCGTACCGCAAAAAAAAAAAAAAAAAAAAAGACAGCAAAAAATTCACTAAAGATCACCAAAATTCTCTTAAATGTAATGATAATTATATACCGATGAAATCAAGGTGGCTTGATATACAAGGTAGCCTTTAATCCATGCCTTTTTTCTGATGGTTCGAGGATGAGAGGAGTACTAGGGAAAACAAAATAAAGGACAGCATATTACAGACTGCCATAAGAATATGGAATTCACAGATCCCTTTTTAAATATGTGAAAGTGGAAGCAGTAGGTTGTACAATTAAACAATATGAAAGGAAGAGTCAGAAACTGAAATCCAGCTGTAGTTCTGCCAATTGCTGGTTATTTCACATCAGCCTCTCATTCCACTTCTCAGAGACTGAATTTGCTGCTCTGTACTACCTTCCTGGATTAGATTAGAGGACCCAGAATAAGAGTTTTCACTATTCGACTTGCAGTGACCCATTCAAAGCTATTACTAGAATTGTTAAAAAATATTCTAGTTGATTCTCTGTGCAGGCGTTTGGTAAGATCTCACTTCTCCATGACTTTTGAAGTCAGATGTGACCACATGATTGGCTCTAGCCAGTGAAATATGAGTGGCAGTGACATTGGTCATTTCTTGGGAAAACCAAGAACCAGTACATGATTTCTGTCTGACATGATGACCGTGGAAGGTCATGTTAAGACAGAGTATTTGTAGTCTGGGTACCTGTGTAAATAGGAATGATACAGATTCCCCACTGATCCACAATAGACCTGTAGCATAAATCAATATTCAATACAGAAGCCACTGAAATGTTAGAATAATTTGTTATCGCAACAAATTTAATCCTGATTGGTGCAACATGTTTTATCCTGCAAATAATTTCTCACATGAAAGAATATAGTCATGTATTCACCTTATAATTACAACATAAAAAGAACTTTAAAAATATTTAAAAATAAAATTTTAATTAAAAAATCAATATTTAACCTTAACACAGTAAACTAGCTAACTCCTCTTTGACTTATTTTTTATCCATGTGCTGCTAAGTTTCTGGACTTTTTAGTGTCTTTTACCTCCTTTGTGGTGACTACAGACACATCAAGTCTTTCTACTTGGGTTTCAGTGTGATTGTAATTCACCTTCCTGATAGTTACACAATAATCTCGAAAACTCCCAATCTCCACATCCCACTCCTTATTCTTGGAAGCCTTATATTAATGTCTCCTTTCTGAAATTCTACTCAGCTTATTTTCAAAAACATTCACAACTCTATGCAGTTTAGTAAGGGCATAGGACTTTGTTTTACTTTGAGTGCCTAAGAAGGTTAGATTTCTCATCCAACCATTCACAGACATCCCCTCTCCCACCTTTCCTATGATTTCTCCCATGCTATCGTTCCTCTCTGGTGAGTTCTGAGTTTTCCTTCCCATTACATTTCCACCCTGCTGAAAGCCCACTATCCCTATCTGTGGAGTGAAAAGTGGCAGGATTTCAAACAGACTCTGCAAAGCAAATTTGATACCTATTTTGTCATTTATTTATTCAAGACATTGTCATCAAATGCCTACTAAATACTTGGCACTCTCACAGATACTGCAGATATAATGAGTGGGATGTGATTCTGGTCCTTAAATCTCAATGCTGAGACAGTTTGATGAGAGGTTTAGTTGCTATGAGAGCACATAAGAGAGGCTCCATACTCAGCTTTGCCTGGGGGCTTCCTGGTTGTGATGTCTAATCTGAGAACGCATCAAAGTTTTTGAAGGGATAAAGGAGAGAATGGAGGGCAGTAGGAAGGGGTCTGGGCAGAGGAAACATATAACAAAGCTCCTAATTGAAATATCATTGTTTTATCCAAGAATATATGTGATTTAGTGTGTCTGAGAAAAAATTCTTGTCAAAGGACAAATAAATGGACTAGCAGGATTGTGAGAATCAGATCTAAAAGTAGACAACACGGGTCTAATACTAAAAAATAATTATGTTATGTTCCAGAATGTGTATTTCCCCTTAGGACATTTCCCAGCCAATGGAAGAATTTTTATATGGCAAGGATCAGATCTGTGTTTTTGCCAGTTGACTTTGGCGACAGTATGGAGACTTTCCTAGATGCTGGAACATCAGTCAAGAGTTTATTGTATAAAAATAGAAGAGAGATGATGGCAGTCTAAATTAGGTAGTGATAAGATGGAGGCAAAGAAGTGGATGACTTGTGAAAGATTAGGGGGTAGGAAAAAGATTTCATAATTGCCGTGAAGGGAGGAGGGGGGTGAGGGAAACGGTACGGACAATATTGAGTTAGAAGGTGGGGCATCTGGGCAGACAGCAATTCTCTGGGACATGTATAAGAAGAGTCAGGAGGCAAGGGAACCGAATTGTGTACAGTGTTCTATGTTTTAGGAAAAAATGGGTGTAGCAGAACTATGAAATGGTCCTCCAAGTGAAATGCCCTATGCTCAACAGTATAAACTGGATTGAAATGCTCAAAAGATTGGTCAATTACACCTTCTCCATTTTACCTCCTAAATATCCTTTCCAGAATACTTGACATTCTTCTTACTTTTTTAAGTATTCTCAAACACAGCATTATAATGTTTTGAAAACGTGAAATACCTCTCTTAAACTGCATTTGTTCAAGTTGTAACACTTTTAAACTTATAACATTTTCTAAGTCACCTTCAAATACAGTTTGTCTTCCATATCCACAGATGTGGAACCCATTGTACTATACCATTTTATATAAGAGACTTGAGATTCCTCAGATTTTGGTATCCTAGGAGGTCCTAGAACCAATCTCCCATAGATATCAAGGAAAGACTATACTACTATCCACATGATTTTGATTGAGGAAGGTGTTTTAATTTACATTTACAGATGAGAAAATTGATGGTGAATTGTTAGGTGACCTGTTATATTTTATCATGATTAAGCAGAGGAGTCCTGCCTCAAATCCACATCCTCTAGTTTCGAATCACTTACAGAAAGATATTGCAGGTTCCAGACCACAATAAAGGGAATATCACAATAAAGTGATATTCATATGAATTTTTGGCTTCCCAGTGCATATAAAAGTTATGCTTATACCATATTGTAGCCTATTACGTATGCAAAAGCATTGTGTCTAAAAAAACAATGTACATACCTATTAAAAACTAATGCTGTTGAAAAAATGGTGCCAATATATATACTTGCTTAACACAGAGTTCCCACAAACTTTCAGTTTGAAAAATATGCCTGTTCCTTTTATATATATTTTATTGTTTATTTATATACATTTTTTAACCTTAAAAAC
Organism: Stenella coeruleoalba; assembly: GCF_951394435.1. Lineage (NCBI taxonomy): Eukaryota > Metazoa > Chordata > Mammalia > Artiodactyla > Delphinidae > Stenella > Stenella coeruleoalba. Next base: position 44,369,992 of record NC_137151.1, read on the forward strand.
TGTAATCATAGAGTGTGTAATTTTTAGTGTCTTCCTTCTTTTGCTTGATATTATGTCTGTTTTTGTGACAGTAATTTTAAAAAACTTTTTTGGCTCTATGATATTTTAGTATATAAATACACTGTAGGTTACTTGCATACTTGTAAGTTGATGGGCATTTGGATTGTTTCCTGTTTTTATGTGTAATGAACAAAGCTGCTATGAATATTCTTCTGTGTATAGTTTGGTGTAAGTACGTGCACATTGCTGAGTTACAGGATTATGTGTATGCTCACTTTAATAGGTACTCTCAAATATTTTTACAAAGTGAAGGAACTAATTTGTAGTTATAATTTGTAGTTTGGTAAAGTAGTATTCAAGTCTTTTGACAAATTTTCGATTGGGCTGTCTGTCCTTTTAATGCTAATTTGTAAGAGTCCTTTATATACTCTTGGAAAGAGTCCACTGCTGTATACATGCATTGCAAAGTTCCTCTCCCACTCTTATGAGTTGTCTTTTACACTCTTAATGTTGTCTTATAATGAACAGAAGTTTTACATTTTAATATGATCCAAATTGCAAATCTTTTCCTTTATGGTTAGTGTTTTTTTGTTCTGCTTAACAAATCTTTCCCTGCCTCAAGTTCATGAAGGCCTTCTCTTATGTTATCTTTAGTGAATTACCTTTCAATTTTAGATTTGATCCACCTGAAGTTGGTCTTTGACTATGCTGTGAAGTATAGGACAAATTTCTTTTCTTTTTTTTTCTACTTGAATATACAATTGACCCAACACTATTGATTGAAGATTTTCTCTCCCTAGATTGCAATACTACCTTCATCATATAACAATTGACTGTATGTATGTGACCCCTCTGTTTTGTTTATTTTGTATATTTTATAACATATTTGTTTCAGTTTCTCTAGATTTATTGTAACTTCATATGTGATTCATACATATTGTCTAATTTTATTTTTTCTTCAATGTTGCCTATTCTATTCTTGGTCTACTGAATTTTTGAATCAGTTTAAAATAATCATTTGAAGCTGTGCAACAATTTCAACAATTACACAATCAAAAAATTTTATTATTTAGTTTATTTTGACCATGCTTTTAAAGATTTAAAACTAACACAAATAGTACATTACTATTATCTTGACACTGGTCAAAATATCCAGTTTCCAATTCTTTTTTTTCCTTATGTATAAAATATGTGGGCTCTTTTTTACTTATAGTATTAAATTGCCTGTGACACTGAAATATTGTTTTCAATTAGTGTTTTGCATACTTAGCATCAGACCTATTCTTATCTCTCCAACCTCTCATTCCTTATTTCCTTTATTTGTATCATTCACATATATCCTGTTGGAATATGTTTTTTATCAACTTTCTGGGAAAAAACAGTCTTTTAAAGGTTAAAATACACTGTGACACATCCCATCTAGACAAGATTAAGTAAACTCATCTTTCCCTCCTCTCCACTAAGTATCACTATAAACCCTGGAAATAGTGCAACAGGCAACCAAAGGAGGACTGAAAGGTGGAAAGAAGAAAAACTGACTAGAGACTCTAGGACTAAAGGAATAACATAGTGGCAGGGCATCTTATAACCCACCATTCAAAGAATAAGATGACCACATCACCTCATTTCCTAGCCACCAGCCTAACAAACAACAGAAGGTGGCCTAGGTAGGTTGATTTCTTCTCTGAATTGTCCTGTCAACCATTCAAGTAGCACAAGCAAGGTAGACTGATCAGGAACCCTGATGACAATGCTCTCCTTCTCCCCTGGACCTAAAACTCCCCTTCCCTCCTGAAAAACACCATGACCATGTGGCTGGGTGGCACCAGCAAGATGTACCTTCCACAAGAAGTGGCTTGCTATGGGAAATATTTTTGTCTCTGCAGATTATAGAATCACTTCCCCCACCAAGAGACACATGGCAGCCAAAACTTGGGAACTTCTTCAACCCCCTTAGGCTGCATGAGGAGGGACCAGTGGGAGGTCTCAGTCACAACAGATAAACCAGCTTGACCAAAATATCACCTGTAAATTAAATTTCCCTTTGAACCATAGTTCACAAACGTACAGCAGAATCTGTGTGCTAAATCTAAAAAGATGACTGCCTGGTAAAATAGAATATTTAAACAAGACCCATAGTATAACAATGCAAAAAAATTAAAAAAAAAAAAAGCAGGAGTAACTGTATTACTATCACATAAAGTAGACTTCAGAGCAAAGAAAATCACTGGAGACAAAGAGGGGCATTATAAAGTGATAAACGGATCAAGCTACCAGGAAAACATAATGATTTAAACGTGTGTGCAAGGGAGTCTCAATATACATAAACCAAAATCTGATAGACATGAAAAGAGAAATCGACAAATTCTCAATTGTAGTTGGAGACTTAAAAATTCTTCTCTCAGCAACTGATATGAACTGCTACACAGAAAATCAGCATCGGGGCTTCCCTGGTGGCGCAGTGGTTGGGAGTCCGCCTGCCAATGCAGGGACGCAGGTTTGTGCCCCGGTCCGGGAGGATCCCACATGCCGCGGAGCAGCTGGGCCCGTGAGCCATGGCCGCTGGGCCTGCGCGTCCGGAGCCTGTGCTCCACAATGGGAGAGGCCACAGCAGTGAGAGGCCCGCGTACCACAAAAAAAAAAAAAAAAAAAAAAATCAGCATGGATATAAAGGATCTAAACAATACAACCAACCAACAGGATCTAACTGACATCTATCTATCTCACTTTACCCAACAACAATAAAATATACAGTTTTTCAAGTATCCATATCCTAGGCTATACAGCAAGCCTCAACACACTTAAAAGAATGAAACTAATATAAAATATGCTCTCTGAATATAATGGAATCATACACATACAAAAATACAATTAAAAAAAGACAAGAAGAAAATCTCTAGACATAGCATAACAGCCAAAACTGGAGAAGGGGGAACAAAAAAACCAAACAGATGAACTTCAACAGTTGAATGGCTAAACAAACTGTAGTCCATCCATATCATGGACTACTACTCAACAGTGAAAAGAAACGAACTATTGATACACACAACAGCTTGGATGACTCTCCAGTGAATTCTGAGTGAAAAAAAAATCCAATACCAACGTTTACATCCTATATGATTCCATTAATATAATATTTTTGAAATGACAAAATTTTAGAAATGGAGGGCAGATAAGTGGTTGTCAGGGGTTAGGAATGGGGTGAGAGTAGGAGAAAGAAGTATTTTTATAGAAGGGCAATGCGAGGGATGACTGTTGTGATGGAACTCTTCAGTACGTTGACCTTGCTGGTGGATACATGAACTTATAAATGTGACAAAGATGTGTAGAACTAAATATCCCCCACACACACACACAAATAGGTACAAGTAAAACTGAGACTATCTGAAAATGATCAGCGCATTGTATCAATGTAAATATTCTGCATGTGATATTGTTTTGTAGTTATACAAGTTGTTCCCATTGAAGAAAACTGGGTATATGGTACATGGAATCTCACCACATTATTTCTCAAACTGCATGTGAATTTACGATTATCTGAAAATTAAATGTTTAAATAATACATTTTGTACTTTAATGTATTAAACATCAAGAATACATCCACTTTTGAACATAGTTTAATTTACACATTAAAAAATTTAAAGTATACTTTTTAATGGGATTAAACACAAAAATCTTAAAAGAATCCACTAATGTGGAAGTTGAAAAATGAAAATGCTAATGGACCTTTCATTTTCCATACAGTATGATTTCCTCTTGATATTTTTTGACCACATAAAGTATATTCATTTAACATGGCAGAAGTAAGTCTTCAGCTTCTTAAAAAAAACCCAAAAAACAAAAAAAAACCATCACTCCATTTACTATAATGTAACTTTTAAATGTAATTACTATAAGAAATTTTGCCTTCTTGTTTATTCAATTCCCATGGACAAGAGACAATTTTTTAAACTATTGTAATGAGAATAATAATATTGCCTGTGTTTATGTTTTTGAATTTTAAGGCACTGATTTGAGATGACTACTCCATTTCAAAATTAAACTATCACTGCTTATGACTTAGTAATAGGCACCTCACCACAAATTTTAACTGTATGTAACTTTGGCATATATAAAACTAACAAATAGACACACATTCATTTAGTTAAGTATATTTAAGGTTAGCTATCTCTCCTTTCTCAAATTTATAAACAGAGTAGGTTTGTCAGTTTGGGGAAACTAGCACAGGAGTGTGGTATTGTAGCAATATTGAAATTTTGTTTTAAAATTCTTTGCTAGTAGAATGAAGGTGGAAGAATTGGCAACCTCAACTCTTGTAGTATGTTATCACCATACTGTCAGAAAGAGTGCACTTAGCCAACTCTGACGAAACTGGGTGTGTTATATATTGAGCAGGAACCATGGGTTCCTTATGCCAACAATTAATTTCAACTCTTACCTTATTACCACATTTCTTGGACACTACAGGATAATTTCTTCTAAGCTTTTTGCTGCTCATGTGTGAAATCTTAAATAATCTAGCCAAATGTAATGAAAGTTCAGGGCTGTTCCGTGACATTGGTTTACTGAACGCTGATCTGTGAAAGTCTGAATGCGCAAATCTCTATCAATGTGGTCAATGAAACTTCACCATCACCTTGACAAAGCATTTTTTTCCCCACTGTGTAGATTCTTTTTAAGAGTTTCACTAAAACATGCCATGTCACAGAAAAATTTCTTTCTCTCGAATATCCTATGTGAATTCGAAGTACACGTGAGCTATTCTACATGAAATGCATAAGCATTATGCAGTAGAAAAGAAGCATTATATCTGAATTATGGAAGTTGTGCTTCTTTTAATGAAATTCATCCAAATAACAAGTAAATTTAGGGATAGTAGAAGAAAATTCTAAGGTGTATTGACAACACAAGTTTTTACAAGAGCCTAATCTAAATAGAAAACCACATTGAACTTTCTAGAGAGGGCAGAAAGGTCAACCATCTTATAGTAAGCAGACAGCACAGTACAAGAGGAGCATATGTTAAAAACATACTTTATTTACCTTTCATTAGAATGTCTTCCTCTGAGAAGGTTAAATACTTCAGGATAGGGATAGGATTTTTCTCATGTTAACTAATCCCGGCAAAAGTGAATAGAGATTTGCTTTCTTCAGCATTTATTGATATTAATTGCTTTATTGAACTAGCTGTGGGAACAGGGATTTCCTAATGCCAGCATAAAGGATCATTATTTATAAGCTAACTGATCGCACAAATTCTATACTTAGCTCAACATTTCTGTTGGAAATACTGCAAGAATCTTTTTAAAAAAAATGTTGTCATATTTCAGCCTTCATACGGTATGCTAAATTACATAAGCTAAATGATAAAACATTTTCCAGGAAAGGGGAATTTTAGAGTCTCACATACCAGGCTTCAAATCAAGCTCTGAAAAGCAGCTTATTATTGTGTTTTTCTTCCATTTATTTTTAATTCTTCCCCTTTGGCTCTGTCTTACAGGTGTCCCTAGTTATAACCATCAGTAAAAACAAAACACATGTGTAGGCTATAAATCTGTATTTGTGTTAATTCATAGGAGAAAAATATCTTCAGTTCTTCCTTCCAATCTCCTTTCCTCTCACCGCTTATAAGCTCTGTATAGGGCTCTGTGCTTATCATTACAGAAACCAAATTCTGTCCCACGTGCTAAGTTAACAGGAAAGTTCCTGCATGTCATTTCTCATTGCAAGTAAAGAAGTCAAGGTGGAAATCCCCAAATTAATTTAGAACATGAAAGGATTTAGAAAGGGAATCAATATTTGGTAAAAGGAGAGAGCTGCCAACTTAGCCTTTTGTAGTAACTACACAAGGTTCAGTCAATCAGATCCGTATCACATTGGGAAAAGTTAAAAAGTTTGAACATCCTTGAATATGAAATAGTTAATAAGTTTTCCAGGCACCAGAATGGAAACTCTTATAGTTTTGTTCAGATATTCATTCTATAAAGGTGCCAGAGGCAATGCTAAAGCCAAGGTAGAATCCGTTATTTGCTTGTAAAGTATGATTTGAGTGCTTAATAGATAAGCTGTTTTAAATCACATCACTTTGAAATGTGACATGCAGCTTGTCAGCTTGGAATGTTTTCTTCCTCCTTCTTCATTTTCATTTTGATAAAATAATAACTGGTTCTCTAACATAGTTCTTTGGTCTTGAGATAACCACACCAACAGCTAGAAACAAGCATCAGGGCTGTTGGATGTTATATTTTGATAAATCACTGTTTTGTGTTTGTATTTTATTTTTCAAATCGCTTCTTTACCCCGTAATAGATGAACACGTTCTTTTGTGAGGGAAAAAAAGTATTTTTATGAATACAAGAATGTATCTAAGTAGTCATCTAAAAATTGGAGACATAAATTTATATAGTGTTTGCAGGGTATCTTAGATTTGATTATGAAGTTATTCCATGAGTAGGTTTTGCCAAGATTATCGTAGAATCAATGAACTGGACTTATTAGGTCATCATCTCTTACTAACAGTATAGAGTTCTCAAAAGCTTTATTAGGTGCAATTGTAAGTGGCTCAGACAAGAGGTTTTAATCATTTCTTTTAGATATGATTCCACAGTTTCAGAAATTTTTATTGGCAAGAAATGATTTCTGATGCCTAGTCAATGTGTAATTTTTCTCTTAGAACACTTGCAATCATTCCTGTCCTCCACCTCCTACCAACCACATGTTATTGGGGTTTTGGGGGGTTTGTTTTGTTCAGTTTTCACACTCTTTTCACCCCGTAAATTTTGCCCACATGATCAAATACCCACACGAGAAAATAAAAATCAAAATTGGACAAGTTCGTCCGAAGAGGGATTAGAATGAGTTGAAGTAAACCATGGAAAGAGAATATTTAGTTTGGCTTAAATCACTGCTGTAATCACTTAAACATGAACAATAATCCATTTGGAAAATATCAGAAACTGCTTTATATCACAGACATATCATTAGGCCCCCATAACATTCCAGGAACCTGCCCTTTTCAACCCCAACATATCCCCAAAGAGATTATTTCTATAACAATAGAAATAGAGATTTCGAACATTATTTTATTTTCTAATTCACAAAGATAAGATGGCACGGGAAGTGTATTGTCCTGAGCTCCTTCTCTCTCTGGGATGGAGGCTTTAAGAAACTATTGCAAGCCAATAGGGAGGTTTTCCACAGCATGTAGGAAAAAGCTCCTTGTGAGCCAGGAGTCCCACAGCGGGCCTTTTTTCAGCCTATAAACAATACAGCTAGGAGTTTCAGTGGGTTAAGCATCAGGCTGGAAATTTGTAATAACATGAGGTCTGATTCCAGATCTATAATTTACTGGCCTGTTGAGTGACAATGGGCACATAACTTCACTGACGTGTATTTCTAAAGTTTAGTCTTGAAATTTGTATTAGTTACACATTTGTTCATAGTAGAATATATCAACCCCCCAAAATAAAGAAAATCTAAAAAAAAAACCTAATTTAAAACCAAAAGGCTAAGTAGATGCTCTGTAAACAAAAAATGCACACTGTAATTAAGTGGGATGAGCCACACATGACACTTCTAAAAAAAAAGGGTTGGTGGACACTTGAGTACAAAATATTAAAATGTATTATTCAGCTTTCATACTTAAAAGTGTGGATTGCTGTAAAACTAATAAACAGACAAAAATATCAGATTTGTAACTTAGAAAAAAATTTTTAAAAAAAGAATTTGGAGTATTATTGAACTGACATCATGATTCAATAGTTTCTAGCAAGAATTCTTACAAAATGATGCTGAAACATCAGTTAAATGTTTCTAGATAAGAAACATTTGTCTTTATCCAATGTTAAAATTATTTCCCTGTTGCTTAAAATGTTAATTTAAAATATTAAATAGAAGTATTTTAGATGAATATGAAATCAGTGATATGTAGAATCTTCCTAAATTTCTAAACAATGGAGGAATTCACAAATGAGAAGCTAAGAAACTTTATAACATTAAATGGAATTTCTAAATATAATATATTAAAGTTTTATATAGTAATATATTAAAGTTCTAAAGTAAACAAAAACTAAGGAAAATTTTACAAATTATATAATAGACCTGTGGTGTTAACTCTAATTTATAAAAAGCTTGTTGAGTCCAATAAGAAAGACCACTCTCCACTAAAATATTGAACAAAATAAATGAGATTCACAAAATAAGAGAGTTAACCAATGTATTATTTCAAAAATTATTCTCGTCAGCAATCCAATACTCTTAAATCAAATACATTTTTTAAACAAAAATGTATTTTTCTGGGAAAGACCTCTCCTAAACTACTGATAGGCATATAAATTTTCATAAACTTTATGGAAAGGTAGAAATCATTGGAAAAATTGATTTAAAATGTAAAAATTGTTGTGCCTAAATTTGTATATCACATTAATTCTACTTCCAGAAATTTATCTTAAAATATTGTCAGAAATGCAAACAAAGATTCACCATGAACATGTTTATTGCAGCATTATTTATAGTAGTTAAACCACTGGGAAAATTGAATGCTCATTTATAAATGTTGTGACTGGTTGTAGTCAGGCTCATGCATAGGGCTCCGTAATAGAATACTATGAACTCAACTAAAAATATGTTAAAATGGAAAAAAAGTTATGGAAAAACAGTTAAATTAGAATATAGCCTAATACAATTTTACGTACACAATAATGTGCTTTGGGTTTAAACAGTTACATAGATATATAAAATTTAAAAAAAAACTTGAAAAAAATAAATCAAACTATAACCCAATAGTGACTTTTTTTTCAGGAGTAGGATTTGGGGTTACTTTTTTTTTTTTCTTTTTCTATTTTTCAAATGTCCATAATCAGAATTCAGAACTTTTATAATCGAGGAGAAAAACATATATTTTAGACATGGTTTTTAAGGAGTCCTTATACTTATGGCCACATGATATCGAAGTGAATCAAAAATAAAAACTAAAAAAAAAAACCCCAGAGTGCACTCAAATGATTATCATTAATAAAATGTCTTTCCTTCACACAAGTGAAATTTGTTTTGTTTTGTTTTTTGTCAACATCACGTTTCCTGGTTTAAGCAAATATAACTCTATTGTGGAAGAAAGAAAATGTTTAAATGACCATAGTGTATAATCACTAATTCTCACATGCTTGCATAATTCTGGAAAAATAAACTGCATTCTCAAGTTTCAGAATGAGACCATTGATTGATACCTCCCCGGACACAGGGATGATTAGTAAAGACACCTTCTAATTATTCTCTGAATCTGTGATCTTGATGTAACATTCTTCCATTAAGATCAACACGTTCTTCTTTTAGGAGAAAAAAAAAGTGGAAAAGGAAAGAAAGTGTAGTTAGTTCATCCAAAGGGGCAAGGGCTGAGAACGGAGTCAATGTGCAGACAGAGAGGAAGAGGAAATTTTTTGTTCAACCCTAGTTTATTATTTCTCCACCCAAAAACAGAGTATAAGATAAACCGTGTGTGAAAAGGCAACTGGGCCCCAAAAGCAGCAGCAACTTCTTGACGTCAGATGACTTAACTGGTCTTTGCAAACGTGTTCAATTTGGTTCCTGACCCAGAAAAAAGATCCTTTTCTCCTACTCCCACACAGCATGCTGCACAAACACCCAGTTCTATGACTTTTTTGTTTCCTGCACAGTGACTTTTCATGCCTGCCTACCTGACTCACGATCTTGTGATTCCACCCCCAGGCCTCCTACACTTCCTTTGCAGATGCCAATTCCTGCTCCAGGGGTTCAGGGACAGACCCCACTCACTCTGCCTAGAGAGGACACCCCTGCGACTACCCCTGAGGTGCAGGTTACCTCCTCAGTGTGAGATTAAAAAACAGAGGAAGGATACTATTTTTATCAAGTCAGAAGTTTAAAGTGAGCATCACAGTCATGTAAGGAGGGTTTTCAAGAAAACTTCCAAATAGGGTGGAAAATGTTCACAGCCCTGGGCCCAGGCTATCCTATGAGAAAAGTCAAGTTTGACTTAGTGGCTATTTACCTTCATTTCCTACCAACTCTGTCCCCTGTCTGTGGCATTATCTGGTACTGTATCACCACAGGTTCTCCTTACCTTGTGGTTGGAGAATCCTGAGAAGTGTTAGCTGATGATGTTTAATCATCTCTCTGGATAGTTACGTTTAAAGAAAGTCATCTTGAACACCAACATGAATTTAAGATGGGAAATAATGAAGATAAAATGTTGGATTGATAAGCAGTGCTTCTGGGCAAGCTCACTACTAGTAATTTTGCTGAACTAACCATCAAGTGTTTACTTAGGACCTAATATACTCTTCCTCCTGCTCTAGTTTCCAAAGGTACATTGTTATGTCTGACTTTCCAGGCTTTTGTAAATGGAGGTTTGCTGCCCACATCAACATAGAGAACTTAGTGTAGGGCTGTAACGTATCTCAATAAATGCATGATGGATGACAGAATGAACATATACATGTGTGAATGTAGGTAATATGTATGTAAATATATATGTATGTGTGTATATGTATTAGATGAGTAGATACCTCATGTAGACAATTGATTTTTTTAATCCCACATTTGGTTTATTGAAGGGCTTATTACATGGCATATATAAACAATTATATTAAAGTAAAAACTGGTGGTCTGAATAATATTTCATCAGTGATATCACGTGTGCTTTTGTGAAAGTAACCTGATCTCACCTTCTCGTTCCTTTATGTCTATAGCATACTTTTAAAAAGTAGGAAAAGGTGCAGAGTCATGAAAAGTCACTGGTTGGTACTGAATGTGTTTCAGGAACTACATTTAAGTCAAATTTAAGGTGATAACAGTAAGGAAAACTGTGCCTCCTTATTTCAGGGGGACAGTGTGCCTGATCTGGCTTTGGACCATTGAATACCTTTTAGAGGAGAGAGACCTGGGGCAGGGTATAACCTCCAAATACACAGACTGATGCTCTTTGAATGCACTGAGGGGAAAAAATGTTCAGGAACTGATTATTTCTGCATCTAATCTCCCACTTGATATAGAGAGAAAGAGTATTATAAATCATGGTGTTTCTATACAGGTCTGCTACTAACAAGCTAGTTGACAAACAGCTCAATTCCTTTGGTTTAAATATATATTTAAATTTTAAATTACTTTTATATACTCCTGAATCTGTCAGGGTCTCAAAATGAAACTCATACCATATTCAAAATTTGATATCTACAGAAGGGTTTCTTCATAGACAGACTATTTGCAAAGATTCACTGTAGCGGAAGCAGGAGAGATTGTCTGGGCTGGTGTTGGCACCAGCCCTATGCTGGTGACAACTGAAGAAACCCATAAGGAAGAGCCTGTAGTAACAACAGCCAGTACTAATGACTCTTTTGATTAGCAATAATTCTTTTCCCTTAGTAAAATAACTGATTGAAGCACTCCCAAAGTCTCAAATCCATTTTTAAAAGTAGCTCTCTGCCATTGAAGGTGGATGAATGTAAAACTGGAATCAGAATTGGATGTCACTGCAAATATTCTGGCCAAAATGCAGGCAACAGGCAACTATTTGCATATCTACTCTACCTGGAATGTCTCACACTGGGTCCTAGAATATACTTTATAATACTGTGATCCAATTTATTGTTAAAATCTCTTTTGATACCTTAGGCTAAGTAGTTTTGGATTAAGCTTTATTGCTAATGAGTAATTATGAATTAATGAACTATATAAATTCCATAACTTTTAAAATTGTGTTAATCTCTATTTAGCATAATTGTGGGGAGGCACTCATGTCATGTAGGGTATTGAAACTGGAATACAGTCATTATTGAATTTCTTTTGCTCAAAAGGTTTATGATTGGGAATGGATACAATAACAATGGGTTATTTTCACTTTTTAAAAAAAGATGGGCATTTCGAACAGTAATAACTGACTAATCTATTTTAAAATGCTTCTAATATATTTCAAACACTTCGAGACTCATTTTAACAGGAAACCTTGTAGAGCAATTGAAAACTAACTGGAGCTCCCAAGCTTCATTCTGCTTCCATTCTGCTGCCCTTAACAGACATTTCCAAAATTTTGGTGCTTTTTTTTTTTTCTCTTGGCTTCAAAAGAGCTGCAACACCAGTTTTTATGTGCAGAGCTTTTCAAGACACTTTAGTCACCAAGTCCTGATGGAAGCATAATATGTAAGGACATTGCCACTGGCTGCCTATACAGGGGAACCGAGGAACTAAATGATCTTTTTTTTTTTTTTGAGGTATGCGGGCCTCTCACTGTTGTGGCCTCTCCTGTTGTGGAGCACAGGCTCCGGACGCGCAGGCTCAGCGGCCATGGCTCACGGGCCCAGCCGCTCCGCGGCATGTGGGATCTTCCCGGACCTGGGCACGAACCCGTGTCCCCTGCATCGGCAGGCGGACTCTCAACCACTGCGCCACCAGGGAAGCCCTAAATGATCTTTAAGATTCAGTCATCCCTAAAATTGCAGCACCCTCCTGATTTTTTTTCTTCTGTTTGGCCATCTGTTCAGTTTTTATTTTTAATCCTTTATTACAGTATAAAAGAATCCACAAATAGAGTTAAGATAGGAAAATCAAGACCTTGAGTGACTGAAGTTCCTGCTCTAGATGCGATATTCTGTTGAGACTCTGAAATGTATACAAAGACTACTCAAAGCTTTGCTTTCTCCACCCTATGAGAAAAATAAGTAGTTTCATTAACTAGGAATCTTCTAAATCAGTGCTTCTCGAACTTTGGTGTGAATACAAATCCCCATGGGATCCTGTGAAAGTGCAGATTCTAATTTAGTAGATCTTGGGGGAGGCAGGGCCTGAGATTCTGCCTTTCTGAGAAGCTCCGAGGTGATGCCAAAGCTGCCAGTCCCAGGGCCAGACTTGGAGAGTAACATGGTTCTAAACTATTGTCCTCCTATCTTCATATCCAAATTTAAAGAGATCTTGGCTTTCTAAATGTGAATCATTCTCTGTACATTCTTCCAGTTCCTGATTTCTAAAAATAAAATTGGACAGAGAACTGGAAGGGGTATTTTAGATTCCTGAAAACTGGATTAAATTAAGGTCAGAAAAACTCTTTAAAAATGCAGTTCAGGGCTTCCCTGCTGGCGCAGTGGTTGGGAGTCTGCCTGCCGATGCAGGGGACACAGGTTCGTGCCCCGGTCCGGGAAGATCCCACATGCCACGGAGCGGCTAGGCCCGTGAGCCATGGCCGCTGAGCCTGCGCGTCCGGAGCCTGTGCTCCGCAATGGGAGAGGCCACAATAGTGAGAGGTCTGCGTACCTCAAAAAAAAAAAAAAAAAAAAAAATGCAGTTCAGGAGGTCATAAATTCTAGATCACTTTCTAAACCAACTCTTCTCAAACTGAAGTCGGTTCCTTTATGGGATGATCTCTAGTGTTCACCTCTCTTGTCCGTCTTACTAAAAGTACCTTTTCTCCCCCAATAATCTGCCAAATTACTGCATCCTCTCAGTTCTCCATCTCTTCCCCTGCTTATGTATATCCCACAGAGGTGCCCTTTCATATATGTAGACACAATGGGTGAATTGTACTTTAAATAGGAAAGAATCTTTATCATTCAGAGTAACAGGAAATCCCAGACCCAGGGCAATATGTATGTGATATCTGAATACACAATCAGACCCTTTGAATAGCATTACATTGTAGGAGCAACAAACACAGCAGAGTCCACAAAAGCTGTCTTTTTCAGAGTATTCACAATGCAAATGAGCCATGATGAAGGAGAAAATCTGGTTAAAATCACTCACTAGCTGGATACGCATACCCCACTTTTCATATCTTCAATTTCAATTTTTCAATTTAATGGCTGGCATCTGTTAGAAAAGAAAAATGTAATGGTTAATGTTGTGGAATTCAATCCGTAGCCTCCCAAATTTATTAGAGGCTTCCCCCTTCACCTCCAAAACTCTGATACACTGGTTAAAATGCCTAGTTTTGCTTTTAAACAGAATCTGGTAGCACAACTTGGGAAAGATAATCTCTGAAGTCTCTATATTGCTCTAGGAATATCTGACGATCAGAAAAATGATCTCTATTTTGGGGGTTATTTACTAATAGCATTGTAGTCTTGTGGAAAATACTACCACCACCTACTGGCATATACTACACACAAATTTGAAAAAGCTTCTAAATCATTAGAACAGTGCCAAATAAGGGCATGGAGTAAGATAATAATTATTGTCACTTTACTGAAACTTAAATTTCAAATTTAGTCAAATAATTTTATTTGCTTTTTGAAACTATGATAACATTTACTTCTATCACCTGAATATGTGAACTAGAAGGGAGAAAAGAGCAAAAGCCACATGTAGGATGTTTAAATAGAAAGAAATAAGGTATTTATATTGTTGAAATGACACTTGCCTTTGCTTTTCACCTGTTGCTAAGTTCATTTTTGTTTTTGTTGGAGATTTATTTTATCGAACCCAGAAAGAAAAGGGAGGTTTGTGTCAATGTAGCAATTCAAAAAGACATTCACACACATAGTTTGCGAAATTCTTTACAACCAACAAAAAATATCTGAAGCAGAATATAAAGATACATACAAATCCCCTTACAATTTCAGCACCTATTTTGATAAAGGAAAACAGCCAAAAGATTACATGTATAATAAGCTTTTAGAAATTTTTATTCCACAGTTAACGCTCATTAGCTTTTAGGTTAGCATTAAATCATTTGCTCTTCTTTACAATTTCCCTTGGGAAAGAATTAAATCCTCATGTTATTTCTTCAGTGGTTATTTTGAATTTATCCTCAGACAATCTAGTCTTCAGTACTACAAATTTCCTACCTCCAAAGAAACTACTTCTTGCATAGAATCTATTTTCTTGTTCAATGGTTTAATATTTTGCATCAATGAGCTAGATTCATGAAAAGGATATGGGATTAAAGGCATGAGTTTTCTTCCCAAAACTTTACTGTGATACCCCTATTTGTTAGACTTATAGAATGGACAGTATATTATTTTAATGATACTTATAATGACATCTGTATGTACATATAGAGACAAGGATACATTTAGATAAGTACACCTAATGATAATATATTTATATATTGTCATTATATTCAAGAAACTCTTTTGGAGGGTGAATATATACTTTAAATAAATAGAGAAAAAACTTTAATGTTTAATTACAGTTATATATGGAAAGTAGACATTATTTTTGTTATTTTTTTCTCATGGATATGAAAGTGTTTATAGACCATACGGTAGCTCATTCCTAATTATCCTATTTAAATTATAATCAGCTCCCTACCAGCTTAGTGATTGTTCAATGACCTTTTGAAAAAAAAAATTATTGTTCCCCCAAATACTGTTTTATATTACATTGATAATTAGAATTTATTATGAATTATTGAATTACCTGCACTGTTGAATTGTTCCTTTGACAGCCCAATTTTTGCTTATTTGACTACTGTCTCACTTTTTGATATCTGACGCTACTTCCCCTCCATTTACTCCCTCGAGAGAGAGTCATTAAGTCCCTACAATGTGCCTCGCACTGGCTTGGAAGAGCTGACTCTATGGTTGGTGTACGAGGCACACAATCCCTTTGACTGGTTGATATTCAAAATAGAGTGATGGAAAAATACAGTAAACAAGTAAAGCAAGAAATAAAAGGACACATTATTATAAGTGAAGTGAAATGTGAGGGAGCAATCAGGTAAGCATCTTAGCTGTGGCCAGAAAATGCCTCTTCAGCAACATGGTCACTGAGCTAAAAGAGAGACAGGAGCCCAATCACAGAGTGAAATCTTACATGATTGATGAAGATTACCTGTTTGAGGTAATTAATTAGCTATCAAAAGGTATTCAAAATATTACCTATCTTTCTCCTATTTTATGCAATAGACTTATGATGAATCTGTTATATTTCCAAAATTCAACAAGATTTGAATTAGTATTTTCTACAAGAGTTGAGCTGGTATTTTCATCAAAATTTGAAAGATAGTGTTATGGCTGAATTGTGTCCTGCCCCACAATTCACATGCTGAAACCCTAACCCCCAGTGCCTCAGAATGTGACAGTATTTGCAACAAGTAGATAAATCAATCCTGAAGATCTAATGCACAGTGTATTGATTATGGTCAACAACACTGAATTATAAACTTCAAAGTTGCTAAGAGACTAGATCTTAATTGTTCTCACCACAAAAATAGATATGTAAAGTATGGGAAGTGATAGAGGTGTTAGCCATGCTATGATGGAATCATATTGCAATATATAAATGCACCAAATCAATACATTGTACACCTTCAGCTTATGCAATGCTACATGCCAATTATATCTCAATAATTTTTTTTCTAAATTTTAAAAAGAAAGAGATGGCATTTGGAGATAGGGCCTTTAAAGAGATAACTAAAGTAAAATGAGGTCATGTGGACAGGCCTTAAACCAGTAATGACTAGTGTCTTTATATGAGGAGAATATTAGGCCATAGATACACAGAGGGAAGACCATGTGAAGATACTGGAGAAAGACAAAGATGGCCATCCACAAGAAAAGGAGAGAGGCCTTAGAAGTTATCAACTCTGCCATCACCTTGATCTCAGACTTCTAACCTCCCGGACTGTGAGATAATACATTTCTGTTGTTTAAGTCCTCTAGTCTGTGGTACTTTGTAATGGCAGCCTTAGCAAATTACAGATAGGATTGCAAAGCATTGATGGTGGAATGAAAGGGTTATGTTAAAAGAGGGTACAGTCTATGTGAAAGAGAGTCAAGGAAGAATAAAAGGGTGTTATATAAAAAAATATGAAGAGTTAGGTTAGGTGGAAGTGTAAAGTGAATGGAAGGGGAAAGGGAAGACAAATTTTGAAAACCAGATTGGTGTTTTATGAAAGAAAATCTTGATTGTCAAACAAAGAAAATGATTTTAAATATTTTACCGAAAGTAAAAAAAAAAAAATTCTAGTATTTTTCCCCCAAAATAAATCTTACACAAGTCTCTGATACATAGAACAGGTAAAAGCAGAGCTACTATGGTGAGGGGAGAGAGTGGCATCCAGAACCTAGCCCCTCTCAGTTTCTCTTGACATCACCACATGTCCAAGATTGACACCTCAGGGATTGATGCAATATTTCGAAAACCACTGGAATAAAGAGTTGAACATTTTTAGCATACATCTTGAGTCACTATAGTATTTGTGGTAAGTTGTATTATTGTGCTCAATTTCTTGCTTCCACCCTATCCTGTAAAAGGATTACACAAATTTATCCGCCACCAGGTGACATGCTATACCCTGTCAATGAGAGGGGTGCATATCCCTACCACAGCAATGCTGGGTTTGGCCATGTAATATGGTTTGGCCAATGTAATGTGAGCAGAAGTAACATGCACCGCATCTAAGCAGAAGGTTTAAGAGCCATCACACATTTGTACCAGCTCCCTTGCCTTTTTTTCTGTGCCATAAGAATAGTATACCACAAATGGCAGATGCTCCCTCAGCATGTGTCTGATATAGGAAGACCCTTGGAGCACTAGACAACCATCATGTGTGAAGTGAGTAGGAAATACATACCTGTTATAAGCCACTGGAATTTGGGAGTTTATAATTGCATCACACCTGACAGAGTGTTTCTAAGGGAAACCAAGTGAATCAGATGAATCAAAACAAGGGAGTATTTTTGCTCAAAACTGTGTGTTTAGCAGGTTCTATACTGGACTACAGTGAAAAATATGGAGTTGATAAAACACTGTGCATATATACACTGATAGATATGGTAAATGGTATTAGAATTGTCTATAATTCCCTACTCTCTGTACTCCTTTTCATGTAACCTCATCTCCACCCACAAAATCTGCTGAGTGGGGTCTCCTCAACCATGGTACCACTGCTTGGATAAAGATGGGTGGACTCTGAATCTGTCACTTTTTGGGGGTAACTACAGGCTGGACAGGAACTTGGGATGTTTGAGCTAACTCAATTAAATTTCGTACCTTGGGAATTTTAACTAAAAGACTGAGAGAGAGTTTTTATAATGATAAGCTAAAAAGTCACACAGACTCAAGGCTAGGGCAGAGCATTGTGAAGCCTTAAGCATAGTGAAATGAAAATAGAGAATTTGTGGACACCAATTAAGAGAAAGATAAGAAAGAGAAAACCTAAAGGAAGCAGTGAAGGAAGCAGTGATGTTCCTCGTTACTGCCTCAGGTCCTGCCCATAGTGAGCCTGAGACAGACTGGGACCTGGAACCCTTTGCTGAAGTGCTTCACCTGGACACATGTCTCTCAAGCAACAAAATACTAAGAAACTATGAGGGACTAAAAATAACCACATGCATGCCCAACTGAGGCAAATCGTGAACAATAAAATACAAAAAGGTCAAAACCCAACTGCCACTTCTGATTTGGCAGAAGGAAAAGCAGGGCACTGCCCATGATCCCTGCACACAGCACCACCAAGGGCATGGGCAGACCACCTAAGCCACTCATCCGGCCCAACCCACCGATCTGCCTGCACCCTCACCCCATTTAAGGAACCAGGTCGCCCCCACTTGGCGAGCAAGCAAGTGCACCTGTTACTTGTTCTCACTCCCTTGTGCTGCATCACGAGTCCCAATAAAGTCTTTCCTGAATTTCTAGTCTGGCCTCTTATCAATGTCTATGGATTAAAGAGTCCAAGAACCCAGTGCTGTAACAAGCTCTGAGTTCCCTTTTCCTCAGTGCCCAGAATACCTCTCTGTAGCTTTAAATGGCTGCCCACCCCTTTTGGTTTGAGCTCATCTGAGAGGGATTCCTTTCCTTGATACAAAACAAAAAATATAAATTTGTTAAAACACCAAGCAAATGTAGGGGTGGCCCAGAGTAGAGTGCTGATATTAAAAATAAAAAAGAGAAGAGTGGTGGCTTTGGAGACTCAGAATCAGTGTGTAGAACTGGTTGGCTAAATGGGTAATGAAAGGCAAAAGTTAAATGTTTCTTTGTTGTTCCATATTTAGTGGTAACAATATAGGAGAGCAGCTGGAAAAGAGATGCCAAAGACAATAAGGTTAGTTTGGGGCATCCTGAATGTGATGTCAGAGACTGGAATATTTCATTGGAGATGTCTCCTAACCGGTTGCAAAGGAAGAGCATCTATGCCAAAAAACACAATAACCCATTAAGCAATTATTTGCCACAGTATGTTTGGGACTACATGAAATACAAAAATAGGACCCTAAAACTTAGTTATTTTAATGTCTCCCTTTTTGTAGGTTTGTGCAAAAACTGTCTTATTCCTTTGCTTCAATTAAGGGGCTATCTTTGTGTTCTTATGAATTTTTGAGCAGGTCTAACTAATGATTGAAAAACATATTGAACTATTTTAGAAAAACAATCCTGGACTTTATAAAGGCGTGTGGTGATTCCTTGTTTAATCCATAGTCTCCAAAAACTGGTATGGCAAAGGGAAAATTTTATGAACTAATTTTCATAACTTCAGTGTTCAAAATTGCAATCACGGCAGCCTCCCAAGATTCAAAACAACCAGATGAATACCCTAAGACTAGGTGAAGGAATTAAGGCAAAGTTTAAGAGAGGGAGTTGATGCCTGAAATAAGGTTAAAGTAGAGAAGAGTTCTGAAGCCTTATACATTTCCTAGAAGTGGACCATAAATATGGCTCTGAGCATTTTTGTGGCAAATGCAAAAATGGAAATGCAATTAGTGTTGGTTAGGTAAAAAATAACGTATCCTCCAGGCAAAGAGAAATTTCCCCCGTGGCTGTTAAATAGAGATGATTGTATGATATACAGTAGATAGCAAATGCCGCTCCACATTTTACAATAACCTTTAAAATATTCCTTCAAAATAAGTGGACAGAATGTCAACAAATGCAAGTCTACCAGGAAACTGATTTAAAGTTGCCAGGTTTACAGCTTTACAAAGGACAAGTTTAATAGCTAAATAAATAGAACCTTGAAATTTTATTTCTATCTACTCCGTAAATACTTCTACATACTGTTTCTCTAAAATTCTTTTTGGTAATCGTTGAATTCCAGATTGTTTTCCCTGACAAGTTCAAGGGTGCTGCCCTGCTACATGTTGATCAGTACAGAGGCGTAAGCTTTCAAAACGAGCCAGGTGGGCTTCCCTGGTGGCGCAGTGGTTGAGAGTCCGCCTGCCGATGCAGGGGACACAGGTTCGTGCCCCGGTCCGGGAAGATCCCACATGCCGCGGAGCGGCTGGGCCCGTGAGCCATGGCCGCTGAGCCTGCGCGTCCGGAGCCTGTGCTCCGTAACGGGAGAGGCCACAACAATGCGAGGCCCTCGTACCGCAAAAAAAAAAAAAAACGAGCCAGGTGGGGCTAGAGAACACATGCTCTGAGGCCATTGTACCCTTCTGAATATAAAATGGACTTTTACTGATGTTTTATCTTACTAAATAATTTTGAAATGATATGTCATAGGTGTCTTAAATTTCTATTCTAAGAAGCAGCTATGATCATTTTATCCTGGAAAATGGTGGAAGCATTGATGGCCAGTAAGACCACAGAATCTGAGAAAAGTCCTTAGAGAATGTCTGACTTGGAACAGTACAACTTCCTGTTACATTACCCATCAGTTGTAAAGCAGAAACCTTGACTATTCAATAAGCAAAATGCTTTTCAGGTTTATTAACTGAACGTTGAAGAATGTCAACCAAAAATAATGGCTTACGCTTTGGAATAGTTAATATGTAGCCCTTTTTGCTGGCCATAATTAGATAGCAGGGTTGGTTGATGTGGCAATTTAGGAAGTATATTCATTTGTTAAAATGGTTGCAAGTTAAAATCGTTTCAGATTGTCCCCTTTAAGCATTCTACACGGAGGCCTATCACAGCTTTGTCTTCATAATCATCATTAAATTCAGTTCAAATACTAGTCATGGGAATTGTTATTTGACATTTATTTATTTTGCAATTTATCTCAAACTGATTTTACTAGGGGAAAAATGCACTAAGGAAGTTGATCTGCTATCTCAGCACTTATTTGTTTACAGAAGATTTAAGTGTAGGTGACCCTGTTCTGGTCGGAAACTTTACGATTAGAGCTCTTTCTGCCTCAGTGAAGAGTACATGTACTTTCTGTTTTTCTTTTCAGCCTTCACCAGATTTTTAAGGGAAACAAATTAAGGCAACAAGCATTTATTAAAAGGCCAGATAGGGGACATACTTAGATCTTTAAAATATCCAATAATTTTAAGTTAGGAACTGATTCTTATGAGATAGCTTATCATTTGATATGCTAGCATGGCACATTTGTTCCAAACAAAATGAGCACATTTAGGAAAATTGTAGGTAGAGCTTAAATACATATAGGCTAATAGCAATCCTTACATTAACTGTAAACACTAAATGCATTGATTTGGATGTATATATTCAACGTAATACGAATGCTCTTGGATATACTTTTATCTTTCTTTTTAACATATATAAAATGGGATCCTACACATCTGTATACATGCATATTAATTCTCTTAGAAAAAAACCAAGATTTTCTCATCATTTTGATTCTTCTCCAAAATTCTGTTGTTCTTCTTTGTGACTGTTTTCCACACAATCCCATTTTATTGTATTTGGATCCTTACGCACCCAAAGTTAGGGTATTGGTATGTACTTAAAAAAGACAGATTACCTTACTTTTGAGACAAAAATCTACCAATAACTATCACTTTCTCTTGTTCAATTTCCAAAGCTTTCTCTATAAAATAACCTTCTCACAAATAAATATACATTCATTTATTATTTTGCTACTTAGCTTTATTTAGGTTTAATGATATTAATTCTTCCCTAATCATGTCTTTTTAATGAAAAAATATAACAAGGCCTTTACTTTATTTACTTTTAGCTATTTCATAAATACCAGAAGAGAAACTGAATGGTTTGTGAGGAAACTTAGAAAAATTTTTCCGTAAAGCAAACTTAGAAATCCTTCCCTTTGACTCCGTCTTCTAATCCTCCTTCACTGTGTTGAAGAGAGATGGAGTTTTTCCAGGTTTTTGGTTAGGTGGGTGGTTTCCAGACCGACTGGACTCTCCAGGTAGGCAATTCCAGCACAGCCCTTTCCGGTCACTGGATTTATGACCTACCCAACTTTGAAAATGATGTCAGCCAGTTCATGCTTCACATGCTTTGTTCGTGGGACAGGTAAAGCTTTGAGAAGCACAGTATCCCCAACGGTGCACTGCTGGAGAGCTTCGTGGGCAAAGTAGGTTTTTCGCTTATTAAAATACTTTAATAAATAGGGATCCAGAACAAGTCTGGTCACTCTCACTTTAGCAGTTTTTTGCATTGCTGTCCCAATCACCTTCCCCATGACCCCCATTTGGCATGGACGGATGAACGAGCTATTGACATTATTTGACTTTGCTCACCTGGAGGGCTCCCTACGCTGTGGTGCTTCCGGCCCCAGAATCTACTTCCATCTGCAGCGGTGGCACGCGGCCGGCAGTCACCTCCCAGCTCCTTCCGTAATCATTTGTGATGCATGAATTTTGGTCTACCTCAAAAAGACAATACAAAACAAAACAAAATTGTAAAATAAATAGAAAAGTACTGATGACCTATGAAGTCAGAGTGTCAGCACACAAGTTACAGAAATATGTTTTGAAAAGGAATTAAAAAGTTGAGAGGAAGTTATTAAAATAATTTCAATATAATCAGTCCATTTGAAACACAGAAACAGATGAACCAAAAAATATCAAGTTTTATTTTTTCTAACCTTTTACCTTTTCTGCATTTATTGCTCATTTTTAAGAAGGCATTGGTGCTTTACTGGTGTGAAGATGCAAGATTAGAACATAGGTCTCAAATTGAGGTGGCTTGGCCAAATCTGGTTGAGAGAAGTGTTTTGTTTGACTTGCACAAATAACAAATTTATTTTAAAATTGAACATGATGCCAACGTTTAAAAATTAAGGCACTTGATACATTTAATATTGTAAGAAAAATCCATGATTCTGACTTTTTTTGAAAAAATATAGGCCAGCTTGCAACAAGGGGCACGGCAGCCATCTGCTAGAGCTGTATACAAGTTGTTCATTTTAGCTACCTTAGCTCCCCGGGTTAGCCAGAGTCCCATTTACCATAAACACCTGTCTCCTGCAAGATTTTCGTTTCTGCCTCCTGGTATAGTCTATGATCCAAAGAATACTTATTTCTTCTAGCAAAAGATAGAATCATAGTATTTTCTTATTTCCTTCCTGGCAACCTTCCCACCCATTCCCAAATGATAATAATATAACGTGAAAGTAAAACAAGGAGAAGTGTAAAATAACCCATTGTGAGATAAACAATCATTCCCATGCACTCCAAGCACATCGTCTTTTTGCTTGATAATTCAGATTGAAATGAAATCAGTGAAAAGACCAACTATCTTCATGTCTTTCTTAACCTAGGCTTACACGAGTTCTTTGAAAGACAGACTTTCCAAAAGGGTGACAGCATCTCGGGTTGTGCAAACCTGCAGGCTAAACTACAGATTGTGCCATTTAACAATGGCCAAATTGCTAGTTACGACCTTTTGAAAAATGCAGCGTTTAGCAAAGAAACACTGACAGTCGCCGGAATACCATGTCTCTTTTGGGCATTGTTTTAACAAATGCACTTGAAAGAAGAATGTTCTCTGTTAACTACAGTTCCCAGAATACCTTGTAGAACATTCGGTCTCTAGTGATCATAAAATGGCATAGCCCTCTGCCTCCTCTGACGAACTCAGGGGAAAGTGAGCAAGTGCATTATACCATGTGACGAACTTTAAATTATGAAAAACACTCGTGTGTAGTTTCATCGGAATTTGCATTCTGCTGGCAGGAGGTAGATCTGAAATCTATTTTTATCCAAAGGATCTTGTTAAACTAAGATTGCCTGTTACTATATGTAGTTCTTTCATGCAGTAGTGCCTGATGGTACTTCTTATAAACAATAGAGAATAAATCCAAACAAGCTGAAAGATATTTATTGCAAAATACTGTAGTTCAAGAAAAATTACATCTGCATGGACTGCATATTTTGGATGCAATTTACGGTGCAGTTTCTCTTCATTAACCACATCTCAGAGAATTTTCAAAGCATCAGTTTGCATATTATTAACATGTACTTAAAATAACAATATTGAAAGCATCAGGATTAAAATAAAAGGTTAAGCGTAAAATGTAAGGTGCTCTCAGTGTGTCTATATACATGCAATTCCTTAGAAATTCAGCTTTTTAATTAAAGTGAACTAGACCTTACCTAGACCAGCTAGATTAATAAGTATCTCATTCTACTCTAACTATTCTCCTTAATAAAAGCAGATGGAATCCATTTTGTAAGAAAAAGTATAGTATTAACCATCTTTGCTTCTTTTATGTAACTAAACACATAAAATTATTCTACAGCATTTTTCATTGGAAAGAAACAGTGACAAAAAGGAAGCTATAGCATTTGAACTCGATGGAAATTTTTCTTCAGCTACTCTACATTGCAGATATGTATTTGGTTGGATGCTTGATTGTTTTTGTTTATTTTTTTGCCATTTATATATATTGTCTATTATTTTACAGCTAGAGATTCTTAAAGGAAAATCTATATCAATTTTATTTACAAATGCATATAGCATTTTAAACCATTAAAAAGCTAAATGTGAACACTAGTAATAAGTCAGTCTCTGAAAATTTCAATATTATACTCTCCATGTGTCCTCTCTAATCATTCATACTCAGATCCTTGAGGGCATTCCTTGCGAGTTAGTGGAAGAAGATGGATTCTAATCTATTACTTATATGTACAGTTTCTATGTATAGTATAATGAAAAGTTCATTTTCATTCAGAGTTGAGTTAGAGGGAATTCCCTGGCGGTCCAGTGGTTAAGACTGGCACTTTCCCTGGTCGAGGAACTAAGATTCCACAAGAAGCCACGCAGAGCAGCCAAAAAAAAAAAAAAAGAGTTTGAATCCAGCTGGTATTTCCTAAACTCTGTGATGTTGGGCAAGTCAGTTAATCTGTCTGAGCTTTAGTTTTCTCATCTGAAAAGCAGGGATAAAAATATTTACTTCATAGAATTGTTGAGAGGGTTAAAGTTTAAATCTATGCAAAGCACACATTACAGAGTCCAACACACAGGAAGTACTTTAAAAAGGTAGAGGTGGTTATCGTTATCTCTGAATCTAAAGTACTACCAAAAGGCAGTCCAAGTCAGCCTGAATTTGTATTAGATGCTGTTTTGAAATAAGAATTAAATTTGAAATGTTTCACTTTTTCAGCTGTTAACACTGTATTTTCAAACTTCTAGGTAGGCATATCTTACATCTCTCATTGATTAACCCTCCAATCCAATCAGTGGAGAACTAGCCCTGCCCTGCATGGCCCTTGCCCTTTCAGGCTCCCTTGTTTGAGCTTCTCAGTTTTGTCACTCTAAGTGAATTTCTAGTTACACTTCAATGATACTTTCTTTGATGCACAAAGACAGAAATACTCACAGCTTCTCTATTTTTGCAGCGTCAAACTCTTCTCAGTGTGTCTGTTGATACTGCTTCCTTCACTATAAGTTACTTGAGGGGTACCTCAGGGTGTTTCCCTAGCATTAATACGTTACCTACAAGTTGCTAGAAGAGAAGCAGCTAAATTATTTGAAAACTATGCTATGAAAAAGGAAGTTTAACTAAATGGAAGTTAAACAGTGTTAAAAGCAAGTTTTGCAGTGTAAAACCACATTTGTTTTACGGAAGGAAGAGGTGCAGTTTGTTTTACTCTTCCTTAATCCCTGATTTTCATATCAGAACTCCTCCAGAAGTGTTGCTGGTTCAGCCTGCCATGGCCTTCGTCGTGTAAGGCCACCGTAGCTCCAGCATCAGCCTGGGTCTCGGCCTCTGCTTCCTCTCCTCAGCAGCGTGGAACAATGCCCCGGGCCATCTTCCCCAGCCCTGCCCAGCACCAGGTAATTCAAGCACTGAAAAGATGCAACTCCACCAATCTAGACAATGTTTAAAAATAACAATCCTAATAGAAAAATGTCACTGCAAATGTGAAAACATCATTTGATAGCCACCATTTTTTCCCTTATTTATTGATGACCTAAAAATCAGCATTTTGTTTCAATAGTTCCAAAATGTTCACCAATGTTGTTTGCTATTTTCTTGCTAATACCTATTCATGGGATGCTTTCCGGCCTTGCCACTCACTGACACACAAGCTAAATGTACCGCAGAAAGTCGGTCACCACGTGCACACTGGAGATTTTGGTGACTGAACTTTACTTTGGGTGGGGGGATTGAGGTTATAAATCAGAATGTTTTTAAAGCAGCTAAATCCTATGAAATATTTCTAGAAATTCCATGCCAAAAATAGACTCCAAGGGAATGTAAAGTGTGAGAGTCTGTAAGTCTTTGTGAATATTATGAATGTTGTACCATATTGATGTATTTTGATGCAAAAAAGGAATTATTTAAAAGTAAAAGTCTTGTCATAACAGATTTGAACTCAGATGAATTCAAAGTCTCAATACTTTAGTTTTCTGTTTTCTCTTCTGTGATTTTTTTCACAAACCAAACCAGAGAAATCTCACTGATCTTCACTTTAAAATTATATAATCTGATCTATTTCTCAATGCACTTTTATTTGATCAGTACCCATGTAAGACGAACCCACATGCCCTTAACCTTTTTCATGCTCCTAGGGCTCGTGGAGCCCTTTTCAGCCTTGTAATACGTGCCATAATAAGGACCCAGAAAACAAAAATCCCCACTTGTTCCATTTGCTAGCTAGCGCTCCAATCTTCAAGGCCCATCACTAACCTCGAAATTCTAGCACTGAAGTTAAAGCGGGTCACCTCCAGGGAAAACCACCAGCAATTTCATTTTTAAAATATATTTGATTTTCTTTTCCTAATCTTCTTCCAGCCTTTCTTTCTTTTCCTTTTTTTTCCCTCTTACACTGCTGCGTGCTTTAATTTTGCTTTCAGTCGGTAGTTTAAAAACTTTAGCTTCTAATAACTGGAAAAAATGGTTATTTAAAGATAACTGCAACTTGCTTAACATGCCAGGCTATCATATGCTCAGTGCTTTGAAGCTGCAAATTAATGACGAGCAGGAACAGTGACTATCTTTCAGAGGAAACTGACCTCTTTCTAATGGCACATCGCTAATGTCATCTGTCTACTGCATCTCATTATGTGAATTTCACGGAGTTAAAAAAAAAAGTATCTTAAGGCTGTGCACAAATAAAAAGGACCTTCTAGTATTAAGCACTTTGAAAATTTTTGATCTCTCAAAATACCTTCCTTAGATACTGCTTCCCCCTTTTGTGCATGGCACGCTGCTTATGTCATCTATTCTCTGTGACTAATTATGTTAATTTTGTGCCATAAAAGTAACTGAAGGCTGTTAAGAAATAAAAGCTTTTGAGTGGCCTTATTTCATAAACACCCCTTTTGAGCAAGGCGCATTTAGTCATATTTGCAGTAACAGAAAGAGTCTTGTGCTAAAAATACAACAAAGGCTCTTGAATATGGCCATTTATTCCCACTTTATTAGGTAATTTATGAAAAAGTATGAAGGGAAGCCTTTTTGTTACCATAATTTGCATAAAGCTGGTGCCCCATTAATGAGATAACTTCCTGCCTTTTGTGTATCACCAGCTGGAAATAGAAATGGAGGAACTTTTCTGTAGCCCAATTACTTAACCTGCTGAGTTCAGAGTTGGAAAGTAAACAGGATTCCTATCTGCCAAAGAACTTTATTTTGGTTCCTCTAACCTGATTTTTTAGAATAAAAATAATTAAAAGAAGGATGAACACCAAAGGCTAAAGCTAACTAAATGTCAGCAAGGCCATATGTTAGAATGTATATTTACCTCTGGAGAAAATTACTTAATAATCATATTTCCCGTTTGGAGCACAGTTGTGGGTTTACCTTTGCTGTCATTGGATCAAATGAGTAACTTTTGATCGTGTATATGAACATATGGGACTATACATATGACAAAAAGAAAAAACTGTGAACTAATTTTAGATTTTTTGGAGGGGCATTGAAGGGGGCAGTGAATTGCATTGCAATTTATTACAGTTATGAATTGCAGTCTTTCAGCAAAAGATATTAACAATATTTTAAAATAATAATCATTCTATGCTACTGAAAAATACCTTGGAGATACAATAAATATTTATCAAGGTCCAAAACATGCTAAGAAGAGTACATAATTTTGCCATGAGGGGTAGAAATTCTACACATACCATAAAAGCATAGAAGAATAAAATGGGACAAAAGAAGAGGGGTCATTCTGAAGTCACAGCTTGTATGTACATATGTGCGCATACACCCATACCCACACGTACACACCCACATACACACACGATATTAGAAAAAACTTTGTTAACTCCCCACAAACATGAGTCAATGCAAAGAAAAGTTCTGCTTATCAATAAGTGCCTATATGATTTAATAGAACCTTTGAAAATGACAGTCAAATTAAGCTATTACTCTTTTTTCTCTCCAGTTCCTAATGCCAGCTGTATAAATGTAGCTCCAGATGACACAACGTAAAGGTTGTTCAGTGGTATGTCAACACAGAAAATAAAACAAGAATAAGACCAGAGGGGCAAACCCACTTTCTTTGCTTAGATTTAACAATAAACTAGAGAAGTGGATGGTTAGCTCTATGATCTCATCTTCTTTTAAAATAAGGTCTTGAACACTAAAATTATAATAAGAAGTCATCTTATAATGAGGTCAGAATTTCTGTTTTTCTGTATACCTCATAACGTCTTGGGTAGATTGCATTTACTGAAATAGTGGAAGCAGTTGCAAAAGCCTTGACAACTATCAAGAGCTAGCAAAAACTTTGACAACTATAACCATTCAAATGTGGTTGTGTTTTAACTTGTAAGGTTAAGCACGATCATGAATCATTCTACTTATATCCTTATTCTCTGGACAATCTTCTCTGCAGTTAAATGCAAAGCCTAGATTCCAGTGTGTGAGACAATTCCTTCTCCTTAGGAGACTCCTTTCACCTACACCTTGAATAGGAATTTATTAAGCATATTTTGTTTAACCCATCAATTATACCAGGGCATCATTTCCCAAACATAATAACCTACAAGATAGTTTTTGCATGATACGTTTACCTTCTATGCCTTCTTAGATACCAGTGAATCCAATGTGAGAAATGCTATTCTAAGAGAGTAACTTTCTTATTTGAAGTCCACTGCTGGGGAATTATTTCTTTTCAATTGCTTTTATAGTCTAAAGTTTGTTTTAAGAGAATTATAAGTAGACAAGAAAAACAAGTATTACTCATCCAATCAACGCAAATTGTCTTTGTTTTTAAACATAGACTTATGGAAAAAAGCATAGATAAAAGGCTATCAGGAATACCCTGAGGGCTTCCCTTCCCTGGTGGCGCAGTGGTTGAGAGTCCGCCTGCTGATGCAGGGGACACGGGTTCGTGCCCCGGTCCGGGAAGATCCCACATGCCGCGGAGCGGCTGGGCCCGTGAGCCATGGCCACTGAGCCTGCGCTCCGCAACGGGAGAGGCCACAGCAGTGAGAGGCCCGCGTACCGCAAAAAAAAAAAAAAAAAAAAGAACACCCTGAAATTCCAAACAGTGTCTCTAAGAAGTTAGCAAGAAATTGGTTGGTCTGAATAGACACTTCCTATTCCGCTTTCGTCTCACTATCACCTGCGAAAGAAATATACCCCATGTATCGGTCACAGCCTTCCACTTATTTGTAACTGGACTTGTGACAAAATCTGTAATTTAGATTTTCATGAGAGTTAGTCATGTGAACCACTGAAACATAGAGGAAGAAAAGAGCATAATAGGTAATCCTTTAAAAAACCAAAAATGAGGGCAAACTTAATTAAACTCAGTGGAGAAAGTAGCCAGAATGACAAAGCAAAACACATAAGTGTAATATCTTTTAGTTTAATGTTTTTTGTATCACCAATATTTTATATTCTAGCCACGCTACTAAAATTTCTATATTCTGAATCAAATTTTTCTGATGTAGACCTTCAAATTAGTTGATCTTCCAAAGTTTGAGGGTTGAATGAAGAATTTAAACAAGCTCTGTATAACAGTTAGGTAATACACAGTATTCAGTTTTAGACTATTAATTAAGCAATAATTTGGGGACATATGAAACTGATCCATTTAATTCTTACCCTGCAGGGTAGAAGTCCTTAGGAATATAAAGATAGCTCTTTCTTCCCTTGCCACCTCCCTAAAATTCACATGAACTCTTCCAAAATAGCTCAGAAAAAGAAATCAACAATCAGCATAAAGTTAACGCACTGCTAAAGTTATGTGACAGTATTGAGAAATTTATGGGGGAAAGTTTGAATCAACAAATATTTTCTATATTCCTACTGGTAACTCCAAGGCCTTTTTTTCCTCTGTTCTTTTTTCCCCTCCTTGTCTGTTACAAGTTATGATGTGTGGATGAAGCCTTTTTCCCATGCAGTAATGACTGTATACTGAGATTTCAAGGGGCTGTTCATGACAATCCCATTTTCTGTGTAATTTCATGGTTGTCTTCTTGAATGAAGATATTGGCTGCTCTGAAGCAGGGGGTCAGCCACTCCTGCTCTCTTTCAGTATTGTTCCGGAGTATGTTTCCTTTCAGCTGATGAAAAGTAATTCATCATTTACACCCCTGAATTCTGCCAGCATTTTTTGAACAACTTTTCTTTCCCTGTGGTACCTTAGGCCCATGAAAGAGATAAATAGGTTCAATACAACACTAGGCCCCAGATCCTGGGAGCAGGTTAGGCCTCTGAGGCCCCGAGCTGCCCCTTTCTCATGATAGAGTTTGTCACCTTTCTACCTCTAGAAGTCAAATCCTGTCGACTCAGCCATCTTTCAGGCTCTCTGAAGTGGCTTTGGCACCCACTGGGGCATGTGAGCTTAAAATTGATTTTTTTTAAGATCTGTCAAGTTCCCTTAAGGGACAGAGTTGACAGCCAGCAGGCCTCAACTATCACAAAGCATTCAATGTGTAAAAGACACCTAAGGAACTTCCTTTGAGGGGCCAAAGGGCTTCAGACTTCGTGACACATTGAGAGGGTGCTGTTGCTAAGAAACTGGCTTCAGGCAATAGGATTTTTCCTGTAACTCTGCCACTTTGGGAAGTACTTTAAGCTACCTCTCTCCTTATGGCCAAAGACAACATCAACTATTACAAAAACAAGATACAAAGAAGATGTTAGATGGAATCATTACATGGTTCTTCAGACTCCAACTGCCTACCATTTATGCAGTTTGGGAATTAGCTAACGCTAGTATTTGCACCGCCTTTTAGAAGAATAAAGCACTAGACAATCTAAACTTAATCAAATAATATCTGGTATTTGTTTTAAAAATAAAGGATATCAACTGTTTACAAATTTGGATATTATAGAACACAATGCAGAAATAGATCACTCTTTCTCAACTTAAACAGTGACTGACTTAACACTTTGGTGATAGCATGATGCTACTGTTCACCTCCCATTTGTAGAAAAATAATGCTAGAGCAATTACAGCCAGCTATTTGTTCCTGACCTAAGTCTACCAGATCAAAGACTATTTAATTCGGCCTTTTATTTAGCCATTTCTCCTTATTTCAAATGTTCTCTCAGAAGTCAAAATAATAGGGAGAGGATTTTGCTATGTTATTTTAAAGACTAAGGAAGTGTTCTTTCTGATATTGATTTTTGAACAGCTTTAGTATGGCAAGCCATGCTTTTGTTCTAAATAAAGAGGAAAACAACTTAGCCTCTTTTAGCGACCACAGCATAACCATTTTCTTTAGCCAAACCATTCGTGCACAGCAAGCGCAGCATCCTTTGGAAGATTAGTGATTTCTCAAAAGAAGTCAGGAGACAGATTTTCAAATTCAATTCCAACCTGTGTGGTTTGAAGGCTGTGAAACTTTCAACAACAATATAAATACTGCATGTGTGTCTCTCTCTCCCGAGGCTGGATTTTGCCAACTGGAATGTGAAAGGCCAATTGTATAAGCAGGTGTAGGTCTGAGTTGAAAGGATTTGATGGCATTAATCTCCCTTTAAGAGGTCTTGTTTTCATGGGCTGTTGTCAAATATAACTGGGTTGTTCTGTGACTATAACTGCAGTTATGTGTCCCTTGTCATAGAGAAGTGCTCTAGCTTTTTTTTTTTTTTTTTTTGCGGTATGCCGGCCTCTTACTGGTGTGGCCTCTCCCGTTGCGGAGCACAGGCTCCGGACGCGCAGGCTCAGCGGCCATGGCTCACGGGCCCAGCCGCTCCGCGGCACGTGGTATCTTCCCGGACCGGGACACGAACCCGTGTCCCCTGCATCGGCAGGCAGACTCTCAACCACTGCGCTACCAGGGAAGCCCAGTGCTCTAGCTTTTGAGGGAATTTCTACACGACTTTTCCAAAGACAGTGCCAGTGTTCTCGATACAGGGAGGCAGTATGGTAAGTTGAAAAAAATACAGGCTTTCGTGTCAGACATTCCCTAGGTTTGAATATTGGATTGCAGGAGCTGTGTTGCCTCAGCAAATTTATGAAACTTCTCTGGGACACAGCTTTCTTGTGTGTAAAATAAGGACAACTACATCTGTGGATTAGATGAGGTTATGCATGGAGATACCCAGCATAATCATTGGAATGGAAACTCAATAAATGGAAATCATTATTACTCGGAAAGGCCAAATATATTCCATGATTTCATGGTCTTTGGCACCAAAGCTCAAGACATGATGGATATTAGGAATTGTGGACTTAAATAAGCAATTTTCCTGCTAAATCCAAACACTGAACATGTTAACCTCCAGACTAGAGAGATTATTACCTAGGGCTATGTAAAGACAGGCGTGACAGTTATGAAGGGGGTAGCCTGGTCAAAATATAAAAGGACATGCTGAGACATTGTCTGAATTTAGGATTAGACCTAAGTTTACTAACTAAAGTTCTATACAGAAAGGACAGGTAAGAATAGACATTGCTACTACCATACTTCTGTTGTTGCATAAGCTTGATTAATTTGCTTTGTCTTTAGTGACTGGTTAGGTCCTGCAACCTGTAACATGAATACCTTGCTCTCACTGGACGAGCACTTGTGGTCCTTCTGCATGTTGGTCCACTCAAGTCATTTGGTCGGCATTCCTAGTTTCCTGGATTAATTAGGGTAGACGGAGCATCAGTGTTTTTTGAAAAGTTTTCCCTGTGATTCTTAAGTCTAATCAGGGCTGAACATTGCTGCCATCAGTAAAGAACATTTGATAACTTAATTATCATTTTTCTCACAAAATGTGCTACCTGTCAATAGTCATAACTAAGCTTGCAGGAGAAATACTATTGCTAATAGGTGGTCACTGAGTAGCTGGAGGCAAAATAAAGCAGCTGAGGTTTCAGAGAAGAGGAAAGGGAGTCTTTGCATAAAAACAGAAATTACACTGTTATCTCACTGCCTCCTCTTGAGAATCAGTAACACACACAACAATCTTACTCAACAAATTGTATTATCGTACAACTAGCCACCAAGTGTTAAAAGTTTCCTTTAATTCCTCTTCCATGCAGACACACTGAAGGAATAGAAATGGGACTTTGGACTTTCTTTTTCCAGCGTCCACCAAGGCTGCATGTTATCTAGTTCCCTTGTCTAGGAATTTTTCCTGACCCCAGCAGTAAATTAGATGTGCCTGTTCTGTGTTTGCCTAGGGTCCTCCAATTTCCCTATTATATGGAGGGAGAGAGTGAATGAAGGCTCTGAACACAGTGAGATGTATTTTTTGTTGAATTCTAGGTCATAGGAGAAAGTACTAATGTGTGGTGGGATCATTCTTGTTTCCCTGATGCTCATATCAGTGTTTGTTGATTATAGGCACTTAATACACATTTGCTGAGTGTTTGAATAAATAAATGAGCTATTCCCACCAAGACATTTCTAAAATAAACAGCCCCCCACCAAAAGGTTTAATATGCCTAGAGTTTTTGCCCAAGAATCTAACGATTATTCTACCACAAAATTTTACATATTCTTCTCAGAGAAGCTAACAAAAATATTGTGGCCAATAGAACCATAATTCACCAGAGAAAAAAAAGAAAAAAGATGGATTTTCTCTCCTGAAGTGAGAATACTTTGGAATTCATTTAGGAAGGGAAACTAGGTGGAATAGTCACATCCTGCCTCCAGGTTGGGAATAAATTCATCAGCAGGTTGGGAAAAAATAAGCACCTTTATTCCTGATAAAGAAAAACTGCAAAAGTGTCAGTGCTTCATTTTGATGCAACTCTGTGTTCACAAGGTCATCATATTACAGTCATTATGGTAGGAGGCACACTTCCCTCCCTGGTCTATTATAACTGGCCGTAATGTACCACAGAGGCCCAAGATGTTCTCTTCTTGACTGAGCTTGGAGAGTATCTATTTCACAGTGTATTCCCCTTAAAGGGAGAGTCTGTGAATGGCAATAGGCAAGACACTTGTCTGTATATAAGCATCAAAGACAGAATGGGAGTAAATGATGCACTTCATGGAGTTGCATTACTTCTTCAGTACAATTTATGCACAAAGAAAGAAAGAAAGAAAGAAAGAAAGAAAGAAAGAAAGAAAGAATTTGGTAAATGGACTCTAGTGACCTGAAAGAGTTAATGTGCTTCTTCCCACTAGAAACAGTGAACCATTTATATGTAGGCAATCCCTTCTTTTCTCCTGAGTTACATCAGTGCTGCAAGAAACATTTTGAAATGGATCTTCACAGGCTCCAGGGATAGAGAAAAAGGATTTTTTTTCTTCACTGTCAGTAGTAACTACAAAATTAATTTGTAATTTTTTTTCTTGTGTATTTTTTTTCCCCTTATGGTATCACTCGGAGAAAATGGCTTGAAAGACTTGCTTTCTTACATTTGGAATCACTGTTATGGGGAGGTTACCTCCCTGGTCGTCTTAGTTCATCCACACAACAACTGGAGGAATTAGCAAATATTTTAATTTATAAAATAAAGAATAGCCAAAAAGAGCTCATCTGTCCTTCAAACATTTTGATAGTTTTCTATGAGTTAGCTTCTCTCTTTATGACCTATTGTCAATTCAATTCTCATTATTTAATATCTGTTTCTGGATATTTTAAATATGATTTTGCTTAGGTTGTTCTTTTTAAAATTACATCAGCTATCTCTTTTAGTTACAATTTAAATGAATATTAAATGCATCACAACCTTTTTAAATTATAATTTTCTCCCACAAATTCATCATGCATTATAAGATTCTGATAAATATGCTTTTGTGTTTTTTGCGTTCTTGCCAGAATATCTTTTCCCAGGGTAACCTCTCTTGGATTCCTTTATTTTCACAATACATACATATCTAGGTGTTTCAATAGTAAATATTTTTCAAACATTAAGCATTCATTCACTTGTTTATCATATTCTAGAGTATGATTTCGCAAATCATTTTCTTTAGCTGAGTGCAAACATGAGATGTACTTATTCTCCTTTAACAAGTTTCAACCCTGCAAAGGAAATTTTATATAGAAAAAAACATTTCCTACTCTATTTTCTCTTCATGCCCTGGAGGTGTATTTCAACATTTACAAAATACCTGACTATCCTTATTTGCCTTAATGTCTATCCAAAGATTATCTGCTGTGTCAGCTAAAACACTCAGAGCTTCTCGTTTCGCTGGCTATCATATCCGTGCAATATTGAAGTCTCCCCCTCCTTATTTGGTTTCTAGTTTCAGTAAACCTTATCCTAGCATTTTAAATCCTCAGTCATTTCCCTGACTCAACCATATCACTACTATTTCAATAGTATCACGCTTATCCCTGATACTCAAATGGGTACTTATCATCGATAAGGCTTTGATGTAATAAATCCTTGATATAATATCGTAGTTATCCATATGAGATATAAGAGATATAATCAAAAATGAAAGCAGAAACTTAAGATACAGAGTAAAATATATTACTTGCCAATTTTCCACAGTAACTTTTCATCATTACTCCAAAATTACTTTTTAATGCAAAGAGTAGTTTCAATCACATTGAGGCCCACATGATTCAGATACTATCATAATCACAATTAGATTACATTACTGCAATCAGGAATGGAGATCATTAAGAGAAAGAATATAAATTGCTTTAGTTTTACAAGTACTGAGCTAGCAAAATTATAATTAATCTCCATTTATAATCTTTTCTTTCATAGAACTGCAAAGCATGCTACTTTTTTTAGGCCATCAATACAAATTAGAACTAAGTAATAAAGCCCTAACTACTACTACTGTGCTGCTCACAATTGAAGAAACTTCCACATCATGTACAGAAGGCTTTTGATGCAAACAGTGCCCTTAGAATAGATTGTTTCAATGCAATAAGCCCAACTATTACAAGGTGCTGTTTAAAAAACAGAATGCCGCAGAGACTCTCTCTTTTCAGAGTAATCAGTTTGTGCATTCCATTTCTTAAATGAGATGGCGCTACTCATGTGAGATGAAGAAATAATGACTTAGCGGTCACAGTGAATGCATCTTTCTGTGCATCCCAAGTTTTTAAAATATAGTCTTTAAGAAGTACAGGAAATAATAAGAACATGAAAAAATAAATAAATTTGCAATCTGAAGACCTTCAAAATACAACCAATTCTAATTATATATTAACCATTCATATTTTTTCAGTGAGTTATGTTGTATACCTTAGTATTCCAAGTTCCTCCATTGTCCAATATATACCTTTTTGTTTCTAGTCCTTAAAACTCACCTCAAATTAGAACAGAATATATTAGTAAGTACAAACAGTAATAAATGTAGACGAATTTTATACAGGTTTACAAACTTTTCCCACAATTCTGAAATCAAAACAGTTCTAAAAAAAGCAGATGATTTGGAGGAACTTATCTGGTGGCAAGTGGACCCCACATGAAGGCAAACTTGGCATGAACTTATTTGCCTTCAAAATCTGACCTCAACTGACAGGAGACTGCTCGTTGTCTTTATGTTATTTTGTTATTCTTACAAGATATGGCTCCAGATCCCACTGGAGAATTAAATAATATATGGTATATATAAGTATCAGATTACCTTTTTTAAATGGGGAAAACCGTTTTCCAAGAGACCTCTTGCACCCAGGGTTTTATATAAGGAACTACAGACTCAGTAGCTGCATAGAGGTGACTGATCACAGTTGAGTCATAACTGTCTGTCACTGACAGTTGTCTCCTGTGCCTTTTGCTTCTCTGTGCCCAGTACCCTCCTTTTGGTGCATTTTTGCTTTCAGCTTCCCTGAGTCAGAGCTTTTCACCATCATGCTTTGCCATGATTCTGATCCATTCAGCCAGATGGGGATATGGGGACCTGCAGCCCTGGCTGGGGACCACCAGCTTCAAATCTACACATCCAGTTACTCACGTAACCAGTGTTACAGTAAGCTGCACAGATATTATTGATTTCCATGTGTGCCACATCTTGGAAAATGTTTGGAAGCATTGTTTTGGTTATCCAGTTTCTTCATACCTCCCACTTTTCACATACCAGGCTATTGATAACAATGCCTGACATAATGACAATGGTTATTTGCTGAGTGTTGAGTGTATAAAATGTTTCCATTCTTATTAAAATGTCTCTAGTTTTTAGAAATAGGAACATAAAGCATTAGTTTCAGGAAATCAAAGTTTCAGAGATCTGGCTATGGATGATTTATTGGAAATGCTGAGTCATTCCAGTGTAGATTGATGTACTTCTAAGACTGGTCCTCTAAAGACATGGCACATTTAAGTATAAGGAAGAAAAACTAGGTCTACTATCCTGTTTATTTGTAGCAAAATCCTCTATTAAGCAAAAAATATGGCAGCATAGGTTTTAAGAGTCATAAATTATAAAACACCTTGACAGCTGATAAACCTCTTAAATTCTAGGAATTTGTAATCATCCTTTGCAAAAACAAGAATGGGGAAAAATAATTATAAGAGAAATATTTAGCTGCTTCATTTTAACTATAAAAACAGAATAAAAAGTTTTATTTATAGATAATTGTTTGAGTTTAAATTGTTAAAAGGATATATTAGAGGGTTCTACACTGATTCAAATTTAATTAAACAATGCGCACACTGCTGCCCAAACTGTATTTCTACCGTATATGTGAAATAGTAATAATTTAAAAGAACAAAATAATAACTGTACTTATAGGCAATGAAATTAGTTTTTAGTGCTAATAAACTCATGCTTTGCAGCTCTTTGGTAGGAATTTTTAGGAAAACTGAAAAGCTTTGTAGAAATTTTCCTTGTCATGCGAGACAATATGTAGAGTTTGATTCGGAAAGAAAATTAAGAGTGAAAAAGAATAAGTAGGAAATTTGATCTCACCTTATCAATAATGACTAGAAAAAGTATAAGTATTTTCTAAGATACCCTGTGAATGAGATAATAAAGTATCAAACAGATCATATTATTTATAAGAAGCAAATTATCTGTCTCATCTACTACAATTTTAAACAATTATAATACATCCATAGGATAGTTTTCCTTCTATTATAATTAATTAATATATCTGAATCAGATGCCAATAGGATACTGATATGAAAAAACATTGACATTACGGAGACACAAAAATAAATATTAAAATCCATTTCAAAATACTATAAATGAACAAGAAAATACTATCAGAGTTAAGAGGAGGGAGTTTATTTCTGACTGAAGTCATTAGAGAATATTCTGTGTGTGTGTGTATAATGGCCTCTGAAGTCTAAATTTCTTAGACAAATATTTAAGTTTCTCTAATATTTAGTCTCAATCTGGGTTTATATTCATATAGGATAAGTTCTGAGTTAGTTTTCTTGACAAGTGTACTTGGAGAAAAGCATTAAGACTAACTTTGTTAGACAGTGAAAAGTATTTGTCTTAGGGAACATTGTTTGGAGAATATTCATTTCTTCGTAGTACTTGAATGAATTGGATGGTAAATGATTGAAGAGACAGAAGAAAAGTTTCAGAGTAGAGGCAAGAAAAATAATGACCTGCAGTGGGGGAAGGAATAGGGCATCAATATTTTGAAGAAAGTATTCACACACCCTAGGGGATAGGAAGAGGTTTTGTCTATACCAAGTTATCTTTTCTAGAAATGTTATACAAATTATATCATTCAATATGTAGTCTTTCATGTCTGGCTCCTTTCACATTATTTCTGAGGTTCATCTATGTCATAAGATGTTTCAGTAACTCATTGCTTTTCACTGCTATTATTCCATTGTATGGATATGTCACATTTTGTTTATCCATTTACTAGTTTATAGGCACTTGTTTTATCTTGGGGCTATTACAAATAATGCTTCTATGAATATTCACACCCTAGTCTTGTAAACAAATGTTCTTAATTTCCTAAGTCTATAATCCATTTTTATTTATTTTCTTGTATGGTGTGAGGTAAGTATCATAGTTTATTTTCCTCCCTATGGATATCAGTTGCTCCACCACCATTTGTATAAAGAATATCCTTTTCAAATTGAATTAACTTGGCCTCTTTGTCACAATATTATCACAACTGATGATATATATTTGGATCTATTTCTGGACTCTCTATTCTGTCCCACTGATATATAGGTCCAAATTATGCCAATGGCACAGTTTATTAATTACTATAGTTTTATGATACATCTTGATATTAGGTAAGTACTCTCGTACTCTTCTTTTGTAAAATAGTTTTGACTATTCTAGATTAATTGCATTTCCATACATATTGTAATTTAAGCTTATAAATTTCTACTGAAAAAAAATAGTTTGCTGAAATTTTGAGGGGAATTAAGTTGAATCTACAGATCAATGTGGAAAAAATTAACATGATAACATTCACATGAGTCTCTCCATTCCAATGGCATAATACATCTTCTCAATTATTTAATTTCTCCCAACAGTGTTTTGTAGTTTTCATTATGTAAATATTACACATATTTTGTTTAATTTACCCCTAAATATTTTTGGTTTTAGATGTTATTTTAGTAGTATTTTTATTTTAATAGTCAACTGTTTGCTAGTATATAGGAATTTTATTGATTTTTTTAATATTGACCTTGTACTATTGCCTTTGGCATGTTCAGTTATTAGTTCTAATAGCTGCTTTGTAGATTCCTTAGAATTTTCTATGCAAACAATTATGTCCTGTGTGAATAAAGTTAGTTTTATTCTTTTCTAGCCTGATAGAGTTTTATTTCTTTGTCCTGCCTTACTGCAAAGGCTAGGAACTATAATGCAGTGTTTAACAGAAGTGCTGATGTTAGGGAAAAAGCATTTAGAATTTTGCCATTATGTGTAATGTAAGCTCTGTGTTTTTGTAGGCCTTAATAAAAAGTTGAAGTTCCCTTCTATTCTTAGTTTGCTGAGTGTTTATATTATAAATGAGTGTTAAATTTTATTAGCAC
This sequence comes from Stenella coeruleoalba, assembly GCF_951394435.1. Lineage (NCBI taxonomy): Eukaryota > Metazoa > Chordata > Mammalia > Artiodactyla > Delphinidae > Stenella > Stenella coeruleoalba. The sequence goes on from NC_137151.1 coordinate 44,410,319, forward strand.
CTCTATCTGCATAGATTGAGATAGTCATTGTTCCTCTTTTATTCTGCTAATGTGTTAAATTATATTCCTTGATTATTATAATAAACTTACTTGTTATTTTAGAATAGATTTAGATTTACAGAAAAAATTCATGAAAATTGATAGGACGGAGATTTCTCATATACCTCAGCTTCCCCTATTATAAACATTTTACTTTTGTATAGATCATTTGTCACAAATAAGGAACCAATATTGATACATTATTATTGACTAAGATCTGTATCCTACTCAGGTTTTTAAAAAATTAACTAATGTCCTTTTTCTGTTTCAAGATTCCTTCCAGGATACCACATTACATTTAGCCCTCATATTCCAAATCCTGGCTATGACTATGACAGTTTCTCAAATCCTGGCTTTGGCTATGACAGTTTCTCAAATGTTCCTTATTTTGATAACCTCTACTGTTTTAAGGAGGACTTGTCAGATATTTTGGAAAATGTTCTTCAATTGAGATTTGTCTTATATTTTTCTTATCTTAGATGGAGTTATGGGCATTTGAGTGGAAGACCATACAGGTAAAGTGCCATTTTTATCACATAATATCAAAAGAAGTACTATCAACATGATATCACTGTTGAAGTGAAGCTTGGTTATCTCGCTGAGGTGGTGGTATTAGGCTTCTCTACTGCAAATGTATTATTTTTCTCTCTTTCCATATTGTACTTTTTTTTTTTTTCCATATTGTACTTTTTGAAAGGAAGTCGCAATACATGGCCTGCTTTTAAGGAACAGTAAGTTATGCTCCACCTCCTTCAGGGTTCAGTAACTATATAAATTATTTGGACTCTTTTGTATAGGAGATTTATCTTTCCTCTAATTAATTTATTTATATCAGGAGTACTTATAGATATTTATTTTATGCTATTTTCATCAGTGCTTTGTAATTTTTCACAAACATATCCTATACACATTTTATTAGACTTATTGCTAATGATTTTATTTTTGTCATAGGAAATTGTATTTAAAAAAAAGTTTCAATCGTTCATCACTGGTATATAAGAAAGCATTGATTTTTGTATATTGATATTGCGTCCTGTATCCTTATTATCCTCACTTATTGTTTCAGGATGCTGCTATTTTTATTATTATTTAGATTCTTATAAATTCAGGTCTTACATTTAAATCTTTTTTTGTTCTTTGTCTTATTGTACTAGTTAGGACTTCTAATATGGTATTGATTAGGAGTGATGAGAGTATCCTTGCTTTCATCCTCATCTTACTGAGAAAATATCCAGTTTCTTATTATTAAGTAATGTTAGCTATGGATTTTCTGTAGCTTTTCTTTATCAAGTTGAGCAATTTCTCTATTCCTAGTTTGTTGAGAGGTTTTTACCAGGAATAGGTATTGGATTTCATCAAATATTTGTTCTGTATCAATTTATATGGTCATAAGATTTGTCTCCTTAACCTATTGGTATGTTGAATTACACTGATTAATTTTCAGTTATGCAAGTCTCCTTGACTACGTTGAAAAAATTTCACCTGTTTGTTTTGTAAATGCTTTTATACATGGTTATATTCAATTTGCTTATATTTGAATAAGGATTATTACATCAATGTATGTGAGAGATATTGGTCTGTAGCTTTCTTGTAATGTCTTTGATTTTTTAAATTAGGCTTATACTATCCTCATAAAATGAGTTAGGAAGCGGTCCCTCTGTTTCTATTTTTTGGAAGAGATTGGGGGGAATGTTTAACAGAAATATATATATATATATAATATAATATATATATATAGAGAGAGAGAGATATTTGTCATAGATTAATTGACCATAAGTGCATGGGTTTATTTCTGGGCTCTCTATTCTGTTTCATTGATATATGTATCTGTTTTTGTGCTGGTACCATGCTGTTTTGATTACTGTAGCTTTGTAATTTGGTTTGAAGTCAAGGAGCATGATACCTCCAGCTTTGTTTCTAGTTCTCTAGATTGCTTTGGCTGATTGGGGTCTTTGTGGTTGCTCTTGCTGTGAGGTGCTGGAGTGGGCACTTGGCGTGGGCCAGAGCTTACACTGGGGCAGTCACAGGAAACTAGCCAGAATCCAGGGCAGTTTCAATCTGCTTCCTCTGTCTTGTGCTCTTCATGAGTGTAATCTAGGTTTCTTAAAGCCCTTCTGTCAGTTCCACTGGTTTTCAAACAAACTAAAGGGATTCATCCTCCCAGTGATGAACCCCAAGACTGGGGCACACAGTATGTGGTTTGAACTATTCACTCTCCAGGGAGCATATCTGAGCCCATGTCATTCCCCACTTTGGCATCTTCTCCTAGGGATGCTGTTCCCAAGATCTGATAGCTTTTCTTCCCTTCCCGTGGATGGGACTCTGTGTGGATCTTTCTTACAACCTTGGTTGTATATGTCTTTCTGCCAGTCTCCAGTTTGTTTTCGGTGAGAACTGTTCCATGTGTAGACGTATTTTTGAGGTGTTCTTGGGGGAAGGTGAGCTCTGTGTCCTCCTATTCTGCCATCCTCTTTAGTCTCTCCAGGAAATTGATTTTAAATCAGTATTTGTTGGACTAATGATTGCATCTGTAAATCAATTAATAAATGAATCATACATATATTTTTATTGAGTGCTTTCAATATGCCAGACATTTGATCAAATTCAATTCCATAAATATTTGTTGAGCATGTTTTATGCTACAGACACTACAAGCTATTGTGGTAGGCAACATTCCTGTAACCTGAAGAGGTTAAATAAGTTCAAGATCTATATTCAAATAAAGAAGGATCGTTTCATCCAACAAACCAAAATGTGTTTCTGCTAGATTAAAGAAATATAAAAAAGTAAGTCAAATAGAAAAAAATTAATGCATTTCTATCAAATTTTCAAAGTCAAAAACATCTTGAGCCAAACAAAATAGAATTACTTAAGGAAAAAAACTGATTTGTAAACTAAACATGATTGGAAAAACTATACATTAAAAATAAAATAAACAAATGACGAGGGCAAATTCACAGCCAGTATAATGAAGATCTAGTGTCACTGATAATCAATTAGGTTATACAAACTGATGTGAAATACACTAAAACATGGACAGACACATTTTCAATTAGCATGAATTTAAAATTAAAGCAAAAATGCAACCTGTAAATAAACGTGTAGGAAATTTTCAGCCTAAAATCAAATATGTAAATTAAAACAATATTACTTTTAACACTAACAAAATTTTGGAGGGAAAAAACTTTTAGATACCTAAGGATGCCAAAGATGTGAAAAAATCTGCAATATTTACAATGCTGTTGGTATTGTAACTTATAATGCTTTATAAAGAAATTTTGCATTTTGAGAAAAATGGTATATATCATATGATTTTTGAACACCACTTGTGGGTTTTTTATTAGAAAATGAATTCTACTTTATATCTTATAATTATTTATAACTATAATAAATTAGAAAAGCCAACGTGGTTGGGAAGATTAGAATGATTGAAGAAATTATTACATCCACATGAGGAACTATTTAGTGGCTCACATATCATAGTGTTAAGAACTTAAGCTTCAGTATCAGATCCTCTTCATTTGAATCACAAATGAAACATAACTACCAGTCTGACTTTATATGTTTTTTGAAAATTGCTGTGCCTCAGCTTATTCATTTGTGAAATTTGGATACATATGGTTGTATATATATTTGTATATGTACATACACATGTAATTGTACATATATTTGCCCACGTAGTTGTTTAAATCCATGTATTACAAGGTGGAATATCTCTGGAATAATTCCCATAATATTTTGGTCAATAAAGACCTTTTATGCTTTTACTCTAAGCCAGATGCTCAGGATTCATAGATGAATAAGAGACTGTCCTTTTCCTTAGGGAAATTCTTTTTGACAGCATACATTCAAAAAGAGGAACATTTCTATCAACAGGATTTGGTGGAAGAGGAAGGAGGGAGGGAGTCAATTTTATCTGAGATGTTTTTACTTTTCTATCATTGTAGAGGCTTTTTTCCTCCCTTAACCTATATAAAACTTAATTTTCAAATCCTGTTAAAAAGAATATCTATTCTTAATTAGTTTAGGAGTTATGGTAGATTATCCACTGAAAGATTAATTACATGCTTTCCAGTGAAGTATTATAAACCATAAGTTTAAAGTTGGACCAGATGCATTTCAGCCCTGAAAACTCATTAACCATCTGACCATGTTGCACATATGGTAACAAAGTGAAGAATGTATCCAGTCAAACACACATAAACACTTCTTCATCATCATAGGACAACTGCCTCTTAAAGTATGCCAGTAATCGTTCTATTTCTTATACCTACAAATATCTAGTTTAGGAACAGGGAAGCTAGCTAGTGAGAGGTTTAGAATGGTAGGTTTGAAAACCCACACTAAGCAGGTAGAAATCGAGACTGCTGATCTAGTCTGCTTTTGTCGCAAAATTCAGCATTTATCTCTCTTGATCTCAAGTTTAAAATGAGTTTTGGATTGGAAATGTGAAAATCTATATTGGGAGTGGACATTTTCTCTAGTATTGGGGAAATCACCAGCACTGATTTTATTGGCCAAAAAAATTAATACCTAAATGATCTAGCTATTGGTTTATTGGAGAGGAATATACTCCACCTCCTTGGCAGGTATCAAGCTTCAGGCATATCCTAAATCTCCTTCACAATTCCTCTTTTTACACAGTATGACCACTGACAAAGTAAACATTTTATGCAGCTCTCCCCCCATCACAAGATGGCAGCCAGCCTCAGCAGCCTGGACCATGTGATAAATGAGGTGTGAAGGGAAGTATTTGACAGTTCCATGTAAAAAGCCAGAATATGTCTATCCATAAATATACCTGTCAAAATAGTTTACATTTTGTTTCTTTCAATAATTTTTTTGCCAAATGTCTTAATTTGATAGGTATTTACACATGAATAACGAACGCTAGATTTATGCTTGTTCTGTATTTTGATGAAACTTATTAATCAAAAAAAGTTTATGAAAGAAAACAATCTGTTCATCTCTTTCTTTGAATTGGATAATCCTTTTGAATTCCATAATAGCCAGCTTACACTTTTATGATGTTGCAATATGCCCATATTGGCAAAAGAGGATCCTACCTTTTTATATGATTCTTGAAATATATCCATTTCTTCACTGAATTTTCAGTTTTAATGAAAAGTGATGGTGAGATAACTGTTTTTTAGTATGAGTAGACAGTTCTGTATGTGTTCACAGGTACAGATGGGCCTACAACAATGGTCAAGATCTATCACGTGAATAACATTTTCCTCTTTATGAATATGAAAAAATAAATGGCAACTTATTATTTCTCCTACTTTTGAAATGTAATGAATAGAACTGATGATAATTACTAAATTTCTAAATATATACACTAAGTTGCTTGTGTGTTTTAAAAAACAACCTGCGTTATTATCTTTTTTATGGGTTTTTTTAGAATAACTTTTATTTATTTGCTGATTGTGGATGTTTATTTTCATGTAAGAACTTTAAAGAGTGTGTGAGCACTGTTATTAAAATAAAATGCTTGAGAGAAAGGGGACAATATAGTCTGCTATAAAATGCACAGGGAAAACTCATAAGCATCTATTCTTTAAATATGTTATTACTACTTTTTCTTTGTATTCATTTCCATTGCTATCTGTCTTTATTAACTTAGTAATAAAAGGTTGAAGTTTACCAAAGATTCATAGACTGAAGGAAAACAGTGATAGGGATTGCATGAGGCATGTAGTATCATTTAATTGAATTATTTGATTATTTTAAGGTCATTTTAAGTAGATGTTATCTTCATGTCACAGACAACATATTTAAAGGTTCATGTCTCATAGACGATCACACACATGAATGAATAGGTAGTACATCTTATCGGAATAGGTAGTACATCTTTAATTAAACAGAAAAAGAAAACTCAGTGATTATAGTAGTAAATGAGTAACTAATAAAGAAAGAAATCATTCTGGCTTAAAGGGTTTTGAGGTTATAAAGAAGAATAAGCACCCACAATTTGATGTTTCTATTTTAAATTTCAGTATAAAATTTCAAATATTTCTGCGATAGTGTTTATTTGTACCACTACCTCATTCTTTAATAATGTTATATACCAATCATCAATTGTAAAATAAATAAAAATGGAAAAAAGAAAAAGTAAAGATACAAGACAAAGATAAAACCACAGCCTGAGGGCTGCAGTTCTGACCACTGGCATCCTTGTGGCCAACATGAGGAGAAACATAATACGTTATTTTGCAAAATTTTTTCTAAAGAAATTAAAACAGTTGCTCAACCCAACAATATTTTAAAGAGAGATAAGCTGTGGAAAGTTGGGATGAAAAATAATAAATCCATTAGTAAATCTCAGAAAACACTACAAATTCTGGTTGTAAGAAAATATATTCTTAACACTTCAGCACAATGATTTGCTCCAGGGAAGAGAAAACTGTTCAAAATTTAGTAAAGGATAATAAAATACTTTCTAAAAAAATGTGACCTTACGTCTTGACTACTATCATTACCTGATTTTAACCTTTTAAGGTTTTATGGATTTGGTAGCTTAGCTATATGTTTTATTAAAAATATTTTTAAAGCTTTTTAAATGCAGCTAAATTAACTAAGATATCTACAAGAATGTTCATCTTGTATTCTGAAATGTTAGCACATTATCTGGGGTTTTATCTCTCAATATAAATTTCTATACTAATACGGAGACTATATGTAAAATATCATAGAAAACTCATGATTTGCTTCTAAGCTACTATAGTATGTTATACTGAAGGAATATTTTTAGTTGAGGTCTTCATGCCAGAAGCTGCAGCTTAGGGGTCTTTTGATGTTGAAATGGAGACGTAGGTAAAAACCAGAGCATAAATAGGGAAGACAAGTAAAAGCCATGGAGCACCTACTATGTGTTTGAAAGTGTGCTAGGCAAGTTCACATTCATTTTCTTATTTAATTTTTAAGACAAATCTACAAATTTGTTATTTTTATTCCTATTTCCATATGAGAACATGGTGATTCAGGTGGATTGATTTTCTTGCCAAATGTTACACAACATCAATCAGGCAGCAAAACCCAGGTCTTTTGGCTTTAAAGCCTTTTTACCACACATCACACTTTCAAGGAAGTAAATAAGTTTCTTAGTCTTTTCCATGTGCCTTTTCAAGCCTAGACAATTAATTTTGTTGACTATAATGCTCCCAGCACTTTCATGCTGAATCCTGTTCAATCATTTTGGTATCCCCTTCTGACCAGGCCTCCTACTCCTCAATATCTCTCTTTCATATCCACAACTTTCAAAACATAATCACCTGTATTTCAGTAGGATCACATTCTCACCTGCAAGTCCACAAACATTTGTGTAAGAAATGGATCAGGATGAAAAACTAAACATATCTTAATACCTGCTGAACCGTTTAGGTAAATTGTATGGATGCTGAGATCTCTCACTATGACTTGAATATTTATTATAAAATATTTAACATCAAAAATATATGTATCTTATGAAGATGTGGAAAAATTGGAACTCAAGCACACTGTTGATAGAGTTGTGAAATGGTACAATTACTATGGAAAACAGTATGGCAGTACCTCAAAAAATTAAAAATAGAACTCCAATATGGTCCAGCAATCCCACTTCTCAATGTATATCAGAAAGTAAATAGGGAGTACAGGGTCTCAAAGAATTGAAAGCAGAGTCTCAGAGAGATATGTGCACACCCATGTTCATAGCACCATCATTCACAATAGCCAAGAGATGAAAGCAACCCAATGTCCATTGACAGACAAACGGGCAAAGGAAATGTGGTATATCCATACAATGGAATATCATTCAGACTTAAAAAGGAAGGACTTTTTGTTACATGCTACGGCATGTAAGAACATTGAGGCGTTATACTAAGTGAAATGATCTCACCACAAAAAGACAAATCCTGTATGATTTCACTCATATGAGGGTTCTAAAGTAGTCAAATTCATAAAAAATGAAATAAGAAGGGGGCTTACCAGAGGCTAGGAGGAGGGGGGAAATGGGGAGTTGTTTGATGGATACAGAGTTGCAGTTTCACAAAAGGAGAAAACTTCTGGAGATCTGTTGCACAACACTGTGAGTCTACTTAATCTTACCGAACCATACATTTAGAAATGATTAAGATGGTAAATTTTAGTCTGTGTGGTTTTTACCACGATTGAAAAAAATAAAAACATGGGTCTTATAAGAAGTGAAAGACAGATTGGTTCAAGATGGTGGAGTAGAAGGACATGCATTCACTCACTCTTGCGAGGACACCAGAATCACAACTAACTGCTGAACAATCATCAACAGGAAGACACTAGAACTCAACAGAGAAGATACCCTACATCCAAAGACAAAGGAGAAGCCACAATGAGATGGTAGGAGAGGGGCACAATCAAAATAAAATCAAATCCCATAACTGCTGGGTGGGTGACTCACAAACTGGAGAACAATTATACCACAGAAATCCACCCACTGGAGTGAAGGTTCTGAGCCCCATTTCAGGCTTCCCAACCTGGGGGTCCAACAATGGGAGGAGGAATTCCCAGAGAATCAGACAATGAGGGCTAGCAGGATTTGATTTCAGGACTTCAACCAGACTGGGGGAAATAGAGACTCCACTCTTGGAGGGCACACACAAAGTAGTGTGTGCATCAGGACCCAGGGGAAGGAGCAGTGACCCCATAGGAGACTGAACCAGACCTACTGGCTAGTGTTGGAAGTTCTTCTGAAGAGGCAGGGGGTGACTGTGGCTCACCATGGGGACAAGGACACTGGCAACAGAAGTTCTGGGAGCTTGGCATGAGCCCTCACAGAGTCCTCCATTAGCCCCAGCAAAGAGACTCTAGTATCCAGTGCTGGGTCACGTCAAGCCAAACAGCCAACAGGGAGTGAACTCAGCCCCACCCATCAGTAGACAAGCAGATTAAAATTTTACTGAGCTCTGCCCACCAGAGCAACACCCACCTCTACCCACCACCAGTCCCTCCCATCTGGAAGCTTGCATAAGCCTCTTAGATAGCCTCATCCACCAGAGGGCACACAGGAGAAGCAAGAAGAACTACAGTCCTGCAGGCTGTGTAATGAAAACCACATTCACAGAGAGATAGACAAAATGAAAAGGTGAGGACTATGTACCAGATGAAAGAACAAGATAAAACCCCAGAAAAACAACTAAATGAAGTGGAGATAGGCAACCTTCCAGAAAAAGAATTCAGAATAAAGATAGTGAAGATGATCCAGTACCTCAGAAAAAGAATGGAGGCAAAGATCGAGAAGATGCAAGAAATGTTTAACAAAGACCTAGAAGAATTAAAGAACAAACAAACAGAGATGAACAATACAATAACCAAAATGAAAACTACACTAGAAGGAATCAATAGCAGAATAACTGAGGCAGAAGAACAGATAAGTGACCTGGAAGACAGAATGGTGGAATTCACTGCTGCAGAACAGAATAAAGAAAAAAGAATGAAAACAAGTGAAGACAGCCTAAGAAACCTCTGGGACAATATTAAATGCAATAACATTCGCATTATAGGGGTACAAGAAGGAGAAGAGAGAGAGAAAGGACCAGAGAAAACATTTGAAGAGATTATAGTTGAAAACTTCCCTAACATGGGAAAGGAAATAGTCACCCAAGTCCAGGAAGCGCAGAGAGTCCCATACAGGATAAACCCAAGGAGAAACACGCCAAGACATATAGTAATCAACTTGGCAAAAAATAAGACAAAGAAAAATTATTGAAAGAAGCAAGGGAAAAATGACAAATAACATACAAGGGAACTCCCATAAGGTTAACAGCTGATTTCTCAGCAGAAACTCTACAAGCCAGAAGGGAGTGGCATGGTATACTTAAAATGATGAAAGGGAAGAACATACAACCAAGATTATTCTACCCAGCAAGAATCACATTCAGATTCAATGGAGGAATCAAAAGGTTTACAGACAAGCAAAAGCTAAGAGAATTCAGCACCACCAAACCAGCTCTACAACAAATGCTAAAGGAACTTCTCTAAGTGGGAGACACAAGAGAAGAAAAGGACCTACAAAAACAAACCCAAAACAATTAAGAAAATGGTCATAGGTACATACATATTGATAACTACCTTAAGCGTGAGTGGATTAAATGCTCCAACCAAAAGACACAGGCTTGCTGAATGGATACAAAAACAAGACCCATATATATGCTGTCTACAAGAGACCCACTTCAGACCTAGGGATACATACACACTGAAAGTGAGGGAATGGAAAGAGATATTCCATGCAAATGGAAATCAAAAGAAAGCTGGAGTAGTAATACTCATACCAGATAAAATAGACTTTAAAATAAAGAATGTTACAAGAGACAAGGAAGGACACTACATAATGATCAAGGGATCAATCCAAGAAGAAGATATAACAATTATAAATATATATGCACACAACATAGGAGCACCTCAATACATAAGGCAACTGCTAACAGCTATAAAAGAGGAAATCGACAGTAACACAATAATAGTGGGGGACTTTAACACCTCACTTACACCAATGGACAGATCATCCAAAATGAAAATAAATAAGGAAACAGAAACTTTAAATGACACCAAAGAACAGATAGATTTAATTGATATTTATAGGACATTCCATCCCAAAACAGCAGATTACACTTTCTTCTCAAGTGTGCATGGAACATTCTCCAGGATACATCACAACATGGGTCACAAATCAAGTCTCAGTAAATTTAAGAAAACTGAAATCATACCAAGCATGTTTTCTGACCACAATGTTATGAGATTAGAAATGAACTACAGGGAAAAAACCGTAAAAACCACAAACACATGGAGGCTAAACCATAAGCTACTAAATAACCAAGAGGTCACTGAAGAAATCAAAGAGAGAAATCAAAAAATACCTAGAGACAAATGACAATGAAAACACAATGATCCAAAACCTATGGGATGCAGAAAAAGCAGTTCTAAGAGGGAAGTTTATAGCAATACAATCTTACCTCAAGAATTAAGAAAAATCTCAAATAAACAATCTAACCTTACACCTAAAGGAACTAGATAAAGAAGAACAAACAAAACCCAAAGATAGCAGAAGGAAAGAAATCATAAAGATTAGAGAAGAAATAAATGTAAAAGAAATGAAGGAAACAATAGCAAAGATCAAAAAACTAAAAGGTGGTTCTTTGAGAAGATAAACAAAATTGATAAACCTTTAGCCAGACTCATCAAGAAAAAGAGGGAGAGGACTCAATCAATAAAATTAGAAATTAAAAAGGAGAAGTTACAACAGACACCACAAAAATACAAAGCATCCTAAGAGACTACTAAAAGCAACTCTATGCCAATAAAATGGACAACCTGGAAGAAATGGACGAATTCTTAGAAAGGTATAACCTTCCAAGACTGAACCAGGAAGAAATAGAAAATACAAGCAGACCAATCACAAGCACTGAAATGGAAACTGTGATTAAAAATCTTCCAACAAACAAAAATCCAGGACGAGATGGCTTCACAGGTGAATTCTACCAAACATTTAGAGAGGAGATAACACCCATTGTTGTCAAACTCTCCAAAAAATTGCAGAGGAAGAAACACTCCCAATCTCATTCTATGAGGCCACCATCACCCTGATACCAAAACCAGACAAAGATATTACCAAAAAAAAGAAAATTATAGAATATCACTGATAAATATAGATGTAAAAATCCTCAACAAAATACTGGCAAACAGAATCCAACAGCACATTAAAAGGATCATACACCATGATCAAGTGGGATTTATACCAGGGATGCAAGGATTCTTCAATATACGCAAATCAATCAATGTGGTACACCATATTAACAAATTGAAGAATAAAAACCATATGATCATCGCAATAGATGCAGAAAAAGCTTTTGACAAAATTAAACACCTATTTATGATAAAAAAAAACTCTCCAGAAAGTGGTCATAGAGGGAACCTACCTCAAAATAATAAAGGCCGTATATGACAAACCCGCAGGAAACATCATTCTCAATGCTGAAAAACTGAAAGCATTTCCTCTACAATCAGGAACAAGACAAGGATGTCCACTCTCACCACTATTATTCAACGTAGTTCTGGAAGCCCTAGCCATGGCAATCAGAGAAGAAAAAGAAATGAAAGGAATATACTTTGGAATAGAAAAAGTAAAACTGTCACTGTTTGCAGATGGCATGATACTATACATAGGTAATCCTAAAATGCCACCAGAGAAGTAGTAGAGCTAATCAATGAATTTAGTAAAGTTTCAGGATACAAAATTAATGCACAGAAATATCTTGCATTCCTATACACTAACAATGAAAGATCAGAAAGAGAAATTAAGGAAACAGTCCCATTCACCACAGCAACAAAAAGAATAAGATACCTAGGAATAAACCTATCTAAGGAGGTAAAAGACCTGTGCTCAGAAAACTATAAGACACTGATGAAAGAAATCAAAGATGACACAAACAGGTGGAGAGATATACCATGTCCTTGGATTGGAAGAATCAATATTGTGAAAATGACTATACTACCCAAAGCAAGTGGGCAATCTCATATGTTTAAAAAGAAAAGCACAACATTTTTCATTACATTTCTTCCTGTTGGATATTCTGGAATTATTGTAAATGGTGTTTTCAAATACAATGTTCTAATTATTTGTTACTAGAAAATAGAGACATAGTTCTTAATTGGCACTGTATACAGCAACCTTGCAAAATTCACTTATTCTATTAGTTTGACTATAGATATTTTGAATTTTCTATTTTTACAATTTATTTTGCTTTATTTTCCTTTTTAATAGTAATAAATCTTACTCCCTTTCCTTGATTTATTACACTGGTTGGGGCATCAAATAAAATGTTGAATTTAAGTAGTTATAGTGGCCACCCACTATCCATTGGATTAGTAGTGATACCTTGTTTTAGATACCTAGTTTTTGTAATTTGAGACCTTCTTTTCATTAGTAGCTTATTAGGTGTTAATTTCATTAGTATTTTCAATTTTAACCTTACCAATGTTTTTCTTTTTTGTTTAATTTCTATTTTGTTTCAGCCCTTATCTTCATTATTTCCTTCTGTATATCTTTTTAACTTCTTAAGTTGATTAGTTTAGGCATTGATATTTTGCATTTTTTTCTCCTTCCTAATATAGTGATTCAAGGCTACCATTTTCCCTATAAGCATGTCTTTAGGTACAATCCACAAGTTTTGATATGTCTTATTCCCAATGACATTCATTTCAAAATATTTTCTTATTACCATTGTCATTTTAGGTCAAGTTTGTTAATTATGGTTTTCAATTTTCTCATACTGAAATGGAGCAGGACCCTATGGTCCCTACCCTCCACCCATGTCCTCAGCCTGCCTTTTGTCTGTGGAAAAACTTTAGCAAAATAATAAGTCTAATCAGACAAGTGAGAAAATGCAGAAACAAGGGGAAACAGTCAAAGGAGACCAAATAATAATAGTTTAGTCATTAAGCATAGCAAAGGACCTTTAGTTCTTCCTTAAGGGTTATAGATAATATTCTGAGCCATATCCTGTGAGCTGTCTTATAGATATGAAACACCCACCAGGTGGATGACTACATGATGACCAAACTGAAGCCATGACATAAGCTACTCCACTTCACACAATTCTGAGAACTGGCCTCAAAGAAATAGGAACAAACCCTGGAACCAAAGATGAACTGTACTTAAAACAACCAAGATGACGCTGATCAGACAACCACATTACTGATTTCAAGATTACTGTCAGAACTGACTATGCTGTTCTGCTCCCTCCCTCAGCCTATACAATCCTGAAACTCCCCTATAAAAGCCCCTGTGCCCTGAGCAGCAATCGCGGGTGGGGAGTTGGCCTTTGGACAGGCGTCTGCCCTCCCCCGCATCCCCTGGTTGCTGGCTCCCCAAATAAAGCAACCTTTCCTTTCCTACCAAAACTTGTCTCTCGAGAATTGGCTTTCAAATGGTGAGCAGCCGGACCTGGGTTCGCTAACAATACCACTTCTAATTTTCTGTAATATTTTCTTTGCAGTTTATTCTGTCATTTACCAAGAAAAGTTTCTTAATATTTCTCATTATGATTCTAGACTTTTTATTTTTTCTTTGTATTCTATTAATTTAAAAAATAATAACTGCTTTATTGAGCTACAATTGGTATACAGAAATACTGGACATATTTAATATATACAATTTGATGAGTTTGGAGATATGCTTATACGCATGAAACCACTGCCACAATCAAGGTAATAAATATATCCATCACCTCCAGAAGTTTCCTTCTGCCTCTTGGTTTTGTTTTGTGGTGTCTGTCCTGAATTGCTAACTCTAAGATTAAAATATAGAGTAGATTTCTGGAACTTGTTCATCTTGCATAACTGAAATTTTATACCCCTTGAAGAACTCCTCACTTCCCCATCTCCTCCACTCCTGGCGGTCACTATTATAGTCTCTGTTTCTATAAGTTTGATTATTTTTATACCTTGTATAAGTGGAATCATGAAGTTCTGTCCTTCTGTGACTGGCTTATCCACCTAGCATAATGTCCTCCAGGTTCAATCCATGTTGTTGCATATAGCAGGATTTCCTTATTTTTAAAGGCTGAATAATATTCTATTTTATGTATGTACTACATTTTCTTTATCCATTTGTCTGTCAATGGGCATTTGGGTTGTGTCTGCCTCTTGGCTATTATGAATAATGCTGCAATGAACTTAGGAATGCAGCTATCTCTTCAAGGTCCTGATTTCACTTCCTTTGGATATATTCCCAAAAGTAGGATTGCTGGATCATATGGTAGTTCTATTTTTATTTTTTGAGGAACTGCTATACTATTTTCCAAAGTGACTGTATCATTTTACACTCTTATCAACAGTGCTCAAAGATTCCAGTTTTTCCATATCAATGCCAACATTTATTGTCTTGTTTTTCTTGATAATAACCACCCTAACAGGTATGGGTGATGGCTCATTGTGTTTTGATTTGCATTTCCCTGATATTTAGTGATGTTGAGCATCTTTTAATTTACCTGTTGGTCATTTGTAAGTCTTCTTTGGAGAAATGGCTATTCAAGTCTTTTGCCCATTTGTAATTGGCTTGGTTTTTTGTTTTGTTTTTTGTTTTTTTTAATATTGAGTCATAGAGGTTCCTTTTATGTTTTGGATATCAACCTCTTATCAGATATGTGGTTTGCAAATTTTGTTTCCTAGTTTGTAAGTTTCCTTTGCTGTGCAGAAGCTTTTAGTTTGATGTAGTCCCACTTGTCTATTTTTGCTTTTGTTATCTGTGCTTTTGAGGTCATATCCAAACATTCAATGCCAAGGCCAATTTCAAGATGCTTTACCCCTATGTTTTCTTGTAGCAATTTTATAATTTCAGGTCTTACATTTAAATCTTTAATCCATTTTGACTTGATTTTTGTGTGTGGTATAAAATAAGGGTCCAGTTTAATTCTTTTGTATGTGGATGTCCAGTTTTTCCAACATCATTTTATGAAGAGGTTATCCTTTCTCCATTGTGCATTCTTGGCACCTTTGTTGAAGATTAGTTGACTGTATAGATATGTTTATTTCTGGGCTCTCAATTTTGTTCCATTGGTTTATAATATGAGGGTATGTGTCATTAGGTATATACCAATTTATAACACCTATATCATTCTAGTGGATTTACCCTTTCATCATTATATTTCTCTTGCCTTAAAGTGTTCACTGTCTGATATTAATATAGCTACACTATTTTTTCCTTTATGTTAATGCTACCTGTTTTCCATGTTTTATTTTCACTTTTTCTGTGTTTATAATTTAAATCATGTTTTCTTATAAAATACGATATGGTTGGATTTGTGTTTTTAAAATCAGCTAACCATTTTCTTTTTTAAATTGTAGTACTGGAACTTCCCTGGTGGTCCAGTGGTTAAAGACTTCACCTTCCAATACAGGGGGTGCAGGTTTAATCCCTGGTCAGGGAGCTAAGATCCCACATGCCTCATGGCCAAAAAACAAAACATAAAACAGAAGCAATATTGTAAAAAATTCAATAAAGACTTTAAAAATGGTCCACATCAAAAATAAATCTTAAAAAAAATAAAAATAAATTGTAGCACTAAGTATATTCCTATTTAATGGAATTACTGATAGATTTGAGTTAAAATCTACAATCATATTCTTTGTTTCTATTTATCCATCTGTTCTGCTTCCTTTTTCTTTTCATTCTTTCCTTCACTGGATTGATAAAGCTATTTTTTCAAACCTCTATTCCTTTTCCCTTAACTTGTTAGTTACAGATTATCTTATTATGCTTTTCGTGATTACTAGAGGAATGGTTTTCAAGCATTTAGTTCTTAAGACCTCTTTGCACTCTGAAAATTCTTTAGGTACCCAAAGATTTTTCTTGTGTATAGTTTATATCTATACAAAATTAGATATTAGAAATTAAAACTGAGAAAATTTATAAAAACACATCTTTAGTAATTCATTTAAAATAATGGTAAAAATCCATTGCATATTAACATAAATAACATTTCGTAAAAAGCCAATATTTTCCAAAGAAAACAATTAGTGAAATATAATTATTTTGCATTTATGCAAATCTCTTACTGTTTGACTTAAAGAAAGACAGTTGCATTCTTATATATGCTTATCCATTCAGAGATACTTGTAGTATTTTTATTAGACTATGTAAAGAAAATCTGGTCTCACAGAAATATGTAATTGTAAAAGGACGAGTATATTAACAGTCTTTGTAGATAACTGCAGATATTTTTCTTTGCTACTACAACAAATCTCAACAAATAGTTTCTTAAAGGTTAGCTGCAATGTGGAATCTGAAATGATACCAATATGTTTGCATATATTGTTACATTAAAATCTATTGGTCTATTTGCATTTTGGAAGGATTAGTTTTACCACTGCATACTTTGATAACATACATTAGTCTTTTGTAAAATATTGGTTTGCTGAGTTATGCATATGTTTCAAATGTTGATACCTTTCAATATAAAATATATTAAAATTAATATTTGTGTTATCATTACCAATCTCTTCAGAAAGTGTTTAAGTATTGGGGAGCTATAAAGTTCATGTTAATAGATATACAAGTTTTCAAAAATTCTAATTTTTGCTTGAAAGTTCAAATTTTGTGATTGGCAACAAACACTGTTGGTTTCCTTGAAGTGATATGTTATTTGGTTTACTCTTAAGCAATTGTCTGCCAAACACCAAGTTTGAATTTCTCTATTTCCCTGTCAGCCATTCTTTCAAGTTAAAATAATGTTTCAAGAAAAATTGACTAGTGCAGCTCCCAACTCAAATAATTACATATGTGCTTGACGGCTTCCTGGAAATAATCATCATAATCTGGTGTTCAAGAAAATAGCTTTATGTGAGCTTCGCATTTCATCAAATGGGATATTAACAATATCTTCTCAAGGGCATTTTTAAACAAAACTTTTGGGTTTCCTTAATTGTTTGTTTGCTTCCCTTTGAGCATATGAGGGAAATACAATGATTACTGATATCATTTGATATCACTGACATGATTCAGACCAAAATACCAGCATTACTTTCATACAGAGTGAATGTCAATACAATGAAAAGGTTTAAGAAGGTCTTGTAATTAGAAAAATAGCTTTGCTTTTTTTGGACCCTTCAGAAACCTCTAAACTCCATTTACCCCTTTAATACCTTTTATTCTATTATTGTCATGTGTCTAAATGTATATTTCTTTGCAAAACCTGTAGAAGGTTATTAGTGCTTTGCACTAAAATATTTATGGGGATTTATCCACATATTTAACATTTTTGTTCTTTCTTTTTCTTTTTTTGGTTTTAAGAATTCCCTTAGAAGTTCTGAGTGAGCACCAAAGAATGTATTCTCTATTTTTGTATGCTTGAACACATCTTTATTTTACCTTTATTTTTATAGAGTATTTTCATTGGAGGTAGAATTTTAGGTGGTCATTATTATTATTAATTTTGTTAGTATTTTCATACTTAAAAAAAAATCATTCCATTGTCTTCTGGTTTCTATTGTTTCTCAATCCCACCTGGATGTTGGCCCCTACTGTCCAATTACTTCAAAGAGCTGTTTTGTTCGTCTGTTTGCTTTTTCTGCATTTTCTCCTGTTTTTCTAGTTTTTCTTGCAGCGTTTGTTAGTTTGTTTGTTTATTTTTCCCTCATACAAACTACTCCATCATAGCTCAGAATAGAATTCCTTTCTAATTCATTTTTATTTAAAAACATAAATAAATAATGGAAGAAATGTTATTATCTAATTCTAATTGCTTTCAGTTATTTTAAGTATTCAGGTAACTCAATATCTGTTTGACCTGGATTACTAGAAGATTTGAGGGGAAAAAATCAGCTACATTTAATCTTTTCACACATCACTTCCTGTGGTTCTAAAACAGAAGGCTGAAATTTGTCTTTCTGTCAGACTTTGAAATGAATCATTTTGATAAACCCTCTTAGTCGTGAATATGTAAGCCAAGTACCTTATTCAGTATTGTTGGCAGCAGGTCCAAATATTTGTTCAGTAAGAAAAATGCCAATTCTTTGTAAGAGGTTGATAACTATTTTCATTTTAGTGTGAAAGGTTATACTGGTTGAATAGTGTAAAATGGGCATCTCAGCAGAGGGATAATTTGTATATTAAGACAGAATCTTCAGCATCCTGTAGTGGAAGTCTGAGGAAGAAGACAGAGGGAAGTGAGGAGCTGAATGTGGAGGTGCCCAAGGAGGAAAGAGAATAGCAAGACAGGGAAAAAAAGAAGAAATAGGCAACAAGCACCTTCCCAGTGTAAGGGGAAGACCAATGAACTGCAGGCAGCCAAAGTCTGCTAGACAATTTTCAATATTCCAGTTATTCATTTTAACTCCCTAATGATATTATCTGGAGGAACTACAATAGTATTGATCTTCCAAAGTATCATTCAGTGCAGACATTTCAAGTGGCACAGAAAAGCAGAGATGAGGGCACAGGATGTGCAGTTTATAGCCAGAGATGAAAAGAAACATTGGGATACATCTGCATTCCCTAGAGTTTCTAGGAATTACTTCAGGAAGTTATTGGACTCACTGTGCTATTTCAAGAGGGGACTTGAGTTATTGTACTTTTGATACAAAAAGAAAAGGTAACCTCAAAAGGATAGAAAATGTGAACGCACTCAAGTTCCAATGTCTATAAATAAGGACCAAATTAGAGAATTATATAGGAGGACATTTTATACTTGAAGAAATATGTTTGTAAAAATCCATACGTTTGTAAAAAACACTAAAATATTCAATAATATACTGAACAGTGAATTTGCCTAAATTAAATTGGATATTCATTTTTTTCTATTTTTGATATCATCACCTATAATAGAAAAACAAAGGATCTTTGATGACACGTTATACCTTTGAGAAAAGTAGTTCATATTGATAAGCAGTTCCAGCCTTTAACCCAAAGAGCTGCCTAGAATGAACAGGCCTCTGGTTACAACTTCTAATATATAAGTTAAGTAGACTTTTAGTTATGCTTTTTTCCATGGAACCACAAAATGGCAAATCTCTAAAATTTGAAAACTTCAAAGCATCGTTGGAAATTGATTTATAGTGCAAAACTCTACCTACTATTAGAAGAGAAGGTAAGTTTTCTTCTCTTTCATTTGTTCCTCCTAAAACTGTCTGCAAACGTTAAAGGAATTTTTGCAGTTTAGAGAAATAGAGTGAAGCAAAATAATAATAGCATTTTTTTCATTTGCTCAAAATCTTCTCCCACTTTTATACTGTTATATGCATATTATACTAGACTCCTGGGGGAAACATTTAAAGTAAAGCCAGCAATCAACTAGTTGTTTCAATCCTATATATATCATTTTGTAATAATTTGCCTATACTTTTTTCATAAATGAACTAAAAACCAGTTTATTGCTTGGTGTAAAACTATCATTATTGCATTCACTTAAATATTCTAATTTTAAAATAGAGAATTCTACCTTTCTCTCTCTCTCAACATATATGTGACACGCATATGTATGTCAGATATACATTAATTTAAATTTACATATTTATATGTACATATATTCCATATTAATACAAATAGATATAGACGTAATAAATATATAAAACTTCTATAGGTCCAACATTTATATAGTTTTATTTTTAGTTCACAGCACACATTCAATTCAATACACTTATTAATCAACGATTAGAAATATGTTACTATGGTGAAGCAGCCATGGCCTTTGTTCCATGTCACTTGTGTTGACTTAGGCTGACATATAGCTACAAAGCATGACGGATCAAAATAATTAAAGTTCCAATCATTTACCTTTCTATGTTCAATTTCAACTCTGTTAGCCTTCACCCTGAGTTCCTAGTATTTTAATATTGCCAGATGGTTGTGTGTGTGTATACATGCATGTGTATGTGATTGTAAATAATACAGGTGTCATTAATTTTTGCTGTATTTAAAGAACTTTTCAGCATTTTCGTTTTAAAGTTTGCTTATGTATTATTAAATTCTTTTGTCATTATAACATTTTTTAAAGAAAACTTCACTTTCAAAAAAATTTACATTTTACTGAAATTTGGGACTCTTTGCCTTGAAATATAAGATGAGAATCATCAGTAGATAGATGTTAAGTCTATATATAGAATGACAGACGCTGGGAAAAAGTCTACATGATCCACTGATCAATCCTTCCATATTAAACCAGATAAACATGAGTTCCTCAATGAAAGCTGTTTACATAATCAACTTCTTACAGTTTTCTCAGATAAAGATTTGGTTTATAATTTAAGTTTATATCTCTACAAGCCAGCTTTTCTAATTCAAGAAGGTAAGCATAAAATATTTGGTTTAGATTAAAAATGGAGTTTCCGGGGCTTCCCTGGTGGCGCAGTGGTTGAGAGTCCGCCTGCCGATGCAGGGGACAAGGGTTCGTGCCCCGGTCTGGGAAGATCCCACATGCCGCGGAGCGGCTGGGCCCGTGAGCCATGGCCGCTGAGCCTGTGAGTCCAGAGCCTGTGCTCCGCAAGGGGAGAGGTCACAACAGTGAGAGGCACGCGTACCGTAAAAAAAAAAAAAAAAAATCCCTGGAAAAAAATTGAGTTTCCAACAGAAGTTCACTCTCATAATATGATGTTCAGGTTTGAATATTAGCCAACTTGATGGCCTCAAGGCAGTCTTTCACTTTACTATACAATAGTTTCTGTTCTTTAGATAACAGCACCCAAGACTTGAGCCAGCTTTACATTTTAATGGTACAATGAACACCACATTAACACTTGCCTTGGAAGTCTATCCAGCGACACCAATTAATGATCTCCACCCCCACCCCTTTGTTTTACACCTTGGCTGTATCTTGTCTGATCTTGTCCTAGCATTTTTACTTGACCATATTAAAATATGGTAATAAGACTTCTTAAATATTTGTACTTTTTCAGTTAGATGTCATTTGGCAAAGATCTCTGGTTTTTTTCTTTCAATCATTTTATTCATCACTTTTTGATTGTTTAGTGGCAGCTTAATGGAAAGGAAGTGTATTTGTAAAATATCTACTGAAAAAAAAAAAGAACTCAAGCAATTTTTCAGTAGAAAAAAAAAGTAGTCTATCTAATTATGTAACTATTATTTGGAAAGAATATTAGATCAGTGGAATTACTACTTTTACAAAGTGTATCAGTTAAAGAATTATATCCTTAACAGATTTATAGTAATAATAATGCGGCCATTGTTAGGATTTGATTAGTGTCGTGCTTAATTGCTTTTTGTTGATTGATGGCTTTAGGATAATATATTTGTTCCAAGTTTCCTACATGAAACATTCCTTTGATCCTGAAAGTTATCCTAATAGGATCTCCTGGCCTCTGGCATTCAGTTGCTAAAAGCAGCATGTTCATTTAGCTGTGGATGCCGCAGCACTTTAAAGCAGCATTCTGCCAGTTCCTAGTCACATGTGATAATAAGGCAACATTCTTTTCATATAGGTACTTTGCCTTTATAAAGTCAGTGAAAGATTATCAAATGCATTATTTTTGTTGCCTTATTATACAGAATTCACTACAAATTCCCTGGCTTTTTAGTTAGACTGGCCTTTCTGGCCCATAAAATCAGCTGTAAAAACTATATTTGCCAGATTTTTCATAAACCAGTTGAGTGTAGAAAGAAATATGGGTGATTGATAAATGGTATAATGTGTGTGTTTCTGTCTGTCTACACATATATATATATCTATCTATCTACCTCACGTTGCAAAGTGTGAATATAAAAACAAAATTAAAATTATCATCTGCTCTTACCATTATTCAGAAAATTAAGGGCATATTAACAGAAAATGTGGAATAGACAATTTCAGAATAAAGAAAGAAACTTTCTGAAATACTGACAATTCACAAACTCACTCAACAATATAGAGTTTCTGTATTTTAAAATAAAAAGTCCAATGATTCAATATTGGCCTGGGTATAAATTTGACAGTATATAAATCTGTATTTGCTAAGACAACAACAAGATATCACATAAAAGCTTGACTTTTTACAGATAAATCTTTCACCATTTTATATTAAAAAACATGGTCATCATTAAAAAAGAAAAAATTAGTCACATTTAAATATTTGCAAAATGTGAAAAGCATTGTAAAAAAAGCACTGTATTAAATAACAAAGTGATGAGGATTTCGTTTTGCACATTTAGATAAAATTCCTCTGGGATTTTCCAGTGAGTATAATGAAGCTCTTAATTTAAAATAAGTTGTTTTTATCACCTAAAGAAGATTTCCATTTTTATTTATACATTTTTATTAGGAATTGTTGAATTTTACCAAATGTCAGTTATATATATATATATATTCAAATATTTTTATGATTTTAATCAATCTGTTATCAAGCTATTAATAAATCTTTTTGTGTCAAACCATCTTTATATCCCTAGGTTAAACTTGAATTGAGTATAATGAGATATTTTTCTAACATGGGAATCAATTTTCACTATTTTATTTAAGTTTTAAGCATTTAATATAGAGATTATCTATAATTATCTCTTGGATTTTTTTCTTAAATTTAAGGATTAATATTATACTAATTTCATACAATCCATAGGAGAAACCCCCATCTTTTTATTCACTCTTAAAGATGAAAACACACTCTTCTTTCTCTTTTTCCATTATCTCAATTTTATTTTCTAAATTTATTTTATTTTATTTTATTTTTATTTTTTGGTCACGCCACACTGCATGTGGGATCTTAGTTCCCCGACCAGGGATCAAACCTGTGCCCCCTGCATTGGAAGCGTGGAGTCTTAACCACTGGACTGCCAGGGAAGTCCCCATTACCTCAGTTTTAATCCCAGTGAAACAGAGAATAAAAAAGAGATGTGTGATAATACAAAGTGAAGTTAAATCTGACTATGATGAAGAAATTCAGGCTAACTTAATAAATTAAAATTTCCCTTGTTGCACATATATCAGCAACTAATATTCAGTACATATAGCCTTCATGATTGCTTTATAGTGTTGGTTTCTATGAAATAGCTAGCAACATCAATACATGACATGAGAAACTAATCTGAGAAATGGTCCTAAATGACTTTCTTATTGGCACTCACTGTCTCCTGGGAGTATACCAATTCTTCCAAATATCCCTGTATATTTATTAGAAGCAAAATGACATTTATTTTCAAATTCTGCATAGGCGTTTGCTTTTCTCATTTTAAAGATCCTAAAGAGACTTAATAGACTTACTCTTCATTACAGACTTAATATACATTATAGACTTAATGTTCATTATCTCTGCTAATTGCACCAGTATACTGCATTTGCTTTAATACTATTTTGGGGGCTAAACCTGCTCAAACTTAAGGCGGTGGTTCTTACTCTTTTTTTAAATCACAGACACCACGGAGTACCTGATGCAAGTTCTTGACCTTTCAATAAGAAAAATAAATACAAACCTACAATTATACAGTAAATGTCAGAGTTTTATCAATTTATTATAACTCACTGAAGGTCCCCCAGTTAAGCACATATGACTTAAGAAACAGTAACTACTTAAACAACGTTCATGTATTTTGGCTTTCAATAAGATTAAATGAGAGGAGAGAGAACAACTTCATCTCAAATAAACTTTTTATGTCATAGATAATTAATAGTGTAGCTTTTATATCAAATATATGAAAAAATTTGTCAAAGAAAGTTGGCATATTTCCATAATTAATACCTTCCTAATCTTAGAAGTACAATCGAAATTCTCTTGGAATTGTAGAGATAAAAAGAACTATTTCTTCTTTCTAATGTGTGACTTTATATACCTCATCCAATTTCCAAAGTATGCATGTATTTATATATGAATGTATTCATGAGTATATGTATTTATTTATCATACTCCATCAACTAATTTATTTATTTATCATACTCCATCAACTAACAACTAACTTGAAGTCATATTAAACCTGGCTGTGTGAAGGAGTGTCACCTATATTTAGTTTGGCCTTTTTTTTTAATCTAGGAAAATGTTGAGGCTCTACAAATCTTATGGATTTTATCTTAACTGATTTCTAAACATAGATATAACAGTTTTTGTTATATATATAATTTACGTCCATATCTTCCATAAAATAACAAATTACATCCCACTTTCAAATGCAGTTAGCTCTGTATACACATCTCATTTCAACACTAAGTTTTAAACTTCTGGAAAAGAAAACATGTATATTTTTATTTGTTTTCTGTGTGATGAGAAATATATTTCTGCTAAACTATCACCTCACACTTCTTTTACACACACACATATAGACATGCACTCACACACAAACAGTTTCTGTAAATTCTGACATTTCTATGGTACTTTCTGTTGACAATTTTTGCTAAGTGTATGTTGATTAAGGTGCGGAATGCAGCAGAGTATTCTCAAGTTTGGAGAAGATAACATTTTAGACACTTAAGACTGAAGGTACCAGAAAAGTATGCATATACATGTCAGATTTATAGAAATAGGACTTCAGTGTTCATCAAACCATGGGATTGGGAAACAGGGTGTTTGAAACAATCTTATTCTGCTCTCTTGCAGGGCAGGCCCCATCTGACTTGTAGGTTATGAAGGAGGTATGCTTCATCTTGACATATTTTTAGATGCAGGAAATCAACTGT
This sequence comes from Stenella coeruleoalba, assembly GCF_951394435.1. Lineage (NCBI taxonomy): Eukaryota > Metazoa > Chordata > Mammalia > Artiodactyla > Delphinidae > Stenella > Stenella coeruleoalba. Next base: position 44,435,458 of record NC_137151.1, read on the forward strand.
TGGGCATGGAAATTTGTGGTTTCTGTGCTACCTCCTGGTGTCTCTTACAGTATAAGCCTTTTGCATATGTAGAATTTCAATAAGTAAAACCACTTAAAGCATAGGTTTAATGTTAGAAATAAAAACAATAAAAGGTAGTCATCAAGCAGTATCTAGATAAGTCAATTTTCTTCAATATGTTTACCAAGATTATTTGTACATTTTAAAGAAAAGTGGTTTTTCCATGATTAACTGGTATATAAACTCAATTTTTCATTGTATTTTGAGTGCATTGGCAAATCATTTAAATAAATCCATATTATTTGTTTCATTTTTTCCTTTGTTTAAATTAAGATTGGTATCGAAACTTATATAATATTTCAGATGTACAACATTAAAATTCAACATCTGTATACACTACGGAGTGATTCCCACAAAAGGTCTATTTACCCTCTAGCACCATACAATTGACCCCCTTCTTCCATCAGTTTCTTATAGTTTTATGTTTCTTTTCTCTGTGTATTCTTAGGGACCAAGATCTTTTGATGCACATGGACAATTGGCTATTTGCCTCTTTAACATGATGGCCAATAGACTAACTGCAGACTCAATGTTTTATCTGTGTTATAGCTCTGCCCAAATTATTGCATGCTTCAGAACAAAGGCCACACTTTGGAAAATGGCCCAATGTAAATGAATCTGTGAAAATCTGACATCTTTCTGTGTATGCACAAATAACATATTAATTGTCATATTTTTTTTCTAATTTCAGGTAGAGAAAATTCAATATTATACTTAAATATAACATACATTTAAAACAGATTCCAATATGTTATGTACTTTTATATACTTCTAACGTATGTCATTCAATATTCACAAAGTGAAAAAAGAATATTTCCTAAATTAATTTCCCATCTCAAGGATGTCAAAACCATAAAAGGGATAACATTAACTAAATTATACTTAACATGGCTGAAAATAAAGGTGCAGGTAGCATCGTGAGCCATCTGGAACTTCCAGTGGATAGCTATAGACCCTCCCTCACACAAACACAGACCATCCTTCTCTCTATGGGAAACAGAAAACATCCGTTTGGTTTTATGAAATGCTGCCAAGTGTGCATTAGAGCAGGTAGCATCAGGTTAAACTGTGTAACCGAAAACAAGCACTAATTGCATTTAGCATATACACACTATTTAATGACCATGATGTTCCATGTCGAAGGAACTTTTTTTTTTTTTCTGCGATACGCGGGCCTCTCACTGTTGTGGCCTCTCCCGTTGTGGAGCACAGGCCCCGGATGCACAGGCTCAGTGGCCATGGCTCACGGGCCCAGCCGCTCCGCGGCATGTGGGATCTTCCCGGACTGGGGCACGAACCCGTGTCCCCTGCATCGGCAGGCGGACTCTCAACCACTGCGCCACCAGGGAAGCCCTCGAAGGAACTTTTAAATATTGTTTTTCAAACATTAGAATTACAAACATTTTGAACATCTTTGGGAGGAAAGCATACCGATAAGAGAAACTACACTGAAATATTCAGAAAGTTTTCACAAGTGATTACAACTTTTTTTAATTGGATTCCCCAGCTTTTATATTTTCACTCTCCTTACTTTTTCTTTGCTTTTAAAAATTTAGCCTCAAACTATTTTTGGATCATATTAGAATAAGGTTTATGCTAATATATTGTTTCCCAACTTTTCTCCATTTACTTGGGCAATGAGTAAAAGAAGATAAATTTGGAAATCTATGAGTGTATTTCTTCAAGTATAATTACTATAAATGGTATCATGTAACTCATAAATAATTACTCTCAAGGAATACCACGCAATTTTAAATGTTACAAATAAAATTAATGAATACCAAAATATTTATCAGACTGCCGAAATGTGTTGGTACAAACTTACTTTTAAAAAAATCTTCATTTACAAGACTACACCATGTTAACAAATAAAACAGACTCTGATGGTTTCATGTAAAGATTAAAGAGTTTTCTTAATAACTTTTGAGAGATCTGTATGAGTTTCTATGTCTGTGGTTGAATCAGAATAATAAGTTTAGAATATGTGTAATTCTCTTTCCTTTTACTTCAGTAAATATCCAACTGTACTATTGTGCTTAATGGTTATCATCTTGAAGAGCCATAAAAATTATATCAATAGTTATTATGTAATTGATCATGTACTGCATTTTTATTTTGGTATAATTCAACATTTTAGAAACTCAGAATTTATTTCAGAAGTAATCTGACATATCTTCTTTTATATATCCAAATATATCTTCTATCAACGATTATTTTTATAATTCTCCAGATATATTTCTTAAACAAAGAAATTATTTTCCATAGTCCTCAGTATGTTTAGAGGCACTTCTGGAATTACAGCATAATGAGCTGCACTGACTTCTCCCCAGTGGAACAGCTATAACTTATGAAAACTATTTAAAAATACAAAAACGCATTTCAAGTCTCTGGAAATTGTCCTAATGTCATACAGGAGATGGAGAGAAAGATCTGTAAGAATGAAAGTCTGTGGGATTTAAGCCACCAAGCCTCTCTCTCCCTTTCTTTCCTTTTTCCTATGCAGTGAGATGAAAGTTCTACCCTTGTTGGATGCAGCCAAGGATCTAGGACTCCCTCACCTTCCAGTCACAGTCTAGGGCTATGGTATCTCCCTGGCAGGGGCAGGTTGCAAGTATTTCTTATGCCCCAACCCTGTTCCATGTTGCGGGAGCTCTATTCTAGACACAAGCAGCTGAGAGGTTTGGAGTTCCCTCTCTCCACCCAACTTCCACTTGTAGGGTGTAAGTCTACCCTGGTGCAAAAAGCTGAAAACTCCAATTACCATCATCCTAGCTCACAGACGTTCCATTTCAGAAGAGGCAAACTGCTCCATGGCTGGATAGTAATGCAGGGGAGTTACTCTAGGAAAACTGGGCCAAACTTTTGGTGAGATTGAATAAGAAAAACGAGAGAAGACCCAATTACCAAAATCAGGAATCTAAGAGGAGACGTTACTACCAATGTTATAGAAAACAGAAGGATTTTAAGAGTACTATACACAACTGTATACTAATCAATCAGCTACCTTAGATGAAATGGACAAATTTTACAAAGACATGAACTATGAAAACTGACAAGAAGAAAACAAATCTGAATAGACCTGAAACAATTAAACAAATTGAATTAGAAACATCAAAACTTTATACAAAGAAGACCCCAGGCCTAGGTGACAAAATTGGTAAAATTTTACCAAATATGTAATGAATTAATACAAATTCTTTCAAAAAATAGAAGAGTAAGGAATACTTCTCAATTCTTCCTTTAAGGTCAATATTATCCTGAAATATTATTCTTTGCCAAAGCCAGGCAAAGTCATCACAGAAAAGAAAAATACACACTAATATCCCTTATGAATATACATGCAAAAATTTTCAACAAAATAATAGCAAGTGATTCCAGCAAAATGTGAAAAGAATTACATACCATGACTAAGTGGGATTTAATATAGGAATACAGGATTAGTTTAACATCAGAAAATAAATTAGTATAATACACCATTTCAATAGAATAAAGCCCAAGATTCACATCATCTCAATAGATGCAGAAAAAGTATTGACAAAATCCAACACATCCTCATGATAAAAATATTCAACAACCAAGAATAAAAGGAAACTTCCACAACTTGATAAAATTCACCTACAAAAAAATCCATAGCTAACATCATAATTAATGTTGGAAGATGGAATGCTTTTCCAATAAGATCAGGAGAAGATAAGGATTAGGCAATTAGGCAATTAAAAAATCACATCTAGATTGGAAAGGCAGAAGTAAAATAATCTCTGTTTGCAGATGGATATGATCTTGTGTGTAGACCATCCCAAGAAATCTTATAAAAATCTATTAGAACTAATAATGCCATTTACTAATGTTGCGAGATGCACAATCAACATACAAAAGTTAACTGCATTTCTATACACCAGCAATGCACAGTCTGAAATAAGGGACTTTCCTCTCCCCTCAAAAATAATCTTGAAAAAGAAGAACAAAGTTTCAGGACCCAAACCTACCAACTTCTAAATTTACTTCCCAGATACAATAATCAAGATGGTGAGGTACTGTCATAAGAATAAACATATAGATCAATGAAATAGAATTTAGGGTCCAGAAATAAACTCTTATATTTACAGTCAATTGATCTTCCACAGGGCTGCCGAGAAATTCAATAGAAGAAAGAATAGTATTATCAACAAATGGTGTTGAATACCCATATGCAAAATAAGGACGTTGGACTCCTACATCACCCACCTACAAATATTAACTCAAAATGCAACATGGATCTAAACGTAAGAGGTAAAACTATAAAACTTTAAAAAATAAAACATCTGAGTTAATCTTAATAACCCATTGTAGGCAAAACCTTATTAGATACAACACCAAAACCATTAGCAATAAAAGAAAAAAATATATTAGATTTCATCAAATTAAAAACACTTATGCTATAAACAATACCATCCTGCAAACAAAGACAACCCAGAGAATGAGAGAGAACATTTGAAAATTAAGATCTGATATGGTTCTTGTATCCATAATACGAATAACTCTTACAACTCAAAATTCAAAAGAGAAAGAAAGAGGAAAGAAAGAAAGGAAGGAAGGAAGGAAGGAAGGAAGGAAGGAAAGAAAGAAAGAAAGAAAGAAAGAAAGAAAGAAAGAAAGAAAGAAAGAAAGAAAGAAAGAAAGAAAAGAAAGAAAGAAAGAAAGAAGGAAGGAAGCGAGAGAAAGAAAGGGAGGAAGAGAGAATGGGAGGGAGGGAAGGAAGAAGGAAGTGAGAAAGAAAGGAAGGAAGGAAGAAGCAATTAAATAATGAAGAGAGACTTTGAATAGATATTTCTGCAAAGAAAATATACAGATGGCCAATAAGTAAATGGAAAGCTGCTTGCCCACTAGGATGGCTGTAATCAAAAAGATAGAAACAAACAAGTATTGACAAGAATGTAGAGAACTTGGAATTTCATGCATTGAGGGTGGGAGTGTAACATGGGTCAGCCACTTTGCAGAACAGTTTGGCAGTTCTTCAAAATATTAAATAGGAAATTACCATATGATTTAGCAATCCTACTCCTAGGTATACACACCCAAGAGAAATGATTACCTATGTTTACACAAAAACTTGTATGCAGATGTTCATAGCAGCATTATTCATAATTGTCAATAGTGGAAACAACCCAAACGCCCGTCTACTGATGAATAGATAAATAAAATGTAGTATGTATATCTATATACTTGAATGCTATTTGGCAATAAAAAGTGATGTAGCATTGATAGAAGCTACAACACGGGTGAACCTTGAAAATGTATATTATGCTAAGTAAAAGAAGCCAGTTACAAAAGAAAATATTTTGTATGATTCTGCATATATGAAATGTACAGAATAGATCAATCCACAGACAGAAAATAAATTAGTAGTTTTCTAATAGCTGGCTGGAGAGGGGGGATAAAAGTGACTGCTAGCAAGTACAAGGTTTTATTTGAGTTCATAGGGGTAGTGTAAGGAAGATGTTCTCACATTGCTTGTAGTGATGGTTGCACTCAGAAAATATTGTAAAATATTGAATTGTACACTTTAAATGAATTAGTTGTATGGTATGTGATAATATCTCAATAAAGCATAAAACAGTTAAGATTTGTATTCAATTTATGTCTTATACGCACTTTACTACATAACTACATGTCTTTTGCTGTTACTCGTTTCATCATTTAGCTGGAAAAATTGGAATCTCAGGATTTCCAATTCTCTTTGAAACCCATCCTATTTTCTGTATTCATTGCTATGTTCATATGTAATTTCAATGAATATTCTTTAAACTATCTTGCTTTCTTCCAAGTTATTGCAGAAATAACAGTTTTTTCTCCTACCAAGTATCATCATCATGAATATTCACTGTGTTGACATAATCAACCAGGCAACTGTCCTCACTTTGTGAAATGTTATTTGTGTACAATTATTTCACAAAAAAGGCACAATGGAGTCTCTATCTGTGCATTTCTTTACTTGTTATTAATTATTATCCAAGATGAGGCCAAATTTTGTCATGGTTTTCATTGGTTTCATTGCTTCACAGAAGCAATGAGTGCCCACTATGGTCCTGGTGATCTAAACAGTGCTTTGTATTTGATACTATGTGTAAATATTTTAGGCCCTTCCTTACAGATAAAAATACCATGGCATTGATTTTGTGTACTAAGGTTGCTGTAACAAATCACCACAAACTTGTTGGTTTAAAATTTATTCTCTCACTGTTTTGGAGACCAGAGAACTAAAATCAAGGTATTGTCAAGACCATGCTCTCTGAAACTGGTAGAGAATAATCCTTGTTTGCCCCTCCCAGCTTCTTGTGGCCCTTGGCATCCATGGCTTGTGGCAGCATAACTCCAATCTCTGCTGCCATTTTCACATGGCCTTCTATCCTGTCTGCTGTGTCCTCTCCTCTTCTTTTAAAGACATCAAGTCATTGGATTTAGGACCATGCTAAATCCAGAATGATTTAATCACTAGGCCCTTAACTATCTAAAACTGTGAAGGCTCTATGTCCAAATGCATTCACATTCTGAAATTCCTAGTGAACAGATATTTGGGGGGTGGGATTATTCAATGCACTACATGCATGAAAATTTAAGTAGTGGAAATTGCGTAAGTCAGAATCACTGGTTTGAATCTTTTCTACCATTAACTGGCTGTGAGATTTGGGGCAAAATGCTTAAACCTGTGAACCCCAGGATTCTCAATGGAGGTTAAAACAGTGATAATGATTCCTATTTCATAAAGTAATATGGGGATTAAAAATTATGCATATAAAGTACCTACATACCCTGACTTGGAAATACAGAATATTTGAAAAATGGTAATTAAAAAAAAAATAACTTGCCCAAAGTAAAATTTGAAATATAAGATGTGGATCAAGTCTTTAAATTCAAGTGTCTCTGATTTTAAAAACCCTTTGCCACAGATTTTATTCTCCTGATAAATGTGGAACTGCATTAAAATGTTAAATCTACTAAGGCACTGTTCAGACACGATCCTTTTAAGTAAAGTATGTTTATATGTTTATATTAATATTAGTTATGGTTTGTGGTTATTCCATTTAGGATAAGTTGCTAATGGCCTCTGACTATACTTTTGCATAAACAGGGCAAAGAGCCTATCATATGTAACCCAAATGGAGGGCTTCCAGAACCACAAACCATGAACTATTCTAAGGAATCTCCTACAAGGAAAGTATACAATAAAATGGTGATTAAAAATAATAATTAAAGCAAAAACACAGGTTTTAAAACTGAGAATTTGTATTATCCTATAATATCTTAAGGAAGTTTTAAAAATATGTTTGTTCAGTTATAATTAAGGAAATTATTAGTTATTCATTAGTAATATTTGAGACAATTGAATTCAACTGCCAATTGTTTTGGGACATTTGTAATGATTTCATTGATATTCTTCTGAATATGTATAGTTTATAATTTTGTTAATCAAACCACTTTACAACTTATTTTTCTTCATATTCTCATTAAAAAAACACATCCTTGAATTTCAAGATTCAGTAAAAACAGATTTTATTTAATAATGTGCCTTTTCACACATTGAAATATCTTATGGCTGTTAAAATGAACTAAATCAACATGTATCAAGAAGGATAAGATTCAGAAACTTGAGTGACACAAGTTGTGAAAGGAATTACATATATTTAATAAGAAAACTGGCAATGCTACATATTCCTTATGTTTATAAAACTTGTGTGTTAAAAATAAGAAGCATGAATGATATCGGGCCCACCGATACCACAGTAATAATGACCTCTGAGGAGGTCAGGTGGAGAAAGGACTGAGGGTGTATAAAACTTCAGCTGTTAACATTTTATTTGACAGGGAGAAAGCTAGAGAGGGAAAGAAAAAGGTTTGAAGCAAATATAGCAAAATATTAACTTCTTTCTGCTATAGTGTTTTCTGTATACTTTATACACATGATCATTTTAAAAGTGTGACACTGATTTAGCCATCAAATCAAGGCAAATCTGCCGTCACAGTTCCTATCTATTGAAAACAAAACAAGCAAAAGCAAAACAAACAAAATGTGTAACAGTACCAACTCAAACAAAAAATATTTCTTCTTGTGTTAAAAAGATCATCAATACATTGATCCAAATCCTTCTGTGCATTTTTAGAATAAGAGAAAAGTGCCACAATGTTCACGATCCTTTTGTTCGGTCTTCCTCCTCTTTCCCCATTATGCATTCTTACTCTTACATTGAGCAAAAGCTGACCTAGGACAAGCCAAGGCACCAATAACACTGATATCAGACAGGGCCCTGATTCAGGCCACATGGAGCTCAGCATTCAGAACTTGGTGTGGTTAGTGGACTGAGCTGCTTTATCCATCCCTTCTAGAGCGTGTGCATGGGTCTTCCCACAAACAATGCTGCAGAACTTCATCTGTGGATATGATGCTACCACAGAACGAAGAATTTGAGATTTTGTTTAAAAAAAAAAAATGAAGGAGGGCTGAGCTGAGCAAAATGGGAAAGTGAAGAGGTTTTGCCAGTTTGGGACTTTGACAGTACTATGGACTCAATGTATGTGTTCCCACCAAATTCATATGTTGAAACCCTACCCACAAATGTGATGGTATTAGGAGGTGGGGTTTTTGGAGGTAATTAGGATTAGATGAGGTCATGAGGTGGAGCTCTCATGAATGGAATTAGTGTCAGTCTAGGAGTCAGAAAGAGAGTTAGCTTCCTCTCTCTGCTCCCTGCCATGTGAGGACATACAATGCAACCTGGGAGAGGGCTGTCACCAGAACCCAACCATTCTGTCACCCTGATCTTGCACCTCCACCCTCCAGAACTGTGAGAAATAAATTTCTGTTGCTTGTAAATCACCCCATCAATGGTATCTTTGTTACAGCAGCCCTAGCTAAGTCAGGAAGTATAGGAAATATAACACTAACTATAATCTCTTAATAATAATCTCAAATAATTTCAACCAAATGTCTTTCTGCATAGAACTAAATTAAAGAATGAAGTTTATATTGCTCTAAATCCATTTAAATTGACTTGGCGAATCATGCTCAGAACAAAAACTATTAAAGGAAGGTAGATTATAGAATTCCTATTCATTTAAAAATAAAAATAATAAATTACTGATTATGTCATAAGGTGTAACATCCACCTTCCTGTTACAATATTCAGGTGGCAAAGCTAATAGAAGGCTGTGTCTTTTCACTTAGGCAATAATCCTGCAATTGGGAAAATAATTCTAACTGCTGAGAACGTACATCTGAATTATGATTTAATGGATGATACAGCTAAGACTATTTGCAACTTCTGAATTTCCACAGTTAGTTTTAACAAAGAAGAATTTGATCAAATTAAGACTATCAAATGTATTTTACACCCTTTATTTAAAAATACTTGCCTGCATTTTTTTGGTATATTGATGCTATGCAGAAACAGGTGCCCAAATTATTTCCTTAATTAGCTGCTCAGCTGTATATATTTAGTTTACATAAATATATATAGTGTTATATTGGGATATATATAGTTTACTTAGTATAGTTTTTGGATGACTAATTTGCTTTTGTAATTTGCTATATGTTTCAGTAAGATAACAGTCTTGATTTTTAAAAAATCTTGGTTTGATTAGCATTTGCAGTAAAGTTCTAATCTCATTGAGCAGTTTTATACTGTAAAAGATAGTATTACTTAATAACTAAAATAAACCTAATGACATTTTGAGACTAGTCACAATACCTAATTTAGAATGACCTTGGATTAATTAATTTGCACATTTTCTATTTTTCTATGTCTGCTAAAAGTTAACCTCGTCTTAAGGAAGTGGGAAGAAAAGTGAGGAAAGCACAGAGGTATAGGTTGGCCACTTGGGTCCTTGGGGAAGTCTACTGAGCTAATGAAAATGTTTGCTAAGCCACCTCTAATTTTCTTTAGAATTGCTTTTAACGATGCTTTCTTGAACTACTCTCTGTCAAACTTAACATTTTGGAAGAAAATTTTAAGGCTATTTTCTGAGGATTTTAACCTCCTCCCCCCAATCATCCCTTCCTTTTAATTTAGCAAAAACATCATAGCTTATATAATACAAAATATACCTAATAAGCTTATGCGTTCTAGATCACTGTTACTATTGTAATATTTTTCTTTGCTTTTTTTTCTCTGAAGAATCTTTAAGAGCACACATATACATAATTTGATTACAGTCTAAGATAAGTTTTCTGTTAACATGAATTTAAATTTTATATCACTTTCTATTTAGGATTAATAAATATTAGATTTAAAATTGTACCACCAAAGGACATTGAGACAAACATGGCAGAAAGGAACTCAATCCACCTCTGCACATTAACTGACTGACTCTGATATTACGCTCCACTTTCCCACCAATTGGCTCTCTCAAAGTTTCTCAAACATACCAGTTCTTTCCAGTTTCAGGCCTTTTGCATTTTCTCTTCCCTCTGCTTGGAATACTCTTCACGAGGCTCTATAACCACATTAACTCATCACTTCACATAGCAGCCTCCATCAACATTTATATCTCACTTAAAATGCCACTTCTTTGGAGAAGACATCTACAACCTCCTGTCACTTGTAACTTTCTGAAATTATTTATTTCTTCATCTGCTTATTGTATACCTTTCCTCTCCTTCAAAGCCCTCTCCTCCATCCAACTAGAGTAAACTTAAGGAAAGAAAGGATCCTGACCCTTATTCACCACTGTTTCTAATAACTAAACAGTGCTTGACACATATCAAGAGCACAATAAATATTGCTGATTCATGGAATAATATTTTAAAAGGAATAGATTATTATATTAAATGTACTTAAATATTACCTCTTTTGCTTTATTACTCATAATAATTTTTTCTAGCTTGCTCCTATATTTCTCCTATATAAATGTAAATTTAAGTAGGTATTTAGAACCAACAGATGATGTTATAGAGATTCTGCTCTGTTTACATTATAGTCACGGAGACAAAAGATCAGATAATACATTATATTTTCCTTAAAATTACACCAGCTAAAGTCAAATGTGAGACTAGAACTTTGCTATCAGTCTTTTGTTGTTTTCATAAAACATGTGGAAATGTAGTTAAAATGCTAAATGAATCCTTCAACCTGTTTTGAAAAGAGAAAAGTTGAGTAGTAAAATTGGTACTGGATTCCAAAGAACTTACTTTCATTCTCTGCTGCATCTCCTACTAGAAGTGTAATCCTGACATATTTAACTATTCTGAGATTCAGATGCTGTAAATTGAAATCAAAACACTGCTTTGAGGCTTAAGTAAGAACATATATTCAAAGAGCCTGGTAGAGACCCTGATAATTAATAGTCTCCCAATGTATGGTATTTTGCTGTCATCCTGTTAACTAGTGAGGTAATCAGTATGGCTCTTATGATTCTAGCTGATTGGCATGAGGAATTACAAAGGTTCTCCTTCCAAATCTCTTCCCTACTACAAAACTGAGAACATTACCTATCGCTGCCTCAGGTTATGCCATTTACACACTCACAGTTACCTCCATTGCTTCATTATAGCAACACAAAGTCATTAAATTAAAAAGAAGTAGAAGGTATAAAGATTATTGTTCATTAATTACTTCAATTCTTGTTTATTTAGCACTTTGTTTTTGCCTCATTAAATTTCAATCAAAACTACAGCTGAAGGGGAGAAAAGGTAGTGGTTCCCACTGTATGGGAAACTGGAGGAGGCTACCTGAGGAAAGCCTCTCTTCTCTGGTTGCCTGAAAAAAGATTCTGAGAGTCAGGAGGAACAATTCTCCTCCTTCATCTGAGGGAACTTGGTGGTGCCTATAGTGTCAGCTCTTCTTCAATCTTCTCGACCTTTAAACCTCCATTAAATGCTGCTAAGTATCGAGTAAAACCCAAATCTTACAGAGAGAGTTATGAGAACATCATCACCTGATAAATTACTTCCTAATTATGCAATACTACTATTGTCTCTTTGTTGAACCGGTAAAATATATGGCTGAAATAGAGATGAATTAAAGTGCAGAACCAGCGAATCTAAAAGGTATGATAATACGTTCACTAATATACCACAAAGATCTCCCTAAACTTTTATTAAATGTAATGCAAGATTCAAAAAAATAAGTAAAAAATAAAAGGTATGATATTCAATATGAGCTTCTGAATTTCTGCATGAGGTAAGAGTTCTTAAACTGTATATAAATACTTAGAAGAAAAAGGAGGGTTTTATTTTTTCTGCTAAAGTCCACAATATTCATAACCTTCTTCCTCTTAAATGCCCATATCACTTTTTGCTTATAAGGTCATGTGTGATGTTCACAAGTGGCAAGAAACACAGTGGCAGGGAGACTGCCATTAGCTGGTAAAGCACAGTTTCTCTGAATTCAAGGCTCATGAAATAAGAGTGGTTTTAAGTTGAGAAAGAAAAGGATCAACCAAGCACTGTAGGTAATGATTTAGCACAATTTACTTGGGACGTATTTAATAAAAAATGGCGGTGGTATAATTTTGCTTTTTGGGTACTTAATGTGTGGACTTTGAAGTCCTCCAGCTGCCCCCTAAGTCCAGCATCCAGCTGCTGGGCTGCAACCAGGAAGCATTCGAAGACCACTGCTTCAATTAGCTCCTCACTACTTAGAACAGGTACTTATTGCCAGTAGTGATGTTAATCAACAAATGAGTCAATTAAAGAAGTAACTAAAGTGTAAAACAGCAGGATGGGGACTTGCTTTTAAAAGACGCGGTAATACTTAAGGTTCAGTCAAGTCAGCTTACTTACAGTGCATCAGGTCTACCTAAAAGAAAATCTTCAATCTCTTCTAGCTGGTGAATTCTGCTAAATCAGTTGACATAATCAGTATGGCTGTTAACTATGGCCATAAAATCAGTGGAAAACATAGCTAATCATTTTTTTTGTTTTAATTCTCTATAAGGGCCATTTTGTGTTAGGAACTGAACGGTATGTAAGGGAAAAAATAACAGATTTAAAGTGTCCATTGTTTTAATAATGGTGCCAAGATTATGTGGATCAATTGTGCATTTAAACAACTTTTCTTGTAGCACTGTACAGAACAATAAATGCACATAAACTGTATTCTGACATCTGCGTGCTCTTTCAATAATTTTTAAGTTTGATATTTATTATATCTCTGAGGCATTTTTTTAATTTGAGCAAAATTTTGAAATTATAATGAAATCAATGGAACTATATGATTAAAGGCACAAGTGCTCAATAAGATGCACATTTTTCAAGAATGTATATTTGTGATCACATTTATCAACATAATACACTACAACTTAGAGACTGGAGATGTTCTTATGCTAGTTCCAAAGATGATTTAGACCAAGTGAAATTAGTCCACATATTATATTAGGAGGAGCACTTTTATTCGATGTCTTCATTAATTCATATAAAGAAAGTGGTTATATATTATTATCCCTCTTTTCAGATTAAGAAATCTGGGGTATAGGGCAATCATGGACCTTGCTCAAGTTCACAGAATTTATAACTGGTGTAACAAGAGCTCATACACTGACTTCAAATTACTTGCATATATTATTAATCACTGGATTTGGGTGATAGCAAAAAACCAGAACTGTTATTGTGAAGAAATTTTAACTTTTAAAAATATTGTTAATACCTTGTAGTGAAGGATAATTTTAATAAGGCAGATAATTTACTCACCCCTTTCTGTCTAAGTAGAGTAAAGAAACAGATGTGTTTGAAATTCCTTTACCAGCTGATGTTATTTTAGTAGGCCTGGTGGAATATGTCAAGATTTCAGTCTTTTCTGGAGATCAATACTGAATCTATATTACATTTGGCTACTATAGTCACCTTCCTCTTGGCATTGTCTCTCCCCTTAACTATGATACAGCTATTTCTATCTGTAAATCACTTTAATACTCAAGTGATATTTTGTACATAATCACAAGGCATATGGGAATAACTAGACAAGTCCCAGCATGGTCCAGAGCAGTGGTTATCAAATTTAGTGTGCAGCAGGGTCATCTGGGATGCTGGTTAAAACAGATTGCTCAGCTCACCTCCAGGGTTTCTGAGTTAGTAGGTCTGGAATGAGGTTTCAAAATTTACCTTTTTAACAAGTTCTTAGGTGATGCTGATGCTGCTGGTCTGGATACCACACTTTGAGAAACACTGGTGTGGAAAAAAGAGCAAATTCTTTGGAAATGGAGTGTCCCGGGGTGAATCCCATACTTGCTACTTCACTATATGTATAATTTGGGGCAAGGTACTTTAGTTCTATTAAGTCCCAGTTAGTTTATTGTAAAAATATAAATCTACCTCACCATCTTCTTGGGAAATTGAAATCAGTTGACGCATAATACATGGCATTTCATAGGCATTCATATAATCTCTTTTGAAGTGCTTTCTTTAGTGATTTATAAAAATATTTTTGTTCTATTAAGTATACTCACTGATTGTCCATTAGCCTGCATTTTCCTTTTTTAAAGTTTGTCATGCTTATTTTTGTCTTATTTTATTAACCTTTTCTAACTGATGGTCAAAATCAGTATTTCCCTTGTGTTTTCTTCTTTTTCTTTTTTAATTGGAGTATAGTTGCTTTACAATATTGTGTTAGTTTATACTGTACAGCAAAGTGACTCAGCTATATGTATACATATATCTCCTCTTTTTTGGATTTCCTTCTCATTTAGGTCCCCACAGAGCATTGAGTAGAGTTCCCTGTGCTATACAGTAGGTTCTCATTAGTTATCTATTTCATACATAGTATCAATAGTGTATATATGTCAATCCCAATCTCCCAATTCATCCCACCTTGTATTTTCTTTTTATGTGTTCACTAAAGAAGGCCTTTGTCTCAATATCAGATACATATTTCATCATATTGTCTTCTAGTTAATTTCTGTTTTGATATTTAATCTTCTGATGGTGTGTAGGTAATGTGGTGTGAGAGTGTGTGTGTGTGTGTGTGTGTGTGTGTGTGTGTGTGTGTGTGTGCACAGAGAGAGAAAGGGAGAGAGAGATAAAGAGAACT
Organism: Stenella coeruleoalba; assembly: GCF_951394435.1. Taxonomy (NCBI): domain Eukaryota; kingdom Metazoa; phylum Chordata; class Mammalia; order Artiodactyla; family Delphinidae; genus Stenella; species Stenella coeruleoalba. The sequence goes on from NC_137151.1 coordinate 44,450,514, forward strand.
CAAACCCAAATAAATGCTTAACTCAATTGAGTCAGTGTCCGATATTAAAGGTCTAACAGAAGAAAAGGTATGCCCATTTCTGGCAAAAATAGTACTTACTGCAGTCCTTATCATATTTCTACAAATGACATTTAGCATTCAATCAAGAAGTACAAGGCACACCTTTGAAAGAAGGAAGAAAGGAAAGAAGCAAGGCAGGAAGGAGGAGGGAGGGAAGGAAGCAGGGAGGGAGAGAGAAAGGGAAAAAAAATAGAAAATACAATTCACTGTCAAGAGATGAAGCAACCCATCTTATGAGGCTTAGCAATGGCCCAAATATTGAATCTATCACACAGGAATTTAAAAATAACTATGAATAATATATTTTTTAAATGTTGTGAAAATGTAGAGGAAAATAAGAGGCATTTCAACAGTGATATGAAACTACTGAAAGAGCTAAATATAAAGATCACCATAGCAAAGGTGAAGAAATCCATTAAAGGGCTCATCTACTGACAGGGCATGGCCAAACGTGAACCAATAACTTAGATCAAAAAGTTATCTAAAGTGAAACATGAAGATGATGAACAGTGTAAAAAAAACAAAAACAGTGCATCCGAGAACTGTGAGACATTATAAATCAGTCTAAAATGCATGTCATTGGAGTTACAGAAGAGAGAGGGGGAAAGTAGAAGAAATATTTGAAGAAGCCATAGATGACCATTTTCCAAAATTAATGAAAGAAAATAAACCATGCATTCAAGAGCCTGAAACAACCCTAAGCAGAATGAATAACAACAAAAACAACAACAACAGAATAGTAACATCATAGTCAAACTGCTAAAAAGCAGCCAGAGAGGGTTAGGGGGATGGGAAACATTACATCAAACATTACAGAGAAGCAAAGATAAGAATAAGAGAAAACTTCTTATCAAATGATGTAAGCCAGAAAACAATGGAATGAGATCTTTAAAGTACTGAAAGAAAGAAAACCATCAAGTCAGGATTCTATACCCAGCAAAAAATATCATTCTAAAATGAAGCCAGGGACTTCCCTGGTGGTCCAGTGGTTAAGACTTTACCCTCCAATACCGGGGGTGTGGGTCTGACCCCTGGCTAGGGAGCTAAGATCCCACATGCCTTGGGGCCAAAAAAAACCAAAACATAAGCAATATTGTAACAAACTCAATAAAGACTTTAGAACTGGTCCACATCAAAAATAAATAAATAAATAAATAAAATGAAACCAAATGAAAGACTTCTTTAAATAAACAAAAACTGTGTGGAAATATTTCCAGCAGAATGTGCTACAAGACATGCTAAAGAATGTTTTAGGGCAGAAGCAGTATGATTTCAGATTAAAATCTTGATCTGTGCTAAGAAATTAAGAAAATGAAAGTGAATAGAAAAGAGATTATTTCCTTAGATTGAACTGCTTCAAAAGCATTTGTTGGGCTTCCCTGGTGGCACAGTGGTTGAGAGTCCACCTGCCGATGCAGGAGACACGGGTTCATGACCCGGTCTGGGAAGAGCCATCGCCGCTGAGCCTGCGCATCCGGAACCTGTGCTATGACTCATAATGACCTCTTTTTTCCCCTTTTATCTACTTCTACCCCCACCCCACCCCCACATGGTTCCTTCTAAAGTATGAATTCTGAGTTATTATGGTTGATTCTTTTTACATTTTTAAAAGCAATTCTTACTTCAACAATAACCTTTCTGAATTGGCAGTCCACCATTCTTCATTACATCTACTGCTCCTCTTAGGAGTACATTTTAAAAATGCTTTCAAAAAGGGTCTTTATGCAGAAACTTTTATATACATATGTCCCTCAAAATGTATTTAACACTTGCCTTTTAATGGTTATTTTTCTGGCTATAAAATTCTAGGTTCCAAGTTATTTTGCTTCGATATTTTAAAAATATTCAAATATCTTGGCTTTTATTACTACTGTTCAGGAATCTGATTTCTTTCTAGGAAATTCCTTCTGCAGAAATAATTTCCAAATTTCACCATAAGGGCCTGGATTGTCTTTTCTTTTCTTTTTTTTTTTTCTTAGATATCTTGTTTTATACCCTATGCATCCTTTATAGCTGATATCTTAAATTTTTTTTTCATTTTTATGCCATTTCATTATGATTTCTTCAATTATTTCCTATCCTATCATTCACTATTTTTTGTTTCATTCAGCTTTTCTAATTATAGTTTCTCTTTTAACTCTTATTTTTTGGCAAGTCATTTCACTTGATTTTTTTCAGCTCACATATTTTGCCATTTGACTATTCAAACTAGCTGTTGAGTTCCTTATTTCAATAATTATTTTTAATACCCATATCTCTGCTTGTATCATCTTTAAAGTTACCTAATGCCATTGTATGTTTTTCTTTGAGGATACTTGCTGTTTTAAATACCTGTCTTTTCTGCCTGCCCCATTAACTCCGTTTTCTCTGTGGTACGTTAATTAGTGCTCTCCTACTTTTATAATCTTTGTGATCCTGAGATGTCTTAATAATGCACTTTATGATTTCATACTACCCTGGAAGTATTAAGCTAGATATATGCTTTGTAATACCAAATGTTGGGATAAGGGTAGGAACCTAAGCTTTGGACTTGTTCCTTCTAGGAGAGTTAAGGAAATAAATGGGTATGGAGAACCTCAAGGCAAAGACCACTGTTATTATAATGTGTATTTTACCTCTTCTCTCTTATACCCCATCAGTTGGTCGGGCTCCATGGGAAACCTCCCAGTGTCTTTTCTCCAGCTGCAGATATTTCCAAGATCTGCTTCTATGTGTTGTAATTATCTAGCACATGGTACAGAACGAACATTTGTAGGAGAAGGTACTCAGAGGCTGGCCTCTTTTTGTGTTCCTAGTAACATTTCCCCTAGCTGGGTTTCAGGAATGGCCTGATGCATCTTTAGCAGCAATTCTGGGCTAGCATGACTGTTTGCTCTATGGTAGAATGGGACTAGCAGTATCTCGACCCGTAGGAGCAGAGCCAGGGTCATGACTAGCAAGCTCTTCCCCCAGTTTATATTCTGCTCTAGACACCTACTTGCTCTCTGTTTGATGTCATCATTGCCACTAGTACAGAGGAACCTACCTTACTTCTATCTTCCTTGAGGATTTTCACACTAACGTGTGATTTGCATGTTAATGACTGCTCCACACAAATATTTTTGAAAAGTCTGTTTTTGAGAGTTTAATATGATTGGGAACCCTTAGTTTTATAATCTACAAAGAAATACTTTCTTAATTTTCTAGAAAGAATGACAAGAGAAGAAAGACAAACATCATTGTGGCATTTTCTTTCCAAATAAGCACACATATGCCCACACACAATTCTATTATCCTCAGTGTTACAGTGGGCAATTGTATTATTAAGCTTAAGTTGTAAATCTCAAGTGTTTTGAATAAGAAAATCATTAATAACTTCTACTATCGACACATGGAATCCCTAGACCATTTCCTTTTAAAATATTACAAATAACATTGTTCAATTTAAATTGAGGACTACATATTTAATATCTTTAATCACTTTTGAACTACCTAACTCCAATTGTTAATTTAATGTTTAACGGGCATTTTAGATTTTTAATCAAGATTTCTATCATTTTTAACATACAATATAAAGTCTTCAATCTATACGTTTAGCGGTACCTTTTGAAATTGTCTTTGAATAATCAAAAAAGTTTTGTTATCAAAGCAAAACTTATCAGATTTAATAAAAAAACCAGATTTAATTGAGGAATGAGATACCCTAAGAGTGCCCTTAGCTTGACTGGGATACCATTGATGTTTTAAACCCAAGATAGCTGAGGTTTTGAATTATTCAACTTTTGAAAAACTTTACATATATATTGAATATATAAATATATATTATCATTAGATATATAAATTTTAAATTATATCCTTGCATGTGTTTAAAGGGTGCTTCATGTTAACATACAAAATATATTTTCTCCTGGCTTATGAAAATAGTTTTATGTTCATGCAAATTATATTTGCACACTTTTTAGAAAAAAAAAAAAAAAAAACCCTGAATCCTTTTCTTTGATTTATAAATAACCATTGTTTGTGACTCTGTTATGATTTTTTCCCAATTAATTTAAATAGAAATAAATAGGTAGAGGTGAAAAGAGAACTGAGCTCCCTGATACTTAGAGTTTTATTACATCTTGTGGATGTAGCTTAGCTGTGATTGTTCTCTCAATGGGAGGGAAAATAAAAAACAAGAATTCTCTCCTCTCACAGAGATGTGCTAAGTGAAACGTGCTAAGAGATGTGGTAAAGAATACTAAGGATGAAAAGTAATGCTGGGCTTAGTGTTTTCTTCTTCCTACTTTTGTTTACTTGAATTATGCTTGATAGTATCTGGATATCAAGTTTTCTTAAAGGGCGCACTGAAGTCAAAATGTATTTTACCCAAATAAAAGAAAGTATGAGAAAAAAGGCAGTGAAAACAGGGCTCAGGGATAGGGATAATATCCTAGGCTTGTTTGCTGGTGAGATGTAGGGGCTTTGTCATTTAGAAATCTCCTTGTGATGTATTAACTGAAAACATGAACATATTGTGTCCAAATGGTGCATATATTGTGAAATGCAATGTGCTGGGAACATCTATGTAGGCAATTGTGTTGTGAAACCACAATGAAAAGACTCAGGCAGAAAACAGCTTTCTGAAAATTGCACCTTTTGATGTGTTGGTGACATGAAATTGATAGAGTTAGGTGGAATAATGACTTTAAACATGAATCCTTCCTCTCCTCAGACAGGCAGTATCTTGAGGTGCTCATTAGGTCTCACAGGGAAAGAGGATTTAGCAAATTCTATTTTTTTTTACCTTTCACAAAACTGCTAAGTATTTTTGATATATATGATTACTCTGCTTGGGAGTTATCCAGAGCTGCTAAATCTAGGAAGAAGCTGGTCAAAGTCACACTGTTTGCACTCCAGGAGAATCTACACTGTGAGGTGCTGCATGGTGCCTGGTATGCACTAGCTCGGATCTGCCTACGCCTACTGCATGAATTTAATTTCAAAAGCAAGGCTTTGAGGTTTGATCCATCAGCCTTCTTTTCACTACCTTGCAGCCAAAAGCTTGCTTTTGTAATGGCTGTGATTCTAGGCTCCTGGGGTGCTTCTGATGTCATGGCTTTTAGAGGAACACCGCCATAAATGTTGTAATGCAGAGAAGTTACAAAGACAATGCTTTCACCGTATGTGCATATATTAGTAGTCACCAAGAGTTTTCAGATCAGCCTTAAGGAAAATTGGTATTTGTTTATTTTTAATGTTTTCCCCGGGAATTAGATTTTCTTTTCCATTTGCAGCATTTATGAGAAATGTATATATATGTCCATGACCTTTCCTGATCTAATAAAGATTGAATAGCTGTTAAGTCAACATACCATTAAAGCTTCCATAATGACTCAATGGTTGATCCTCATGACTTTCCTTATGCTTCAGTTTTAACTAACACTGCAATAGATGTCTGAATACGAAAACCACTTTTATATGTGTCTCTGTGTGTGTGTCTCTTTTTGTATGTGTCTCTCTGCATCCACACACACACACACACACACACACATACACATTCACTTATGCATGATTGTCTAATATAAGGGGTCATAATGCAGTGCCATCTAGTATCTTAAAATTAAAAATAGCCGAGAAGATAGGACTTGATTTAGTGTTAAAAGGTATGAACCTAGGTGAAAAAAAGCTAAAGGAAAGGCTTCAAAAAGCTAGCTATCAAAATTTAAAAATAACAAAGTTTCTATTATGGATAAGTTTTTATAGTGTTGTCTCTGCTTCCAAAACTGTAGTAGAATTTTCCTCATCTCAGACCTTTAAAATGATCCTCCCCAGATAGAATTTGGGAATGGCAGTTTCAGAAATAATCTTTTGGTGAAGAAATGGCCTATCTAACCTAATTGTGGGGTCTTTCTCTTTTTCTCTCTCTCTTCTGTCACTTGGAGAAAAGCTGCTTGGGATGAAAAAATTCCTCTTCTCACTACGTTTTGCACATTGTCAGAATTTATTAACACAGTATTTTCAGAAGAATGACAGGGTTATTAAACATTTCATGGCAGAAATTCAAAAACAATTCTGCATCCTGTTTGGTCAAAACTTGTAAAATTTTCAAGAACCACAGAAGCAAAAGTGGTCTTCCAGTGCATGTGTTAAATGCAGACCTGCCAAGATGACAGAACTTGAGATCAGGGGAAAAGAACAGAGAGTCAAGTATATAAAGTCATATTACGTATTATCATGTGTGGTATAGATGCTATTATAGTGTATGATAAACAAAGGCTCACAAAAATATATGAATACCTTCATTTAAATGGCCTAATTTATGGACACGCTACATGGAACATGATCTGTGTCTATACCATGGCTGAAAAATCAGTTAAATAGTAAATAATAAAAATAAATTTTGAAAATGCAGTCAGTAAACTGATAGATTTTTCCTTTGATATGCAAAACACTGGTCTCTTTTTTTTCTAATTTTGACTAATAGATTCACTGAATTGATCTTATAGATGTGTATATTGTTCAGCAACCTGAATACAAAATAGAATCATTTAATGGCACACTTGTAATGTAAGTTAAAGAGTTTTGATAATCTAAAGAAAGTCTATTTGTGTTTCTTCAACTGAAAGATTATAGCTTAAGTTTTACAGTTTGGTTTTTGATTTGTTTTTATTTTTTTCACCAGGTTGCTATGTGCTCCCAGTGAAAATTCTTTTAGTTGCTTTAAAAAGAAAAATCTATGAAATTAAGTTGAAGAATAATAAAACAAGTTTAAAGCAGATAAAACACAGGTGACTATTCAGCTCAATCGAGGGAGGAGGAAATATTTGTTATATAGAAATATACTTACATACATATTTTCCCAGGTATTAGTTACTTCTTTAAACATTTACTAAGTACCTATTTGTCTTGACCACAAGATCTAGACCTTGTGACAGATGTCAGGAATGCAAAGGTAAATATAACTTTGCATTCCAGTATAAACAGACAGAAGGAAGAAGAGATAAAAGAAATTTATGGAAAGGAGTCGTGACTGTATGACATAAGCCTGTGTACATTAAATTGAGGTACAAGCAAGGGAGTGGCCAGATTCACCAGGTCTGGTAAGTGGTGGAGATGGTCGGAGAAGTGTCAGTGATGGGGGATTTTATTGGTTTGTTTCTCTTTGAGTTGCAGTCTATGGGAGTGTATGCCAGGCCAAGAGAAGAGCACACCAGAGAAAGTCAAGTTAGTTTTACCATCACGGTCTATAAAATAAGAGCATATATTATCAACTATAAAATGAGAGAATAAGAGAAATAGAGGGGTAAAATCCCAATTAATATAGAATGACTATTAGCTTATGTCTTCATCCAAGACCAGCCATATGAAAAAATTGTGAAATAATTGATTTTCTCCTGGTATCTACAGCTCTGCTAGTTATACTCACCATTTATACCAGGTACCCAGAATTTCATGCTACCAACAGTTAGTTACACTCTGTCAGCTGCCTTCAGAATTGCTTGTGTTTCGGTTCCCAACCCATCCCATCTCTTTTACTTTGTGCTCCATTGCTTTTCACTTAGTGGTTGATGGAAAGCAATCTGATAAGCTAATTCTTACTAAGATTTAATTACTTACCAGCTTGATTATTAAATCTCTAAGGGTATTTGGATTTTGAATAGAGGGCTCGTCTATGTTAAAAGCCTTAATTCAATAGAATTAATTAGTGGATTTTTAGTCTGGGAGGACATTTTGTTGGGGCATGAAAGGTGACAGGACAATTACAAAAATACTTCAGATTTTTGAGAAACAGCAAGCTCAAGTGAAAACAGTATTATATTTGAAGTTAACATCCCATATGTACTGCCGTCTAAATTGTTACTTTGGGCAAATCAGTTTGTTTTTGAGTCTCAGCTTCCTCATCTTCATGATAGAAATAATAATAGTTACGCTACGAAGGGCTGCTAGGATCAAATGAGAAGTAGGTTGAAGTTTTTCATAATGTATAAAAGCAGATTATTATTGCCTCATTCAGAAAAAATTTAGGTTTACATGCATTAAGATCATTTTTTATTCCTAAGTTTTTCTTAATTCAGTTAAGTACCCATAAGGACAGCCACTAGAGAGATGGCTGGATTTGTAATTAATGAAGTTTGTCTTGTATACATATATATAAGCTTTCTAAATATATTGTTTGCATCTTAAAGTTTTTAAAAGAATATCCACAAAGAGGACAGAAAGAGGAACCTGTGCACAAGAACAGATGAAGAAATGAAAATACGGCATGGCTCTAAGACAGGTTCTAGGAAGAATAAAGATGCAAATTAATTGATAATTTAAAAAGCTTCAAAGGAAAATAAATGTGGATTTAAGTTCCTTACAGAATCAAAAGATATGGGTAGAAGTACATGTATTACTTAGCATATATGGTACAATGAATATATATAAATAAGAAAAACAGAATAGAGTGACACAATCTATTGGGCAATTTGGCAGTAACTATCATAATTTAACATGTATGTATGACCCAATAGATTGTTTTTTATTTTTCATTCAAGCATGTGAGCATACAAGAACAGCTTCATTTATTTATTTATTTTGCGGTATGCGGGCCTCTCACTGTTGTGGCCTCTCCCGTTGCGAAGCACAGGCTCCAGACGCGCAGGCTCAACAGCCATGGCTCACGGGCCCAGCCGCTCCGCGGCATGCGGGATCCTCCCGGACTGGGGCACGAACCCGTGTCCCCTGCATCGGCAGGCGGACTCTCAACCACTGCGCCACCAGGGAAGCCCCAAGAACAGTTTTATTTTTAATAGTGATTGTTTAGAGACAACTGAAGAGCTATCTGTAGAGAAATGCTTAAAACAATCTTGAAACTGAAAAGGAGAGAATGTGTCAGGTGAAGTGTGAAGCCCAAGAAAAGAGAATAATGGTAAAAGAGTAGCTACCTCACAAAAGAGCTTGTGGTTTCTAGCAGAGCACTGCTGGTGAGAACATTGAAAGTGTATGCAGTTGGATACTCTCCATAAGTAACATCTAGGAAAACATGGAAAATGGAAGATAAAACAAGAGAAAATTAGGTAAATGTTTTCATTTATATAAAAGGAGATTTGTGGATTCAAGATTTAATAAGCAGATCTCTCCTACAAAATTATATCATGGATTTGCAAGTATGTGTGTTGTTAACATTTTGATACGTTACCAAGACATTTTTGTTCAAACTAATGTGATTTATTTTTTGATAGATTTGTTAGACTGGTGGATCAAAGAAATGTCACACATACCTTATATTTTCATACAAGCAAGGCATTTGGCAAAATCTCAGAGATTCTTCGGGATCCCCATAGGAGTAAGGACTTAACAATCACTTAGTAAACTTCTTTGGAAAGTGAACTTTTTTGGAATGTGAACTTGGGACACAGAGAAAGCACTGGGGCCAGTAGAATGGGCAGAACTTAAGAAACACAGAGAAAACAGGCTGTGAGCTAGCAGCTAGACGTTGAAGTCAAACCTGAGTATGAATCCAGGTTCAGAAATGTCCTACCTATTTAATAATTGGTTTATTTGCTGTTGTTTTATTTCTCCAAGCCTCAAGTTGTTGTTTTATTTTTTAACGTCATTTGAGAATTAAAACGTTGCTTACCTTAAAATTGTTGGGAGAATTAAAGAGGAACTAAATGAAAGATGTTTGGTAAGATGACAAGCATCAAGTATTATGATATTAAAATGAATATGCAGAGGATGTAATTAATTAGAAGGATCTAGGCCGAGAGTAGAGTCCTTTTTTCTCATCATGGGCAGTAGCAGCAGAGACAGAAAACATTTGAGTGACCGTAATATCACATCCAACCGTAAAGAGGAACAGAAGCTCTTCTCAAGAAGGATGCTAAGCACAAAGTATTCTCCTGTTGGGTAAAGAATATCATAGTCGAGACACTAAAGCTATTAAATATCTGTAGAGACTTTCCTTTTATTTAAGATGTTTGCTATGTAACTCAGTTTTCCACTAACATTTACTTCAAGCATACTTAAAATAAATCTTCAGTATGTAAGATAAATTCAGAATGTGTTCCTTGTCTCCTAAGAGAGCCCAACCTCCTCATTATTATTATTTTTAACATCTTTATTGGAGTATAATCGCTTTACAATGGTGTGTTAGTTTCTGCTTTATAACAAAGTGAATCAGCTATACGTATATACATATATCCCCATATCTCCTCCCTCTTGCATCTCCCTCCCACCCTCCCTATCCCACCCCTCTAGGTGGTCACAAAGCACCGAGCTGATCTCCCTGTGCTACCAACATCATTATTAAATAAAAACTCAAAAAAATGAATTGTTCCAAACTAACATAATAAATATAAAGGGGTTAAATGTAATGCTGCCACATCTTTGGGCAGAGTACTAGGCTTCTTCTGGTACCTTTTTTTTTTTTTTTAATCTGTAGATAAAATTAGGTCTATGGTGATTTTAAGTAATATAATTGAGATAAAATGCTTAGTATGATTCTTGGCTAACAATGAACAATCACAAAAATATGGTTACATTATTATCAGATGAGGAAATTAGTAAACACCTAGTATTGGGGACAGATAGGAATGATTCATTTTTTAAAAATCTAAATACCGTACTCAATGGGAAGTGTATTATGACCCAAGAGGATGAAAACACCATGAAACAGATAATGGGATCTTATGTTGCATTAAATAGGAGTATTGTGTGTTCATGAAGAGATACCATTGTTTTACTTTACACAGTTAAGATATCATCTAGAGCAGTGGTCCCCAACATTTTTGGCACCAGGGACTGGTTTCACGGAAGACAATTTTTCCATGGATGTTGGGGGAGGAGGGAACGGGGTGGGGGGATGGTTCAGGCGGTAATGCGAGCGATGGGGAGCAATAGGGAGCGATAGGGAGCAGCAGATGAAGCTTTGCTCTCTCTCCTACCATTCACCCCCTGCTGTGTGGCCAGGTTCCTAACAGGCCACAGACCAGCAGTCCGCTGCCAGGGTATTGGGGACCCCTGATCTAGAGGACTTAGTTCTGGGAGTGATATTTTAAGAAGGATGTGAGCAACTGTAGAAATGGTTAAAAAGCTGGAGCAATTAATGACTTTTGATTTGGAAAAGAGAAATATCAAAAGGGGAAAAGAACATCTAAAATGTTTGCGGGCTTGAAATGAGTAATAGATTAGGATTAAGTGGAGAGAATTATAGGAATCAGATTTTGAGCAAATATACAGACAAAGATTAAGAAGTACTTCTGTCTGATAACTCCATGAGATGTTTTAGGAATTGGAATCTTCATTTTAGGCCAACTTTTAGGATCTTTGATATATACTAGATAAGGGGAGGCAAGCCCACAGTGTGCTTGCCCCCAGGTTCCCTTCCAGGACTCATGGCCTACGTTCTCAGTCAGCCAAGGGCTCTTCCTCATTGGACTGATAAGCATCCTTTAATCTCTAATCCTGATAGAATCCTTTAAATTGCATTTTAGACTGCCACTTCCAATCAGTGTGACATTTCTGCCTAGATGCTCTCTAAGGTTCTGTAAATTCTAATACCTCATGATATTAATGTTCGAACTATATTTTATCACCTAGAATGTAGGACATTATGTCCTCCATTTACTTATATAAAAGTAAAGGGAGTAAAATTTTCAACCAACATTGTAATGTCTATTTCTAACAATAAATAATGTTGAGATAATCCTCAAATCTCAACAGAATCACCAGAGGGTATGTTTTCTAGACAAGTCAAATTTATAACAATGTATTTTTACATTTTGCAATACAACATAAAGCCTAATAATAAGATCTGAATTCTGCAAATACTAGACAAATCTGCAAGTATAACATTCTTCTCTCCTAGCAAACATCCTGTGAATTCATAAATATTTACATATTACAAGTTATAATTATGTAGCACTGGGAAAAACGTAACTGTATATTTGTATCTACAAGAATATAAAAGAACATTCATAAATTACAAATGTGCATTGTTCTAAGAAGGGTACTTACTGAGCTTTTGTATCTTAAGGTCAATACATAAAAGTTTCTACATTCCCCCCATCAATGGGATAAAAATTATAATTGTAAGTTTGAATGACTATTGATTGCTTATCATCGTTTCTATTAATAGTCATAAATCATTGTGTATGAGCACATCATTGTAGGTATTTGTTAATGTAGAAGGGGAAGTTTGTATTGCTACAGGGATAATTCTTAAGAAATTGACAAGCATGATTATAAAAAATACTGCAAAGTATGTATTTGCTAAAAAATAATTACCTAAAATAGTACAGTTAAATGCTATCTTGTTATTGCTTTACATATTAGTTGGCTTTCCACAGTAAATTCTATACCACAGATTAATCTGAACACTAATAAATGTCTGCTAAATAAAATAAGATTTAACTTTAGAAATCGATTGTGCATGTTAGTTTTGAGTTACCCAAAGCTTTAAAAAATGAGAACTGAGAAATGTTTTCTACACTTTTGCATTGTTTTCCAAAGAAATTACCATCATTTATATTCATTTTTTATTTTCATACACTCCTTTTCTTATTATTTTCACTGCAAAATATTCCAACAGTTTAATTACTTCATGACTACATTTTTATGCATATCTCTGCAGGTACATTTATACATTTGAGTAAATTCAGCTCTTAAATAGTCTAATCTCTGAGGTCGACAGCCTTTATGTAGCAGTGACCTCCAGTCATCTGATCAAATTTTGGGTTACTTACTAGCTATAATCAAATATATTCTCATCTCTTATTTGAACAAATCATACAGAAATTGAATACAATTTTTTATGAACACTAGCAATATGTTCACTTCTCTGATAATTTTGACATTAAAATTCCATCTTAATAATCCCATCCTTCAGGCTTTGCAGACTCTTAAGGTATTAAAGCAAAAATTATCCTAAGCAGTTAGATTATAATGCATTTAAAGATTAGACATTTCATGTTGAATATTAACTGCTCCACTTCTCAGGAAAAGAAAACTATGCTGATTTTCCACTTTTATAATTTATACATTTCAAAGGCCAGCTATCCAAGTTTTAAACCATGCTATTGGAAAACGTACTTTAAAATGAACTCAAATTCTACATGGAGTTTCAAAGGTATATGTAATGGCATATTTAGATAAATTAGGAATATGTACAACAACTATGTAATTTTATTTTAAAATAAAATATTATAGAGTTATTAAAATTTTAACTAGGGTAAATACTTTACAGATAGTAAACTAGTTAACTAAAGTAGTTAATTCCTCTATTGAAAAAAGTGAATATGCACTCTGTTAACCTTACTTACTAGGTGAGATATTTATTAAGCATACCCTTTATTATGTGGAATGAGAGAAATTAAAGACAAATGTGAATTAGCAGATGAGAAAATGACCTACTGTATTGTTTCTCAGGCTTAAAGAGACAATGAGCTACCATCTATTACATTTTTCTACTTCTGGAAAGTCTACGTGTGACCCATTCATAAAGATGAAAGCCTGTCCTATTTTAAATTTCTCCAAAGAACAAAATTTTGAGCCCATTCACACATTTCAAAATTAATCACTTAAAAATAATAAAAGTATTCTTTTCTAAACCTTGTTTTATTTTTATGGCCATGGTGAACCTTTATTCACATACAATTTTAAAAAAAGAAGGTGTTGGGCTTCCCTGGTGGCGCAGTGGTTGAGAATATGCCTGCCAATGCAGGGGACATGGGTTCGAGCCCTGGTCTGGGAAGATCCCACATGCCACGGAGCAACTAGGCCCGTGAGCCACAACTACTGAGCCTGTGTGTCTGGAGCTTGTGCTCCGCAACAAGACAAGAGGCCTGCGCACCACGATGAAGAGTGGCCCCCGCTCGCCGCAACTAGAGAAAGCCCTCACACAGAAACGAAGACCCAACACAGCCAAAAAATTAATTAATTAATTATTAAAAAAAGGTGTTATAGACTGAATCCTTGTGCCTTGCTCTCAGAACCCATATATTGAGACCTAACCCCCAATGTGATGGTGTTAGGAGGTGGGGCCTTTTGGAGATAATTCGTTTATGAGGGTGGTGCCCTCATGAATGGGATAAGTGCCCTTATTAAAAAGACTCCAGAGAGCTCCCTTACCCCTTCCACCATGTGAGGACAAAGAAAGTACATATCTATAAACTGGAAAGTGGGCCCTCATGAGAAACTGAATCTGTAGAAGCCTTGATCTTGGACAGCCTCCAGAATGTGAGAAATGTATCTTTTGTTTATAAGCCATTCAGTTTAAGGTATTTTGCTTTAGCAACTCAAAGGAACTAAGATAGAACAGAAGGTTTGCAAATTAACAAGAAGGTGTTTCTAATAGCTCAATCCTGCCTCTATCACTGCTGATCAAAGAGAGGAATAAGAATGATAATATAAAAATGGACAGAAATATCTACAACACATACCCTTTTGCACAGTACATGACAATGCCAGTATTTTATTTTGTAGCCATTATCAAGTAACTTCCACTTAACAAACTCCATTTCCTATCCAAAAAAAAAAAAAAGAAATGATGATTCCTTATGTTTTGTGTGTATGCCTGTATGTGACAGTTAGATAATGTGAAATTATTTTATTTTATGTTGATTTGCCTTTAACTGTTAATTGTGTTGTCTTGGTTTGGACTCCTCTAAAAGTAAACTCTAAGACTATATTTAGAGTGAAGTTTATTTGGGAGGTTATAACAGGAAACACCCACATGAGAATGGGAAAGTGAGAGCACAGAAAGAGGCTATCTTACAATTCTGTGTGTTGACTGAGATCAGATGCTTGGTTTTTCAGTAGGTCTCGCTTGGGACTTATGAGGCTACAGTCAATAGTGACTGGGGTGGGTTCATAGCAAGACAGCTCATTAAGGGGAGGCTGTCCCTCTGTCTCTCTGTGTGATCTTAGGGCAACTTATGTTTCCAGCAGTAGTATAGTCAAAATTCTTATATGGCATCTCTAGATTTCCAAAAGTGCTACAGAGGAAGCTGACAAGTCATTGTAAGTCATAGGCTTCCAACTGCACAGTGTCACTTCCATTATTCAAAGTGAGAGGAGACTACTTGGGGCATGAACATTGGGAACGTTGGTACTTTGGGGACTGTCTTTGGACCCTGTAGCTACAAGAAGAAAGTCAATACAGTTACAATTTTAGGTAACTGAAGAGGTTACTGTGGGTAACATGCTGAATCCTGCTGGAGATAGCTGGAATATGCTTAGAAATACCTTAGTTGCTTCACTTGAGGGGTGTGGAAGCTGCAACATCTACCAATTCCTATTTGGCATTGCTAAAGGGATGCTTTTGCAGGAAGGAACTTCCTGGGACCTCAGGGCTGCCAGATATGTAGGTGGAGCTCACAGCCCATCCTAGAGAAACTCCTCTCACAAAGAGTTGCAGAAACCTTCAATTAGAAGGCATGGGATTACAGAGTCCTATGGGGATATGGGATAATTGTATGCAACATATTTGTACAGCTTACAAATATAACAAAATGATCACTCAGCCCAAGAAATAAACTTTATCAGTATCTTAAAGGCCTTTTGTCTCTTTTCTTCACTAATATTTCCCTCTGACCCCCAACAGAATAGTCACTATGATAAATTTTGTTTTAATCATTTCCTTGCTTTAAAAGATTTGTTTCTCCATTCAAATATGTATCTGTAAAAATTACATTGCTTAATTTTATCGACTTTGGAAATGATTATAAATGGAAGGATACTGTATATATCTTTCTGCAACCTGCCCATTCATTGTACATCGTTTTTTACACTTGCATGTTTCTACTTGAAACTGAAGTTCATTTTGCCCCTCTTCCTCTCCTTTTTTTTTCTGGTCTCTTTTGAACACATTTATTTTTCCTTCAACTTTTCCTTTAGTTACGTACACTACCTTTTAGTCACTAGTTATTTGACAAGCATACTTAATTGAGTTTAAAATTAATCAATCTCTATGCATGTTTAAGTCAAGGTTCTCCAGAGAAATAGAATCAACAGAAAATATATATGTATATGACATGTGTATATATATGATATCTGTATATATGTAAAGATTTATTATAAGGCATTGGCTCATGTGATTACTGAGTCTGCAAAGTCCCAAGATCTGTAGTCAGCCAGCTGGAGACCCAGGAGAGACAACGGTTTAGTTTTAGTCTGAGTCCAAAATCCCGAGAACCAGGAGAATCAGTGTTGTGAGTGCCAGTCTGAGTCTGAACACTTGAGAATCAGGGGAGCTGGAGGTGTAGTTCCAGTCTAAGTCTGAGTCTAAGCGCAGGAGAAGACTGCTGTCCCAACTCAAAAGACAGGAAGGCAGAGAGAGTGAATTCAACCTTTCATTCTATTCAGGCCTTCAATAGATTGCAGGTGGCTCACCCACACCGAGAATAGCCATCTGCTTTACTCAGTCTACCAATTCGTATGTTTATCTCCTTCCGAAACACCCTCACAGACACAACCAGAATAATGTTTAACCTAATATATGGCACCCTGTGGCCCAGCCAAGTTGACACATAAATTAACCATCATAATACCTTTATCTGAACAAGGTAAGGATCTTAGGATACTTTAACTAGGATTATCCAACTCTAAAACATGTGTTACTCTTGTCCATAATTTATCTGTACCCTTCTTTTACTCTCAAATTGGATATTGTTATTTTTGTTTCAAGTAGTAAAGATGGTTCAAGTGTGCCCATGCATACCAATAGCACCATTCATTCCTTCTTATTCCTTGTTTTTTCATCTGGATCATTTTTCTTTTGCCTGTGGTCCCTGTATGCAAATATACTTTAGTGAAATTCTCTTGGTCCTCAACTCTTTTTTGTTTTGTGTTTTATGTTTATTACACATTTGTGTAATAAATTTCATATTATTTTATGAAGTATTTGTCACCTGAGTTGAAGCTGAGTCTCTTCACCCAATATCGTCACAGTATTTTCACAACACCATTCCCCTGGGGGCACCACTGTCTCAAGCCCATTTCGAATTAAATTATTTAATTGGTTTTCATACCATAAATTATGAATTCAGAAAAAAAACTGCATGAGAGATAGTTTTAGACTGTGAATTCTAAGGAAATAGTATTTCCCTTACAATCCAGTGCCAAGTTTAGCACAGGCAAATTTTCTTGCTGACCTTTTCTTCAAGACTGGATTATTTCTCATTTACCCTTCTTCAAGGGTGTGACACTTTGTATCCCAGGTTTATTTGGGGATATTCAATTTGATTCCCTTCCTCAGTTGGTCCCTAGATTTTATATCTCATTCTTTATTCACCAAGCAACCATCAAAGTAGGAGCATAAGAGCACCAGGGTTTAACAGAAGCCCCAGGATGAACTCTAACTTCAGTACTTATATATTATCTGGGATTCCTACTTTCACTTCATATTTTAGCTTTGTAGGTTTCTTTTGTATCAGCTCATAAACATATTTAAAATTCAAATTTGTATTCTTTATAACACCAAAGTCAACTAAGAAAAACTAGAACACCACTTATTTTAATGGAAAGAATTTAGCACAAGGAATTGGTTAGATGGGCTCTGGAGTACAACTGAGGCAAAATAGGAACACTGAGGTAATACGGAGATGAAAACTACAGAGAAGAGCTGTCATGCCTAGGACTGGGGAACGTAGAGAAGATGGCGGAGTTATTACTAAAACTTAGACATTTGGAGGAGTGGCCCTGCTGACCTGAGGCTCATGTCTTTGAGGAAAGGAGGCTGCTTGGGTGAAACTGTAGCCTCAGAAGCTCTGAATAAGGACCCTAAGCAGTCAGAACCGCTAAGAGGACCCCTAAGGAGAGAGTGCTGTAAGGAGACGGTGCTGCATAGCTGGTTCTGGAGCCCCAGGGAGGCTCTCCACAGAGCTGGAAATCAGATTTCTGAGAAGGAACTGCCAGCCAGCTAGTGCTGGTGTTTTTGAAGGAGGGCAATAAGCTGGGTCTGAGAATATGGGGGGAAAATCCTGGAATCTAAAACTAACTGTCATTGCCAATATAAAGAACAACAGCTGTCAAGCAATATAGAGAAAAGCATCCCTCTCCCTTACCCAGGTTTCCAGCCACTCTTCAACATCCCTATTGAGAAAGTCTAACAAGAGACAGTTGGGTTTGCAGAAATGGGTTTGTAGAAGTTAGTCCTAGTCCTAGTGTAAGAAGTGCAATTTTAAGCTGGGAAATAATAATCTGATAGGGCTTCCCCAGTGGCGCAGTGGTTGAGAGTCCGCCTGCCGATGCAGGGGACATGGGTTCGTGCCCCGGTCCGGGAAGATCCCACATGCCGCGGAGCGGCTGGGCCTGTGAGCCATGGCCACTGAGCCTGCGCGTCTGGAGCCTGTGCTCCACAACGGGAGAGGCCACAACAGTAAGAGGCCCGCGTACTGCAAAATAATAATAATAATAATCTGATAAATGGCACAAAAATATTACTTCTATTTTGTTGGAAAAAGACATTTGCTGGCTGAATTTTCATGATCATTCTTTTCCATATATATGGAGAAATTAACTGATTAGATGAGTCTAATGATTTTTAAAAATTGTGCATCAGTGAAATAACTTCGCTTAATAAACACATTAGTCATATACTTTGCAAAATTTCAACTTGTAGTCCTCCATGCTACCGTTTCTCACTACCACAATGTGACTTTCTAGCATTATCAACCAGGAGAGCAATATAAAAGAAGTGGAAGAACTTACTTTGCAGTGCTGAGTCAGAAGCATGCATGCTTACTCTTTGGCCCCAAGCAGTGGTCCATAGGAAGTAACTTGCTTCTGCAGTTGCAAGTCTGGAGAACACCACACAGTGATGTCTCGTTGGCATCATGTGCTGCTATTAGCTTGGTTAGTGTACCTTGTTTATGATTCAGGCACGCAAACTTTTTTGGAGATCTTGAATAACGTCTAACACACTTCCTTTCCTTCTATTCTCTATAAACATGTGCACCCTAACACAAAAGAACTCTCTTTTTTGTATCACTGCAAATCTTTTTTTCGTGTTAAACAATAAGCCTCTATTGATTACGTGGAGAAAGAAAATAATAGTTTAATTGTTATTTGCAACTACATTTTTACTGTGATCAAAGATGATATCTTAGTACTTCCCCAAGATAGTATACTTAAAACACCATTCCTTTTGGTTTCCATAAAGCTCAAAGCCAACGTTTTCCTGCAGTGGACAGAATGTTGCCTGATATTCATAAGAATCCATCTCCTCCAGGAGAGAAACCATATTCTGTGTCAATCTGTGTGCTGATCAGCACACAGACACTCTAAATCCAGGTGTAGCTTTATGCACCTACCAGGAATAGCCATAAAGATTTATGAACAAATAGAAATGTATGGAAACTGGTACATATCTTAGATGCTTACCAATTAAAGACGTTTTATGGAATTGTAAATATATATACTTGAAGCAAAACATCAGTTTATGCTGTGAATGATTAGTACTTGAAATAAGTACTAATAGCTCCATCATTTGTCTTTATCTTGGGAAAAGAAGTCCTTTTCATTCTAGCCTGCTGAAAGGTTTGGGTTGTAGGTCGGATGGATGATTACTGTAGACTTCTCATTTATTCCTCTCACCAAAATAATAAGTGCCTTTTTGTACTGGACAGTGGTGTGTGACGATGAGGTATATGATGCCTGTTTAACTCCATCAGGAGTTTGTTACAAAAGTAGACTATGTCTTTCCTCCTGTGGAAGTAGTAGGTGTTTTCTACTTGTCCTCTGCCTTCCAGTTGTTCAGATAATGCACGGGCAATGCTTGCAGGCATTGTAATTGAAAGAGCTAAAATGCTTTTTTCTAAAGATTTACTGGGTCACTTTCCTAGGGCAGAAGTTAGGAGGCCCTGCAGCATATAACTCAGGCACACTAACTTTCCAAGAGGATGTCAGTGATGTGTAACACTCACTGTCCATCTGTGCTTGACAAACACAAGTGCCCTAACACAAAAGAGCTTTATATGTTCTGTGTACGATTTTTATATTTTTAAATTTACATGGTGTGGATGAGAACCAATATTTTAGGGTTGTCTGCTTTTCTAGTAGAAGAAACAACTGTGGCCCTGTGCCGATATAATGCATTCTTTCTTGGTTATAACTCACCGTATATTCTCCATTTCTGCATTGTTAAAGTATGTCTGATTTTAAACACACACACACACACACACACACACACACACACACACACACACACACTAGTTTATTTGTGTATGAATTTACCTTTCATCCTTGCCCACTGTTTGCACATGCAGTGACACTTTATAGAGATAAGAATGACTGCACATTTCAGTATCAAGATATATGCCTTTTTAAGATCCTTAATAGATTCTAACTGCCCAATAACACTGAAATAACTGTGGTCATAACACATTTTTTCTCTTGGATTGCAGGCACATAAGAGACATTCCTCATTAACTGGTAAAGGAGTTATTACTACCTTGTGTTACAATGGACCGTATACATACATACTGTCTTTTGTGAACATATTCTGATTACTTAGTGAATGCTTAGTTAAAAAACAGTTCTTTGCCAGTTCACAAAGGGGATAAAGAAAGGGTATACATATCAGAAAATACATTTTGATGGCTTATAGCATTAAATATAAGACATGACACCATAAAACTCCTAGAAGAGAACACAGGCAAAACATTCCCTAATATAAATGGCACCAATGTTTTCTTAGTTCATTCTGTCAAGGCAATAGAAATAAAAGCAAAAATAAACAAGTGGGACCTAATTAAACTTATAAGCTTTTGCACAACAAAGGAAACCATAAACAAAACGAAAAGACAACCTACAGAATGGGAGAAAATATTTGCAAATGATGTAACTGACAAGGGCTTAATTTCCAAAATATACAAACAGCTCATACAACTTAATAACAAAACAACAAAAAACCCAATCAAAAAATGGGCAGAAGACCTAAATAGACATTTCCCCAAAGAAGACATACAGATGGTCAATAGGCACATGACAAGATGCTCAGCATCGTTAATTATCAGAGAAACACAAATCAAACCACAGTGAGGTACCACCTTGCATCTGTCAGAATGGCCATCAGTAAAAAGTCTACAAATAACAAATGCTGGAGGGGGTGCAGAGAAAAAGGAACCCTCCTATACCATTGAGGGAATGTAAATTGGTGCAGCCGCTATGGAGAACAGTAAGGAGGTTCCTCAAAAAACTAAAAACAGAGTTGCCATATGATCCAGAAATCCCACTCCCGGGCATATATCCAGACAAAACTATAATTCAAAAAGATACATGCATCCCTATGTTCATAGCAGCACTATTTACAATAGCCAAGACATGGAAACAACCTAAATGTCCATTGACAGATGAATGGATAAAGAAGATGTGGTATATATATATAATGGAATACTACTCAGCCATAAAAAAGAATAAAATAATGCCATTTGCAGCAACATGAATGGACCTAGAGATTAGCATACTAACTGAAGTAAGTCAGAAAGAGAAAGACAAATACCACAAGATATCACTTATATGTGGAATCTAAAATATGACACAAATGAACTTATCTATGAAACAGAAACAGAGAGAACAGACTAGTGGTTGCCAAAGGGGAGGATGCATGGGGGAGGGATGGATTGGGATTTTGGGACTAGTAGATGCAAACTATTATATATAGAATGGATAAAGAATGGTCCTATTTTATAGCACAGAGAACTATATCCAATATCCTATCATAAACCATAACAGAAAAGAATATATATATAACTGATTCAGTTTTATGTATATATGTGTGTGTGTGTGTATATATATATATATATATATATATATAAAACTGAATCACTCTGCTGTGCACCAGAAATTAACACGACATTGTAAATCAACTGTACTTCAATAAAAAAAACCTAAAATACATTTTGAAAGCATGGTGCAGAGTATATCCAGACATAAGGTAAGAAGGAATATTCATATGATCTTGTCTGAAACAAAAGAAAGAGGTATTTCTTCAGAACTTCTTTCAGATTGTACGTGGGGCTCTCTCTCCTGTAACCACATGCCCCCAACATCATGGACTCACAGTCCCAACAGTTCTCCTGGAAGAATTCTGTGCGTGAACATTGTCAGACATTTCTTTTAAAGGTTTTCCCTTTACCCTCACCTAGAGGAAATCAGAAAACAAAGTGCGCTTTGCGTTGTCAGTCAATATCCATTTATTTAGTTACATCGTTTAGACTTTAAGTTCCTTGAAGCAAGAACAATGACTTTTCCATCTTTTTCTTTCCAGCTTGGTCTAGGGATGCACAAGTAGCATTTGTTGAATGAAGGACTGAATGAACGTCATATAATCAGTTTGTTTCATACTCAGTGGATCCAAATAGGTAAGT